>NC_079194.1:144018492-145218492 GCF_029499605.1 Hyla sarda | reverse complement strand
GGTGTGGATACATTTGCAGTGTGGTATGTGTGTGGTGTGGATACATTTGTAGTGTGGTATGGATACAATTGCAGTATGGTATGTGTGTGGTATGGATACATTTGTAGTATGGTATGTGTGTGGTATGGATACAATTGCAGTGTGGTATGGATACAGTTGCAGTGTGGTATGTGTGTGGTATGGATACATTTGTAGTGTGGTATGGATACATTTGCAGTGTAGTATGTGTGTGGTATATGTGTGGTGTGGATACATTTGTAGTTGGTATGTGTGTGGTGTGGATACATTTGCAGTGTGGTATGTGTGTGGTGTGGATACATTTGCAGTGTGGTATGTGTGTGGTGTGGATACATTTGCAGTGTGGTATGTGTGTGGTATGGATACATTTGTAGTATGATATGTGTGTGGTGTGGATACATTTGCAGTGTGGTATGGATACAGTTGCAGTGTGGTATGTGTGTGGTGTGGATACATTTGTAGTGTGGTATGAGTGTGGTGTGGATACATTTGTAGTATGGTATGTGTGTGGTGTGGATACATTTGTAGTGTGGTATGTGTGTGGTGTGGATACATTTGTAGTGTGGTATGTGTGTGGTGTGGATACATTTGCAGTGTGGTATGTGTGTGGTGTGGATACATTTGCAGTGTGGTATGTGTGTGGTGTGGATACATTTGTAGTGTGGTATGGATACAATTGCAGTATGGTATGTGTGTGGTATGGATACATTTGTAGTATGGTATGTGTGTGGTATGGATACAATTGCAGTGTGGTATGGATACAGTTGCAGTGTGGTATGTGTGTGGTATGGATACATTTGTAGTGTGGTATGGATACATTTGCAGTGTAGTATGTGTGTGGTATATGTGTGGTGTGGATACATTTGTAGTTGGTATGTGTGTGGTGTGGA
Organism: Hyla sarda; assembly: GCF_029499605.1. Classification (NCBI taxonomy): domain Eukaryota; kingdom Metazoa; phylum Chordata; class Amphibia; order Anura; family Hylidae; genus Hyla; species Hyla sarda. Next base: position 145,217,584 of record NC_079194.1, on the reverse strand, counting down.
TACATTTGCAGTGTGGTATGTGTGTAGTGTGGATATATTTGCAGTGTGGTATGGATACATTTGCAGTGTGGTATGTGTGTGGTGTGGATACATTTGTAGTATGATATGTGTGTGGTGTGGATACATTTGCAGTGTGGTATGGATACAGTTGCAGTGTGGTATGTGTGTGGTATGGATACATTTGTAGTATGATATGTGTGTGGTATGGATACATTTGCAGTGTGGTATGTGTGTGGTATGGATACATTTGTAGTGTGGTATGGATACATTTGCAGTGTAGTATGTGTGTGGTATATGTGTGGTGTGGATACATTTGTAGTTGGTATGTGTGTGGTGTGGATACATTTGCAGTGTGGTATGTGTGTGGTGTGGATACATTTGCAGTGTGGTATGTGTGTGGTGTGGATACATTTGCAGTGTGGTATGTGTGTGGTATGGATACATTTGTAGTATGATATGTGTGTGGTGTGGATACATTTGCAGTGTGGTATGGATACAGTTGCAGTGTGGTATGTGTGTGGTATGGATACATTTGTAGTGTGGTATGTGTGTGGTATGGATACATTTGTAGTGTGGTATGGATACATTTGCAGTGTAGTATGTGTGTGGTATATGTGTGGTGTGGATACATTTGTAGTTGGTATGTGTGTGGTGTGGATACATTTGTAGTTGGTATGTGTGTGGTGTGGATACATTTGCAGTGTGGTATGTGTGTGGTGTGGATACATTTGCAGTGTGGTATGTGTGTGGTATGGATACATTTGTAGTATGGTATGTGTGTGGTGTGGATACATTTGCAGTGTGGTATGTGTGTGGTATGGATACATTGGCAGTGTGGTATGTGTGGTGTGGATACATTTGTAGTATGGTATGTGTGGGGTGTGGATATATTTGTAGTAAGGTATGTGTGTGGTATGGATACATTTGTCGTATGGTATGTGTGTGGTATGGATACATTTGTAGTGTGGTATGTGTGTGGTGTGGATACATTTGTAGTGTGGTATGTGTGTGGTATGGATACATTTGTAGTATGGTATGTGTGTGGTATGGATACATTTGCAGTGTGGTATGGATAAAATTGCAGTATGGTATGTGTGTAGTGTGGATACATTTGCAGTGTGGTATGTGTGTGGTATATGTGTGGTGTGGATACATTTGTAGTTGGTATGTGTGTGGTGTGGATACATTTGCAGTGTGGTATGTGTGTGGTGTGGATACATTTGCAGTGTGGTATGTGTGTGGTATGGATACATTTGTAGTATGGTATGTGTGTGGTATGAATACATTTGTAGTATGGTATGTGTGTGGTATGGATACATTTGCAGTGTGGTATGGATAAAATTGCAGTATGGTATGTGTGTAGTGTGGATACATTTGCAGTGTGGTATGTGTGTGGTATATGTGTGGTGTGGATACATTTGTAGTTGGTATGTGTGTGGTGTGGATACATTTGCAGTATGGTATGTGTGTGGTGTGGATACATTTGCAGTGTGGTATGTGTGTGGTATGGATACATTTGTAGTATGGTATGTGTGTGGTGTGGATACATTTGTAGTATGGTATGTGTGTGGTGTGGATACATGTGCAGTGTGGTATGGATACATTTGTAGTATGGTATGTGTGTGGTGTGGATACATTTGTCTTATGGTATGTGTATGGTGTGGATACATTTGTAGTATGGTATGTGTGTGGTGTGGATACATTTGTAGTATGGTATGTGTGTGGTATGGATACATTTGCAGTGTGGTGTGGATACATTTGTAGTGTGGTATGTGTGTGGTGTGGATACATTTGTAGTGTGGTATGCGTGTGGTATGGATACATTTGCAGTGTGGTATGGATACATTTGTAGTGTGGTATGTGTGTGGTATGGATACATTTGCAGTGTGGTATGGATACATTTGTAGTATGGTATGTGTGTGGTGTGGATACATTTGTAGTGTGGTATGTGTGTGGTGTGGATACATTTGTAGTATGGTATGTGTATGGTATGGATACATTTGTAGTATGGTATGGGTGTGGTGTGGATACATTTGTAGTGTGGTATGTGTGTGGTGTGGATACATTTGTAGTATGGTATGTGTGTGGTGTGGATACATTTGTAGTATGGTATGTGTGTGGTGTGGATACATTTGTAGTATGGTATGTGTTTGGTGTGGATACATTTGTAGTATGGTATGTGTGTGTGTGGTATGGATACATTTGTAGTATGGTATGTGTGTGGTGTGGATACATTTGTAGTGTGGTATGTGTGTGGTATGGATACATTTGTAGTATGGTATGTGTGTGGTATGGATACATTTGCAGTGTGGTATGGATAAAATTGCAGTATGGTATGTGTGTAGTGTGGATACATTTGCAGTGTGGTATGTGTGTGGTATATGTGTGGTGTGGATACATTTGTAGTTGGTATGTGTGTGGTGTGGATACATTTGCAGTGTGGTATGTGTGTGGTGTGGATACATTTGCAGTGTGGTATGTGTGTGGTATGGATACATTTGTAGTATGGTATGTGTGTGGTATGGATATATTTGTAGTATGGTATGTGTGTGGTATGGATACATTTGCAGTGTGGTATGGATAAAATTGCAGTATGGTATGTGTGTAGTGTGGATACATTTGCAGTGTGGTATGTGTGTGGTATATGTGTGGTGTGGATACATTTGTAGTTGGTATGTGTGTGGTGTGGATACATTTGCAGTATGGTATGTGTGTGGTGTGGATACATTTGCAGTGTGGTATGTGTGTGGTATGGATACATTTGTAGTATGGTATGTGTGTGGTGTGGATACATTTGTAGTATGGTATGTGTGTGGTGTGGATACATTTGCAGTGTGGTATGGATACATTTGTAGTATGGTATGTGTGTGGTGTGGATACATTTGTCTTATGGTATGTGTATGGTGTGGATACATTTGTAGTATGGTATGTGTGTGGTGTGGATACATTTGTAGTATGGTATGTGTGTGGTATGGATACATTTGCAGTGTGGTGTGGATACATTTGTAGTGTGGTATGTGTGTGGTGTGGATACATTTGTAGTGTGGTATGTGTGTGGTATGGATACATTTGCAGTGTGGTATGGATACATTTGTAGTGTGGTATGTGTGTGGTATGGATACATTTGCAGTGTGGTATGGATACATTTGTAGTATGGTATGTGTGTGGTGTGGATACATTTGTAGTGTGGTATGTGTGTGGTGTGGATACATTTGTAGTATGGTATGTGTATGGTATGGATACATTTGTAGTATGGTATGTGTGTGGTGTGGATACATTTGTAGTGTGGTATGTGTGTGGTGTGGATACATTTGTAGTATGGTATGTGTGTGGTGTGGATACATTTGTAGTATGGTATGTGTGTGGTGTGGATACATTTGTAGTATGGTATGTGTGTGGTGTGGATACATTTGTAGTATGGTATGTGTGTGGTATGGATACATTTGTAGTATGGTATGTGTGTGGTGTGGATACATTTGTAGTGTGGTATGTTTGTGGTGTGGATACATTTGTAGTATGGTATGTGTGTGGTGTGGATACATTTGTAGTGTGGTATGTTTGTGGTGTGGATACATTTGTAGTATGGTATGTGTGTGGTATGGATACATTTGTAGTATGGTATGTGTGTGGTATGGATACATTTGTAGTGTGGTATGTGTGTGGTGTGGATACATTTGTAGTGTGGTATGTGTGTGGTGTGGATACATTTGTAGTGTGGTTTGTGTGGTGTGGATACATTTGCAGTGTGATATGTGTGTGGTGTGGATACATTTGTAGCATGGTATCTGTGTGATGTGGATACATTTGTAGCATGGTATCTGTGTGATGTGGATACATTTGTAGCATGGTATCTGTGTGATGTGGATACATTTGCAGTATGGTATCTGTGTGATGTGTATATTTGTGTAGTGTGGATACATTCTACAATTTAATAAGTAATGTAGGATGCTGTGGCAGTGTGTTGCCATCAGGTAATCTATTACATGACAATTGTGTTTGAGACAGGTAAGTGCTTTTGACATCACAACTGTTTCCATCCAGTAAACCAGTGTGACATTTCAAGTGGGTTTTAATCTGTTAACCTGCTGTAACACTAGAATGGGTTTTAGTTAGCTAATCTGCTACAGTATCACCCCTAGTTTGTTATGTCATTTCTTGGGTGGATATATGTACCACCAAATAAGGAGCTGGACATCAAAGGAACTTTATATTGTTCTTGTACCGGGCACAATATTTGTTGGATTCTGCCACCAATGTCATTGTTCCTGGAACCCGATCCCCTGCAATCAGTATCAGCGCCTCTGGCGACACATGACTCCTCGCAGTGATATCTGCAGACGATGGAGAACACAATCTTTTTCCTCCTTCAAATGACGTAAATGGAACTGTAGTAAGGGCAATAGCTGTGATCATGGACAATAAAACCAAGAGGAAGATGCTTCATCTGCGTGGACATTCCACAGACAGTGGAGTGCCGGCAGAACACGCTGGCACTAGGACCATAGAACTATGCACTGAAGGCATCACGACTACACAGCAATGTTACCCAATCAGGGTGCTTCCAGCTGTTGAAAAACTACAACTCCCAGCATGCCTGGTCAGCCTTTGGCTAGAGACTGGAGGTAGGACCTGAAGGATGCTAGGGGTTAATTTAACACATAGTTACAAAATAGTTTTAAGTATAAGTATATTGGAAAAATTCAAATAGGGTAATCTATAATATATAAAATGTCATTGATGGTGACAGGTACCATTTAATATCACAATAATCTGCCACTTACTGCCACTTCTCTAGAACTTCACTTTCCAGGATGCCCATATAACCTTTCTAGCTACCAGGCACAATGACATTTGTAGTTTCACCGGATGAAGACAAGGAATGGAATAATCATCTACGGAAATGTTGACTTCTGACAGTCGTAGACTTGCGGCCTCAGTTATCTGGTTATTTCTACCAACACATGAAATATTCAGGACAAATGTGTTTAGACAACAGAAAGAAATCAATTTCCTGATTCCGAGAGCGTAAACTCTGAGCGCTGAGTAATCGACTGACAGATTAATTAGGACATAAGGGAAATACAATGCGGCTCGTGACACCCTGCTGATAGCGACCAGCAATAGATACCACCGCAGCAACCCGATCTGTCAGCTGGGGGTGGAGGTAGACAGTAATAACATAATAAGATATAATGATGTAATGATATAATGTTACACTACAGGCTCCTAGCATTGTCCCGACTTTAGACCTCTCTCAGCAATGACTGGAATGTCACACATCGTGCACTGAGAACAAAAGAAATGAATGAGATTTCAGCAAATCGCATTTAGGATGGAATTCCACTGAGGATTTTTTGGCAAAAACTCTGTAAAAAAAATGCCAATTTTCCCGCCCGGCCAGATGTTAGCTGCAAATCAATAGTAAACTGCAAAATGCCAGATTCACTTGGCATTTTTCAGTTTGGCGTTTTTTAAATCCTTTTGGCGTTTTTCGGAAATTTTCGTCTCAGAGGCTGATTTTTCAAAATGCCCAACAAAACCTAGTTTGGCGTTTTTTTTCACAGAAAACATGGCATTTTTCCCCCATAGAAGTCTATGGGAGAGTAAAAACGCCAAGAAAACGCCATGTTGGTTTTAACTTTGGCGTTTTTGCCAGGGTTTTTTATTCTTTTTTGGACTTTAGCGATCAAAAAAAGTGATAGAGATACCTTTTTAATTAAAATTTCGTAGGGTACCATAAGAAAAAATTTATAAAATAGATACAGTAGTGATGGAAAAAATTGTATTTAACGAAATGTATCTTTTTTTTATAACAACATTTTTATACATTTTTAAACAGGGATCAATTTATGTGGCAGGGCAATAAAAATGTAGCCAACAAAAAAAAAATGTGGGGTGTGTGTGTTTTTTTAAAACATTTTTTAGGTAGTACTACTACTCTCAGCATGGGACACACTGGGTGTATATATACGTCAGTGCAGGGATTATAGAAGAGCAGCTGCCGTATCTATACATTATACAGGAAGATCACAACAGGTGTCAGGAGTGACACTCGCTGCGATCTGTCTATTAATAGTACCTGCAGTTAAAGGACAGATCACAGTGGGTATCACTCCTGACATCCGCTGTGATCGTCCTTTCTATTGCAGAGATGCGGAGCAGCTTTCTACTTCGCTCCGCATCTCTGCACTATACTCTGGCCAGTGTGAGATGGAAATTTGTGCCCCGTGCAGACTTGCCTCCACTCCTCCCCTCAGCTCTCTGAAGTTAGAGCTGGGGGGAGGGCAGAGCGAAGGCAGAGCAGGGGGAAAGAGGAGGTACATGCCCCCCTCATCTCCCCTCTCCCTGTTCTGCCTTCGGAGGACACAGGTCTGCACGGGAGAAAGAAAAAGAGCAGGGGAGAGAGGATGTACACGTCTCCCTCATCTCCCCTCCCCCTGCTTTGCCTGTGTTCACTGAACGGAACAAGAGGATGACAAAGTGCACGGCCTGGGGATTTATAGACTACAGGGGCTGGGGGATAAATCTCAGTGATGTGAATAGAACATCATTCATTCATATTTCCCTCTGAGAGCGGTGATTGGCTGCAACCATCCAGCCAATCACCACTCTGGGCGGAAAATATGATGTTCTATTCACATCACTGGCCGGAGTACAGAGCAGAGATGTGAGCGCTGTATAGATCCGCTCCGCATCTCTGCTATATTATGGATGATTGCATTGGGTGTCAGAACTGACACCCGGGGCGCTATGTCTATTAGTACAGGTAGCACTACTCCCATCATGGAACAGTCTGATCCATGCTAGGAGTAGTAGAAAAAAAGTAAAACACACACACAGTTTATAAAAAATTAATTAAAATTTCGTTATAAAAAATAAAAATTTTGTTAAATACATTTTTTCCATCCCTACTGCATCCTTTTTTTATTTCTTTTTTTTATTGGTACCCAACAAATTTTGAAAAAAAACGCCAAAGGGGCCAAAAAAGGCACATTCCACACAAAGGTAAAGACGCCAGAAAAAAAGCCAGAAAAAAACACAGTGGCAATTTTTCTGGTATTTTTTCTGGCGTTTTTAAGCCTAAAAAAAAAGCAGGGCAAAAACCTCAGTGGAATTCTAGCCTCACAGTGCACCATGTGTAGAGGATTTGTACCATGACTCTCACTCACTGCAGTGCAACAGCTGAAATCTAGTGTTGCTCGCGAATATTCGCAATTCGAATATTATTCGCGAATATCGCATATTCGCGAATTTCGCGAATATAGCGCTATATATTCGTAATTACGAATATTCGTTTTTTTTTGTTTTTTTTTCTTCACAGTACACATCACAGTGATCACCCCTCTCTGCTTCCAGCTTGTGTGGTGTAAAGAAGGCTGTAATACTACTGTGTGAGACTGGTGCGCGAAAATTCGCATATATGAAAATTAGCATATGCGAATTTACACGTATGCTAATTTTGTGTATGTTAATTTTCACATATGTTAATTTTCGCATACGCGAATGTTCGCATATGCGAAAATAAAACGAGAATATAACGAATATGCGAATATTCGCGAATATATGACGAATATGCGTCCATATATTCGCGAATATTCGCGAATTCGAATTTGGCCTATGCCGCTCAACACTACTGAAATCTGCAACAAGATCATCAGTAAAATTCTATTTTAGGTGCAGATTTTCAAGTTAATTCCACAGAATTTATTTTAGGTCAGTGGCATACACAGAATAAAGGGGGCCCCATAGCAAAGGTCGTAATGGGCCCTATTTTGGTGTCTGATTTTACCCCCAAGACAGAAAGGTCTGGTTTTTCCTTCTCTTCTCATGACCCACTGGTGAATTTCCCCATCTATTATTTGTTGATAATGCAGATAACTGGCACTTTTCTATAACAATAGAGAAAGAAAAGGGACCCCCTAGCATCTGCACGATCTGCCTCTATGGTATGCATGCCCTGTTTTATGTGTATCAATAATGATTATTAGATTAGATTATTAGAGACTGTGTATATTGGTGGCAAAGCCATGGAAAAACCTGCGGCCATACACCCTGCTGCTTCCACTATATATTAGGGATCGACCGATATCCATTTTTTAGGGCCGATACCGATACTCTGTGGAGGTTAGGGCCGATAGCCGATAACTTACCAATATTCCGGCATAAGTTATCGGCTATTTAACCCCCGCCCCCACCGGTGACACCGTTGCAGATCATTGATTTAAAGCGGGCGTCTTAAATCAATTAACTGCAGTGGCTTTTGCTGTGCCAGAGACCGCCGCTGCCACCAGCTTCTCTCCCCCTGCCTGTCCTAGGGTCCTCCTGAGTCCTATCACCGCCACAGCAAACACCCCTCCCCCCACCACGCCGCTCCCCCCACCGCACCGCACCCCACACCGCCCCGGCCACACCGGCCACACTGCCAATGGGGCAGCGGCGGCGGCGATCTCTGGCCGGGGCGGTGCGGTGGGGGGTGCGGCGCGGTTCCAGTGGGGGCGGTGCTGTGGGCAGGGCATTATCGGATTATCGGCAAGGTAATTGCCAATACCGATAGTGTCCAAAATCGTGAATATCGGCCGATAATATCGGCCAAACCGAGAATCGGTCGATCCCTACTATATATCTCAGAACCAGTTACCTCTCCTCTCCTGAAATTCTCTGTTCTCCTGGTGATCCGTATGAGGTTCTATAAGCTTCTGGTCCAGTAATCATTGCTGTCACATTGAAAATTCATATTGCAGAGATTAGGCTCATTTTCTGTTGCAGATTGCAATGTTCCCTCGTGGCTCATTCCGGACAGAACAGAACTTCAGCCTCATAAATGAATCATTATATGGGAGACAATGTCTTATGAGATGAAAGGAAATGTTCTATCTTTAGATTCAGTCTTAGCTTGATTGGATATTTGTACCTTGGCAAACCCCATAAAGTAGTCTGGAGTGGCACAGCGTGGGACATCATTGGTATTCAGAGGTGTTCAGATCTGGGTACGAGGTGCCATTACTAAGCCATATAGGACAGTAGGAGATGATAATTCAGTGTAATTATGCGGTGACAAGAGCCGACTCATGAATGACCTCCAGAGTGACCAAGCTTAGATGTCATATAATACAAGACAGTGTGTGACCGCTGGATAAATCACACAATAACGCTAAGAAGCTGCAGTCATTATTGTCCCTTCTCGTCACCCACTTTATAGGGAATGTTCACACTACTAGTCCTTTCTGTCAATGGGATGACACGTCACGTCCATTTACCATGGAGCAGGAAGATTGTGGATCCACAGAGGAATTCAGTGAGGAAATGTTCATTGCTGAATTTCCTCAGTGTGAACATAGCCTTATGGTTAAATTTCACATGGTAATGTTTTACCACTTTTACTGCTGGCATGAGGATTCAACACTTTTTATAGAATGTGCCATACGAAGGGGCTGTCTGGGTGCCGGATGTTAGGGGTTGTGTCAACAAGTTATCCTAGCTTTACCTACCGGTATGTGACTGGTTTCTTTCTGCAGGTAAATAAGAGCTATGACATCAGTCCTGCAGTAGACAGCTCAGCAGATAGCTTTGCACATAAAAGGGGTATTCTGGCCAAATGCATCTCATCCCCTATTCAAAGGATAGGGGATAAGAAGTCTGATTGCGGGTGCTGCGATCTCCGTACAACACCCGCATTCTATGTGGGGCTGCGTCTCCAGTCTCGAAAACCTATTTGTTTCCGGGACTGGAGATGTGACGCCACGCCCAAATCCCCCCCCCCCCCCCCCCCCCCGCGCGTGACGTCATGCCATGCCCGTCCATTCATGTCTTTGGGAAGTGGCGTGACAGCCGTCACCCGTCACGCCCCCTCCCATATACATGAATGGAGGGGGCGTGGTGTGGCATCACCTCTCCAGTCCCAGAAATAAAGAGGTTTCTGAGACTGGAGATGCAGCCGTGTGCGGGTGTTGCACGGAGATCGCGGGGGGTCCCAGCGGCAGGCCCCACCATGATCAGACATCGGACATTGACTTTGAATAGGGTCCATCGTATTTCTGTCTGGGGTCCATTGTTTCACAGAAGGTGAGCGGGGAAAAAATTAAGACATTTTCATGCGCTTAATGCCTGCAATATGAACAAACCTTGTTAGCAGAGCTCCTCTGATTGGAGCTCAAAGCTAATGTTAACATGGCCTTAGAGACACTGCCTCAGCAGACAGTATCAAATATAATAGTATTAGGAAAGGTGGCTTATCAGATAGTATCACATGATAGGACTAAATTGTGGAGCAGCGGCTTAGCAGACAGTACTATACATTTTGAAGTTAAATGGGCACTGTCAGATTCAAAAACTTTTCATATGGTGTACATCTTGGAAAAACGTTAACCTTCCTAATATACTTCATATATAGAAATCATAGAATATAGAAATCATAAAAGTCATCAAAAAGACCACTAGGGGTCCCCATACCATCTGAATATAATCCTGTCCAGCTGCACCATCATCTTTGTACCAGCTGACGCACAGGTTGGGACAAAGTCCAGTAAGTGAGGGCAAGACTAGTACTCCTCTGTGCTCACTCCTGTCCTGTCCTATCAGATCAGACTTAAGCATGAAAACAGAAAGGAGGGGGTTACAGAGAAGCCTGCTGTCATGTCTGTATTGGCCTGTATTCACACACAGCTATTGGTTTGGTTGTGTGTGAACAGTTTTATGTTCCCTGGTCAGGGAATAGTTAATAACCTTTTGCTTGCTAGCCAATAGCTCCTAGGGTGTGTCTATTTAAGGTCAGCCCAGTATAGCCTCTGTGCGGTTGATTGACTTCATTATATCCAGACTCACTAAGATGCTGGGCATGCTGCATGGAGCTCTTGGTGAAACACTCTTCATTTGAGCTTTTTAATCTACTATTTTACTTTAGCATGCACTTTGTATTTTCTGGTTTTAGCCATGGTTAGGTGGCATGCTTTTAGTAGACTTTAATCTGTGTTTGTTTAGCCGGTTTTAGGATTTGTATGTTCTTTTTGCTATGTGTCTGTTCACACTGTGTTTTCTCTTGTATCCATTTATATGAAGTTCTGTGTTTTATATTTCAGTTTTTCCTACTGGGTCAGCTTCTGACCACACTGTGGAACGTGCCGCTGGCCAGTAGTCTATTTGGATCTATTATTAATGGCTACTTCATTAGTGGAGTGGAGTGTCCAATTTGTGTGTCCATTGTGAACAGTGTGCTATGTTCCATCCCTGTTACCTCTCCATGGGGACTCCTTGTCTACTGGAGGTGTTCAGAGGTATTGCTATTCCTGTCTTGTGTTCAGTGTGAACAGTGTTCTATATTATATCCTGTGTACAGTGGTCCCTCAACATACGATGGTAATTCGTTCCAAACGACACATCGTTTGTCGAATCCATCGTATGTTGAGGGATTCGTGCAATGTAAAAATTGCATTTAATACTCACCTGTCCCCGCCGCTCCAGACCGCATCCTCACCGCTCCCGATGCTGTCCCGCTGCTCCGGCGTCTTCTTCGGGATCCTCCAGCTTCCTCCGCATCTTCTCCAGTGTCCGGGCCTCGCTTTCTGGTGACATTATTACAATGCTGCGCCGGCACAGCGTGCGTAGCGACGTAATGACTACAGCGGAAAGCGAGGCCCGGACCCTGGAGAAGATGCAGAAGACGCCGGAGGATCGCGAAGTGGACCCAGAGCAGCGGGGATAGGTAAGCGAACCTGTCCAGGATGCTTAAACTGCTATCCGACAGCAGCTTAAGCATTTTGCGCTGTCGGATAGCAGTTGATGCGATGGCCCCGACATATAAAAGCATCGTATGTCGATGCTGACATCGACATGCGATGGCCTCTGAGAGGCCATCGTATGTCGATTTGATCATATGTCGGGGCCATCCCATGTCGGGGGGTTACTTTATTTAGGCATCCTTGTTACCTGCCCATGGGGACTCAGAGGGTATTGTTATTCCTGCATCTACTGGACGTGTTCTGAAGGGATTGTGATTATTCCTGTCTTGTGTTCAGTGTGAACAGTGTTCTATAATTATATCCTGTTGTATCCGTTTTTCTGAGTTGTAACTTGGCATCCCTGTTACCTGTCCATGGGGACTCCGTGTCTACTGGAGGTGTTCGGAGGGATTGCGATAATTCCTGTTTAGCGATAGATCCTGTTTACCTGTCTGTGGGGACTCAGAGGGCATTGTTATTCCTGTATCTACCGGAGGTTTTCCTAGGGGATTAAGTTTATTCCTGTTTTGTTCTGAAGTATGTTCAGACTTATCCGTTTATGTTTATTAGTTCTTTATTCAGATCCTTGGAGTTTTGTTCATGACCGCTTATCTATTAGTGTGCTCTGTTCACGACCACAGAGTCCTCTGTTCATGTCTGCTGATATAGTGTCCTCTGTACTAACTCTCTGATTTGTGTCCTCTGAACTTAATCTGTTATGGAGTACTATGTTCCTGTTATGTTTCTGGTTTGTGACCGACTATTTATTAGTATGTGTTTTTATTAGGCCCCTGCACTTTAGTTCAGGGAGGTACCGGTGCCCAGTTGTCGATCCACTGGTTGGGGGGGGGGGGGATGGGCAAGTAGACAGGGAGAATGGTTTTTAGGGTCAGTTTAGGGCTCACTTTCCCCGTGCACCCCGGTCGGTCCCTGACACCTGCAGTGATTGGATGAAGAGACCCAGCACAGCAGACTGAGAAAGATGAGTCATGCAGAGTGAGGACACCTCCCCTCAAAAGCATAGAATGACAAACCAAGTGAGCAGTAAAAATATTTGGGATTTGTTGGAGAAATATAGGTGCTAGACACATAACAAATATATTGTCATACTTATTGTAGGCCCCAAAAATGAATCACTATGTTTAATAGAATAATAGCATGATGTGTCCACCATGTTGTATGTTCTAAATAGACCACATTGTATTCTAAAGTTTTTCTCTACAAGTGCTTGTCTGGGAGAAGAATATTTCTTGTCTCTTTAGATATTTATGGCTGTTTAGATAAGACAGATGAGAGGGCTAGTTAGCCAGTCTTGTGAATGTTATTCTGACTAACAATTAACTACCCATTTAACTGGACAGATAGACATTCACACATCTGTGTTGGAGAATCATCCATTGTATTATTATCTTTCCCATAAATTTGATAGTGTTGGAAATGTCTAATTGGTGGCTCAATGTTTGCTTATGTATTCCTTTTTTTTGGTTCTTTTTTTCTTACAATTTTTTTTGCTTATGTGCGACTTATTTATCAACTGGTTTCAGACAGATCAAAAAGTCGCACAAAAAAGAGACTAGTCGCACGTGTGACTTTTCTGTGGCAATTTTAAGCAAAAAAAATAAATAAAGAAATGCTTTGATAAATGTCCCCCTCTATGTCTGGAAAAACCATGCTTTGATTACTTATGTAAGTATGGGGATTAACCCCATACTTTCTGATTTAGGGTTCCATACGTCATGTTTTAAATTGTTAATGGATCCAGCATGTCACCCAGTCAGAGGCTATATGCCCTGCAGAGGTGAGTGGATATGAGCTTTAGGCTCATAATTTGTGCTAGGGTCCTATCCTAAATGAGGCCACCTCCCGTGGTGGATGGGGGGACACGTTCTGATCAAAAAGTGCGCTAAGAGCCTACATTTTTTGACCAATGTGTGCTGCTGCAATCTTTTTTTTTTTGTATACTCTGTATCTGCCACAGCAGCGTGCACCCGTGTATTAGGTTGTTGTGCTGGCTATTTTTCTTTTTGCTTGTTTGTACAACTCAGGGGGAATGGCACCCTCTTTAGATGTGCACCCCTCCCTCCTTTTCACAGGTGGTGTTTTACATTGTTAATGGATCCAGCATGTCACCCAGTCAGAGGCTATGTCCAGCAGGGGTGAGTGGATACGAGCGTTAGGCTCAGAATTTGTGCTAGGGTCCCATCCTTAATGAGGCCACCTCCCCATGGTGGATGGGGGGGGACACATTTTGATCAAAAAGTGCGATAAGAGCCTCAATTTTTTGACCAATGTGTGATGCTGCAATCTTCTTTTTTTGTATAAGTGTTATAAGTATATTTCCCACACAGGAAACTTGCTTCAAGTTCTTCCTCCTAAAATATAGTCTAGCAAGATCATATATCATTTCTATTTAATTGTCTTAATAATCTTACCAAAGTCATGTATAAAATTGTCTAGAATGAGGTGGAAATATATAAAATTTCTTCCATGTTTATATCCTTAGATGGATTTGCCCATTCTTGGAGTTGTAACGTTTAGTTGGTTAGAAGGGGTGGAGTGTATTTAGCATTCCATATTGATGTCTATGATTAGATATTGCCCATCTTGATTTAATGAGGTTTCCTCTGGACAGAGTGATGTATAAACCTTTTTCTTGTGTAATATCCTGACCTAATAGCTCATGTTTCATTGTAACAAGTTACTTACTTACTTACTACTCACATGTATTGTTCTACTGTTATGTAGTCAATTAACAAGCTTATAATGTTTACTAATATATCTAATTGAAATCATTTGCATATATCACTGTGTTTGTTACTCTTTTATGTTTATAACATTATAACGAATAAATCTGCATACTTTAATAATACCTGTGTATTATTGTATATTGCAAAACTACCTTAAAGGGGTATTCCAGGCCAAAACTTTTTTTTATATATCAACTGGCTCCGGAAAGTTAAACAGATTTGTAAATTACTTCTATAAAAAAAATCTTAATCCTTCCAATAATTATTAGCTTCTGAAGTTGAGTTGTTTTCTGTCTAACTGCTCTCTGATGACTCACGTCCCGGGAGCTGTCCAGCTCCTATGGGGATATTCTCCCATCATGCACAGCTCCCGGGACGTGACATCATCATTGAGCAGTTAGACAGAAAACTTCAGAAGCTAATAACTATTGGAAGGATTAAGATTTTTTAATAGAAGTAATTTACAAATCTGTTTAACTTTCCGGAGCCAGTTGATATATATAAAAAAAGGTTTTTCCTGGAATACCCCTTTAAGCATTAATGTCATTAAAGCAAAATAACTTGTTGATATCTGAGGAAATAGTCGGACTCAGATGTGAATTGTATTTATTGGCTTTGTCTACAATTCACCAGGTCATAATTTTGATATTTTTGATAATTTTAATACATTTTTAATTTCTCATAATGAAAAAATGTTATGACCATAATTCATAATTGAGTTATTACCGCACGACAATGTATGCATACAATCAGTATTAGGTACCGAGTAACATATAACAATTTTTTGTGGTATATGACAGGTACTCTTTAAGGTTCCCATACATTCTAGCCATGTGCCGGCTGAACCTGGTGATTTAGGTTATGAACATACATTGCAGATACACTGCAGATTTCCACTAACCGGAAGAAGCATTGAGTGGTGAAACATCAGGTGATGGGGGTTTGGGTCTCTTTTGTCCACTCGGTAATTATGTTTGTTACACATCTTGCTAATACCTAACTCCTTGCTTCCGCTATTTTATTCTTCTCTTTGCGCTACCTTTATATAAATTCTTATATTTTCCTATGCATTCATTTGCAGTCTTTTTTAGTTACCCTAATTTGCTTCATGTATGGTACTGTGGGCTGTCTCAGGTGGTTTAATCCTTATACCTTATACTTATTGCACTGCTGAAGCATTTGGAGTTTTTTCCAGATCCCCCTTTCTTTGTCTCTGTATCATGGAGTTGCATCTCCGTTTTTTATCCATATGTATTTTAAATGATTTTAGATGTATGTAATTTTTGCATACTCTTATGATATTACTTGGTCCATATACGATCCTTTTTGTGTGTGCATCCAAAATTAAGCCAAAGGCAGAAGGGGATCCATCTGGAAGGGAAAAATCTAAAGGAATGTGTTAAAATTCCTTCTTCCAGCTGGATCCACTTCTGCCTTTGGTTCATTTTCTACTGCATAACTGCAGTGCTTCGTCCTACATTTAGGTGGGATCGGCTGCCCATTTAATGTGTATGGGGGCCTCCAAATTCTATTCTGACATATGATGTTAGAGGAGAAAAAGATTGGGCTTCTTGAATTCCAACTCGATCCTCTTGTTCTAGGAGATGAGCCGCCACCAGACTCCTTCCTCCTTCTCCCTCAATTCTGAACACAGGAACACAATTCTAAACAAAGCGATCATATGTGTGGAGGCATCTGGACAAAAAGCTGTTTCGCTGTAAGCTATCAGATATGTTTCACTAGCTCAGCCTTTACCACAGGTACCACAGCTCCTCAGACACACAATACTTTGGTTTACCACCAAAGTATCACACATAATAGGCTTAGATACAGCAACTCAGCAGATGGTATCCAACAGAATTGGATTGGATACAGAGACTCAGCAGGTGGTATTACAATGGCTCAGATTAGATTCATCAGATAGTATCGCACATGATGGTATTAGATACCGTAGCCCAGTAGACTGTATCACACAAAATAAGATTAGATAAAGAAGTTCTGTAGACAGCATCACACAGGATTGTATTGCATACAGCAGCTCAACAGACAGTATCACACATGATAGGATTACAGACAGCATCTCAGCACATAGTATCACATATGATAAGATTAGATACAGCAGCTCAGCAAACAATATCGTACAGGATGGGTTTAAGTACAGAAGCCGTGCAGGCAGTATCACACATGAAAGTTTAGATACAGCAGTTTAGCAGACAGTATCATGCATACTAGGCCTAGATAAATAGACCCAGCAGACAGTATTACGCATGATAGGATTAGATACAGTGGCTCTGGAGCCGGTATCACACAGTTTATTTTTTTTTACAGAGAAGCTCATCAGATAGAATTACATAAGTTTAGATTAGATACATCAACTCAGCAGATAGTATCACACATGACAGAATTAAAGAGAGCCTCTCAGCAGACAGTAGTACAAATGATAGGCTTGGATACAAGAGCTGTGTTGTACTTCTCTGTATATTATAGACCACGTGTAACAGTTACTTTGCTTTATACATTGGTTGATAAGACACTGCCACCTTGAGGTCACTTTACCATTTAAAATTTTTGGCTTGCTGTTACCGCGCCTTCTTGTTTCCCACTACTTTATGTTATATTCTTGCTCTGGATGGAGACTTTCACCTGGAGTGGAGACATCACTATTAACCCACTGTATACAACAACCTCAGCCATAATGTAGGCATGTGACATTTCCCCAGTGATGCTGCTTCCTCCAGGAATCTCTGTGCATCCCAGTAAATAACCCCTCACTCCCTACACTGGAGACGCCTCTTGTACGGCTGTTTGTGATCTACAATCGTAGTGATACTGAAAGTAATCCTCTGTCAGAGATTCCAGTCAGATCAGTAGAGGATTTACATACAGGGATTAATATTGATCTGATTGAACTGACATTGGTCAGATATCTGTGACCCCATCTTCACTAGGGTTGCCACCTGGTAATTTACTGGCACAGCCAATATTTTGACCACCTTGACGGTATTTTTATATTAAAAATTCCTGTAGTGTTCCCGTAGTGTTGCACCATATACTATACTAGTGTTTCCCAATCAGAGCACTTCCAGCTGTTGCAAAACTACAACTCCCAGCATGCCCGGACAGCCAACGGCTGTCCGGGCATGCTGGGAGTTGTAGTTTTGCAACAGCTGGAGGCACCCCTGGTTGGGAAACACTGACCTATACTATATACTACTATATAGTCCAACATGCTGGGAGTTGTAGTTTGGCAACAGCTGGAGGAACCCCTGTTTGGGAAACACTGACCTATACTGTACACTACTATATAGTCCAACATGCTGGGATTTGTAGTTTTGCAACAGCTGGAGGCACCCCTGGTTGGGAAACACTGACCTATACTATATACTACTATATAGTCCAACATGCTGGGAGTTGTAGTTTGGCAACAGCTGGAGGAACCCCTGTTTGGGAAACACTGACCTATACTGTACACTACTATATAGTCCAACATGCTGGGAGTTATAGTTTTGCAACAGCTGGAGGCACCCCTGGTTGGGAAACACTGACCTATACTATATACTACTATATAGTCCAACATGCTGGGAGTTGTAGTTTGGCAACAGCTGGAGGAACCCCTGTTTGGGAAACACTGACCTATACTGTACACTACTATATAGTCCAACATGCTGGGATTTGTAGTTTTGCAACAGCTGGAGGCACCCCTGGTTGGGAAACACTGACCTATACTATATACTACTATATAGTCCAACATGCTGGGAGTTGTAGTTTTGCAACAGCTGGAGGAACCCCTGTTTGGGAAACACTGACCTATACTATACACTACTATATAGTCCAACATGCTGGGAGTTGTAGTTTTGCCACAGCTGGAGGCACCCCTGGTTGGGAAACACTAACCTATACTATATACTACTATATAGTCCAACATGCTGTGAGTTGTAGTTTTGCAACAGCTGGAGGCACTCTCGTTGAGAAACACTAACCTATACTATGTACTAATATATAGTCCAACATGCTGGGAGTTGTAGTTTTGCAAGAGCTGGATGCACCCTGGTTGGGAAACACTGACCTATACTATATACTACTATATAGTCCAACGTGCTGGGAGTTGTAGTTTTCGTTTGGGGCAGCTGCTGAGCCACAGGCTGTATCAGGGAATGCTGGGAGTTGCAGTTAGTAACTCCCGAATTTAATTTAAAAAAAAGCGATCAAAAAGTCACATCATAACCAAAATAGTACTGTTAAAAACTACAGATTGGGGCACAAAAAATGAGCCCTTATACAGGCCCGTATAAGGGGAAATAAAAAAAAGTTATAGGGGTGGTCAGAATAGGAGAAAATTTTCCTCGCATATGTGTATTCTGTGTTGTCGCGCATATATAATTAGTTATGCAAATTAGCATGGCAAGAGAGGTGGCAACACTAATCTTCACATCCATGAGACGTACACTCACCCTGTCTTCCTCAGCACGGAGGTCCGGCATGGTGCTGACGCATAGGTTGATGGCCGTGGTGGCCACAAATAAGATGGACAGACAGGCAAATACCTTCCCGGGCAAGCCAGACTGGGGGTTCTCCACCATGTCCCGCAGTTTGCTCATATAGTAGCCCATCTTGGAGTGGTCTTCTAGCACACAGATGGTCTCCCGGGTTCTCTGCGCCTCCTCCTCCTTCCTGAATTCTGCCAGTTCCTCGAGTTTTTGGAACAGCTTCCTCAGGCAGCAGTGCTCCAGGTTGGACTCCTCGATGCCCCAGTACATCAGCTCATCCTGAAAAGACAAGGCGCACATCTCACGCAGCAGACGCAGTTTCCCCACTGCCAAAAAGCTGACTATCATCCTGAATGCACACGGGTTCCTGTCAAAGAAAAACTCATTGGTGTCTTCATCAAAGTCATCACAGATCTGGATGATCTCGTCATAGTTGCTGCAAAACCTCAACTTGCCAAGCCTTGTCATGGGGAACTCGTCCAGTGTACTCCAAGGGATGAGGTACCGAAAGCCTCCCACGTTAATGATGACCTCTCGCTTAAAGTCGACTGTGTACAAATCATCGGGGTCATAGATTCTCTTTGCCCTTTGGTACTTTACCCCTTTAAGTGTCTGCGACTCTACAGCTACGGGGAAGAAGTGGTTTAATGTACTGCTTGAGGTGTAGCTGAGGTTGCTGTAGTCGTGCTCGCTGCTTCCTGAGATTATAGGCATCTCTGATGGAAAGCTGACACTTCACACAGGAAAACTGCAAGAGAGGAAGACGATCACTAACAAATACGAAGTAGATCCAGGAGGGATGGAATGTGTATATATGTTTGTGGTGGGTGCCCGTGCTGGGGTATCTAAGCTTATTCTGTATGATATAGCCTGCTGAGCCCCTCTACATAAGCCTATTGTATAGGATAACGTCAACTCGGCTGCTGTATGGAATCCTATCATGAGTGATACTTTCTGTTGAACCATGTATTTAAGCCTATAATGTGTAATAGATGGTGCAGAGAACTACACAACACTACTTTCTTATTGTGGTAGTTCATTGAAAAAGAATCTGCATGGATAGTGCTGGCTGATGCATCAGGTGATGGTAGTGGATGATGGGAGTGATGCAGTAATTCCATGGTATCAGGCAGGACACTTGCTGTAAAGTTCCCTCACCAGGTAAGTGTCGATGACTGGTTCTCCTCATCCTCCTCTCTGCTCTGCTGTCTCCATCCCATCTCCTCACTGGCTGCTGCCAGCAAAATAAAAGGAATTTGTCGAGCGTCTGTTGTCTCCTCTCCTCCTCCTCCTCTCCCACTGTCACCTCCCTCCTGCACCTCTCTTCCTCACTCCTGCGCTCTTACAAGCCATGTGTGGTACTAAAGGGGCAGAGATCCCAGGACTGCTGCATAAGGTGTACAGCTGAACTGCTGCACAGGTGCCATTCACACCCCAGCCTTATATCCTGTGGAATCCCAAAAGCACTAGAAATAGCATGTGATGGGGTGTGTGGGGGGGGGTCCTGTTATAGATTTTCCACTGGGGGGGCAAGGAGCCTAACCCTTCGGGGATCAAGCCCATTTTGACCCTAAGGACACGAGCATTTTTTGCACATCTGACCACTGTCCCTTTAAGTATTAATAACTCTGGGATGCTTGTACTTATTAATTTGTTTCAGAGATCGTTTTTTCGTGACATATTCTACTTTATGTTAGTACATTTTCGTTGATACTTGCATCTTTTTTTGGTGAAAAAATCCAAACTTTTATGAAAAATTAGAAAATGTTTCATTTTCTAATACCAAATAAATTATATATTGATTCACATATACAATATGTCTACTTTATGTTGGCATCATAAAATTGACATGTTTTTACTATTTGAAGACATCAGAGGGCTTCAAAGTTCAGCAGCAATTTTCCAAATTTTCATGTAAATTTCAAAATCTGAATTTTTTTAGAGGCCAGTTCAGTTTGAAGTGAATTTGGGGGTCTTTATGTTAGACATACGCCATAATGGACCCCATTATGAAAACTGCAACATATTCAAAATGACATTCAGAAAGTTTGTTAACCCTTTAGGTGTTTCACAGGAATAGCAGCAAAGTGGAGGCGAAAATTCAAATTCTTAATTTTTTACACTATCATGTTCTTGTAGACCCAATTATTGAATGTTCTTGTAGATCCATATTTTTTTTTTACAAGGGGTAAAAGGAGAAAAAGCCCCCCAAAATTTGTAACCCAACCCCTCTTGAGTAAGGAAATACCTCATATGTGGATGCAAAGCGCTTTGTTGGTGCACTAGAGGGCTCAGAAGAGAAGGACCGACAATGGGATTTTGGAGAGCGAATTTTGCCAAAATGGTTTTTGCTGGGCATGTCACATTTAGGAAGCCCCTATGGTTCCAGAACAGCGCAAAACACCCCACATGTATACTATTTGGGAAACTACACCCCTCAAGGAACGTAACAAGTGGGTACAGTGAGCCTTAACACCCCACAGGTGTTTGACGTTTTTTCAATAAAGTTGGACGTGAAAATGAAAGATTGTTATTTTTTCACTAAAATGCTTATGTTACCCCAAATTTTTCATTTTCACAAGGGGTAATAGGTAAAAATCTCCCCCCAGATTTGAAACCCCATTTCTCTTGTGTAAGGAAATACCTCATATGTGGATGTAAAGTGCTCTGTGGGTGAGCTTGAGGGTTCAGAAGGGAGGTAGCGACTTTGGGCTTTTGGAAAACAAATTTTGCTGAAATGGTTTTTGGGTGGCATCTCTCATTTAGGAAGCCCCAATGGTGCCAGAACAGCGAAGAACACCCCACATGACACACTATTTGGGAAACGAAACCCCTCAAGGAACGTAACAAGGGGTGCAGTGAGCATTTACACCCCACTGGCGTTTGACAGATCTTTGGAACAGTGGGCTGTGCAAATGAAAAATTACATTTTGGGGGTCTTTTTTTTTTCCTTTTACCTCTTATGAAATGAAAAGTATGGGGCAACACCAGCATGTTAGTGTAAAAAATTACTAAAAATTTACACTAACATGCTGGTGTAGACCCCATTTCATGAGGGGTAAAAGGAGAAAAAGCCACCAAATATTTGTAGCGTAATTTCTCCCAGGTACAGAAATACCCCATATGTGGCCCTAAACTGTTGCCTTGAAATATGACAGGGCTCTGAAGTGAGAGAGCGCCATGCCCATTTGAGACCTAAATTAGGAATTTTCATAGGGGTGTACCCGGATGTAAGCATTACACTTGCCTCCGATACCAAAAATACTGTACGTCAGCTTTTCCAAAACAGAGTACCTCCAGCTGTTGTAAAACTCCCAACATGCCTGAACAGTCAATGGCTGTCCGGTAATACTGGGAGTTGTTATGTTGCAACAGCTGGAGGCTCCGTTTTGGAAAAACTGACGTACAAGACATTTTAAATTTTTATAGGGGGGGGGGGGACAGTGTAAGGGTAGAGTGTATATGTAGTGTTTTACTCTTTATTTAGGGGTAGTGTAGTGTAGTGTTTTTGGACTACATTCACACGGGGGGGGGGGGTTTACAGTGAGTTTCCCGCTACAGTGGAAAATTTGTCACATCTCAAACTTAAAGCTGGAAACTTGCTGTAAACCCCCGCCCATGTGAATGTACCGTGTACTACAATTTCCAGCATGCGTGAACAGTCTCAGCATGCTGGGAGTTGTAGTTTTGCAACATCTGGAAGGGCACATATACAGTGGTCTCCAAACTGTAGCGCTCCAGATGTCAATTCAGAGCATGCCGAGACTGTCCAGGCATGCTGGTAGTTATAGTTCAGCAACATCTGGCCCTTCATGCCACGGCAGTCTGGGCATGCTTGGAGTTAAAGTTTTGCAACATCTGGAGGGCAACAGTTTGGAGACCACTACAAAGTGGTCTCCAAACTGTCCCCAGTTGTTGCAAAACTACAACTCACAACATGCCCTTCGACTGTCTGGGCATGTTGGGAGTTGTAGTATTGCAACAACTGGAGGCACACTGTTTGGGAAACATTGTCTGTTTCCTAACTCAATGGGGATATTTATCAAAGTTGTCTATGTCCCGCATCAATATAGACCAAACCACAGAGGGTTAGGCTGATCTATTGTGCGCCTAATTTATCAAAAGGCGCACGGCTCTTGATAAATTCTGTGCACAGACTTTGTGATTTATACTTTAGACTGTATTTAAACCTGCTCCAGCATGGTCTGACATTTCAGCGTATTTTCAGCCAATGCAACTTGTCGCTGAAAACTCGCTTTTGATAAATTCAGCACCAATGCATTTTCCAATGCATTTCCGTCTAAAATAGACTAGAATGCATCATGTTCTAAAAATCCTCTAGAGCAAAAGTCGCAAAAAAGTCGCACATATTTAGACTGCGAATTTAGACAGGAAAAACCAGTCTAAATCCTTTGATAAATATCCCCCATTGTTTCCCAACCCGTGTGCCTCCTGCTGTTGCAAAACTATAACTCCCAGCATGCACTAATAGACCATGCATGCTGGGAGTTGTAGTTTTGCAACACCTGGAGGCACATGGGTTGGGAAACACTGAGTTAGGAAACAGACAGTGGTGCGGAAACACTGTGGTAGTCTGTTACGTAACTCAGTGTTTCCCAATCCCAACCAGTGTGCCTCAAGCTGTTGCATAACTACAACTCCCAGCATGTACGGTCTGTCAGTGCATGCTGGGAGTTGTAATTTTGCAAAACAACGTATTTCAGCGAGCCCTATTAATTTCAGTGGCCTCGGCATAGTTCAGCTACTATGTTCAGACAACTTTCTGCTGAAATACGCTAGTCTAACGGGACTAACCACACTATTGAGTGCCTTAAATATGTGTATACTATTGGAATTGGCCCAAGTGTAGTGAATAAGCGGAAATTCATCAAGCTATTTAGAACCTTTTTTTTTTTGTCTAAAATTGTTGCACAAAAAGTCTGTCACTTTTCATGCAACTTTTGAGATACTTTTGCTTTTGATCATATTGGAACGTGAACTACAATATGCAGTGCTTTAGACTAGTGTTATGCAGTGGGCACTGATTCATTAAGTGTGACTTTTCTCTGAAAGTCGCAAAAAAGTTGCAGCGGCTGTCTTATAGACACAAACCCACACTCATTTACTTCAACCCTGTAAAGCAGTCTAAACAGGTACCATGGGCGTAGGAGCCAGTAAATCAAGTGGCATGCGACTTTTCATTAATTTGGCACAGGAAGGTAACCTCAAACACAACTTTTCTGCTCAAAAATAGTACACCTACTAGACAACAATTGATGAATTCCCCTCTAAGTGACAACTTTCAAGCCATTGAAATGAATAGGGCCGCTGCAGTATGCCGCAGTACACATCGGTATCCCTTTCGTGGCAGGATGCAGATGGTCTTGCTTTTTACAGTCGCTGGGAAATGCCCAGGTGGATCACACGGAATATTTGATGCAAAATGTAATGAAAAGAAAAGGCAAGGTGCAGTTACTGGAGGAACCAGGCAAGTGCAAGATAAGGTGAATTTCCATGTGCATTAAGTAAATGCCCCCCCTCGTCCCCTGGAGCAGTGAAACCAAAGTATTACTAACAAAATCGTGCAAGTATTGGCCAATGTACATGGGTGTAGTTTCCATTTGCATGTGGCAGCGACATTGCGAAAATCCGGCATAAGTGTCTTGTCTTGTTACATCTCTTAGTCCTTGGACGATACTTAAAGGGGTACTACCGTGCTGACAACTTATCCCCTATCTAAAGGATCGGGGATACGTTTCCTGATCGTGCGGGGTCCCACCGTTGGGGACACCCGCGGTCTCGCATGCAGCACCGCGCTCTCATCAGGCCCTGGAGCGAACATTCGCTCCAGATCTGATGACGGGGCCGGTGATCGTGATGTCCCAGCTCCGCCCCCGTGTGACGTCACGCTCTGCCCCCTCAATGCAAGTCTATTGCAGGGGCGAGACAGCTGTCTCGCCCCCTGCCATAGACTTATATTGAGGAGGCGGAGCGTGACGTCACACGGGGGGCGGAGCAGGGACGTCACGGACATCATGGAAAACGTTTTTTGTTAATCCACTGGTGCCAGAAAGTTAAGCAGATTTGTAAATTACTTCTATTTAAAAATCTTAATCCTTCCAGTACCTGCCAGCTGCTGTATGCTCCACAGGACGTTGTTTTCTTTTTGAATTTCCTTTCTGTCTGACCACAGTGCTCTCTGCTGACAACTCTGTCCATGTCAGGAACTGTCTAGAGCAGGATAGTTCCTAAAATGGTCAGACATAAAGTAAATTAAAAAGAAAACCACTTCCTGTGGAGCATACAGCAGCTAAGTTCTGGAAAGGTTTAGATTTTTAAATAGAAGTAATTTACAAATCTGTATAACTTTCTGGCACCAGTTGATTAAAAAAAAATGTTTTCCACCGGAGTACTCCTTTAATTAGATCTATCCCCTGTGAGGAAGCTTTGTACTTTAGTCTGCTCTACACCTAGAAGTTACCAGCTTCTATCTTTAGGAAAAGAGTATTTCCCCTCCCCCCTCCTGTGTGTATGCCTTTTTTTGTGTGTTACAAAACACTTCATTAAATTCGCCCCTGACTCCAGGATACGCTTCCCCGGAGATAGCGCTCCGTCAGTGAACATGGCTGCTCCCTACAGTATGTCAGTGGGATGAGCATCTGAAGCCTTGAAGTTGATAGATTTGTACTGAATTATGAAGAGGCTGTGAGTGCTTATCATCTTCCTAGAGAGTCACCTGTGTGATCCGAGCCCTTGTCTGATATATAATGTATGGACACCTACACAGCTCCGCACCATCTGACACCAATCGATATACATACACTCATTAACCTGAAACCTCCCCCAACCACGCGGCTTATATAGTGAAAAGTATTCCACAGTGACAATGCATGTAAAACCATGTACTGTATGATAAATACAACAATAGAGCTTGCAAACCAACAAGAGCTTTTAAGCATAAGAGCTTACAATCTACTGAGACGAAAACAATGAGGCAAGGGATTAGCAAAGTGCAGTGTTTTTATCATGAATGACCTGAGGTCTATAATATTATACAGATACATACTGGGGGACATGTATCAAAGATTTTACCCCTGTTTTGTGTGTATTTTTTGGCGCAAAATTTTGCGCAAGCCCTTTTTTTTGCACATTTTTTTGCGCAAGTTTTGGTAGAGCATGTCCTCCAGATGTGGCCTAATCAGGGTACCTTGGAGTGACATCTATAGTACACATGGATTTATTAACTGCGTACTTTTCCTTTACACCAAAAAATTTGCCACAAGAGCTGTTTTTTTTGCGCAAATATAAGCCATCTTGGACTTAACGTAGCGAGATGCTCTAAATCATCGATTCTATTTTCCAAAGAGGGGATTGAGGAGATTACTACATTTACCCGCAATTTATGAAGCTCATTGCACTTGATTGATAAATTTAGCGCTTCTGCACATAATTTAGAATTCGGGAAAAGGGGTAAACTGCTTCTACCATACACAAATAATGATACATGTCTCCCACTGACCGGAGCTGAACAATATCAGAGGAAGTCCCCAACCTCTGGTTCTACAGCGGTTGTTAAACTACAACTTCAGGCATACTACCAAAAATATACATTCCATACAGAGGCAATAAAGCAGTATTGGAGTATAGTAAAACAGATGCCACCCAGTATAACCCTTTATCATTCCCTGTGCTTACTACAGTGTAAAAATATATATTTTGATGTTGTGGACTGCTAGAGTTATAATTTTATACTTTTTAAAATGTTTTAAAATTTTTTAGATTTTTTAATTCCAGACACTTTTGATGAAGAGCACATGAAGGGTTAATCAACACTGCTGCCTCTGCAAGGGGCAATGATCCCAGGACATGGCTGCAGCTGCTGCGGATCAGCCCTCTACACCGGCTCATTGTTCATTTCCATCTAATCCCAGCAGTAATTTGCATTGCTGTGATGGAGACCTGACAAAGTAATCCTGCAGCCATGACATCATTTACAATTGCAGAGAGATTGGGATACTCAGTGGATATTGTGAGAGATTAGCGCCGTATAATCGGTGGCAAATAGTGGCAAAATAGCAGTAAGAGACAGGGAAGTGGTCTTCAAACAGGGCTTCTCCTGTTTTTATTTTTCAGTTACAGGACAAATACAGCCTTTAATTCAGGCACAAATAAAATAAATCCTGCTTGTCCCATGCTAGCTTCATAAAATCTTCTTTCTCAATAGGTGGTCAGCCACCCAACAAAGCAGTCAACAAAATGGTTAATGTCCCCTTTAAGGCTGCACACCTCATCAGAGGTTGATCACAGCCTCTCAAAGCAGACTTCTTTATACCTTTTGTTAAAGGGGTACTACGGTGGAAAACAATTTTTTTTTAATCAACTGGTACCAGAAAGTTTAACAGATTTGTAAATTTCTGCTATTTAAAATTTTTAATCCTTACAGTAGTTATCAGCTGCTGTATGTCCCAGAAGAAGTTGTATTTCTTTCTGGAGTTTGACCAGTTTGACCACAGTGCTCTCTGCTGACACCTCTGTCCGTATCAGGAACTGTCCACAGCAGGAGAGGTTTGACATAGGGATTTGCTTTTACTCTGGACAGTTCCTGACATGGACAGAGATGTCAACAGAGAGCACTGTTTTCAGACTGAAAAGAATTCCAGAAAGAAAAGAACTTCATGTGGAGCATACAGCAGCTGATAAGTACTCAAAGGATTAAGACTTTTAAATAGAAGTAATTTACAAATCTGTTTAACTTTCTAGCACCAGTTGATTTCCCAAAAATTTTTTTCCCACCAGATTACCCCTTTAACCCTAGTATTAATTGGCTGCAGCACCTGTGCTGACTTGGGGCCAACCTAAAAGGAAAGGGATGAAAAGCAGGTTTGGTAGTAGGGTCTACCATCCCCCTTTTGGGCCAGTCCAGACTTTTAGACCCAATAACAGGACTTATCAACTTCTCTAGCAAGGTAAATCTCGTCAGGATTTTTAACTATTTCTAGAGTTCCTATATTACACCCAGCTTTACCTGGAGTAGATATGCGCTACCTTGGGGAAATACAGTGATCCCTGATGACATTCCTGTCACTGTCTCACAATATTCAGTGACAGCGTTATCTGCTTTAAGATCCTCAGCCCATGTGACCGTCCTGGAATGTGTTTTGTTGCTCTATCATACAGGATAGAGAACATACTGAAGCTTTAGGGCATGGTCACACGGGGCGCATCCGCAGCATATTTCATGCTGCGGATCTGCAAATGGAAGTACCTGAATCGGTGAATCCGCAGCATATGAAATACGCTGCGTATGTGCCCCCTGTGACCCTGCCCTTACCCTGCCAACATTGACCTCTATGTGGAAATCTTTCTGTGATGTCATCAGTATACTCAACTAGGATTCACCACTAAGGCAATTTTTACACTGTATCTTTCAAATTCTGTTACAGGTATAGATTGAGGGGATACATCTGACACTAGGTGACATTGGGTGTAGTAATCCTTAGTATATGTCTCCTGGTAGAGTGTTGTAGCTAACCCGTTGTTCCCTTGTGACCCAACCACAACCTTTTGTCAAGGAAGCTGTTCCCATATGCAAAGTGCAGGAATGATACCTCTAGACAACTTTAAAGGGGTTCTCCGGTGCTTACACATCTTATCCCCTATCCAAAGGATAGGGGATAAGATGCCTGATTGCGGGAGTCCCGCCGCTGGGGACCACCGGGATCATGCATGCGGCACCTCGTTTGTAATCAGTCCCCGGAGCGTGTTCGCTCCGGGTCTGATTACCGACGACCACAAGGCCGGCGGCGTGTGACATCATGCCTCCGCCCCCGTGTCACGTCACGCTCTGCCCCTCAATGCAAGCCTACAGGAGGGGGCGTGACAGCAATCACGCCCCCTCCCATAGGCTTGCATTGAGGGACGGAGCGTGACGTGACACGGGGGCGGAGGCATGATGTCACACGCCGCCGGCCTTGTGGTCATCGGTAATCAGACCCGGAGCGAACACGCTCCGGGGACTGATTACAAACGGGGTGCCGCGTGCATGATCCCGGGGGTCCCCAGCGGCGGGACTCCCGCGATTAGGCATCTTATCCCCTATCCTTTGGATAGGGGATAAGATGTGTAAGCACCGGAGAACCCCTTTAAGAACTTTACTTCAATAAAATGCAGTTGCTTTGGTATAACTTGGAATTTTACAACTTTTAGCCTGAAGATGGAATATTTGGTCACTATTCCTTTGAATGTTGCTTTTATAGTAGCGTTACTGAATTTAGCAATGTTGAGGTGCTAGTGTGGTGACCCAGTACAAAGTCATGTATTCCTCTGTACTTCTGCCCATCCTGTCTGGCAGATCCAGCTCAATGTCCGTCATGGGTCCCTTCTCCCTAGAACTCTCTTTATTACATTAAGGAATGTATTATTAATGTATTGTTCCATAAGAGTTAATATAATGTCTTTTATATGCACTGTTACCTTAAATCTGTGTTACTAAGGACCTTTGTGGTCAAGGGGAGTATGCAAGGTGAACAGGTGGCTTGTCGGTGACCAATGGGATCTCTCTAAACTGTACCCCTTATATGGTGAGGTCAGGGTTCAGCTAGTCAGGTACAGTGAAGTGAAGAGCTGAGGAGTTTGTCTGTGAGATCCAGGAGGAGGCCTGAGGCCTAGTCCTGCAACCACACTTCTACTGCAAGTTAATCCCTGCACCTAGTGAAAGTCAAAGCTGCAAGGCAATAACTAAATCAGTGGGAAAACTACAGAAGTCCAAGTCCAGTCAAGATAGTCAAGTCTGTCAATTACTTAATTCAAGCATGGTTGCCTCAGACAAGTATATTACAACTACAAGTCCCAGCAAGCCGATAAGCTTTCCTAAGTTCACCCTGCATCTCCTTGGTGCTGAACTGAGCTGTATAGACAGTAACACCTTGCCTGTCTCAGTAAAGAACCATTGTTCCGTAACCTTGCGTCGGAGTGATTATTTGCCCCGTGCCTGGCCCAGGAATAATTGGCTATTCCTCAAGATGTGAAATAAGTAAACCATGCCTTGGCATCACAATCTGCCCTCCAATACCTGTGAAAGGGTTAATAACATCTGCCCTCCCATACCTGTCACCACACTAGCACATATATGTGTGTTGTCTAATGCAGATGTAATATGGGCAGGTTCTCAGGTTCTCAGTCCAAAATGACTGAAACTAATGATGAGAATCTTCACAGGGTGGCTTACTATGGTGAAATATGTAGACCTTTCTGTACTTACACAAGAGGGGTCCTGTGATACGGTACCCGGAAATATCCAGGGAAATCATCCTAACGTGGCAGCCAAGCAGCACTAACTCCAACCACAGGCTGACGAGAGATTAGTGTATTTCAGATATGTCCTTGTTCAACCTTCTCCTCTCTGGTGAAGATTATATTCTCCTTCTTGAAGATGTGCAAACTTGTAGAACTTTTATTCTCACAGCATGGACAGAAGCAGGAACAGTGAGTTTATTGTAGACAGTAGACTTTATTGTAGGCAAGTGGCCTAGATGAAGGTATGCCTAACAATAGCATAGCTAGGAGATTTACATGTGACACTGGCTTAGACCAGGCCTCAAGTGGTTCTAGCAGGTTTTGGGTCCACTCCTTCTCCTGGAAAAGAGAGGTTGGATTAGATTAGGGACTGCTCGTGCAACCATTGGTTGGGATGATCATGTGACCAAAGCATCATCCATCTAGTAGTGCATTGGACCTCTATTGTTCTTCAAATGGCAGGTAACAGAGAGCAACAGATCATATTCACATAGACTCCAGGGTTACTGTCAATATAATGTGATCCATCTCTGTTTCGTGGTCCAGCTAATGTTACCACAGGGTTGGGGCTAGCTATGGTTGTATTGTGTCACACTTGTTTTGGATTAGTAGGGGATAGCCAAGGAAGCAGTGAATCCTGGGTGATGCTATGTGGACCTGTCCTGCCTGAGATAAACCCCATTAAATAATAGTTTGATGGTTATCCGGACCCTTCAGTGAATTAGCATTATTGACTCTCTGTGCTCAGTCCTTTTTCATTCCTGATCATATTTACATTGATGCAGCCAACAATAAAAAACGAGAGAAGAGAAATAACAAATATTCCCTCCCCTGCTTGTTACCACTGCTCACATCACTATTATTGGGGGGACCGTCCAGTGTGTAAACACATCATGTCTGATTATTTTGCATCAATGCAGAAGATAAGATGCTAAGAATAGGGCAAATTGGTCTCTCTACATTATTACAATGGATTTGATTTCTTTAGTCAAAGTTGTCAGAACTGATTTTAAACATTGGCGGTCATATGTCTGTTATCTCCAGAGCTGTGTCATAGAAACAGAGGACAGAAAAGCCTCACTGAAGCCAAGTTTTACTGCTAACTATCTTAGGGTGATACATGAAGCTCAGATCATTCTTAACCTTCTTCATGAATAAAATGCTAGAGCTGCAGTGAGGACGGACACTGTGGGCAACAATAACGCCTTTCCCTTCAGTACTCGTGCTGGCGCTCTTCATCCTCTATAGACTGACATTAATTGTTTATGACTTTATCAATAATCTTTCTTCTTTACAACTCAACCCTTATACCACGGAGGATAAAAGAACAAATCCATTTCTATATTAAAATAAATTGCACCACTGAATTAGAGGTAATTCCTGTGATTTACTGCAGATCTCCTCCGGTGACAGCTCCTTATACTTATTGACTCTGTGAATGACATCAATGCTCGTGTTAGTGCACGGAGCGCAGGGTGTCATGGATTCAGAAAGAAAGATGCAGTAATTGTGATGAAATGGCGCAGGAACCACTGCCCCCCTCATCAAACACGGCCCCTCACTTCATTCGAATGCTGAGTCACCACAATGCCGGTTCTAGATAACTCAATAAAAACAAAACAAATGATGAAGTGATGAGAAGTTCACATTTATTAATTGCATTTAATCCTCCCCGACAGCAAAACGACCACAAGCTCCAGGAGGAAATGTGGCAGAAAAACCATTCATTGTAAATTACCAACAGGTATCACAATGTATCCAGAGCATGCTATAATAACTGGATGCATAATATATATAACTTATACAATCTCACACTGTCAGTACAAAATCAACAAGACAAGACAAATATCATACCAAGTTCATAAAGAGCAGTATTATAATAGTTACATTCTTGTTAACAGGAGACAGCTGTAAGAACCCAAAGGGTTAATCTGCACTTGTGTTACTCTGGTTACTGTGGAAACGCCCTGTTCTCTGGCTTGTCAGCTGACCCTGATGAGAGCACCTGGTCTGGCTCTTATTTAAACTGGCAGTCTGCTCCCATACCTTGCCTGCGAAAGAGCTCATATTCCTAGCTAGCCTTTGTACTGTATCTTGTATTTCTGCTATATTTCACCCATTGGCTTCGCTCTCTGTCTCCTCTCCTGTCTCTGCGATTTGGCTTTTCTGTTATCTCTTGGTACTGACTCGGCTTGTGGACTGTAACATATTGGCCCTCATTTACTATTGCAAAGCCGACATGTTTTGTTGGGTTGTGCGCCAGATTCTGTCGCATTGCGCCAGAAAGTCTGTCTGCGCCCGACATTTTCACAAAAACCCAACATATTTACTAAGGTTTCCACATAAAATGTGGTGGATTTGAGCTGAGGAGAACCAGACAGATCAGAACATGTGTAAAAAAAAAAAGCAAAGTGTAGGGAAAGTGGAAAATGTAGGGAAACCTTAGTAACTACTGTGGAAAATAAATTGTAGGAAATTAAAACCCACAAAGAAACCTACACTCCACTCTTACTAAATGAGGGCCATTGTGTGTGTATGTTTAGTTTATATTTCTGTTAGTGTGTGTTATTCCATACTGTGTCCCGACCTCCGTCTGTATTGTAATTTCATTTTTGAGT
Organism: Hyla sarda; assembly: GCF_029499605.1. Taxonomy (NCBI): domain Eukaryota; kingdom Metazoa; phylum Chordata; class Amphibia; order Anura; family Hylidae; genus Hyla; species Hyla sarda. Next base: position 145,184,723 of record NC_079194.1, on the reverse strand, counting down.
TTTTACATTGGAAGCCCTAGATTACATCTGAGTCGGCACAGTAACTATTCTATGGATCTTTGTGAATTTTTGAAAAGGTGACTTGGTTTCTTATATCGCACAATTTTTTTCAGTTTAAATAAAAGTTTTTTATCCAGTGTAGTGGAGTTTCAATGGGGGCAAGACATTCTGCTTCGTAAGCTAATTTAACAATGTCCTATTGGGAAGAAAAAACTTTGTATACAGTAACAAATCATTTTTCAGTTCACGTGCAGTGGTATAGAAGGTTCATAAATGATCTCCGTTTGGCCGTAATCTTCGATTTTCGGTATATGCTAATGAGGTACTAACTGGCGCCGGCCGGGCTTACTGGCACTCTGACATCAGCGCCACTGGCCGCAGCGCCACCCAGCTCATCAATATTCTTCCCCTTACTCTGCCCCTCCCTCTTCTCCCCGCTCTGTAATGAAGAAAGAGGGGAGGAATATTGATAGCTGGGAACCCCCTCCCACCCCCTCCCATAGACTTGCATTGAGCGGGCATGGCCATGACGTTACTAGCGGGGTGCGGCATGACGACACGAGCCTCCACGGCATGACGTCACAAGCCTGTCATCTGGCATGAGATAGGGGATAACATGTCTAGGGGCGGAGTACCCCTTTAACAACCCCCATTTCAAAACCATTCGAAATATAGTGTAAAAACGATTTGCTTCTGTTAAAAGAGGACAGCAAATTAGCTGGCATACTTAGTCAAGAGGTCACTGTAGTACCTAAAAAAAAGCCACCACACAAAGTTTGGCTCCTAGTTTGGTAAAACCACAAACACAAGGTGTGAATTGGTGGTTGGGGAATGCAGGCTTCTACAGGTGTGGTGCTTTTAGATTCTGCAGGCGACAAGCAATACAAGATAACACAATACATGAATTGCATTTCTGTGAATGTGGCTTATATTATTGAGTGCACAAATTGTGAATTAAAATATGTAGGATGCACTTCACGTATGCTGAAAGTAAGAATCAGAGAGCATTTGAATGATGCAACTACAACAGATGGAAATAGAAATAAATCTTGGAGCATCGGCACATTTTCTGGAGGTACATGGTGGTCGAATTGATAATTGTAAAATCTATGCTATTGAGAATCTCAAGACAAAGCAGTAAGAGGAGGTGATATGCATTACAAGCTCCTCAGTAGGGAGGCATATTGGCAGTTCACACTGCAGACGTGAGCTCCGTGCGGCTTAAACAAAAATAATTTATGTTTCATTATTAATATACACATGTACCTTCCAGGATATTCCATCTTCTCCAATATTTATATATTTCGATTTTTGTACTTTGTGAAATTGTGTATTTTATTATGCATAACGAAACTCACTGCATATTCTGTTTATGTAATCATGCTTTAGTACTGGCATACTTTCAGAGTATATTAGTACACATTTTGGTCAAACTATATTAGACCACTTGCCCCCTCATAACCACCTCTGTAAAGTAGATCCCTAACCTTATAGGCATAGCGCTGGGCAGTAACCACCACCGCGGCAACACCAGTGACCCAGTAGTCCAGCAACCCCACTGCCATAATAAGTCGCCCAACTCATTCCATATACACAACACTACAGTAACAATGGCTGCCACACTGCACCACACCATGTCAACAGATCTCAAAAGCTCAACTTTCTATGTATGATAGCTTTGGTTTAGAGACCCACTTGAAAGAGGAGACTGTGAAGTGGCAAGTTAGCTTACACAGTTTGATCAAAATACGTACCAACTACCTATGTATACTATTACTTATATTAGTTCTTTAAAGTTTTGCTGAGAAGCAATAGATCAATCTAAATTTATGGTAGAGATTTCATTGTTCTGCAGGAATATTGCTTTTCCTTGTTGCCAGTGCCACACATTAGATGGTCTTAATAGCCTGATCTACATGCTCTATAGGAATAAGATATGGGAACTGTTACATGCAGGGACACCAGGTAAATTTGCTGCCATGTCCCTGGAACCAATTCATGGCTATAGGACCCTTGTATAGGACATAGTTTTAAATTAGCTGGACAAAGGTTTAATAGTAATATCAGGAAGTATTATTTTACTGAGAGAGTAGTGGATGCATGGAATAGCCTTCCTGCAGAAGTGGCTGCTGCAAATACAGTGAAGGAGTTTAAGCATACATGGGATAAGCATAAGGCTATCCTTCATATAAGATAGGGCCAGGGACTATTGATAGGATTCAGATTATTGAGCAGACTAGATGGGCCAAATGGTTCTTATCTGTCGACACATTTCTATATTTGTATCATGGTGCATTGTCCTGTTGACAGTATCCTCCTACTATAGGGTACACAACTGTATGAAGGCATGACATTTCTCCCTGTCCAAATCTCAGTCCACAGGTATCAGGGGAGCCATGGTGATTTATGAAAACATTCTCTTCAACATTTTGCCACCTCCACCAGCACGAACTGTTGAAACCTGATAAGAAGGGTAGATCGGTTTATGCTGCTTGAGCTATATTCTGTCTCTCTATCAGCACAGTACAACAGAAATCCGGATTCATCTGACCAGGCAATGTTTTCCACTGTCCAATTATCCAATGTTTGCTCTCCCCTAGAGATTTGCCTTTCTGTTTTTCATAGACAGCAAATGAAGTCAAACTGGCCATCTACTGGTATAGCCCATTTGTATTAAGGATATGTGTCTGGACACTTTAGTTAAAAATCCCAGCATTTTTTTACAGTACTTACTGTTCTTTACAGCAATTCTAGTCCCCTTTTTGGTTTTCTGTTTACATCCAAAGGATCCCTTTATTTGGACATATTTCTATTATTCTTGCATAAACTCAACACAATAAGGGGAATTTATTAAACCAATTTGTCTGCTTTTTTCGTATAAATTTGTGGCATACAAAAAAGTTGCAGGCTGGCCTACCATTCCCATGAAGTGTTCTTATTTAAAGCATTTTGTGCAGTGGTCACTGATTTATCATGTGCGACTTTTGTGAAATGTTGTGGAAATGTCACACGGGACAGATTTAGTAGCTATCACAGGGCAAGTCAACCCTGTCCTATAGAACTCGACAATTGTATTAAGGTCCATGCAACATTTGCAACAATTGTTGCACGGACGCCATTTACTCTGTGACTTTTCTATTGTGTAAATTTGATTCAGCGTCTGCAAAATGTATCAAAGTCTGCGCGACATTTGATAAATTTGGCACATGTCCTCAACTTTTGCTGCACAATTTGTGCTCTAAAGCTGTTGATAACTCACACCAGACTTTGTAAATCCCTGCCAATGGCCCTGATTTACTAAGAGTGTTGGATTTTTATTAGTGTGGAATTTTGTTTCAGACCTGCACGATTCCACTATTTGTTAAGGGGACATTCAAGTCAGGAAAGTTCTGGCAAGCTTTTATGGGTGGGGATTTCCAGACTTTAGTGGATTCAACAGTAATTGGCTCAAGTTGTAAAAACACACCTCTTTTTTTTTGCGGTCCACAGGTTTATTGGGTTTGTAGATTTACTTTGTTGCATTGCTCTACATATTCTGTTGCAGAATTCAGGAGGTCCTACATACAGGGGGAGCAAACGACTCACGGGGGGGGGGGGACTAACTACAGGGGGAAAAGTACCTACAGATGGGTCCTACTTACAGGGGGAGAAAACTACTTTAAGAGGAGTCCTATCTACAGGGGTGGGGCAAGCTGCATTCAGTGGTTCCTGCCTACAGAGGGCAAACTACCTACTGGGGGAAAACTACATGTAGAGTGGGGTAAGTAACCTTTAGGGGACACACTACCTTCAGGGTGGTCCAGCCTACAGGGGTGTAAACTAACCTTAGGGTGAGTCCTACCTACAGGACACAAATTACCTTTAAGGAGTCGTACCTATAGGAGGCAAACTTTCTCCAAAGGCATCCATCTACAGTTTAAAAACTACCATCAGGGGAGGCTTACCTAAAGGGGGCATACTTCCTACAAGGGGCTCCTACCTATAGGGGGCAAACTACCTACAAGGAGGCCCAGCTTACATGGGTAAACTACCTACTGGGGGCACCTACCTAATGTGAGTAGGACCTACCTACTCCTCCCCAACCGACCTGCCCATCCCCACCAAAGCACTTACCTACCCACTTTACTGTGCATAAAACCAAACAGTGGAATTATTACTGTTTGAGACGCTAGAAATAGGGAAGTAGGGTACCAAAAAAATGCGGAGGTTCTGCAGAAATGAGTTTTGGCTGGAAAAAATTGTCATGGCGGTCTGGACAAGATGGAGAACAAAAGGGAAAGTGAATGTCTCTGATCAGAGAAGACATCACCTTTGAGTTACTGTAATCAATTTAGCAATAGGTATTGTGCATTGCTTCTTTTAAGCCATTTTTGTCTTTTGTAAAAATAAAAATAAAAAATTGGTAGGGGTGCCATGCTATATCACTGTTTGCCTTGGGAGACATACCTAACCAAACCATGGTCTACATGAGTATAATGTTCTTTCAAAATACTGACTTTGGGATAAAATAACAAAACAACTATTATTAACCTGATAAACTGGATGCTCCCTGTTGTCTTTTTTTTTTTTTTTTTTTTTTACTGTGCTGTATACATTGGAAAACTGTCAACATTAGATGCGCACTGATAGTCACAGGCTTCAGAGACTTTAACTGCTAGTGAGGATCGGGTAATTTCTCCATTGTACACATGCAGTGACCGACACTTAAAAGGTTAGCAAGTGGCACTTTTGAGTCTGAGTAAAAACATGTATACGTTTCGGAAATGACGCGACCATAGTCACTAAATAACTGTATTTGAGCCATTAATGACAACGGAGCCCGTGCCTGTGTGCACACATATACGTCAGAATCCTATTTTCAAATTTTGCTGACATATAGGTGTCATAGATGGCACAAATGTGATGTAAACAAAGCCTAAAAAAAGGTTCTAAGTGTCAGTCTTTTCTGTAGTTTTATCATACATAAACCTCCAAGCTAAGAATGAACAGAACTACAGGTCCCTGCTAAGCACAGAAGTGAAGCTAAAATAACATGATGGGTGATAACATTAGGGCTGTGGTTCAAGTAAGTACAGTGACCCCCCCGACCTACGATGGCCCCGACATACGATCATTTCAAGATACGTGGCCTCTCAGAGGCCATCGCATGTTGAAGCAGCATCAACATACAATGCTTTTGTATGTCGGGGCCATCGCATAAACGGCTATCTGGCAGTGCAGACTGCTTCAGCTGCTGGCGGATAGCCATTTACGGTGCGCGGTGTGCCCCGACGATCACTTACATGTACACGGGGCTCCGGCTCGTCCTCTTCGGGGTCCCCTGCTACACCGGCGCTCTCCTTCAATGTCATCACGTCGTCGCGCACGCCGTCCCGTCATCCAATAGGAGCGGAGTGCGTGGCGGTGTGCATAGTGACGTGATGGCGGCGACGGAGAGCGAGGATCCCGGGCAGCAGAGACGTTCCGGAGCGGCGGTGACACCCCGGGAAGGTGGCGACAGCGATGGAGGGCGACTTCCAGGGCAGCAGTGACGGGTCTGGAGCGGCGGGGACTCGTAAGTATTACCCCCTATACTTTACATTGAACAGATCCCTCAACATACGATGGTTTCAACAAACGATGGTTCATTTGGAACGGATTACCATCGTATGTTGAGGGACCACTGTACTTGGGGGTGGATGGGTCTTTATTCTTTACTCCCTATTTTCTGTATTGGGGCTTTATAGGGTTAATATGTTGCCTAGCTATTTTGTAAAAAAAATTTAATAGCTAGGCTTCCTATTCATGTTCCTCTTGCTGCACCACACAATGCCCTCCCTGTAAACTCTGCAATACAATTTCCCATTACTTACAATAATTGTGTCACAGGGGATGTCCGTGTTATAACACCGCACAGTGGAGGAGCAGCACCATAAAAAATGGATTTTATATTAGCCTTTGTGTTAGTTTGTGGAATCTCTGGCTTTGTGGACAATATTACTGTGTCTCAGATCACAGGTCCTGTCTTTTTTGTTTACATCAAATGATTTTATGATTGCTTAATATTTATATTGTGCCAACCTGTGCAGAACTGTACATGGGAGGTGACATTAACAACACAACGATACAATAGAATACAACAAAATAAAAAATTGGCACAATAAGGCACAACTTTAAAGGGGTACTCTGCTGCCCCAGCATTGGAAACATCTTGTTCCGAACGCTTGGAGCGGGTGGCGGGGGTCGTGACGTCACGGCCTTGCCCCTCTTGACGTCACACCACGCCCCCTCAATGCAAGTCTATGGGAGGGGCGTGGCGACCGCCACGCCCCTCCCGTAGACTTGCATTGACAGGGCGTGATGTGACGTCAAGAGGGGCATGGCCATAATGTCACGACTCCTGCCACCCGCACCCAACGTTCTAAATAAACACAGGGTGCTGCACAGAGATCGCGGGGGTCCCAGTGGCAGGACCCTCACGATCAGACATCTTATCCCCTATCCTTTGGATAAGGGATAAGATGTCTAAGGGCGGAGAATCTCTTTTATGCTGTCTCAACCACAAATCATCAGGGTGGTCCGTGACTCACCAGAGAATGATCCTTTCCACACTAGCTGTGGTTGGTAGATGTTTGGGTATAGAGAGAGAGATACCAATCAAGGTTAGCAGGGCAGGCAGAAGCCACCAGGACCACCCCTATTACTCTTAGTCCAGGCAACATGAAGATGATGACAAGTTTCCTTCAATAAAATATAAGACAATATAACGGAATACAACATAGGTGATCATCCATTCCTGTAGTCAATGCACAGTGCTGCCTATAGGGGAATCCAGACCTGACCTTGAGGAGCAGCCACGCTTTCCCTCAGCACCACCATAAGCACAGAATCCAGCTCTCCTGGAATATAACTTAATGCTAAAATGTTCTTTTCTTCAGGCAAGAATACAAGTGTCTGGAGTCTCCATATGTCTCAGCGTTGTCTCCATAGACTCACATCACAGGAGGAGTATAGAAGATGTTTCTATCTAATATCTAGTGTATTTCTCTTCTGCAGTAAAAAAAATGTAAACTTCTGGACCCCAGCATAAAATCTGCAATCGGGCCCTCAATCTATCATGTGCCATTTATAGTACTGGGTGTAGCCCGCACACCCAGGCGTGACTACTACCCTTGCACCACCTATACCTAGACCACTGGCTGCTACCCCTGCACCCCCATACCTACAGCTCCTGCTCTTCTATACTTACTGCATCTTCTATACCTTCTATCTCTTTTGACCTGACACCTTCTTACCATAAATACCATAAATGATAATGCATTATGATTGGAAGGTGCCAGGTCGCAGGCTGGTGCTGGGGAGCTGCAGATGTATTCTCATCTGGTGCAAGCTGACAGCCCCAGCTAATAGCAGAGCTTCATGTCACTGCAGCGATTACTCTGCCAGATTCTCATCCGCCATCTGTTGTTCCTGGAAAGCTTCAGAAGTCAGTGTCATCTTCAAGGGGAGAGCAAAGTAACTTCCTGTCTGCGACCCCCTCACATTACATTTCCAGTGAAGTCTGAAAATTACTGATCCTGATTCCCCATCACATCTTCTACTAAAGTCACATCTAGAGCTGCAGTTGCAATTCTGCTATAACATCATGTTTTATACTCAGGAACATCCAGAGTTGCAGTCATAATCCTACATTTACATCATGTTTTCTACTGTAGTCACATCCAGAGCTGCACTCACAATCCTGCTGGGTGTTACCCTTGCTCTGAAGACTCACAGATTGGGTCCACACTGCGTTAAATTTGTCGCAAATGTTTTTTGATCTTCTGGGAAAATGCGTCCATAATCTGTAAAAATGCAGTTACTGTATGAATCAATGATAAATGTATTTCAGAGGTGGCCATCTTGTCTTTTCCCCTCATGTCTTCAGTCTTTGGAGATGTTCACCACAGATCCACTTCATTATGGTGTTCAGAGCCTGCATCCATAATCATTGGCATCATCCTATTACCTGCCTCATATATTATTGTGGTGAACCAGGAGAGTTGTGGTGTCTGAGGTGTTGCGGTAATGTTACAGGGTCTGGTGGTGTGAAGTGTCTGATCAAAGTGTCTGATCAAAGGGGATCGAAGGGGGTCCGATGTAAAAAAAAAATTGTTTACAAAAATGACCACTAGGGGTCTATGGTCCAGTTTTATCAAAGAATGTCTACGGTAGAGCTATTTTCCCATGTTTATTTTGGTGGTGGGATTGAATAGCGTGCATCTTATTTATCAAGAAGATGCAGCAGGATGATGAATTTTGCGCAGCTCTGCTATGGTGGGAAAAGCTCCACCACATACACTTTTTCTAGACACTTGTGAGGGAGGGAAGTAGACACTTTCCCAGGTCCTGAATTTGGCAGGTTAGGTGTTTTTACTTACTTTCACAGAGCTGCCGGGACATTTTTACTTGCATTAGATGCTACAATCAAATTTGATTGTGGTGTCTAAGGGGTTAAAGCCGGGCATCACCATGATCGGTGATGTCTGGCATTAGAGATGGGTAGTGGTGGCAGATAGCTGCCAGGACCACCCAGCTATGACCCAAACTCAGCGCCTGAGCGCATGTCATAGAAGGGGAGTGGGACGCTTTCGTCCACAAGAGGTTAAAGGTTGAATTGCAGAAGGTAGAAGTGATTCTCACGCCTACTGGTAGGTGGTGTAGCTTTGCGCCTAAAAAAGTACCTTTGTGCACAAAATAGCGACTTTTGACAAAAGTTGCAAATGAGAAATACGTGACCACTGCATGGTCAAAAAGAAAAAGTTCTCCGGGAAGGCAAAAAGAGTGAAACTGTCTTTATCAAAAGATGCATAAAAGTCGCTAAATATGCTGCTTGCGCCTGAACTGCGCCAAAACATAGACAAAAAAATGCTCTAAAAGCTCTAAATCTCCCCCCCATGTCTCTTTAAAGGGGTACTCCAGTGGAAAACTTTTCTTTTTTTTTTTTTTTTTTTAAATCAACTGGTGCAAGAAAGTTAAACAGATTTGTAAATTACTTCTATAAAAAAAATCTTAATCCTTCCAGTACTTATTAGCTGCTGAATACTACAGAGGAAATTATTTTCTTTTTGGAACACAGTGCTCTCTGCTGACATCACGAGCATAGTGCTCTCTGCTGACATCTCTGTCCATTTTAGGAACTGTCCAGAGCAGCATATGTTTACTATGGGGATTTTCTCCTACTCTGGACAGTTCTTAAAATGGACAAAGATGTCATCAGAGAGCACTGTGCTCGTTATTTCAGCAAAGAGCTCTGTGTTCCAAAAAATAAAATAATTTCCTTTGTAGTATTCAGCAGCTAATAAGTACTGGAAGGATTATTTTTAAATAGAAGTAATTTACAAATCTGGCACCAGTTGATTTAAAAAAAAAGTTTTCCACCGGAGTACCCCTTTAATTTTGCCAATGAGCCCTTATATCCAAGTCTTTTTTGGTCCTAACAACAAGATATTTTGGACCTGGTGGTGTGGCCATCTCCCTGCTGTGCCTCAGAGAAGTGAATAATCCAGCTTTCACCAGTGTGAGCTGAACCCCTGTAAGATCCAGAAAGTATTTGTTTAATTTCCTTACTAATGACAGTAACACTTCAAGTACGACACATACCATCATATACCGGGAAGGAACAGAAGGGGATGTGTCATGGGATGAGGTAATGGGAATTGCACATGCTACTGTGATCTAATGGTTTTTAACACCAGAAAAACATGCAGTGGTTACCCAGAGGATTTAGTAGTGATAGTGAGGGTTGATGCAGGGCCGGTTTTAGGCTTAGCGAGGCCCTAGGCAAAATCAAAAGTGGGGCCCCAAAAGTCGTAATAGTGCACTAACCAGATTTGCACATTTTTGGTCACTTCAAATACCATAAAAAATATCTAAAAAGCAATTGAAAAGTCCTATCAAAACAAAAATGGTACCGATAAAAACTACAAATCAAAGCGCAAAAAATTACCCTCATACATCCTCATATACAGAAAAATAAAAGAGTAATAGGGTTCAAAATAGTACAATTTTATATTTTTGTATAGTTCCCCCCACATTAGGTTGGCAGTATAGTTCCCCCACATTAGGTTGCCAGTATAGTTCCCCCCACATTAGGTTGTAGTTCCCCCACATTAGGTTGGCAGTATAGTTCCCCCACATTAGGTTGCCAGTATAGTTCCCCCCACATTAGGTTGTAGTTCCCCCACATTAGGTTGGCAGTATAGTTCCCCCATATTAGGTTGTAGTTCCCCCACATTAGGTTGGCAGTATAGTTCCCCCACATTAGTTTGGCAGTATAGTTCCCCCCACATTAGGTTGTAGTTCCCCCACATTAGGTTGGCAGTATAGTTCCCCCCACATTAGGTTGTAGTTCCCCCACATTAGGTTGGCAGTATAGTTCCCCCACATTAGTTTGGCAGTATAGTTCCCCCCACATTAGGTTGTAGTTCCCCCACATTAGGTTGGCAGTATAGTTCCCCCCACATTAGGTTGGCAGTATAGTTCCCCCACACTAGGTAGACAGTATAGTTCCCCCACGTTAGGTTGTAGTTCCCCCATATTAGGTTGTAGTTCTCCCACATTAGGTAGGCAGTATAGTTCCCCCACATTAGGTTGTAGTTCCCCAACATCAGGTTGTAGTTCCCCCACATTAGATTGTAGTTGCCCCACATTAGGTGGGCAGTATGTTCCCCCACATTAGGTTGGCAGTATAGTTCCCCCACATTAGGTTGGCAGTATAGTTCCCCCACATTAGGTTGGCAGGATAGTTCCCTCACATTGGGTCCCCCCTCTCCCCCTGCTTTTTCTATTTTTCATATTTCCTTACCTGGCCACGCGCTTCAGGGAATGACTGCAGGGAATGACGCCAGGCAGAGGAGCTGGCAGGAGATGTCACTGGTCATATTATCCACACAGCCCACAAGACCCAACACATTACCTGAGCCTGCCGAGCACGAACAAGTAAGGAAATATGAAAAATAGAAAAAGCAGAAGTGTCCGGGCCCGCCGCTGGTCACTGTTTTAAAGTTGCTGCTGATCCGCTACTGAGCACTGATATCTATCAGCAGGCAGCAGGCACCCCGCGCAAATGCCCAGGGGGGCCATGTCGGCGATCGCCGCAAGTGAATTCACACTTGCGATTTGCGGCTATTCCGGGTCATACGGGTCTATAGTGACCCGGTGACCCGGAAAATAAAGGGGATCGTGGGTGTCTAGGACATCCGCGATCCCCTTTATTTTCCGGGTCACCGGGAAGCAATAGGAGTGAGGTGGCAGAGGTGCCACCCCTCCTATCTCTGCTATTGGTGGTCTAGACGCGACTACCAATAGCAGATCGGGGGCGGAGGGGTTTACTTTCGGTTTCCCCGTTCTGCCCACCCACAATAGGCAGGGCAGGACGGGGAAACCGACAGGGACCGGCGCCGAAAATCAACTTACCCATCGGCGATGGCAGCGGGCGACGATCAGCGGCGGCAGCGGGCGACGATCGGCGGAAGAAGAGGACGGTGACGGAGCTCCCTGGATCCGACGGAAGCCGGTGAGTTACTTAGCAACATCTGGAGGGCTACAGTCTGAGACCACTATAGTGGTCTCTAAACTGTAACCCTCCAGATGTTGCAAAACTACAACTCCCAGCATGCCCAGAGAGCTGTTTAGGCATGCTGGGAGTTGCAGTTTTGCAACAGCTGGAGGTCTACAGTTTGAGACCACTGCACAGTGATCTCTATACTGTGCACCTCCAGATCTTGCAAAATTACAACTGATAGCATGCCCACACAGCAGTTTGCTGTCTGGGCATGCTGGGAGTTGTAGTTTTGCAACATCTGGAGGTCCATAGTTTTGAGACCACTGTGCAGTGGTCACTAAACTATAACTCTCCAGATGTTGCAAAACTGCAACTCCCAGCATGCCTAAACAGCAAACAGCTGTCTCTGCATGCTGGGAGTTGTAGTTGTGTACCTCCAGCTGTTGCATAACTACATCTCCCAGCATGCCTTTCGGCGATCAGTACATGCTGGGAGTTGAAGTTTTGCAACAGCTGGAGGCACACTGGTTGGAAAATACTGAGTTAGGTAACAGAACCTAACTGAAGGTTTCCCAACCAGTGTGCCTCCAGCTGTTGCAAAAGTACAACTCCCAGCATTCACGGTCTGTCAGTACATGCTGGGAGTTGTAGTTTTGAAACAGCTGGAGGTTTGCCCCCCCCCCCCCCCCCCCCCATGTGAATGTGTGAATGTACATTCACACTGGCGGGTTTACAGTAAGTTTACTACTTCAAGTATGAGCTGCGGCAAATTCACTGTAAACTTCCGTCAGTGCGAATGTACCCTAAAACCACTACACTACACTACACTAACACCTAATAAAGGGTAAACACTACATTTACACCCCCTTACACTGTCCCCCCAATAAAAATAAAAAACGCATTGTACGGCAGTGTTTCCAAAACGGAGCCTCCAGCTGTTGCAAAACAACAACTCACAGCATTTCCGGACAGCCACTGACTGTTCAGGCATGCTGGGAGTTTAGCAACAGCTGGAGGCACCCTGTTTGGGAATCACTTCCGTAGAATACCCCTATGTCCACCCCTGTGCAATCCCTAATTTAGTCCTCAAATGCGCATGGTGCTCTCTCACTTCGGAGCCTGTCGTATTTCAAGGAAACAGTTTAGGGCCACATATGGGGTATCTCCGTACTCGGGAGAAATTGCACTACTAATTTTGGGGGCTTTTTATCCTTTTACATCTTATGAAAAAGCAAAGTTGGGGTCTACACCAGCCTGTTAGTGTAAAAAAAAAATTTTTTACACTAACATGCTGGTGTTGTCCTTTACTTTTTATTTTCACGAGAGGTAAAAGGAAAAAAAGACCCTCAAAATTTGTAACGCAATTTCTCCTGAGTACGGAAATACCCCATATGTGGGCGTAAAATGTTCTGCGGACGCACAACAAGGCTCAGGAGTGAGAGCGCTCCATGTACATTTGAGGCCTAAATTGGTGATTTGCACAGGGGTGGCTGATTTTACAGCGGTTCTGACATAAACCCAAAAAAATAAATACCCACATGTGACCCCATTTTGGAAACGGCCCCCCTCACGGAACGTAACAAGGGGTATAGTGAGCCTGAACACCCCACAGGTGTTTGACAAATTTTCATTAAAGTTGGATGGGAAAATGAATGCTGGTGTCACCAGGGAAAATAAAAAAAAAGCCCCCCAAAATTTGTAACCCCATTTCTTCTGAGTAAGAACATACCCCATATGTGGATGTAAAGGGCTCTATGGGTGCACTACAATGCTCAAAAGAGAAGGAGCGCCATTGGGATTTTGAAGAGAAAATTTGTACGGAATTGAAGGCTACTTGTGTTTACAAAGCCCCCATGGTACCAGAACAATGGAACCCCCCCCCCCCCCCCCCCCCCCCACATGTGATCCCATTTTGGAAACTACACCCCTCATGTAATGTAATAAGGGGTACAGTGAGCATTTACGCCCCACAGGTGTCTGACAGATTTTTGGAACAGTGATCCGTGAAGATGAAAATTTTAATTTTCCATTTGCACAGCCCACCGTTCCAAAGATCTGTCAAACGCCAGTGGGGTGTAAATGCTAACTGCAGCACTTATTAAATTCTGTGAGGGGTGTCGTTTCCAAAATAGGGTCTCATGTGGGGAGGGTCCACTGTTCTGGCACCACGGGGGGCTTTGTAAATGCACATGGCCCCTGACTACCATTCCAAACAAATTCTCTTTCCAAAAGCTCAATGGTGCTCCTCCTCTTCTGAGCATTGTAGTTCGCCCGTAGTGCACTTCAGGTCAACTTATGGGGTACCTCCATACTCAGAAGAGATGGGGTTACAAATTTTGGGGGGTATTTTCTGCTATTAACCCTTGAAAAAATGTGAAATTTGGGGGGAAACACATATTTTAGTGAAAAAAATATATATTTTTTTTTTACATATGCAAAAGTCGTGAAACCCCTGTGGGGTATTAAGGCTCCCTTTATTCCTTGTTATGTTCCTCAAGGGATCTAGTTTCCAAAATGGTATGCCATGTGTTTTTTTTGCTGTTCTGGCACCATAGGGGCTTCCTAAATGCGACATGCCCCCCGAGCAAAATTTGCTCTCAAAAAGCCAAATATCACTCCTTCTCTTCTAAGCATTGTAGTTCGCCCGTAGTGCACTTCAGGCCAATTTGTGGGGTACCTCCATACTCAGAAGAGATGGGGTTACAAATTTTGGGGGCTATTTTCTGCTATTAACCCTTGCAAAAATGTGAAATTGGGGGGGGGGGGGGAACATACATTTTAGTGAAAAAAAAATTTTTTTTTACATATGCAAAAGTCGTGAAACACCTGTGGGGTATTAAGGCTCACTTTATTCCTTGTTACGTTCCCCAAGGAGTCTAGTTTCCAAAATGGTATGCCATTTTTTATTTTTATTTTTTGCTGTTCTGGCACCCTAGGGGCTTCCTAAATGCAACATGCCCCCCAAAAACCATTTCTGAAAAACGTACTCTCCAAAATCCCCTTGTCGCTCCTTCGCTTCTGAGCCCTCTACTGCGCCCGCTGAACAATTTACAAAGACATATGAGGTATGTTCTTACTAGAGAGAAATTGGGCTACAAATATAAGTATACATGTTCTCCTTTTACCCCTTATAAAAATTCAAAAATTGGGTCTACAAGAACATGCGAGTGTAAAAAATTAAGATTGTGAATTTTCTCCTTCACTTTGCTGCTATTCCTGTGAAACACCTAAAGGGTTAAAACACTTACTAAATTTAATTTTGAATACTTTGGGGGTGCAGTTTTTATAATGGGGTCATTTGTGGGGTATTTCTAATATGAAGACCCTTCAAATCCACTTCAAACCTGAACTGGTCCCTGAAAAATAGTGAGTTTGAAAATTTTGCGGAAAATTGATGCTGAACTTTGAAGCCCTCTGATGTCTTCCAAAAGTAAAAACACGTCAATTTTATGATTCAAACATAAAGTAGACATATTGGAAATGTGAATTAAAAAAAAATCTTTTGAATATCCATTTTCCTTACAAGCAGTGAGCTTCAAAGTTAGAAAAATGCAAAATTTTCAAATTTTTCATCAAATTTTGGGATTTTTCACCAAGAAAGGATGCAAGTTACCACAAAATTTTACCACTATGTTAAAGTAGAATATGTCACGAAAAAATAATCTCGGAATCAGAATGATAACTAAAAGCATTCCAGAGTTATTAATGTTTAAAGTGACAGTGGTCAGATGTGCAAAAAACGCTCTGGTCCTAAGGTGTAAAATGGCCTGGTCCTTAAGGGGTTAATATATGTCAAGTGGCTTAAGTGGTGCAACCCTTGTGTTCCTCTGTTGATTACAACAAACACATTTTCCATGAAGATGTTCCACTCACTCTATAACCAGGAAAAATACTTCTGTAGTCAGGCTGGAAAACAAGTGTAAACTTTACCCCTGAGGCACCGAAAACATCAATGTACAATTGCTATATATGGAATATAGAATATATATAAATATAATTTATAGATAACTCCTCTGACGTATCCAGGAGGAGCTCCTTGACTTATTGGTTTCAGGACCTGGAGGTAAACGACGCCCAGTTTTCTTGTGTAATTGGGCCCTATAAAATATATTTCTCCCAAATGCTACCCTCATATTAGTACTCCTTATTAAAAAAAATTATCCTTGTAATAGGATTCGCTAGGCAGATGTACTGGACTTTAGGATGATGGTGGCCTACTTGTAGAAGCTCTGCTTGACTCTAGCTACACCTGAGGCTCACTGTGGTAAACTCATGAGTTTACAAGAGTTGCAGACCATATGTGCGTACTGTTCTTGATCCCTACCTCAACTGACTAGACTAACTGGTATTACACCTCCTATCCTGGGAATAGAAGTGGAGCAGAACAACTATTGGACAGGACTGGACATGTGACTATAAACTAGCTTGCTTAACATGGGAACACACTTTTGCAGAAGCAATTGTTAACACCCAACACTGCAGAAGATAACACAATATACATTTGCAATGTAATGAAACACAGAGATATTGGTCTCAGCAAACCTTATGAGACTCCAGCCACCCTAACCAGGTTCAATGTAGCAGCTGGTACAGCTATGCTGGACCACCACACTACCTCCAGTGCAGAGAACCTTCAGAGACATTTACATGTGTGTGACTAATATCAGCAGCTCATTTCATAATGCTCCAGCCCTGATACAACCTACAGAAGCCTTTACATCCATATGTGATTATATCAGCCAATGCTTTGTTATGGACCGCAGGATGAGCTTGTGATTGTCATGAAAGAAAATATGTCACTAAGGCCCCTTTTATACTGCCAGAATTTCCCCTGTCAAATTCGGCCATGAAACTCCCTTTTTTTTTTTTTTGCAGTTTGACGGCCATAATTTTGACGGGTCATAACAGTCAATAACTGGTCCCGATGGACCCCATTGTCCATTGGGCCCCGTTATTTTCAGAGAGAATAGTGCGAGAAAAAGACTGTGCAAGCACTATTTTTGTCCCCGGCTATTCTCAATCCTAAAATAACGGGCTTCACAATGCCGGAGACAACCGGCAGTGTGAATGTAGCCTAAGTTGTATGTCTTTCTGGACTCTAGAAAAGATGATCAGGGGTTTAACTATAGGGGTTGCAGAGGTAGCAGTCACACCTGAGCCCTGGATCCTAAGGGGGACCCTCTGCCATGTAACAGAACAGACACAAAACATAAGGGAGATAGAGATATATAGTAACTGTTATAAATGTTGCCTTGAGGCTCAAGCCACACCACTGGATAGGCCTACGGGGAGCTGAGTAACCTGCCCTGTGTGGTCAGTAATGGCAGCCATAGAACTCATTATCCAGCTTTCCAGGAAGCAAATATAGCAATTTTTAACCACCTGACAAAAACCGCCTCTAGGGCTAATGATATTGTGATGGTGTATCTCAAGGGGAGTAGACAAGGGAAGCGATCTGGGGGTGGAGTTCTCTCTTGCTCGTTGTCGTCAAGCTTCAGTCATGAAGTGATCATTACGGGGTCCATGTCACAGCGACTTTACGACTGAGCGCTTACTGGCTCTGCATCTATATAGAGGGGAACCTTGTAATGACCTGTCACCTCCTTCTGGATAATGAGGTGCTTTTTAGTTCTGGGGAGGACAAGACTGAAGTTTTGTCTCTTTTCTCCAAGGCCAGATTAGCGGCAGAGCTTCAGTCATGGAGGGTGGATGGTAAACAATCCAATCCTTGTGATGAATTCCTCGCAGGAGCAGACTTATGTCCAGCAAGTGATTACAACTGAAAAGGCAAACAGATTGAGGTATAAAGCTGTGGCTTGAAAATGAAAGATCTGAATGCATATTATTTACCACAGAGACCTGAGAGACCCAGATTGTACTACAATCTCATCCTGTTTACGCCATATTAAAAACTAAAACGATGTATAATCCAGGTTCAAGTCATACCTAGAAGAAAAGGGGTCCCATAGTAAATATGGAAATGGGCCTCCTAATATGGGCTTGCCTGGTACAGATACACAGCTCATCTATGATCACTTTACTTGTAAATCCTTTACCTGACCTCTAGTCACATCTAGAACTGCAGTCACAATTCTGCTGTTACATTGTATCCAGGTTAATTTTGCCTGCAGCTTTATAAGTGTAACTGGAGCATAACATATGATGTAACATCAGTATAGTGACTGCAGCTCTGAATGTGACTGGAGCATAATACATGATGTAACATCAGAATAGTGACTGCAGCTCTGAATGTGACTGGAGCATAATACATGATGTAACATCAGAATAGTGACTGCAGCTCTGAATGTGACTGGAGCATAATACATGATGTAACATCAGAATAGTGACTGCAGCTCTGAATGTGACTGGAGCATAATACATGATGTAACATCAGAATAGTGACTGCAGCTCTGAATGTGACTGGAGCATAATACATGATGTAACATCAGAATAGTGACTGCAGCTCTGAATGTGACTGGAGCATAATACATGATGTAACATCAGAATAGTGACTGCAGCTCTGAATGTGACTGGAGCATAATACATGATGTAACATCAGAATAGTGACTGCAGCTCTGAATGTGACTAGAGCATAATACATGATGTAACATCAGAATAGTGACTGCAGCTCTGAATGTGACTGGAGCATAATACATGATGTAACATCAGAATAGTGACTGCAGCTCTGAATGTGACTAGAGCATAATACATGATGTAACTAGTGTTGCTCGCGAATATTCGCAATTCGAATATTATTCGCGAATATCGCATATTCGCGCTATATATTCGTAATTACGAATATTCGTTTTTTTTTTTTTTCTTCACAGTACACATCACAGTGATCACCCCTCTCTGCTTCCCGCTTGCCCGGTGTAAAGAAGGCTCTAATACTACTGTGTGAGACTGGCGCGCGACAATTCGCATATGCGAAAATTAGCATATGCGCAGTTTCGCATATGCGAATTTTCGCGCATACTAATTTTGTATTTGCTAATATTCACATGTTAATTTTCGCATACGCGAATATTCGTATATACGAAAATAAAACGATAATGTAACGAATATTCGCGAATATATGACGAATATCCGTCCATATATTCGCGAATATTCGCGAATTCGAATATGGCCTATGCCGCTCAACACTAGTGTTGAGCGGCATAGGCCATATTCGAATTCGCGAATATTCGCGAATATATGGACGAATATTCGTCATATATTCGCGAATATTCGCATATTCGTTATATCCTCGCTTTATTTTCGCATATGCGAACATTCGCGTATACGAAAATTAGCATACACAAATTTACATCCCGTATAAATTCGCATATGCGAACATTAGCATATGCCCATTTTCGCATATGCGAATTTTCGCGTATACTAATTTTGTATATGCTAATATTCACATATGCTAATTTTCGCATACGCGAATATTCGCATAAGCGAAAATAAAACGATACTATAACGAATATGCGAATATTCGCGAATATATGACGAATATTCGTCCATATATTCGCGAATATTCGCGAATTCGAATATGGCCTATGCCGCTCAACACTAGATGTAACATCAGAATAGTGACTGCAGCTCGGAATGTGACTGGAGCATAACACATGATGTAACATCAGAATAGTGACTGCAGCTTGGAATGTGACTGGAATATTAGGATATGTTTACAAGGATGTGCCACTGAGGATCTGAGAAGAATTCAATGGAGATTCCATGGATTCATTATCATTCAGTGGAGTAAATCCTTGGATTTTCCATGTGGAATTTTCAGAAATAGTGTGCTACTTATGTTTTTTTTTCTGCAGAAGTATCTAGATAGTTTCCATTGCACATGAACAGGGTTGCACAAACCCCATTTACATACATGGGATGTAAAGGGTTATTAAATAAGGTGCTTTATACACTGCTCAAAAAAACAGGGAACACTAAGATAACACATCTTAGATCTGAATGAATGAACTAATCATATGAAATACTTTTGTCTTTACATAGTTGAATGTGCTGACAACAAAATAACACAAAATTATCAATGGAAATCAAATGTATCAACCCATGGAGGTCTGGATATGGAGTCACACTCAAAATCAAAGTGGAAAACCACACTACAGGCTGATCCAACTTTGATGTAATGTCCTTAAAACAAGTCAAAATGAGGCTCAGTAGTGTGTGTGGCCTCCACGTGCCCGTATGACCTCCCTACAATGCCTGGGCATGCTCCTGATGAGGTGATGGATGGTCTCCTGAGAGATGTCCTCCCAGACCTGGACTAAAGCATCTGCCAACTCCTGGACAGTCTGTGGTGCAACGTGGCGTTGGTGGTTGGAGCGAGACATGATGTCCCAGATGTGCTCAATCGGATTCAGTTCTGGGGAACGGGTGGGCCAGTCCATAGCATCAATGCCTTCCTCTTGCAGGAACTGCTGACACACTCCAGCCGCATGAGGTCTAGCATTGTCTTGCATTAGGAGGAACCCAGGGCCAACCGCACCAGCATATGGTCTCACAAGGGGACTGAGGGTCTCATCTCGGTACCTAATGGCAGTCAGGCTACCTCTGGCAAGCACATGGAGGGCTGTGCGGCCCCCCAAAGAAATGCCACCCCACACCATTACTGACCCACTGGCAAACTGGTCATGCTGGAGGATGTTGCAGGCAGCAAAACGTTCTCCACGGCGTCTCCAGACTCTGTCACGTCTGTCACATGTGCTCAATATGAATCTGCTTTCATCTGTGAATAGCACAGGGCGCCAGTGGTGAATTTGCCAATCTAGGTGTTCTCTTGCAAATGCCAAACGCCTGCACAGCGTTGGGCTTCAAGCACAACCCCCACCTGTGGATGTCGGGTCCTCATACCACCCTCATGGAGTCTGTTTCTGACCATTAGAGTGGACACATGCACATTTGTGGCCTGCTGGAGGACATTTTGCAGGGCTCTGGCAGTGCTCCTCCTGCTCCTCCTTGCACAAAGGCGGAGGTAGAGGTCCTGCTGCTGAGTTGTTGCCCTCCTACGGCCTCCTCCAGATCTCCTGATGTATGGGCCTGTCTCCTGGTAGCGCCTCCATGCTCTGGACACTACGCTGACAGACAAAGAAAACCTTCTTGCCACAGCTCTCATTGATGTGCCATCCTGGATGAGCTGCACTACCTGAGCCACTTGTGTGGGTTGTAGACTCTGTCTCATGCTACCACTAGAGTAGTGAAAGCCCCGCCAGCATTCAAAAGTGACCAAAACATCAGCCAGGTAGCATAGGAACTGAGAAGTGGTCTGTGGTCACCACCTGCAGAACCACTCCTTTATTGTCTTGCTAATTGCCTATCATCTTCACCTGTTGTCTGTTCCATTTGCACAACTGCATGTGAAATTGATTGTCAATCAGTGTTGCTTCCTGAGAGGACAGTGTGATTTCACAGAAGTGCGATTGACTTGGAGTTACATTGTGTTGTTTAAGTGTTCCCTTTATTATTTTGAGCAGTGTAGAACATCTATCAAAGACAATTCATAAAACATGTTTATTACTGTTAAAGATGCGAAGGGTGCCAGCAGCCACAAACACCAGGGAAAGGGGCCTGTGTCTAAGTGAGCAAAAAGACAGCAAACCCAGTAAAAATCATCCCTCATCAACCATTTCTAAGTTATGTCTGGTTCTGGAAAATCTGAATGAAAAACAATTTCAGGTGATATCACTCCTAAGGTCCTAAATGCAGAATCTACCTCAGGGTGCAGAAATCTAATACACTGTAAAACTACACAATTACATGTGTTTTCAACTCTGAGATTTGGGAAAGCTGGGTGACATTCTTTGCAGGAGCTGTAATGGCCATTAGATAAGGTGGTGCTGCAAAGCAGAGGATTGTTTGAGGCTGCAAATGATGAATCCTGGGATTATCCTCAGTGACATAGATGCTTCTTGATTGAGTCCATGGAGCTCTTTAGGGCATTTTCCCCACTTGTCCTGACCTTAAACCCTTTGCTGTCCCTGGAGGGTTGGAGACGCATGATGGGGTGATTGAGCGGCCCCAGATGTTCTCTATATTCTCATCCTCTATAATTAAGTATGAAATGTACAGGGCCATATGGAGAATAATCCTGTACAATCCGATGTGTGCAGCCATCCTGGACGTGATGGCGAGGACAGGCACAGTGATGTTGTTCATGTATCAGCTCCGAACTCTTTCACTATAAATAACTTGACAATGTGACGGCCACATCTGCCAGGGCTGGAGTCTCAGTCTGTGCTGCCCTAAATCAATGTGTCCCATTAAATCACCCCCACCCATAACAAAATACATATTAAATTCACACATCTGTAATCATCATGTCACTGATGAACGAGATGATAACAAAGAACAATAGCTCACGATAACAAATGTTAATGAAATGAGACTGGTCCTATGTCCTGACATATACAGATCTGTGAAATGATCAAGATATTTTTATTACATACAATCATGATACATCTGTATTATGCCATCATGTGACACAATTGTAGCATACAATCATGATACATCTGTATTATGTGTATTATGCCATCATGTGATACAATTGTAGAATACAATCATGATACATCTGTATTATGCCATCATGTGACACAATTGTAGTATACAATCATGATACATCTGTATTATGCCATCATGTGATACAATTGTAGCATACAATCATGATACATCTGTATTATGTGTATTATGCCATCATGTGATACAATTGTAGAATACAATCATGATACATCTGTATTATGTGTATTATGCCATCATGTGATACAATTGTAGAATACAATCATGATACATCTGTATTATGTGTATTATGCCATCATGTGACACAATTGTAGCATACAATCATGATAGAACAGTATTATGCCATCATGTGATACAATTGTGGCATACAATCATGATAGAACAGTATTATGCCATCATGTGATACAATTGTGGCATACAATCATGATAGAACAGTATTATGCCATCATGTGATACAATTGTGGCATACAATCATGATAGAACAGTATTATGCCATCATGTCGTACAATCATTATACAATCTTATCAACAACCTTTTGTAGAATAATGTCATACAATAATTATACAATCATCATACAGTCATGTTGTGCAATAATGCCATACAATCCCATTGTATAGTGAGGATTCTGGGCTGGCACAATTTTAGCTGTTGTGGCATTTTCTGTTCCCAGATCTACTATACATGAAGGTTCCTGATAATAAACCTGTAATAAATAATTCCCTTCTGAATAAACCTTTAAACTGGGAAACCTCTCAGATCAATTATAAATGACCATGCTCCCCCACACGTCCCCCGTGCCCCCTTACAGGACGCCACGGGCACATATGCCTTCAAAGGTAAGCAAATGTCTTATTTCTAGACCTAGCCTTTATATAGAGCTTTCTGGATGAAGGATAAATAGTCGGAGTAGGTAACTCTTCTGGTAACTGTGATGGCCCATACCTGCTGTACCAGCTGCTACCCCTAATTTAGTTCAGGAGCCTGTAGTCTTACCAGGTTTGCTGGAAAGCCAAATATATGTCTAGAGTGCTGAAGCCTAAATATCTGCCCAGAGCAAAAGTTGCTGAGTTGCCCAAAGCAACCAGATTGCTTCTTTCATTTTTCGGTGGCCTTTCAAAAATGAAAGAAGCGATCTGATTGGTTGCTATGGGCAACTCAGCAGCTTTTCCTCTGGACAGGTTTTGATAAATCTCCCTCTATTTGTTGAGGTGAACAGTTTCTTTTAGACAGGGGGACGCAGGGTTGCACCACTCAAGCCATATCACATATCAACCAATTATAGACGCTGCCAAAGAGTTCTTTCCTGGCATCACACATACATGTCCCAATGCGCACCAGATAACCACTTCTAAATTTAGATGCATCCATGATTAACCCTATGACCTAAAGTCTTTGAACCCATAAATGTACTTTTCCCCTTAGTAACCTTTAAATGAGGAAGATGCAGGAGTCATCACAATATGGGGATAAAAAATGTAAGAGAACCCCCGACACAGGCTTCCTGAATGCTCTTTAAATTATTATTTTTTTGCTTCAGAATATGTTACAAACAGCTCAAAACCTGCTTCGGCTTCCACCTTTATAGATAACGTCCTACATTGTTTGTAACATATTCCGATGCCAAAATAAAACTTTCAAGAAGAGCATTCAAGAGCATTCAAGAAGACTGTGTTGGGACTTTTTATTAGCTTTTTTGGATTTACTTTGTCCCCGAGCACGGCAAACGTACTTCAGTGCAGTCCTCCATCCTACATACTAAAAAAAAAGGGGGACCCTGTTTTAAGAATTCTATGAATACGCAAATAGGGTTACACAGAATAAGGGCCCATTCACACAAAGTATTTTTTTTTATTGAAATTCTGCTCTGAAGCTCAACTGCAGAAAATATGGTGCAGAAGCCTCACATTGTTTTCAATGGCACTCTGCTGCACCGTTTACACTATAGAATTTCTGGACCCTAGAATTGGCAAAAAATTTCTGCTCAGAAATGCATTGTTGTCTATAGAAATGGTGCATTTGCGAGCGGTCCATGGCATTGGAAGTTTTTGAAGCCAAAGCCTAGACAGGGTTTAAAAATCCTTCTCTTTATACATGTTCTCTACTAATGATCCATTCCTGGCATTGGCTTCAAAACCTGCATCGCAAAACCTGAACATGGGAACATACCCTTAAAGGGGTACTCCGGCCCTAATACATCTTATCCCCTATCCAAAGGCGGGGGTCCCGCCGCTGGGGACCCCCGCAATCTGTCATTCAGCACCCACCGCAGTGCTGGAGGCTTCGAGTGTGCAGCGTGATGACCACGGGCTGGAGTATCGTGATGTCACTACTCCGCCCCCCTGTGATGTCACGCCCTGCCCCCTCAATGCAAGTCTATGGGAGGGGGCGTGACCCCCACGATCAGACATCTTATCCCCTATACTTTGGATAGGTTTAAGATGTATCTGGGCCGGAGTACCCCTTTAAACTCCAGGACTTACAGGCAAGGAACTTTGGTGTATCATGTATCATTTACCAGAGAAACTGGCATAACAAGAGTTTTTTACACAAGCCCAATTTTGCGACTATACTGTACATCTGCAGGACTCACTACAATTTAGAAACAGTGGGTAGGACTTAGCAGTATGGTGTAATGTCCGTTTATTTGTTTTTGTATTTTTCTGTTTAGGTGTGTATTCACACACTCGTTTGTTCAAAGCAGTTTTCTATTCCACCTGGATAGGGAATAGTTAATGCTCTGAACAAATGAGAACTCGGGTGGAGTTATTTAGCCAGAGTTCTCTTGCATTCTGGGGCTGGTTGTTCAGTGTAATACTATAATGTATGTTAGTTTAATGCCACTATGTCTGTTTGTGCAATATTCTAACTATGTCTGCTTGAGCATTTACCTTGTATTTATCTTGTCATTTTATCTGTGTTTTTAGTCATGTTATATAGCATGCTCCTTGTATTTTAGTATGTGTTACATTAGTCAGTTTTAGGATTATGTTTGTTCTGCTCTGTCTGTCTTCACACTGTGTCTGAGTCTTACTTGTACCCTGTGCCATGTATGTTATATTCCTGTTTGGTATTCTGGAGTCTATTCAGACTCATCCGGTTCTAGTCTAGTGTTTCATGTATTATATTTCTGTTTCCTACTGGATCAGCATTTTGTCCACACAGTGGAGTGTGTCCGCTGGCCAGTAGCCTATTTGGCTTTATTATTAATGGCTACTCCTATAGTGGAGTGGTGAGTCCAGTTTTTATGTTCTGTGTCCCAGTGTGAACAGTGTCCTATATTTATATCCTGTTTGGTTGATCTGATCTTTGTCCTTTGTACCTGTTTGTGAACAGTGTTCTTTGTTACCTGTTCAGTTTAGTGTTTTGGCTCTCAGTTCTTCTGTTTATCCTCTTCATCTCCTGTATTCTGCTGTATATTGATATCATGCCTAGTCTTGTTCATTTTAACATGTCTGCCATTTATCTGATATCCAGTTTATGAACTGTTTGTTAATTCACTATATTGTGCTCTGTTTGTGAGTTTATATTCTGCCCTGTTAGTATTTGTATTCTGTCTGGTATATCTGGTTGTCTAGTAGTTTTCTGTTTCTGTTCTGGTCTGTGACCGACTACCATATATTATGTGTTTTTACGCTACTGCACTTTAGCGCAGGAAGGGACCGACGCCCAGTTGTCGATCCACCATTTAGGGTGGATGGGCAAGTAGGCAGGGAGAGCGGTTTTAGGGTCAGTTTAGGACTCACTCTCCCTGTCCCCCTGGTTTGTCCCTGACAGAGGGCATATGACCTCCCGGGTTAGTAGATTTACAATAACGCCATTAAATTAGCAAAAATATAGCAGTTATTTTTGCCAGCTCGTAGCTGGTGTAGATTTCAGCATGTGTGTCGCACAGTGAAAGATGTAACGGATGTATGAACAAAGTGTGCACCGCACAATAAATTTGGAGAATTTTACTAAAGTACATTTACTTTTACTGAAATGTACATTAAACTTTTGACACATCCCAGACTGAGCAAGAAGAACGATTAGGGAGAGAAGTGTGCAGCTGAGTACCTCTCTCCCCGGTAATGAAAATTTTCTAATAAAAGCAATTGCAAAACATATTGGTTTTGCATGTTTTACAACAAATCAAAAGTTTTTGTATCTGACCGTGCCCATTTAAGGGCTGGTCCTGCAGGGCTCCTACTAATGGTAATGGTGTTCCTGCTGTGAAAAAAAAAAGTGCAGGAACTCAGTTCCCACATGTTCCTGCAGGACTTGACCCCTGGGTCCCATAGACTTGCATTATGCGACCATTTCAGTCACATGGTTTAGAGCTAGGAGAAAACATGCACTTTTCCCAGCTCTATCTAGCGACTGGTCAGGGTCTAAACACTCACACCTACGTCTCCACAACATATCAATAGTTTTTTAGTTTTTTTTTTATGATAATGGCCATTGACCAAAGCATGAAGGTCCAGCCTTGATA
Organism: Hyla sarda; assembly: GCF_029499605.1. Classification (NCBI taxonomy): domain Eukaryota; kingdom Metazoa; phylum Chordata; class Amphibia; order Anura; family Hylidae; genus Hyla; species Hyla sarda. Next base: position 145,158,213 of record NC_079194.1, on the reverse strand, counting down.
ACTTCCTATCATAGACTGGTATTTGCAGTTCACAGGGCAGCACTGCCCCCTTGTGGAATCCTAGTTTATTGCACAGCCATCCAAACAAAGCTGCAGGAGGAGATGTCATACCTATAGTAAGGACCCCAAATAACTTTTATACATAATCTGGGGTAGGGGATGCCAAAATATATCAGTATCACAATAATGATGAACCAATAACAATGTGTTTTAGGTTCCCCGTCTTTAGATTATTAGGACATAACACACACCTATACACACATAATTTATATACCCTTATTTCCCTCCTATTCTGGTGGAGGAAGGGGCTTGGCTAATTACACAACAGCACAAAATATGTAAATATGAACAAACAGCTTAGTCTTTATGGAATCCAGAAAAGATTCTCATTTAAAATGTACATGCAGCACCCAAACATGTTACCAAAACAAAGCCAAATGAATGTATCTAAAATCACAGATTCTGTCAAGTCATTGGTTACTGGATAGATAGATAGATAGATAGATAGATAGGTTTAATATTGAATGAATTAAATGAGCCCATAAAAATTTTCTACAAAGGAAGGTTAGTGCAAGGAAGGGAAAGAGGGAAGGGAAAAAAGGAGATCACGTAACAAGCCAATTCTATTCATAAATTTATTTTCAAAGCTGTGTTCAGACAATAAGGAACTAATGTATTCAATGTAAACCTATTCCTACTGGTACTTGGAATCTGTTCAATGGGGCTCAATTTAAAAAAGGTAAATTCATTTTTATGCCATTTGGTTACATGTCTAGAAATACCATGTAAAATGTATCCCCGATTTAGATTTAAAGGGGTACTCCGGTGGTCAACGTGTTTTTCCGTTTTTGACTTACCCTATTTGTTTTGTTTCATTTCTATTCTTGTTTTATGGCTACTCTATTTCTGTTCTTTGTTGTCTTTTTATTCCCCACTTTGTTTTCCTATCTTTGCTTCTATTTCCTGTTTCTTACTGTGCTGAAAACTACAAATCCCAGCATGCCTTGCTGGCTTGGGGCGGCTTCTGTTTTTTTTATTTTGTTCTGCCCTTTATCCACCCTACTATTTTCCCGGGTCGGCCCCCTTATACACAGCACACTAATACAATCAGCCCTGGTTGGGATACACTGGCATACACACACAAAAGGGACTACAACTCCCAGCATGTGTCATTCAGGAGTCTTCAGTCTGTGGTATAACACCAGCATGCTGCCTCTGTAGTCTCATGAGGGTTGTAGTTCACCACACCTCTATAGGGCATACGCCAGTGTTTCCCAACCAGGGTGCCTCCAGGTATTGCAAAACTACAATTCCCAGCATGCCCTGACAGTGTTGGGAAACACTGGTGTAACATGATGTGTATGCTGAATAGTCTAGAACAGTGTTTCCCAACTAGTGTGCCTCCAGCTGTTGCAAATGTACAACTACCAGCATGCCCAAAGTCTGTCAGGGCATGCTGGGAGTTGCAGTTTTGCAACAGCTGGAGGCACACTGGTTTGGAAACACTAGCATACACACACATAACAGGGACTACAACCTACAACTCCCAGCACGTGTCATTCAGGAGTCCCCCTCCCCTCCCCCTTCACATATAGAGATCCAGTATGAGATTTCTTCCCCTGCAGTCTGTACATCCCCAGCCCGTGCACCTTGTAATCCTTCCCTTCAGATAACACATTTATCTTCTGTGTTCCGTTCTCCTGTGCAGACCTGCGTCCTCAGGAGCAGAACAGGGGGGGAGGGGGAGATAAGGAGCTGTGTACTATGGCTTCTCATGCAGAACTCCGGGAGGGGGGGAGATGAGGGGGCGTGGCTTATTCCGGTCATGCAGACAGAGAAAAAAAAAAAGCCCTGACGTCTTGTCCAAAAGAGATTCAGAAGATTCAGAACATGGTGGACGACAGTAAAAGAAAACCCTCTGAACTACAGAACTTCCTGCCCAACAAACAGGTAAGAAAAACACACACATGCTGCCAAAACATATAACACATGTATATTGCAAAAAAACTAAACTTACAAAGAAGATGCCATATAGTCAAAAAAAATGTACTACCGGAGTACCCCTTTAATCTGTGTTTGATAAAACGCTTTGTCAAGAGCTTCCACATAATTCATCCCTGGGTATCAAAATCTTTTTCCTGCATACAGTTACTTAGTCTGTTAAATTGTTCAAAAGAGATGTTATCTTTCCATTTCTTATAATGGGGACTCCTATTATTGAGGAAATTATGTGTGTCTACTTTCTTAAAAAAGATTTAGTCATAATTGCATCTCCTTCTGAAAAAATAATTAAGTCTAAATATTCAATCGATGATATATTACTAGCGAATTTCAGTCCCTAATAATTATAATAATAATAATTAATATAATTATTATTATTATTTATAAGATAACTAAAGAAATTAAACAGATCTGTATTTGTACCATTCCATATTAAAATCAGATAATTAATTAACCTCTTTTATGGTGTTTATTCTGATAGTCATGCATGTATAAGTTGGTAAAGCTAGGGGCAAAGCGTGCCTCCATAGTGGTACTGCAAACCTATACCTATGAAATCCTCAAACTAGAATAAATAAAGGGGAAAATTTATCAAAACATGTGTAGAGGAAGAGTGGTGCAGGAACCAATCAAATAGCTTCTTTCATTTTTCAAAACCCTTTTTAAAAATGAGAGAAACAATCTGGTTGCTATGGATAACGGCACCACTCTTCATCTACACAGGTTTGGTTTTTTTTTCAAATTCAGAGAAAGTTTATTGAGTAAACGTAAACCTGACATAAAGTAGAATAAGCAATCTGTACAATGACATCATTGGCCTTGCAAGGACTAAATTTTCAAGCAAATCAAAACATAAGGGAAAGGGTCAGATAACACAAAAAAGAGCATGTTCAGAACTAACCAGATTATACATCCATAAATAGAATCTATGGGATAGAGGGAAGGAATAGGGAATAAGGCAAGAGACAAGGAGGGCCGTACTGTAAAGCAGGGGAGGTTAGATACATTCTCAAATAGGGAGTATAATCGGAAGACAGAGGACACCAAACATGAAAGTTAAAGAAGTCTACAACAAGATAGGGAAAGTCCAAGGGAAAGGAGTACAAACAAAGGGGAAAAACGTACACAAGAACACAGCCAAAGCAGAGACTGCCAGGTAAAGGGTCCAGTGTGACAATGCAGAGAGCGAGACAGAACGCATCCGAATTAAGCAGAGTTCGAGGCTCACGGGAGCTCAGCACAGAAGTCTATAAGCTGAAGGAGAACAGAAAACCGACCATGGAAGCCAAGTAACACCAAACCTGGTGATATCAGCGGGTTGGACGGCCAAAAGTTCCTCCATGTGTTTGATATGGGCAATCTCAGTGAACCAATCCTCCAGGGAGGGGGGGGGGTCCTGGCTTTTCCACCGTCTAGGAATAATCATTTTAACCGCCTGAGGGAGGTGGCGTGCCTAGGTACGTGGCCAATCACCGTCCCTAGGTAGGTGGCCAACTAAATGGGAACAAGGATTGTAGGGAGGGCAGTGTAAGTCCGGGCAATGAGACATTCAACCCTTCAGATTTAGAAAAGTTAATTTTAAAATTCGACCAGGCACCAAACTCAGCCAAGCGAGACATCAAGCAAGGGAGGGGTATGTGACAAGACCAATCTCGCCACATTGCATTGGAGAAGCCTGGTTGCCTGCCTGCTGCCTTTGGACTATGGCCCTGGGAGATTGGGCCCTTTAAAAACAGTATTCAGCCATACCAGAGTGTATGTCACTCATTCTGGCCCTTTAAATACAGTGGGGTCATTTGGTACATGCCCTGTGTGAGCGGTGATACCCCAGATAGCTATGCCATGGAGCCCATTCATATAATGAAAGACTATGGGAAAGACTTTAGCTCCATGGCAATTGGCAATCCATTGCTTTGGATTTTACAATTTGAGGGCAACGCATGTCTGAGTACAGCGACCCTGACAGCACCAGGATGGAACCAGCAGTGGAGCATGAGGAGAGTGTCATGGATGACCGAGATGCAGTCCGCAAAGGCATCTGGTACCAGGCACTGGGTATTGTGGAGTGCCAGCAGGACGAGAGACTCCCCAAGGAAGACCAGCGATTGCAGAAGCAACTAGCCCTGCGGATGCCCTTCCTGGGAGAGCAGCCCCTGGAGGAATAGGTAAAGGAACTGGAGCTCTGGGTATAGCAGGAGATGTGGCTGGAACATGCCTACCAGGCGCTCTGGTGGTATGGGGCACAGTACCTGCCTTGGACAGCCGAGCATGACAAACCAGAGGGAGAGGAGTTTAATGGTCCTGGCTTGTTATGGGAGTCTTTTTCAGAGCTCAAATTTGGGAGCCCTACACAAGCCCGGTTCAGTGATCTCTTGGAGTGGAGGGAGAGCAGGTATGACTGGGACGACACTCACGAAATTGAGCAAGACCTGGTCCACCTGGTGACACGGGAGATGGAGCTAGAAAAGGGCTACCAGCAGCTGTTCCAATATAGTGAGAAGGCTCAGCAGGAGAGCAGCAGGACAGACCCAGAGCCAGACCCATTCAGAGGGGACGAGATGGTAAAGTTTTACTGGGAAGAACCCCAGGTGGCCAGTGGAGATGGGACCAAGGTCTCTCCACTGGTCCTGCAGGGAATTGGGAGCCCAGTCTCCATTCCCCAGCGGCAGTGTCAAGTGCAGGGAGAGGAGAGCAGTGTCCTCCCTCCCCAGCGTCAGGCTGAGTTACAGGGGGCAGAGGTAGTTGTTCCTGCCCCCCAGCAGCAGAGTGATATGTCGGGAAGGCAGTGTAAAGTGCAGGGAGAGGAGAGCAGCGTCCTCCCTCCCCAGCGGCAGCGTGATTTTTCGGGAATTGGGAGCCCAGTCTCCATTCCCCAGCGGCAGTGTGATTTGCCGGGAATTGGGAGCCCAGTCTCCATTCTCCAGCGGCAGTATTATTTGTTGGGAATTGGGAGCCCAGTCTCCATTCCCCAGTGGGAGATACAGCAGGGAATTGGGAGCCCAGTCTCCATTCCCCAGCGGCAGAGTATCCAGCAGGGAATAGAGAGCCCAGTCTCCTTTCCCCAACAGCAGGACTCTGTGTTGGGAGGAGAGACAGTCGGTCTCCCTCCACAGAGACTGGAAATATGTATGGGAGAGGAGCTTGTTACCACCTCTCCCCAGTGGCAGCTTAATGTACCAGGGGGAGACTGTAAGCCCCACAGCTGTGCAGATGGGACCATGTTCTCTGCACTTACCCCCCCCCATAACTACCGCAGGAACGGGGTCTTTAGCGGGCTTGGGCAAGACTACCACATGGGCCATTGTAGAGGCTGGGGGCAAGGGGCATTCTGGAGAAATGGTGTTAAAAGTCCTCAAGAAAATGGGGGAGAGAGAATCCAATAGGGATTTGTAAAATTTAGCCATAAAACCATCCGGGCCTGGCCTCTTCCCTCCATGAAGGCTCCGGATTACTGAGGACAGTTCCTCAGAGGAGAAGGGGGTGTCCAGCACCTCCCTGTCATCTACCGGAAGGACAGTGAAGGGTGAGGGCGGCTAAGGGTGGAGAATGCAGGCGGTGGGAGATGGTACAGATCAGAGAAGAAGGGATGAAAGACATGATGTCTTCTGTGGTGTGTACCATATTCCCAGAGGGAGACCGAATAGTAGGAACATGGGTCTCGGCCAATCTGCTCTTCAGAACCCTGGCAAGCATTCGGCTGCTCTTATTCCTGTATTCATTGAACTTACTGCGCCCCATTTGAAGCCAACGGCCCCAAGAGGCGTTTCACCTCCACGCAAGCCAATTGCAAATCCAGCAAAACAGGCTGCGAGAGCAAACGCTTGTGTCCGTGCCAGTTCTAATGAAGAGACTTTAATTAGAGCCTTATTAAGGGTATGGGCCTTCTCACGTTTCAATCTGGAGCCATGTCTGATTAGAATCCCCTGGAGGACACATTTCAGTGCCTCCCACTGAACAAAAGGGGCAGTGGGGTCTGACACGTGGTTGGAGACAATGCTGGTGATATCAGCCATGCAGACAGTGTCCAAAAGAAGGGACTCGTTCAACCTCTTCGACCAAGCAGACCTAGTCATGAAAGGAAACTGGAGGGAGCAGTATACAGGGGTGTGATCTGACCAGGACATAGTCCAGGCGACTGTAAGAGCCGTGCGGAGATGAGAAGAAGCTATAATCCCTGTCTGTGGGGTGCTGGAATTCGCCAAGGGTCACTGAGCTGAAGTTGGGCAAGGGAGCGGAGAGAGAAAGATCACAAGTGAGAGAGAAAGAGAACACAAAAAAGCCAGAAAAGTAGCAGCAAAAAGGAAACCGCTGCGGCACACACTAAACACTACAACAAAGGCTGACAGGAGAACCAGACACCGAAGAAAGTCTACGGTAGGGAATCAGGAGTGGAGTCCGGAACAGCACTCCATAAATGGAGTCCTTTCAGCCAGAGGGTTCTGCCTGTGCAGGTATGACTTCTTGGGGGCCAGTGGAGGTAAGCACTGTGTCTACCTGATGTATAGGTAAAATTGTATTATTTACTAGTGCACATTACAAAAAGTGGATTACTAATATACCTTTTGGTCAATTCAAACGGATTAGACGAAACTGTTCCTCGGTGACTGACTTTCAGGAACAGAGTAACATCTTGAATAATAAGGCTAGTGAGTTGACTCAACACGAATGTTTACAACCAAGCACACATACCAACAAGAGGCCAAATGCTTCATTGTCATCGAATAAGTCTAACACCAAATGGTCTATTAATTTTATTACAAATTTTTGTAGGGAAAATAACATTAAAGTGTACCTGTCGTCAACAAAAACTTTTTATATATTACAAATATACATATAATGGTATTATCTAGGTTATATAAAAAGTTTTTGTTGATGACAGGTCCACTTTAAGAAGATGCTTAAGAGACATTGGCACATCCTGTTACAAGACCCCTATCTCAGCCTATCTCTACCCTCCAGACCAGGTTTAACATTTAGGAGGAACCGCACTCTTAGAAACATAGTGGCACCTAGTAGGCTTAAAAATGACAAACTATCCAAAACTACGTTTTTGTATAGAGTAGGTAGCCACAAATGCAGGGCTTTGATATGCAAATGCTGTGACAATATATCTAACAGAGTAAAATAATTTACATCTAAAGTCCCCAAGAAATCCTTTACCATTAAGACCTTCTTAAATTGTAATTCTAAATTTGTAGTCTACCTGTTACAGTGCCCCAGTGCTTGCAGTACATTGGGCATACGATCCAGTGCCTGAGAGACAGAATCAGGAAGCACAGGAGCAACACCAACTTGGGGCTCATGCTACACAGTGTTTCAAAGCATCTAGTGGAGATTCACAATTCTGACTTTGGGGTCATTACAATCACCCCCATTGAAGGGATACCCAGAGAGAATCCTCCGCGATTCTCCATGCTGAAAAGAAGAGAGAACTACTGGATTTAGAAATGACGCACCTTAATGCCTCTGGGTCTTAACGAACTTATTGAAAGCTCCAAATTTTTTATGTATTTTTTTTATATGTTTATATATTAGTGTAATTTTTTTTATACATTTTTATATATTTATATTATCTGTACTTTATATTTTGCTTTTATTTCTCCCACTCCAGACCATCAATTGCTGCTGTTTTGGGTAATTATTTTTAAGAGGACTTCGTTGTGTCTGCTTTCCCGATACATCACACAGCTTACCTCATATTGTTCTACCTTTATACAATTATACATTTTCAACTCCCCCTATTTTAGTGCATATTGTCAGTGGATTTTAACATGGAATCCCTATATATATATATATATATATATATATATATATCCTGTAACGTACCGGCAGGACTGGTAGTGGATCCTCTGGACCAGAGAGGCGATGACGCGGGTTGTACTAGAGGACCGGTTCTAAGTGGTGACGGGTTTTCACCAGAGCCCGTCGCAAAGCGGGATGGACTTGCTGCGGCGGTAACCACCAGGTCGTATCCTCCATTAACAACTCGACCTCAATGGTAGCTGATATGGCGTGGTACGCAGGGAGCAGACAGGAGTGTAGTCGGATGTAGCAGAGGTCAGGGCAGGTGGCAAGGGTTCAAAGGCGAGTAGACGGTAGCAAGGGTTGGAAATATGGAATGCTTTCTCAAAGGCACTAGGGCACAAAGATCTGGCAAGGGCAGGAAGGGGCAGGAGACTTTTATTAGGGAAGGAGGCAGGGATAATTAGCCAGCACACCAATCAATGGTGCGCTGGCCCTTTAAATTTACAGAAGGTGGCGCACGCGCGCCCTAGAGAGCGGGGCCGCGCGCGCCGGAAGGCAGAGCCAGTCTGCGCCGGGAACGAGGAGCCAGGTAAGTCAGACAGGGACGCGGCGTGTGAGCGGGGACCAGCCGCCACAGCAGCCGCGTCCCCGACACAAGGGATCCCGTGCTCCCGGTCAGTGTAACTGTGCGGGAGGCACCAGGATCCCGGGAAGGGGGAGCGGGGAAGGGAGCGCTCCGGTCCGGAGGCGGGGACCGGAGCGCTGGCTGTGACAGTACCCCCCCCCCCCCCCCCTTGGTCTCCCCCTCTTTTTGGTACCCAGAAAACTACGGATGAGGTTGCGGTCCAGGATATTCTCTTCAGGCTCTCAGGACCGCAACCCTCCCAGTCAACCAGAAAAAAAATCTTTTCCCCCGCGAGACCTTGGTAGCTAGGATTTCTTTAACCAAAAAAAATATCTGAAGTACCAGTGACAGGGGTGGGAGAAGGAAGTTTAGGAGAAAAGCGAATAAAGATGGCAGGTTTGAGAAGGGAGACATGGAAAGAGTTATGAATTCTGAGGGAAGGAGGAAGATGGAGCTGGTAGGACACCGGATTAATGTGGCTCTTAACTCTGAAGGGACCCAAGTAACGAGGGCCCAGCTTGTAACTTGGTACCTGAAATCTGATGTATTTCGAGGAAAGCCACACCTTGCCACAAGGATTGAATTCCGGAGGAGCTCTTCGACTTTTATCGGCCTGGAATTTCAAAGGGGTCGAGGCCTTGAGAAGGGCTGAGTGGGTCTCTCGCCAAATGGAAGAGAAGTCTTGAAGAAGGTCCTCTACAGCTGGTACAGAAGAGGGAGCGAAGGTCCGAGGTAGTGGTGGCAGAGGGTGATGACCATAAACCACAAAAAATGGAGACTTATTGGTGGCGGAAGATTGTTTGAAATTATAAGAGAACTCTGCCCAAGGGAGTAAGTCTGACCAATCATCTTGGCGGGAGGACACAAAATGGCGTAGATAATCTCCCAGAATCTGGTTCAACCGTTCTACTTGGCCATTAGACTGAGGGTGATACGAGGAAGAAAAGTCCAGCCCGAGCTGTCCACAAAGAGCCCTCCAAAATCTGGAAACGAACTGCACCCCACGGCCAGAGACGATGTGTCTGGGAAGACCGTGGAGGCGGAAGATGTGTAGGAAAAACTGTTTGGCCAACTGAGGGGCGGACTGGAGACCAGGCAGAGCCACAAAGTGAGCCATCTTAGAGAATCGGTCCACCACGACCCAAATAACCGTAATACCATGAGAGGAAGGAAGATCAGTTATGAAGTCCATGGCGATGTGAGACCAAGGGGTCTCCGGAACTGGGAGGGGCAGAAGAAGACCCGTCGGTTTTAGACGAGGAGTCTTGTCACGGGCGCAGATCGCACAGGTCTGGACGAACTCAGTGACGTCTTTCTCCAGCGAGGGCCACCAATATCTTTGGGAGATTAACTGAAGAGACTTCTTAATCCCAGGATGACCGGCAAAGAGGGAAGCGTGACCCCACTTGAGAACCTGTAATCGCTGACGAGAAGGAACATAGGTTTTACCCGGGGGAAGAAGTTGCAAGTCCACAGGTGCAACTGAGATGAGACATTCAGGTGGAATAATGTGTTGAGGAGTAGGTACGTCACCCACCACATCTGAAGAGCAAGAAAGGGCATCTGCTCTGACGTTCTTGGCAGCAGGACGGAAATTAATTTGGAAATTGAAGCGGGCGAAGAAGATGGACCAACGGGCTTGGCGGGGATTGAGTCTCTGAGCTGACTGGAGGTAGGCTAGGTTCTTATGGTCCGAGAAAATGGTCACAGGGTGAGGAGCACCCTCGAGAAGATGTCTCCACTCCTCCAAAGCCAATTTAATTGCCAACAGTTCTCTGTCCCCAATAGTGTAATTCTTCTCGGCGGGAGAAAAGGTTTTAGAAAAGAAGCCACAAGTTATGGTCTTGCCTCTGGAAGACTTCTGAGTAAGCACAGCTCCTGCTCCCACCGAGGATGCATCCACTTCAAGATAGAATGGCTTAGAAGGATCAGGCCGGGAAAGAACAGATGCGGAAGCAAAGGAGGCTTTCAGGGACTGGAAGGCTTCTTCAGCTTGAGGAGGCCAGGTTTTGGGATTAGCACCCTTCTTAGTCAAACCCACAAGGGGGGCCACCAGGGTGGAGTCATGAGGAATAAATTGTAATAGTTGGCAAAACCCAGGAACCTCTGTATGGCTCGGAGACCAGAGGGGCGCGGCCAGTCCAGGACCGCAGAGAGCTTGGCAGGATCCATTTGGAGTCCTTGGGCTGAGATGATATACCCTAGGAAAGGCAAAGAGGAACGCTCGAACAGGCATTTCTCAATCTTGGCATAGAGGAAGTTCTTTCTGAGCTCAGTGAGAACTTGTCGGACATGAACTCGATGTTGATCCAAATTAGAGGAAAAAATAAGAATATCATCAAGGTATACTACTACACAAGTGTAAAGAAGGTCCCGGAAGATGTCATTAACGAATTCTTGGAAGACTGCAGGTGCATTACAAAGTCCAAAAGGCATCACTAAGTATTCAAAGTGACCATCTCTGGTGTTAAAGGCGGTCTTCCATTCGTCGCCTTCACGGATACGGATCAAATTATAGGCACCTCGAAGATCCAATTTGGTGAAGATCTTTGCCCCTCGGAGACGATCAAATAACTCTGAGATTAGGGGCAGAGGGTAACTGTTCTTGATGGTGATTTTATTGAGTCCTCTGTAGTCAATACAGGGGCAAAGGGAACCGTCCTTCTTGGTCACGAAGAAGCCAGCCCCAGCAGGAGAAGAAGACTTCCTTATGAATCCTCTCTGGAGGTTTTCACGAATATATTCGGACATGGCAAGCGTCTCTGGAGGTGAGAGAGGATAAATTCTTCCCCGAGGTGGAGTGGAACCAGGCATTAGGTCAATAGGACAATCATAGGATCTGTGAGGAGGAAGGACCTCGGCTTGTTTTTTGCAAAAGACATCCGCAAAACTGGCGGAGAAATTTGCGGAAGTTGCTTGACTGGAGCAGGCTTGAGACACCGGTCTGAACAGGAGGTACCCCAACGCAGGATCTCACCGGAGGACCAGTTCAGGACAGGACTATGACGTTATAGCCATGGCAGGTCCAGGAGGAGTTTGGAGGAGCAGAAGGGAAGGACAAGGAACTCTAAAGTCTCTGTATGAAAAATTCTGATGTCCATCTGCAGTGGCAGGGTACGGAACTGCACAGTGGCAGAGAGTCTCTGACCGTTAACCGTAGAAATGATGAGGGGCTTAGTTAGACGGACAACTGGAATGCGGTACTTGTCGACCAAGGAGGCGTGAATGAAGTTGCCAGCTGAACCGGAATCCAATAAGGCTGCGGCGATGAAGAAGGACTTGGAAGGGAGGAATAACTGCACGGATATGATGAGATGTGGAGAGGAGGAATCCACACCTAGCAACGCCTCTCCCGCGTTTACTAGGTGCGAGCATTTCCCGAACGCGGTGGACGGAGAGGACAATCACGTAGGAATTGCTCAGTACTGGCGCAGTACAGACACAGGTTCTCGTCTCTGCGACGGCTTCGTTCTTGCGGAGTCAGGCGTGACCGGTCCACCTGCATGGGGGGGGAGGCCCAGAAAGGGGTTGAGGTGGACGTCGAGAAACGGGAGCCAGACAAGGGTAGCGTCTAGATTGAGCCTTTCCCTTTTCTAGAAGGAGTTCCTCTTGTCTCTCGGCGAAACGCTTGTCGATTCTGGTGGCCAGCAAGATTAGGTCACTAAGGGAGGAAGGAAGTTCTCGTGCAGCCAGAACGTCCTTTACTTCACTGTTTCGTCCCTTCTTGAATGTGGCACAGAGGGCTTCATTATTCCAGTTCAGCTCAGAGGCTAGGGTGCGAAACTGAATGGCATAGTCACCCACGGTAGAGGCTCCTTGGTTCAAGTTCAGTAAGGCAGTCTCTGCGGAGGTAACCCGGGCAGGTTCCTCGAAAACATTCCGGAATTCTTGGCAGAAGTTTTGGACGGAGGAGGTGGCAGGATCAGAGCGGTCCCACAGCGGTGTAGCCCAGGCCATGGCCTTCCCGGAGAGTAGGCTGAGAATAAAGGCTACCTTGGCTCGCTCAGAAGGAAATTGGTCAGACAGTAGCTCGAAGTGGAGAGAGCACTGCGACAGGAACCCTCGGCACTGCTTAGGATCTCAGTCATACTTGTCAGGCAGGGACAGACTGATTCTGGAACCGGAGGCAACTGCAGGCGGAGGAGATGCAGCAGATGCAGGCGGAGGAGCTGGCTGTTGCTGAGACGGCAGAAGCTGCTGCAACATGGCGGTTAACTGGGCCAGCTGCTGACCTTGCTGGGCACAATGGTGGTGAGGTCCGCTAGGTTTGGCAAATTAACTTCAGCGGGATCCATGGCCGTATCTTACTGTAACGTACCGGCAGGACTGGTAGTGGATCCTCTGGAACAGAGAGGCGATGACGCGGGTTGTACTAGAGGACCGGTTCTAAGTGGTTACGGGTTTTCACCAGAGCCCGCTGCAAAGCGGGATGGACTTGCTACGGCGGTAACCACCAGGTCGTATCCTCCAGTAGCAACTCGACCTCACTGGTAGCTGATATGGCGTGGTACGCAGGGAGCAGGCAGGAGTGTAGTCGGACGTAGCAGAGGTCAGGGCAGGCGGCAAGGGTTCAAAGGCGAGTAGACGGTAGCAAGGGTACGGCAATAGGCAGGGCAGTATACACAGTATGGAACGCTTTCTCAAAGGCACTAGGGCACAAAGATCCGGCAAGGGCAGGAAGGGGCAGGAGACTTTTATTAGGGAAGGAGGCAAGGATAATTAGCCAGCACACCAATCAATGGTGCGCTGGCCCTTTAAATTTACAGAAGGTGGGGCCTAGCAGTTCGCTTCCACAAGACTATTGGTACCCCATTGGAGTGATATGCACATTACTTCTGTGACCAGGTGAGTGGCTATCTTGAAGAGCTGACCTTTCCCTGTCCTAGTTGGGACACTGGTGCCTTAGGTATTACACAAGGAGCTGTCCTCCTCTTTTTACTTTTTCTCTACTAGGAGCAGCAGAGGAGGCCGGTACCAGTGGCAGCAGGGATGCAGCTGCCGGTCCCGCCGGCTTGGAGGAGACGGGAGCTGAGATCAGCGGTGCAGCGGGCAAGGATGCAGGGCCCAGGGACATGGAGGAGCCAGCGGCCATATTGCCGGGAGGTAGAGATGCGCTTCGGCGGGGCTGGGAGCACGTGAAATAAGCTTCTAAGTCCTTCTAAGAAGACGGGGGGGGGGGGGGGATGAGTGAGGGCCCCTTTCTTGTGTTTCCTATAAGTTCTCCCCATAAATCAGGCCAGCAATGAAGTACAGCAATAATGGCAAGTGCAAGACAGGAGCTCCAGCTACATGCATCCTCACTCAGCCATGGCAAGCCAAGCCCCTCCATCTAGACAGGTTTTGATTAACGTTTTAGTTTGAGGATCAGTTATATGTACAGGTACATTTATCCTACTTTATGATTAATTCTTTTTTTTTTTTTTGCCGGCCTTTGAGTTTGTTTTTCTATATAACAAGCAACTGCCTCTATCGTGTAAAAATGCTATAGAAGAGACCAATGGAATTAAGAAAGAATCTAACACTCTAAGGGTCAGGTATATAAGTCTCTAAATATGAAAGATGCCACTCATACAGGTTTAAATTTGGAGTCTAATATACCCTCTTAGGAAAAGGAAAGGACCTCTTTTTCCTTTTTCTCTCCAGACAGGACTTTGGAAGACTCTTCATTAACCATTTACAATACCCACCTTTCTATACATCCTATGGGCCTAGCCATTAGAAAGAATACTTCTTTTTCCCTTACACCAGATGGTAGTGTATATGGTCACACCATATACTTCACATTAGAATCCTCTTTTTTGAGCTGCCCCCGCTACAAACCAAGGTAACGATGTCCCACATCAGGGGGACACTGGGGAAATCCAAGATAATGCAATTTTTTAGTCCAGCCAGACATCAATTACAAACAACAAAAAAGGAGAGTGGTAGAAAAAAAAAATTGAAGTAGAGGAGGCAAGAAAAAGAACAGATTGTACAAGTCCAAAAGGGAACAAAATCTAGGAGTAAAAATGTTTATTCTTATTAAAAATGTAGTTGCTACAAATAAAGGTGAACCTACACCTATTCACATAAACCTCAAACCTGAATCTGTATTTTATCCTATACAACATAAGGGACAATATATTAAGACTTCTTATACCGTGGCATCTGAGAGATTTTGGGAGATCAATAGGGATCAGAGAGTGTTCACACAGGAAAACCTTAAATCCTGAGAGAAATGAGCTTTAGGATCCCTGGTTAGTAATTTTAACATTGTGATAAGGAGTGCAGGTAAAGAGGGAGATCATCATCCATAATCAATTGTTTTTTTGAGGCAGAAGCATGCCATATGCTGCAGAATCTGTTAGCACTATATAAAAAAAATTATTATTATATGATATCTGATGCAGAGTTTTATTGGCAGCTAGAGGACAACCCCACCTCTACCTTTGTGTCACAGTTTTAGAATCTAATTGACGACACCTATATAGAAAGCATTTTGACCTAAAAAATTGCAGAATTTGACCTGACCAATTGTTAGGACGAGCAGGGAAAATAAGTGCAGCTGACCAAGGCAATCCCATATACTTACATTGTAAATTTGTCTTTCTTAGCGCACTCTTTTCCCAGAAAGTTCTAGCTATTGATCGTAGCCGTAACATTCAAACCCTGATCGATCAAAACTTTGTGTTTCTACAAGTCAAAGTTTTATATATGGAATGATATGGAGACAGATCTGTACAATCTCCTTAGTTATCTTAATAATAATGATGATTGGGGATTGTCATTTATTAATAATATATCATCTGTCTTAATTGAATTATTTAGATTTCATTCTTTTTTTTTTCCAGAAGGAGATAAAATTATGACAAGAACTCATTTTAGGAAGTGGTGAGATGATGTAACTGTACGGGAGGAAAGGTTTTTCATACCCAGGGACGAATTATGTGGAAACTCCTAATAAAGAAAGGGTATCTGAAAGGCATCATTAGTTCATCATTTAATAAGGCTAAAGGACTATCGTAACTCAGGAATAATGCCTTTTGCCAAATTAAAAAGGGAAAGATCAGATCCCTTATAGTCCCAATAACTTTATCACAATATACAATTCTAATATGGAAGACAGGACAGGAAGTCCTGTCTTGAAAAAGGAAACGGTCCAGCGATTGAGGTGTGGTAAAGAGAGTTCAGACTTTATTGAAGTATATTTGCGGTACAGACGAACAGGATACACAAACCGATGCTCTTCAGTCGTCGGTTTGTGCATAGATCTTGTGCATATGACATTACATCCTTATTAAAATGGCAAAAAGAAAATACTTACAAAAGATGGAAAACTGGATTGCAACAGTTTTTTGGGCACAAATGTTGGAGGCATATAGAAGTAAATACTTATATCCTACTACAGAATATGGCACAACATCAGAAGCATAACATTTGGATGTAGAAAAAGTGTATTAGAAATTTGGAAAATAGGTACAGCCCAATGTACATAATTAGTATGTCAAAATAAGATCGTCTATGATTCATTCCATTGGGCTGTCTAGTATCAAGCACAAAGATCCAAAATGATTTTCTATTTAGTAATTTACATCTTAGATGTCCACCCCTGACATTTCTTTTTACTCTCTCCACCCCATTAACACATAAAGGAGTACTCCATACTGCCAGTAGTAAAAAAAAATAAGGTACATACCTTCCTTCGCTCCCCTGATGCCTCCGGTAACCCATTCCAGTCTCCGCCGCGATCCTCTTCCAGGTTGCTGGTGGTCGGCGAGTCATACCACACTCAGCCAATCACCGGCCGCAGTGAAGTCCCGACTCGGCCGGCGATAGGCTGAGCGACAGTGTGACGATTTCGGCCCCGGCAGCAGGTGCCGGGGAGGAAAACATCACACTGCCGCTCAGCCTATCGCCGGCAGAGTGCGATATGACTCGCCGACCACCGGCCACCAGGAAGAGGATCGCGGCGGAGAACGGAGTGGGTTACCGGAGGCACCGGGGGAGCGAAGGAAGGTATGTACCTCTTTATTTTTTTACTGCTGGCAGTATGGAGTACAATTTTCCTATTCTGGAGTACTCCTTTAAAGATGACACATTTCCATTATGAAAATCACTAAACAATGCTGACACATTAACTTGGGCATTATTCACATCTGAGATATGTCTTCTTATGCACGTCTTTAACGAATTTGATGTACACCCGACGTATTGGCAGTTGCATATAGTGAATGTGGCTAAATACACCACCAATGTAGTGTTACAAATGACATACGATTTATTAAAAAACCTTTTACCAGCATTGCAAGAAACAAAACTATTTGCAATCGCGATATGTCTGCACATGATACATTTCTATTGACCACATCTCCACGTACCTGGATGATCAAGCCACATCCTACATTCTGCTGCTCTGAAATTAAACTGGGGGAGAGTATTAAACCCAGGGATGGACCTCTTCTGGATACAACTTTAACACCTTGTGAAACTGTTAGTTGCAAACTAGTATCACTTTCTAAGGGTGGGTTCACACTACGTTTTGACGATACGGTCACCAGATCCGGCTTGGGGGAGTGGAAACCAGGTGCTCCCGTATCCCAGCAGGAACAGACCCTTATCTCATTCATTTGAATAAGCCGGCCGGAGTCAGATAGTGATTCCGGTCGGCTCATTTTTGCCCCATATCCAGTTTTGTGACCGGACCTAAAACCGTGGTATGCGTGTGGTTAATAGGAAATACAATGCATTTGGAAAGCTTTAAGATCCTTCAACCATCTTATGTTGTGGCCTTGTGCTCAAATAAATAAAAAATCTATTTTTATTCATCATTCTGCACTCAATACCCCATTTTTATTTTGTGAAAATAAAATGTTAGACATTTTTGCTACTTTATTAAAAGGGAAAAACTTTAATTGCATTTGCATAAGTATTCAGACCCTTTGCTGTGACACTTGAAATGTAGCTCTGGCTCCTCCCATTTCTCTTCATTACCTCTGAGATGTTTCTGCACCTTGATTGAAATCACCTGTGGTAAATTCAATTTATAGGACAGGATTGGAGAAGACACAGCCCTGTCTATATAAGGTCTCACAGCTGACAATGTATATCAGAGCAAAAACCAAGCCATCAGAGTGATGGTAAGATCAATAAGGGCATCAGCGCCAGTTGGTCTGTTGTGGACCTGCGCAATGCGTGTGCCGATATGTGCATGCGTGATGTTGTACAGAAGATCGGATGTGTGTTGGTACATCATCAGAGGTTGGACCTTGAGTGGTAAGTGTCAAGTAACCACATAGGCAGTGTACCTGTCCGATGGGAATGCTGAGTACAGTGTTATTCTGATTGGATGTTTAGAATCATTACATCACAAACAGAATACATAAAAGCCCTCATGATTAGATCAATGCTCAGTCTGCTAGTTATTCTTCCTTGAGAAGATATGGATTAGGTCCTGAGGTTAGAATGCCCTAGGGCAGTGGTCTTCAACCTGCGGACCTCCAGATGTTGCAAAACTACAACTCCCAGCATACCCGGACAGCCGTTGGAGGTCCGCAGGTTGAAGACCACTGCCCTAGGGCATTTTGTTTGGGGACAAAAAAAAATTCTGCTGCATTATCGCTGTGTATGTGATAACGCTGTGCTCCTGATGGCGGACTCAAGTCCTGCAGGAACGACCCTAGAATTCTGCTTACCCCTCCCTCCGCTTCCTCCCTCAGGCCTACTTAAAGCGCAACTGTCATGAGTTTTAACCCCCATAAACCAGCCCCAGATTGACAACGTTGTTAGAAATAAGTTAAAGAATACCTGTCACCATCTCCACTGCTTTATATTATGCTGTTTGTATGTTGCCCTCTTTATTACCAGCCCCCCGCAGTTTTCCTTTTTTATTTTCGCCCAGTATTTCCTTCATAATTATCTTTCAAAGCCTACTCACTACCTGTCATCTTTCTTTGGCTGAAGTGGGCGCTACCCGGCAGGCGTGACATCAGATGAAGCCTGCCGAGTAACACTTCCGCCCTTACATGGTGTCATGTTATGATAGGGTAACAACCCCCATCCTCCTCTCAGCACACAAAAAGGATCCTGTAGGCACCCCAAGCTGTCTCAGGTACAGTCTCAAGACACCTCAAAATGAAGTAAGGTGCTGCCTGCCACGGGGGCTCCCCTCACACTGCGCTCCAATATCCTGTCAGTGGAGGTAACATGTCTCTCTCCGCTCCTCAGGGGTCTCCTGTGGTCTGTGTGCCTTCACTGTGGGCCACCTGGACCCTGAGCTGCAGTGATGACTGACTGGCTGAGCAGAGCCCACTGCGTGTCCACCCCTGCTCTTACTTACTGCTGGCGGCGTGTCCATCTCCTACCTGTTCTTACTGCTGGTGGCGCGAGCTTACAGATGCCCATCGGCGTGTCCACCCCTGTACTTACCAGTGATTGGCATAGAGGTCCCTGAACTAATCTCCTCTGGCAGGGGAACTCCTCTCCTCTGGCGGGGGAGCGAGCCGTAAGCCCAGCAGCGCACAGTGCTAGCTCCCATCTGTCTGAATGACAGGCAGGGAGCAGGGCTGTGCTAGTCACGTGTCTGAGATTTCAGACTCATGCCAGGCCAGCATGAGTCCAAAATCTATAAGACCGGTTTATGTAGGGAGACCCCTAGTGGTGGGTTTTTCAAACAAAAATTACACATGGAAATAAAAAAATGTTTTAATCACATACATTTAGGAAGTTGTTAGGGATATATTAATGTACAATATATAAAAACTTTTTTTGATGACAGGTACTCTTTAAATCATACCTTTTGCTGCTTTCTAGCAGCTTTAGGCTAGGTTTCCACTTGGTTTTTTTTGTACACCTAAAAAAACACCAGCCAAAACGCCAGAAAAACTGCCACAGGTCTTTCCTGAGTTTTGGCAGTTTTTCTGCCGTTTTTTCTGGCGTTTTCCCTGGTGTGTGGAAACAGCCAAATTTGTTCCCTGTGGCAGTTTTTTCACTGCCTTCAGGGTACCACTCTGTGGGTCGGATGCTAAGCGCCCGGTCCACAGAGTGTAAGGAGATGAGGAGTGATGTACAGCATCACTATTCACCCCCCTGGCTGTATAGTATACAGGGGTGCATAGTGTACCCGTGTATACTATACAGGAGCCGAGAATCTTGTCAACAGACTGACAGGACTCCCTGCTCCTATAGCCCCTTTGGGCGGTATACAGAATATACAGCTATCTATAGATAGCTGTATATAGTGTATACAGAAGACGAGGTCCACTTACCTCCCTCGCTTCTGTCACCGCCGATCCGTGTAGCTCCGCCCCTAGTGATGACGTAATTAGCGGTGGAGCTACAGATGAGATCCAGGCTAGTAAGTCTGAAGCTCTGTTCACATTGTCCGTTTTGGATAATGGGAACAGACCCTTCTGCCAGTGTCTACCCAGACAGGGAGACTCCAGCTGTTGCTAAATTACAACTCCCAGCATCAGCCAAAGGCTGTCTGGGCATGCTGGGAGTTGTAGTTTTGCACCAATTGGAGGCTCACTGTTTAGGTAGACATTGCATTATGGGCGCTCTCCCCTGCAGAGAGCGCAAAAAATGTCCTAACCCATTTTTTTTGTGTTTTTCTTTCTTCTCGTTTCAGATCTGTGTATGCAGAGGATTACGACGGAATCGATGGATTACGAAGGATGAATTTTATTTTTTTAATTTTAATAAAATGGTTAACGAGGGCTGTGGGGGTGTTTTTTAAAATAAAAAAATTTTTCCAGTGTGTTGTATTTTTTTAATTGAATATTCAGGCTTAGTAATGGAGGCTGTCTAATAGACCGAATCCATTACTAAGCCGGTGCTTAGCGTTAGCCCCAAAAACAGCTGGTGCTGACCCCCAATTATTACCCCCGGTACCCACCGCCTCAGGGGTGCCAGGAAGAGCCGGTACCAACAAGCCCGGAGCGTAAAAAATAGCGCTCCTGGGCCTAGGCGGTAACAGGCTGGCGTTATTTAGGCTGGGGAGGGACAGTAACAATGGTCCTCGCCCACCCTGGTAACGTCAGGCTGTTGCTGCTTTGTTGGTATCTGGCTGATACCGACTATACAGGGAACCCTATGAGTTTGTTTTTTTCATAAATAAAAACAAACGCATAGGGTTCCCCCTATTTTCAGTATCAGCCAGATACCAACCAAGCAGCAACAGCCTGACGTTACCAGGGTGGGCGAGGACCATTGTTACTGGCCCTCCCCAGCCTAAATAACGCCAGCCTGTTACCGACTAGGCCCAGGAGCGCCATTTTTGACGCTCCGGGACTGTTGGTACCGGCTCTTCCCGGCACCCCTGTGGTGGTGGGTACCAGGGTAATAATTGGGGGTTAGCGCTAGCTGTTTTGGGGGCTAACGCTAAGCCCCGACTTAGTAATGTATTCCGTCTATTAGATAGCCTCCATAACTAAGCCTGAATATTCAATAAAAAAGAAAAACACAACACATTGGAAAATTTTATTTTAAAAAAACACTCCCCCCACAGCCCTTGGTAACCATTTTATTAAAATATAAAAAAAATCCAGTTCATCCGTGGTAATCCATCGAATCTGTCGTAATCCTCTGCATACACGGATCTGAAACGAGAAGAAAAAAACAAAAAAAAATGGGTTAGGACATTTTTTGCGCTCTCTGCAGGGGAGAGCGCCCATAATGCAATGTCTACCTAAACAGTGAGCCTCCAATTGGTGCAAAACTACAGCTCCCAGCATGCCCAGACAGCCTTTGGCTGTCTGGGCATGCTGTGAGTTGTAGTTTAGCCACAGCTGGAGTCTCCCTGTCTGGGTAGACACTGGCAGAAGGGTCTGTTCCCATTATCCAAAACGGACAATGTGAAGAGAGCTTCAGATTTACTAGCCTGGATCTCGTCTGAAGCTCCGCCCCTAATGACGTCATCACTGGGGGGCGCTACACTGACCCGCGGGGACTGGACAGAGGTAAGGGGACTTCATCTTCTGTATACAATATATACCGCTATCTATAGATAGCTGTATATAGTGTATACCACCCAAAGGGTTAACCTATACTTTCCAGCAGTGTAAGTTGATTCTTTCCTTGCTGGGCTTCCGCATAGCGCACAGCTCAGCAAGGGGTTAAGTGAGCAAGCAATGTGAATACTGAATACACATTGCAGGCTCACTGTGAGTTCTTGCTGGGCAGTAGGTACACAATGTATATCTTACTGCTCAGGATCAGCTGATCTCCCAGCTCTGTAGCCTTGAGAACAGCTGATCCCGACAGTCACTTCAGGAGGATTGCAGCGGGTGTCAGGAGAAGTGACATCCGCTGTGATCTGTCCCTTATTGCAGATACTACTGCTCCCAAGTCCCAACATGGAGCACACACTGCTGGGAGCTGTAGTATCTGCATTAATAGACAGATCGCAGCGAGTGTCACTCCTCCTGACACCCCTGTGATCCTCCTGTATAATGTATAGATACGGGCAGCCGCTCTTCTATGGTCCCCTGCACTGATGTATATATACACATATTCCTATTTCCCACAGAGTTGTGATTGGCTGGAACCATCTGACCAATCACAGCTCTCTGTCGGAAATATGAATATGTGTATATATACAGCAGTGCAGGGGACCATAGAAGAGCTGCCGGCCTGCATCTATACATTATACAAGAGGATCGCAACGAACCTCGCCGATCTGTCAATTAGTACAGGTAACTACTACTCCTATCATGTAACAGTGTGTTCCATGCTGGGAGTAGTAGTCCTACCTAAAAAATGTAAAAAAAATAAATAAAAAGGGAAACACACACACACTACATTTTGTTTATTGTCGCCTACATTTTTAGTGCCCTACCCGCCCACATAAATTGATCCCTGTTTAAAAATGAAATAACATTTTGTTATAAAAAAGATAAATTTCGTTAAATACAATTTTTTCCATCACTACTGTATCTTTTTCATTATTTTTTAATGGTACCCTACTAACTTTTAATAAAAAAAAAAAAAAAGGTATCTCCAACACTTTTTTGGATCGCTAAAGTCCAAAAGAGATGAAAACTGCCTGAAAAAACGCCAAATTTAAAACCCACATGGCGTTTTTCTTGGCGTTTTTTCACTCCCAAAGACTTCTATGGGAGAAAAACGCCAAGATTTTCTCGAAAAAACGCAAAAGTCTCGACAAGAGGTCGTTTTTTAAAAACTGCCAAGGAGCCCAAAAACACCAAAAGGATTAAAAAAAACGCCAAACTGAAAAACGGCAAGTGGATTTGGCATTTTGCAGTTTACTATTGACTTGCAGCTAACATCTGGCCACAGAGTTTTTTCACAAAAAAAAAAAACGGCATGCGGCAGAATGGGCGTTTTTATTGGCGTTTTTTATTGGCGTTTTTGTAAAAAAAAAAAAAACAACAAGTAGTCAGCAACAGTCGGATAGGCGTGGCTATTAGAGATGAGCGAATTTACAGTAAATTCGATTCGTCACAAACATCTCGGCTCAGCAGTTGATGACTTATCCTGCATAAATGAGTTCAGCTTTCAGGTGCTCCCATGGGCTGGAAAAGGTGGATACAGTCCTAGGAGACTCTTTCCTAGGACTGTATCCACCTTTTCCAGCCACCGGAGCACCTGAAAGCTGAACTAATTCAGCACTGAGAGCCATTATTACTGTACTGTACTGTAGAAGAATAAATGGCGCCCGTTCATCTATTCACTCTGGTGATGCAGGCAGCCAGCACTTACAGCAAGCACTAGCTCTCTTTCTGCTAGTAATCGCTCCCTATAGCCCAATGTGCGGTGTAATGCTGTAGCGGAATGCTGTGATGCAATGCGGGTGGCCAGATCATTCTGCTACTGCATTACACTGCACATTGGAGCTTTGTTACAGTGTGTCACCCCAGTAGTAAGGTAATTACATGAGGAGCTTTGTTACAGTAGGTCACAATTAACAAAACGTGGTCTCAAACGCCAAGGTTTCTAAAAATGGTGTAGGACCTAACACTAATCCTACCTGTGCGTGATAAGCAAAACAGGGGCCAGTGGGCAATTACGGCAGCATTCGGTCGACTCACAGCCTCCTCCCAGGTACCCTCCAGTGTGACTGAGCACACATACAATGGGAGGGGGAGGCAAGCTGCAAGCCCCACCTGAGTTGGCTAATATAGGTGCATGGCCTCACAGGTGCTACCCTAATTCTGCCTGGAAGATATTCATGGCGCATTAACATATGAGTTTACACACCTCCAAGTATAAAATTTAACTTAAACAACTTAAACTTAAACAATTTAAATTTAAACAACAAAAAACGTGGTCTCAAATGGCTGGAGGTGCTCAACCCCAAATGCGGTTGTGCATTTATACTGGGGGAGCAGATCCTTCCCTTGTAGTCTGTTGCTAGGGGCGATCCCCAGCATAAAAATGCATACAATGGAGGATGCCTGCAGCGGACTACAAGTGCCACAATAGAATCCTACACCAGATAAACGGTGTGGATGTGTAACAATTAGAATAATACAATACAGGAATGTGGGTGCACTACTGTGGTAGATGTATACAATGACATTGGCTAATCCCTCAACACTGATGTTAAAATTGAGACATTCGCCAGTGTATCCTCATATGAAGGACACACCAGAGCCCGCACACCAACGCCAAGGTTTCTCAAAATGGCGCGGGACCTAACGCTAATCTTACCTGTGCGTGATAAGCAAAACAGGGGCCAGTGGGCAATTACGGCAGCATTCGGTCGACTCACAACTTCCTCCCAGATACCCTCCAGCGTGTCACCCCAGTAGTAAGGTAATTACATGAGGAGCTTTGTTACAGTGTGTCACCCCAGTAGTAAGGTAATTACATGAGGAGCTTTGTTACAGTGTGTCACCCCAGTAGTAAGGTAATTACATGAGGAACTTTGTTACAGTGTCACCCCAGTAGTAAGGTAATTACATGAGGAGCTTTGTTACAGTGTGTCACCCCAGTAGTAAGGTAATTACATGAGGAGCTTTGTTACAGTGTGTCACCCCAGTAGTAAGGTAATTACATGAGGAGCTTTGTTACAGTGTGTCACCCCAGTAGTAAGGTAATTACATGAGGAGCTTTGTTACAGTGTGTCACCCCAGTAGTAAGGTAATTACACGAGGAGCTTTGTTACAGTGTGTCACCTCAGTAGTAAGGAGATTACATTGAGGAGCTTTGTTACAGTGTGTCACCTCAGTAGTAAGGTAATTACATGAGGAGCTTTGTTATGGTGTGTCACCCCAGTAGTAAGGTAATTACATGAGGAGCTTTGTTACAGTGTGTCACCCCAGTAGTAAGGTAATTACATGAGGAGCATTGTTACAGTGTGTCACCTCAGTAGTATGGTAATTACATGAGGAGCTTTGTTACAGTGTGCCACCCCAGTAGTATGGTAATTACATGAGGAGGTTTGTTACAGTGTGTCACCTCAGTAGTAAGGAGATTACATTGAGGAGCTTTGTTACAGTGTGTCACCTCAGTAGTAAGGTAATTACATGAGGAGCTTTGTTATGGTGTGTCACCCCAGTAGTAAGGTAATTACATGAGGAGCTTTGTTACAGTGTGTCACCCCAGTAGTAAGGTAATTACATGAGGAGCATTGTTACAGTGTGTCACCTCAGTAGTATGGTAATTACATGAGGAGCTTTGTTACAGTGTGCCACCCCAGTAGTATGGTAATTACATGAGGAGGTTTGTTACAGTGTGTCACCCCAGTAGTATGGTAATTAAGTGAGGAGGTTTGTTACAGTGTGTTACCCCCAGTAGTAAGGTGGGACATATCAAGGGGCGGCAAAATAAGCTTTTGCCTAGGGTGGCAAAAATCCTTGCACCAGCCCTGTCGAGCACAGAGAGGCAAAAGATGATGGCATTGGGATTTTTATTATATTTTGAAGGACACCTATTGGGGGAATCTACCTACTGGAGGGCTTCTATTTAGGGTGCGTTCACACGGAGTAATCCAAGAGGAATTTACTTCAGTAATTCTTCTTGAATTCTCCGCTCCAAAGTAATGCACATCTCCTCTGCTCCAAAGTAATGCACATCTCCTCTGCCCATTGACTTGAATGTTTTTTTCCACTGTTCAGTTCACACTGCAGAAATTCTGCTAGCGGAATTCTGATGCTGAATTGCTGAATGAGCATGTTCATTCTTCAAGCGGAATCCGCTAGCAGAAATAAATAGAAGTCAATGGTTAAAAAAAATTCCACCCAACATCGTTTCTGCGCGGAATTTGCATGGAATTCGCGCAGAAATGGCTGAAAAACCCTTCACTTCTTTTTCCCCCATTTCCGCACGCAATTCCGCACAAAAATAAAATTATTTTTTCCGCCCATAAATTTTTCGGCGTGAATCACTCTTGATTTACTACGTGTGAACGCACCGTTATAGGGGGGATTATCTACCTACTGGAGGGCTTCTATTTATAGGGGGGATTATCTACCTACTGGAGGGCTTCTATTTATAGGGGGGATTATCTACCTACTGGAGGGCTTCTATTTATAGGGGGGATTATCTAACTACTAGAGGGCTTCTATTCATAGGGGGGATTATCTAACTACTAGAGGGCTTCTATTCATAGGGGGGATTATCTAACTACTGGAGGGATTCTACTTATAGGGGGGATTATCTACCTACTGGGGGGCTGCTACTTATAGGGGGATTATCTACCTACTGGGGAGGCTTCTATTTATAGGGGGGATTATCTACCTACTGGGGGCTTCTACTTATAGGGGGGATTATCTACCTACTGGGGGGGGGGGGTTCTACTTATAGGGGGGATTATCTAACTATTGGGGGGCTTTTATTCATAGGGGGGGGTCTCTACCTACTAGGGGGGCTTCTACTTATACTGAGGATTATCTAACTACTGGGGGGGCTTCTACTTATAGGGGGATTACCTACCTACCGGGGGTTTCTAATTATAAAGGGGATTATCTACCTACTGGGGGTTTCTACTTATAGGGGGATTATCTAACTACTGGGGGGGCTTCTACTTATAGGGAGGATTATCTAACTACTGGGGGTTTCTACTTATAGGGGGATTATCTAACTACTGGGGGGCTTCTACTTATAGGGGGATTATCTAACTACTGGGGGTTTCTACTTATAGGGGGATTATCTAACTACTGGGGGGGCTTCTACTTATAGGGGGATTACCTACCTACCGGGGGTTTCTAATTATAAAGGGGATTATCTACCTACTGGGGGTTTCTACTTATAGGGGGATTATCTAACTACTGGGGGGCTTCTACTTATAGGGGGGATTATCTACCTACTCGGGGGCTTCTACTTATAGGGGGGATTATCTAACTACTGGGGGGGCTTCTACTTATAGGGAGGATTATCTAACTACTGGGGGTTTCTACTTATAGGGGGATTATCTAACTACTGGGGGGCTTCTACTTATAGGGGGATTATCTAACTACTGGGGGTTTCTACTTATAGGGGGATTATCTAACTACTGGGGGGCTTCTACTTATAGGGAGGATTATCTAACTACTGGGGGGCTTCTACTTATAGGAGGGATTATCTACCTACTCGGGTTTCTACTTATAGGGGGGATTATATAACTACTGGGGGGCTTCTACTTATAGGGAGGATTATCTACCTACTCGGGGTTTCTACTTATAGGGGGGATTATATAACTACTGGGGGGCTTCTACTTATAGGGAGGATTATCTAACTACTGGGGGGCTTCTACTTATAGGGGGATTATCTACCTACTCGGGGTTTCTACTTATAGGGGGGATTATATAACTACTGGGGGGCTTCTACTTATAGGGAGGATTATCTAACTACTGGGGGGCTTCTACTTATAGGAGGGATTATCTACCTACTCGGGGTTTCTACTTATAGGGGGGATTATATAACTACTGGGGGGCTTCTACTTATAGGGGGGATTATCTAACTACAGGGGGGCTTCTACCAAAAAGAGGATATCCCGACCACCCGGTAACTTGTAACTAATGCGGGGGATTATCTACCTCCTGGGAGCTTCTATCCAATAGCGGGGATTATCTACCCACTGGTTGCTGCTATTGTGCCTATGTGCCATATAACATTATGCGTATTGCGACCCCATAGTATGATGCCTTGCCGTTATACTTTACACTCCAGGACACACGGCCAGCGCCATAGCAATGACAGTTGTCGCCCATCAACACTAATGTCACATGCTTCCGTTTCTATGGCAACCAAAGAGCCGTTCCCACGCCCGGAAACCAGTTTGCGTTTCAATCCACGAACTGTGAACTGTCGCATTCGTTCATTGGTGGAGCGCTTGTAGGCGTGGTCAGGAACGGCGCTTCCGGTGAGGTTTGTGTGAGGCAGCGGCTGAGGAGGCTTCAACGTTATCACCGAAGGAGTCGGCAAATTCGTCATGTCAGAGACCGACCCGAAAACCGTGCAGGACCTCACAGAGGTGGTGAGTGTAAAGCAGTACCAGAACCCCGTGCCCCATTATGGCAGCATATTCAGCCTATTACCCCGGCGCCCTGTCTCCCCATTTTCTCTTCTGCAGCCACACATCCTTTCTGTTACCCATAGGGCCCTCTTCCTTGGCCTGTGTTTTCATTCTATATGTCGTATGTGGCATATGTAGGGGAGCTTGGTGCTACACATCCATTCTGTAACCCTGGGGCCCCTATATCCTCTAAAGTCACCTCACTGGGGGCTACACATCCATTCTGTAAGCCTGGGGCCCCTATATCTGCTAAAGGCACCTCACTTGGGGCTACACATCCATTCTGTAAGCCTGGGGCCCCTATATCTGCTAAAGGCACCTCACTTGGGGCTACACATCCATTCTGTAACCCTGGGGCCCCTATATCTGCTAAAGGCCCCTCACTGGTCCACACATCCATTCTGTAAGCCTGGGGCCCCTATATCCGCTAAAGGCACCTCACTGAGGGGGGCTACACATCCATTCTGTATCCCTGGGGCCTCTATATCTGCTAAAGGCACCTCACTGAGGGGGGATACACATCCATTCGTTATCCCTGGGGCTCCTATATCCGCTAAAGGCCCCTCACTTGGGACTGCACATCCATTCTGTAACCCTATGGCCCCTATATCCGCTAAAGGCACCTCACTTGGGACTGCACATCCATTCTGTAACCCTATGGCCCCTATGTCCGCTAAAGGCACCTCACTGGGGGCTACACATCCATTCTGTAAGCCTGGGGCCCCTATATCTGCTAAAGGCACCTCACTGGTCCACACATCCATTCTGTAACCCTGGGGCCCCTGTATCCGCTAAAGTCACCTCACTTGGGACTGCACATCCATTCTGTAACCCTATGGCCCCTATGTCCGCTAAAGGCACCTCACTGGGGGCTACACATCCATTCTGTAAGCCTGGGGCCCCTATATCTGCTAAAGGCACCTCACTGGTCCACACATCCATTCTGTAACCCTGGGGCCCCTGTATCCGCTAAAGTCACCTCACTGGGGGCAACACATCAATTCTGTAACCCTGGGGCCCCTATATCTGCTAAAGGCACCTCACTGGGGGGCTACACATCCATTCTGTAACCCTATGGCGCCTATATCTGCTAAAAACACCTCACTGGGGGCCACACCTCCATTCTGTAACCCTGGGGCTCCTATATCTGTTAAAGTCACCTCATTGGGGCTTCACATCCATTCTGTAACCCTGGGGCTCCTGTAGCCGCTAAAGGCACCTCACTGGGGCTACACATCCATTTTGTAACCCTGGGGCTCCTGTATCCGCTAAAGGCACCTCACTGGGGGGGCCACACATCCATTCTGTAACCCTGGGGCTCCTGTATCTGCTAAAGGCCCCTTACTGGGGGCTACACATCCATTCTGTAACCCTGGTTGCCCCTGTATCCGCTAAAGTCACCTCATTGTGGCTACATATCCATTCTGTAACCCTGGGGCTCCTGTATCTGCTAAAGTCACCTCATTGGGGGCCAGACATCCATTCTGTAACCCTGGGGCTCTTGTATCCACTAAAGGCCCCTCATTGGGGGCCACACATCCATTCTGTAACACTGGGGCGCCTATATCCGCTAAAGGCACCTCACTGGGGGCCACACATCCATTTTGTAACCCTGGGGCCCCTGTATTTACTATTGTCCCCTCACTGGAGGCCTCACATCCATTCTGTAACCATGGGGTCTCTGTATCCACAGTAGTCATCTCTCTGGGGTCCTTACAGCCATATTGTTACCCTGAAGCCCCTGTATCCGCTATAGTCACCTCATTGGAGACTACACATACATCTTGTAAGCCTGACGCTCCTGTGTCATCTATAGTCACCTCACTGGGACCAGAAATACATTCTATAACATTTGCTCCTATGTACCAGCTATAGTGACCTTTTTGAGGCCACACATATATTCTATAACGTTGGGCCCCTTGTAGTGTCCCCACATCCATACAGGGGCCATATGTCAAGTGTAGGGATCGCTGATTCTATTGCTGCACAGACTCTGTATGTGTCGCTATTTAACTTAAAGGAAATATGTCATCAATGTCACTTGCACTAACCTGTAGATAGAGACCGGTAGTGCAGGTGACACTGATGACAGCAATACTTACCTTGTCCCGTTCCGTACCGTCGTTCTTTGGCAATCCTCGGTGTCTTCCTTCGGTGTCTTCAGCTCCGGGCCTGACTCTGAGCATTGGCGGAGCTTAGTGACGTCACCACTGCTGTTATCTTCTGGGTCCCACTGCTAGCAAACAGCAGCAGTGATGTCACTAAGCTCCGCCCATGCTTCAAGTCAGGCCCGGAGCTGAATATATCAGAGGATAGCCGGAGAACGACAGCATGGAACGGGACAAGGTAAGAACCGTTGTCATCAGTATCACCTGCACTACCAGTCTGTAACGGTTACAGATTAGTGCAGGTGACACTGATGTCAGATTTCCTTTAAAGGAATACTCCAGTGGAAAACAATTTGTTTCAAGTCAGCTGGTGCCAGAAAGTTAAACAGATATTTAAAGGGTAGCTCCCACCATCCTATTTTTTTTTTTTTCTGTCCCTGCCTATTGCCAATCTATCCCTAACCCCCTCCCTGCTTTTAATTTTTATTTTTACTATATTAAAAATGCTTTTTGTCTGCCTGGCAGTGTGCTCACTACCAGGCAGACTTCCCCAGCAGGCACCACGTCACTGATGCCTGCTGGGGGGACTTCCACCCTTAGTTCATATACACAGGGTGCCTCCAGCTGTTTCATCACTACAACTCCCAGCTTGCCCTGACATCTATTGGCTGTCAGGGCATGCTAGGAGTTGTAGTATTGAAACAGCTGGAGGAACCCTGTGTAGATAAACTATTAGTTACATGCGGTGCTAGCCCGTCCCCTCCGTCTCCCTCCCCGCACCATACCCCGTTCCCTCCATCACAACACCCCCCCATTACACTTACTGCAGAGTCCGGCAGCGGGCGTGCAGGGACAGCGGCGGCGACGTGCGGGAGGAGTGGCCGGGGAGCCAATGCGCTCGCTCCCTGCCTGTCTTATTGACAGGCAGGGAGCGAGCGCAGGCTGGATGAAAAAGGACCGATGCCCGACCGCATCGGTCCCTTTTCAGGCGTGACATCACGCCAGGCTGCAGCCGGCCACTAGGAGGGAGACCCCTAGTGGCCGGTTTTCAAATGTAAACGAAACAATTTTAATAAAAAAAAAAAAAATTAATAAAAGTATATTAGAGATATGTTGTAGTACATAAGTACTCAAAAACTAAAGTTGGTGACAGTGCCCATTTAAATTACTTCTGTTAAAAAAATCTTAGTCCTTCCAGT
Organism: Hyla sarda; assembly: GCF_029499605.1. Taxonomy (NCBI): domain Eukaryota; kingdom Metazoa; phylum Chordata; class Amphibia; order Anura; family Hylidae; genus Hyla; species Hyla sarda. Next base: position 145,127,100 of record NC_079194.1, on the reverse strand, counting down.
ACTTATCAGCTGCTGCATACTACAGAGGAAGTTGTGGTGTTCTTTTCTGTCTGACCACACTGCTTTCTGCTGACACCTCTGCAAATCCCCATAGCAAACCTCTCCTGCTCTGGACAGTTCCTGACATGGACCAAGGTGTAGCAGAGAGCACCGTGGGCAGACAGAAAGGAACTCTACTTCCTCTGGAGCATACAGCAGCTAAGTACTGGAAGGATAAATATTTTTTTAATAGAAGTAATTTACAAATCTGTTTACCTTTCTGGAGCCAGTTAATATACAAACAAAAAAAAAATTCCACCGGAGTACCCCTTTAAGCAGTTTATCTGCAATTAGAACAATTGAAAAATAATTCTTGTGCTTGTTGGTATCTTCCACCTTTCTGTTACGATGGTGTTTTCAGTGATATAACAGCGCTGATGTAATCCTGTTACAGCTACTTGTGGTCACGGAGATGCAACTCTTATGAGGGACATTTATCAATGTTTGCTTATGTATTCTATTTTTTTAGTAATTTTTTCCTTACTTTTTTTTTTTGCTTATGTGTGACTTATTTATCAACTGGTTTCAGCCTGTTGATAATTTTCTTTCACGTAAGCAATTTTTCCTTTTTTTACTTTGGTAGTAGCTTTTTCTGCTCCATGTTTGAGCTGGAGTAAATTTAGTAAATTTTTAAACCTGTTGCGACTTTTTTGTGCAGTTGCGACTGTCGCAGTTAATAAATACCTGACTAGCCGTAGTCCATTTTAAAATTATTACTACGTAGTTAATTTTCGGAAAACTTGCTTTTCTCGCTTTCCAGTCAAAAAGTCGCACGAAAAATTGCGTTGTCGCAGTTGCGACAATTTTGCGACAATTATAGTAAAGAAAACCTGACTAAACCCATTGATAAATGTCCATATATGTCTCTTCAGGTTCAGAATCTGCTGCAACAAATGCAGGACAAGTTCCAGACCATGTCGGATCAGATCATCGGGAGGAATATCCTGGCGGGCTATATAGTGGGCAAGTTTAAAGGGGTATTCAAGTATTTTACTTCTTATCCTCTATCCAAAGGATAATGGATAAGTGTCTATTTGCGAACCCCCGTATCTCCTGCACGGCATTCTCTGGCTTTCCTCGTCAATGGAGATGGGGTCAACATACTACCTCCATACATCTCTATGGGAGAAATTGGTGTTGCCAAAAAAAAAAAAACATACTCTCCTTCCTCAATCCCCAGCTGTCACCAGTGCCTGGTCCCCAGTTCTCACTGCTTCGTTCATCTTCAAACTACATGCCCAACCAATTATTGATTAGCATGTGTCGTGGCTATGGCCAGTGAGTGGGCAGGTCCTGCAGTGTCAGCATGTTATATAAAGCTGAAACAAGTGGCAAGTGCAGGGGACCAGGAGCATTTGGAACTGCAGTGGTGGGATTGGGCAGGGGAGTATGCTTATTTTTTAGGCAGTGCTTGGGGGGGGTCTTTGAAGGAGGAAAAAGTCATCGAACAATCTCTTAAAGGGGATGTATGTCAATGGAATTTAACTCCTCCACATCACGGGGATTTTTCAGTTTTTCACTATTTAAAGTTTTTTTGCTATTGGCAGCCTTGTGAGAGCATATTTTGTTGGGAGGCAAGTTGTATTTTTTGATGGCACCAATTTTTTTACCATGTATTGCAAAACAAGAAAAGATTGTGTAGTGAGACTGGAAAAAATGCGCAATTCTGTATGGAATCTGTTTTTTTTTTTTTTTCTGAATTTACCATACAGTTAAACCGACATGTTACAGTAACTTTGTTCTGCAGGTCAGAACAATTACAGCAATACCAAATCTTTTATACTTCTTGTTTTGTTTTACGACTAAAAATAATTACTTGCCATTTTCACATTCTGACCCCTAAAACTTAATTTGTTATTATTATGGGGTTGTTAGAGTGCTTGTTTAAGGTAATAAAAAAGAAAAATGCAATTCATTGTGGTAGGCATCATTTTATAGAGCAGAAGATGAATATATTATATAGTTTAGTCGGGAAAAAATCTGCAGAACTATTAACCCCTTAAGGACTCAGCGTTTTTCAGTTTTTGCATTTTCGTTTTTTCCTCCTTACCTTTTAAAAATCATAACCCTTTCAATTTTCCATGTAAAAATCCATATGATGGCTTATTTATTGCGCCACCAATTCTACTTTGTAATGACATCAGTCATTTTACTCAAAAATCCACGGCAAAACCAAAAGTAAAATCATTGTAAAATCATTTTGGGTGCTTCCGTTTCTACACAGTGCATTTTTCGGTAAAGTTGACACCCTTTCTTTCTTCTGTAGGTCCTTACGATTAAAATGATAACCTACATACCGTATATACTCGAGTATAAGCTGACCCGAGTATAAGCCGAGACCCCTAATTTCAACCCAAAATCCCAGGAAAAGTTATTGACTCGAGTATAAGCCTAGGGTGGGAAATACATCATCCCCCCCCCCTGTCATCATCCAGACCCGTCATTAACATCCTAATCATCATCACCGCCTGTCATCATCCAGACCCTCATCATCATCCCCCTGTCATCATCCCCCTGTCATCATCCCCCTGTCATCATCCCCCTGTCATCATCCCCCTGTCATCATCCCCCTGTCATCATCCCCCTGTCATCATCCCCCTGTCATCATCCCCCTGTCATCATCCCCCTGTCATCATCCCCCTGTCATCATCCCCCTGTCATCATCCCCCTGTCATCATCCCACACATCCCCCCTTCATCATCCCCTTGTCATCATCCCCACCCCCCTTCATCATCCCCTTGTAATCATCCCACACACCCCCCTTCATCATACCCCCCTTCATCATCCTCTTCTCATCATCCACCCGCAGTGGTCTTCAACCTGCGGACCTCCAGAGGTTTCAAAACTACAACTCCCAGCAAGCCCGGGCAGCCATCGGCTGTCCGGGCTTGCTGGGAGTTGTAGTTTTGAAACCTCCGGAGGTCCGCAGGTTGAAGACCACTGCGGCCTTCGACATCATCCAGCCCCCTCTCACCCCCCTTTAGTTCTGTACAGTACTCGCCTCCGCTCGGCGCTGGTCCGGTGCTGCAGGACTGTCCGGTGGGGAGATCGTCCGGTGGGATAGTGGTTCCGGGCTGCTATCTTCACTGGGGGCGCCTCTTCTCCGCGCTGCAGGCCCGGAATAGAGGCGTTGCCTTGACAATGACGCAGAAGTACGTTGGCAATGAACGTACCTCTGCGTCATTGTCAAGGCAACGTGACTATTCTGGGGCCGGGCCCGAAGCGCTTAGAAGAGGCCTCCCCGGTGAAGATAGCAGCCCGGAACCACTATCCCACCGGACCACCTCCTCTCCGGACAGTCCTGCAGCACCGGACCAGCGCCGAGCGGAGGTGAGTACTATACAGAACTAAAGGGGGTGAGAGGGGGCTGGATGATGTCGAAGGCCGCAGTGGTCTTCAACCTGCGGACCTCCAGAGGTTTCAAAACTACAACTCCCAGCAAGCCCGGACAGCCGATGGCTGCCCGGGCTTGCTGGGAGTTGTAGTTTTGAAACCTCCGGTGGTCCGCAGGTTGAAGACCACTGCGGGTGGAGAGTTCACCCGAGTATAAGCCGAGGGGGGTGTTTTCAGCACGAAAAATCGTGCTGAAAAACTCGGCTTATACTCGAGTATATACGGTATATAGGTTTGATTTTGTCTTACTTCTGGAAAAAAAATCATAACTACATGCACGAAAATTGTCTTTTTAACCGTACTATGTAACTATGTATTCCAGCCAATATTTTTCCACTAGTCCCAAATAAAGTATTTACAAAAATACTGTCTGAAATACCCCTTTAATCCCAGGATAAGCAGAGATTTAGATCAATGTAGTAAAGTTTCCTTGAGAGCTGTACAGAGAACAGAACTAAGTAAATATCAGAAGAGGGCCCTATACAGTCATGGCCGTAAATGTTGGAACCCCTGTAATTTTTCTAGAAAAGGAAGTATTTCTCACAGAAAAGGATTGCAGTAACACATGTTTTGCTATACACATGTTTATTCCCATTGTGTGTATTGGAACTAAAGCAAATTGGACATAATGTCACACTAAACTCCAAAAAATGGGCTGGACAAAATTATTGGCACCCTTAACTTAATATTTGGTTGCACACCCTTTGGAAAAAATAACTGAAATGAGTGGCTTCCTATAACCATCAATAATCTTCTTACACCTCTCAGCCGGAATGTTGGACCACTCTTCTTTTGCAAACTGCTCCAGGTCTCTCTTATTGGAAGGGCGCCTTTTCCCAATAGCAATTTTAAGATCTCTCCACAGGTGTTCAATGGGATTTAGCTCTGGACTCATAGCTGACCACTTCAGAACTCTCCATCGCTTTGTTGCCATCCATTTCTGGGTGCTTTTTGATGTATGTTTGGGATCATTGTCCTGCTGGAAGACCCAAGATCATGGACGCAAACCCAGCTTTCTGACACTGGGCTGTACAGTGCGACCCAAAATCCTTTGGTAATCATCAGATTTTATGACACCTTGCACACATCCAGTGCCAGAGGCAGCAAAACAACCCCAAAACATCATTGAACCTCCACCTTATTTCACTGTAGGTACTGTGTTCTTTTCTTTGTAGGCCTCATTCCATTTTTGGTAAACAGTAGAATGATGTGCTTTACCAAAAAGCTCTATCATGGTCTGATCTGTCCACAAGAAGTTTTCCCAGGAGTATTTTGGCTTACTCAAGTTCATTTTGGCAAAATGTAGTCTTGCTTTTTTATGTCTTTGTGTCAGCAGTGGGGTCCTCCTGGGTCTCCTGCCATAGCGTTTCGTTTCATTTAAATGTCAACGGATAGTTCGCACTGACACTGATGGTCCCTGAGCCTGTAGGACGACTTGAATATCTTTGAAACTTGTTTGGGGCTGCTTATCCACCATCCGGACCATCCTGCGTTGACAACTTTCATCAATTTTTCTCTTCCGTCCAAGCCTAGGGAGAATAGCTACAGTGCCATGGGTCGCAGACTTCTTGATAATGTTACGCACTGTGGACAAAGGCAAATCTAGATCTCTGGAGATGGACTTGTAACCTTGAGATTGTTGATATTTTTCCACAATTTCGGTTCTCAAGTCCTCAGACAGTTCTCTTCCCCTCTTTCTGTTGTCCATGCTTAATGTGGCAATCACAATGCAAAGACTAAGTGAACGTCTCTCCTTTTTATCTTCTTTCAGATGTGATTTTTATATTGCCCACACCTGTTACTTGCCCTGGTGAGTTTAAAGGAGTATCAGATGCTGGAAATAATCTTATTTTTCCACAATTTTGAAAGGGTGCCAATAATTTTGTCCAGCCCATTTTTGGAGTTTGGTGTGACATTATGTCCAATTTGCTATTTTTGCCTCCCTTTTTTGGTTTAGTTCCAATACACACAAAAAGAATAAACATGTGTATAGCAAAACATGTGTTACTGCAATCCTTTTCTGTGAGAAATACTTCATTTTCTAGAAAAATATCAGGGGTGCCAACATTTACGGCTATGACACTAACTACTGTCTGATTTGTGTGATGCCTAGCTTTACTGTTTGCGAATTGTTGAATACATTTTCCTTAACCAACCCCATCACTTGATGACATGAGCACTCGCATCGATGACCTGGAGAAAAATATTGCGGATCTTATGACGCAAGCTGGCGTAGAGGAGGAGGACGGTGCTAACAAGGTGTGTACATCAATATATGGGAAGAATAGGCTGCCATGTAACACGGGACAAAACACAGCATAATAGCTGTGCACACAAGGCCTTGCTTATGCATGAACTCTGGTTGCTCAGGGTTACAATTTCTTAAATTGACTGTCCAGTTTATAAAAATGTATTTATAGAACAGGAAGGCATATGGTTTACTAATATAGATGTATTCAGAATTTTGCTCACCTACCTTACACAGAAGCCCCCTGTCTGAACAGTAACCTTTTATAGCCTACAGATTAGTCCTGTGTAATGCATCCATGGCCTAACTAAATAGGACTAAACATGGCAAACCTGTGCATGGGTGAATTGAATAGGGATAAGGGAAGCATAATTATTATTAAAGGGGAGATTAGAATTCTTGTTATTGCAGCTCTGCTTGTTGCAGGTAATATGTCACTGACACCTTTCTTTACCTTTTATTAGCAGGCTGCCAAACATTGAGCAGAGCGGCTCGGATTTTCTACCAGCGCACAGGACTACTGTAACATTGTCCTCAGTGTTGTGTGTCATTTCTTAGCCGTGTTGTATATTTAGATAATTGGTTTTGTATTTTATCCTTTTTGTGAATTCACTTTTGTTTCCACATCTGTAGGAAAATAAATAGAAAAATGCCATTGTTGTCTCTGGAACTTTCCTTCTCTTTAGTCACAGCTCATGTATTAGATGTGATGTGGGAGGGTCAGTAATCAGCAGCTAATCTGCTCTCTGGTTATTTGTGACATCACCTTAACCTCTTTACTCAATAGCCTGTTTCGACCTTAAAGGACATCTGCACCGGTACAAACACTTATCCCCTATCCTCAAGATAGGGGATAAGTGTTTGATCGCGCGAGGTCCGAACGCTGGGGCCCCCGGCTGTCTCCTGTACGGGGCCGCGGCTCTCCCGTGCAGAGGGCGTGCCAGCCACAGCATGACGTTGCGGCCGGCATGCCTCCTCCATACATCTCTATGGGAGAGACGGGGAGGCAGCCTCCCCGCATCCCCCATAGAACTGTATGGGGACGGGGAGGAGACGGGGTGTCACCGTCGACCTCTAGGTTGACTCTACGTCACCATGGGCGCTAATGCCGGTGCCCTGTTAGGGAGATCGAGGAGGGTCCCAGCGGTCGGACCCCCCGCGATCAAACACTTATCCCCTATCCTGTGGATAGGGATAAGTGTAATTCCGCTGCAGTTGTCCTTAATGACCAAGGCAAATTTTCTAAATCTGACATGCTTCCACTTATTTGGTAATGACTGGAACACTTTCACTTACGAAAGCGATTCTGAGATAATTTTTTTTTTTTTTTTTTTTTAAACAAATTTTATTGAATTTTCATTGTTATAAACAAACATCACACATTGATAGTTAAGTGCGGAATATCGTCGAATAGGAGCCATAAGAACATTCAATAAATTACAAAATCAGAAACTGTAAACTCCACACAGCTAATGGATAACCCAAGTGGACATGCGCGGCAGTATCACAATATTAATTCGCCTCGCTCTAATTAGGCGTGCCATGTTCGTAGTATGTTAGAAGTCAAGGTCAAGAGGTAAGTCGTAATGGACCCAGTGAATCACTCAAAACCCCAAGACAGTACCAGTCTGTCGAGCTAAAGGGCTTAACTATGTCCTCGATTTCAGCTGATGTGTAGTGTGTAACAATAAAATCTTGCCATTTGGCGAAATATTTTGCCGTGTTTGTGTTCATGTGTCGTTCAGTATCAAGCCTATCTATCCCACATAACAATTTAAGTTGCGATATGACCATGGTGATGGTGGGAACAGAAGGGGAGAGCCAGGCTGCGAAGATACACCTAAGTGCCACTAAGAGGACAATGTGAACTAGTTGGGGTGTTTTGGTGGGGCCTTGGTCGGTCAAGTCAGGTGGTCTAAACTGATGAAACAATAGGGCTCTTGGTGTATGTGGTAGTGACATTTCCCATTTCTCTCTGATGTATGATATAATCATTTGCCAATATCTTTCTGTATGGGGGCACGTCCAAACTCCATGCCACATATTCGTCAAAGGGGTAGCACATTTAGGGCAGGCCGTGATACGATCGGGGAAATCCGGGGAAGGCAGTATGTTAAACCCATATAAGGCTTTGTGAGCCATTTTGTAGTAGGTTTCACGCCATCTCTCATTGATAATGCATTTACGGATGATATTCCACCCATTCAAGATACATTCCGAAATATCGTCTCCTGGTACCCATGAGGTCCACGCTGAAAAAATAGAAGAGGGTGTAAATTTCAGTAGTACTTTCCTAAGGGATGTGTATATCATAGAGATGGACAATTTACGGGGTTCCGAACCAATAAGATAGTCTAGTTCGTTCTTTGTGGCCTCTTTGGACAGGTTACGCAATCGACTAAAGAAGAAGGAGCATATCTGTTGCATAGGGAATGCATGAGACGGGGGAAGGTTGTGTAGGGAGAGCAGTGTGGTTGGTCGGAGCCATCGTTTCTGAGTAACGTCCATAAAGTGCTTGGCCGTCGTGAGGCCCTTGTCCGACCAAAGGTCAAGCACCTCAGGAGGAAGTCTTGGGGGAAACTCTGGATGTTTCGCCAGTGGTAGATGTTTGGATAAGAGGTAAGGCAGTCCATATAACTTCCTGACCTCCTTCCAAGATGCCACCGTATCCCTCAGCAGTACAGAGCGTTTCACTATGGAGGGGAGTTTAGAGTATGTAGTATGTAAGAGGACTGCTAGGTTCCATGGAGCCGCCAATTCACTCTCTAGACCGTAAAGAGCATGATAAGAGGATCCATGTATCCAGTCATTAACAAATCGAAAAAGACATGATAGATTGTATCCTCTTACATTGGGAAAATTCAGTCCCCCATCAGACCTATTGAGCATCAATTTGTTTAGTGCAATTCTGGGCCTCTTCCCCGCCCAAATAAATTTGGTGAATGCTGAGTTTAAGCCTTTCACGTCAGTATGTTTTAACAGAAGTGGTAGGGTTTGCAGGGGGTATAGGAGACGCGCAAAGCTGACCATTTTAATGAGTGCACATCTCCCCATAAAGTTCAGGGGGAGTTTTTCCCATTTACGTAATTCAGCTTTAATCTTGGAGAAGAGGGGAGTATAGTTTAAACTATATATGGTGTCGGGCGTTCTCCCTATTTTGATACCCAGGTAGGTGATGGAGGAGTCAGCAATGCGGACTCCCATACCTGATATCTCTGGAAGCCACTGGTGACGGAAAGGACCTAGGGGTAAAAGTTCCGATTTAGACACATTTATTTTGTAACCCGAGAACGCCCCAAATGTTCTCAGATGTTCAAGAATGCGTCCTAGGGAAGCAGTCGGGCCATCAAGGAACAATAAAATATCATCTGCGAACATTGTCAATTTTACTTCATTCTTCCCCACCTTAATGCCAGGATAAATATTTTCAGACAGTAGGGAGAGCGTCAGGGGTTCTAACGCTAAATTAAAGAGTAGGGGAGAGAGTGGGCAACCCTGTCTGGTGCCCTTGAAGAGAGGGAAGGGCGTGGATAGGATACCAGGTGTGTGTATTCTAGCCTTGGGGGTTGCATAAATCCCAGAAATGTAATTCCTAAATGACCCTTGAATACCAATCGCATCCAGCACCAGTCCCAGCCAATCCCATTTTACATTATCGAATGCTTTTTCGGCATCCAAAGTGAGCAAGGCAGGAGCTTCACCCCTCTGGGGCTGATGTTGTAGGCGATCTAGAACCGCCATAACCGTTCTCAAATTCATGGTAGCTGATCTGTTCCTAATAAAGCCCACTTGATGGGAACCGATTAAGGCTGGCATGAATCGAGAAAGACGGTCAGCTAAAATTTTTGATAGAATCTTGATGTCTTGGTTAATTAGAGATATCGGACGATAGGAACCTGGGTCAGTTAGGTCCTTACCCGGTTTAGGCAAAACTTTTATGTGTGCAAGAGAGGCTTCTGTGGGTAATGATCCCGTAGACATGAATACCTGAAACATATCCCTTAAGACTGGGGCAATCTGCTCTGATAGGGCTTTATAAAATTCGCCTGAATACCCGTCTGGGCCCGGGGCCTTCCCGTTATGGAGATGACCGATAACTCCCTGTATTTCCTCCACCGACACCGGTGCATTAAGAATCTCCCTCTGTTCTTCCGTCAGTGTGGGAAGTTGGACCCGTTTCAAGAAGGCCTCACCCGCCGAAAGGTCAGAGGGAGAGTTTTCATAAAGCGAGCTATAGTAGGAGGACAGCAATTTGTTAATGGAGTGAGGGTTTTTGTGCGTGACTCCCGAGGAGTCTTTAAGTGCTGTTATGTGAGGGGTAGGTATCTTTCCCCTAGCTATACGGGCCAGTAGACGTCCCGATTTGTTACCGTGTCTAAAGAGATCTACCTCAAAGTGGGACCTCCCTAGGCGTTCCCTTCTATCCCACCATAATTCAAAATTGGCTCTAGCCGATTTCCATTCCTCCCGGTTCTGAATAGTAGGGTGGGCTACGAAGGTGGCATAGATATCCCTTAGTCGAGCACTGGCTTCATTCAGATTTTTCAGAGAGGTGCGTTTTAGGTGGGCCACGTGTGCCATCAATTTTCCCCTTAATACTGCCTTCCCCGATTCCCAGAACAGAGTTGGGTCTGAGCGGTGTTCCCCATTATATACGGTATATTCTAACCACCAACCCCTAAGTAATTCGAGAAAGGTATCATCCTTGGCCAGCAGTGAGGGGTAACGCCAAAGAATATCTGTCCCTTTGGGGTAGGAGGGCAGGAGCCGCAGACAGAGAGGGGTATGGTCTGACAACGCCAGTTCTCCAATGTCTACTGAGCTAACTTTATGGTAAAGTTCCGGAGATGTCAGTAGATAGTCTATACGAGACCAGGAAGAGTGGGCATTGGAGAAATGGGTGAATTCCCTATCATCCGGGTGAGACATTCTCCACACATCTAGCAGTCCCAATTGGTCTAAGAAAGGGGGCAATACACAGTCTCTGCTACGTATGGGGATTGCTTGAGATGTCGGGCCCTTTCTGTCCACTAGGGGGTCGAGGACTGTGTTAAAGTCGCCCCCCACTATTTTGTTCGTCGTGTTATCGTCATGAATTCTGTCTGCTAGAGCGTGAAAAAAGGACTTATTTTCCCCATTGGGACCGTATATGTTATAAATGCTAAAGATCTCTCCATTGTGGTCAAGTCGTAAGTGTGAGACCCTGCCTTCATCATCAGTGTCGTGTGATATAAGACCAAAAGCAAAAGATTTGTGGATCAAAGTGACCACTCCTGCTTTCCCATCCTGGGCCTGAGAACCAAACACCTGCCCCACCCATTGCTGCTGTAACCTAAAAAAATCTGGAGGAGGACAATGTCCGGGTGGAATCGCTTCAAATATCGTATAAAAAGTCTTCGTTTTTGGGGGGAGCGAAGACCCTTGACATTCCACGATATTATGTTAGGCATGGTAAATCAAGACAATCCAGACAATCCCTCATAGAGGGCTGTGCAGATATTATATGTGTAAATAGATATGAAAGGGCACAGCAGCAATGGGGGCATACCAAACATGACCCTGAATAAGCAATACCGTGTAAAGTTTCTATAAGGCAGGATAGGTGCCCGATAATAAACTGGGCAGTAGTTTTCACTAGAGGTTCCAAGCTGTGGGAAAGAACAAACAAAACAAAAACAGTATACAAGCAAATAACAGTTAACCATCCTGTAGAATATCCTAGAAAGTGTTGCTAATTTAGCAAAACCTTCCTTTTGGATAATGGACTTCCTTTTTTCGGCCGACATAGGCATCAAAGTAATATCACACCTTTCTGGACGCCCATGCTCCCCCCCCCTCCCCCCGACCCCCTCTAAGATGGTCGAGTCCCTCAGTCAGGTAGGTGAAAGGCCAACCCTGCCGTGCGGCCGTGCAACATTACAGCACCAAAGCCGGGTTGGAATATGGCAACATTGAAAACCTTCCGTATAACAACGCCATATAGGCGAGGAAGATAAAAACAAAGAGAAAACCTGGACGTCCGGTTCATCATTCCCGTAGTCCCAGCAGAAGGCTCAAAGGCAAGAAGGTGAAGTCATCATGAATAAGGAACAAGGAACAGCTGTGTTCAGTCAGGTGAAGATCGCCTGTCGCTGTCATAGCCACGGCCTGGAGAGCGATGACGTCTACGTCGGTGTCTTTGGCTTGCAGAGAATTGCGAATCTCTAGGTGCTGAGCGGGAACGATGATTCCTCCTCGGTGATCTCGAACGACGAGTGGGTGTCCGGGCTGGTGGACGGGAAGATGACGTGGAGGAAGAGGACAGCAGCTGGTCTATTGATGAAGATGCTTCCTCTGGAGTCTTGAAAGTGGTGGTAGAGCCGTCAGGATGGAACACCCTCAGGGTGGCTGGATACTGAAGTTGGAATCTATATTTCGCCTGAAATAGCTTAGTGCAAACAGTGCTGAAGGCCCTCCTTCGTTTCGCCACTTCTACCGAGAAGTCCTCAAAAATCAACAGGCGCATTCCATGAATTTCCAGGGGTTGTGTCAGACGGCGGTACGCCCTCAAAATGTCAACTTTGTCGTTGTAATCCAGTAGTCGAAGAATGACTTGACGGGGGCGGGCCTCCGGAGTGGAAGATGGTCGGTTAGGCTGGGGGTGTGAAGATGGGCCAATTCTGTGGGCTCGTTCCACCCTGCAGGGATGAGACAGGCCAAGCGACTTAGGAAGATCTCGCTCGCAAAAGCGTTGCAGGTCAAGAGGTGCTACTGTCTCCTTAACCCCCACTATACGTAAATTATTGCGCCTAGAGCGGTTTTCTAGGTCTTCCATTTTCTCGCCAATGCGGATCATCTCCAATTCCATGCCATGTAGGCGTTTAGCTGCAGCCGTGTCGGTATCCTCCAATTGGGAGATTCTGTGCTCCAATTCTGACAGGCGGCCAGTATGTTCCTGTACTTCCAGTTTTAGGTGAGATAATTTTTCATGACATATTGTAATTTACATTAGTGGAAGATTTTGATTGACATATTTAGCTTTTTTGTAAAAAAAAATACCGTATATACTCGAGTATAAGCCGAGTTTTTCAGCACGATTTTTCATGCTGAAAACACCCCCCTCGGCTTATACTCGAGTGAACTCTCCACCCTCAGTGGTCTTCAACCTGCGGGCCTCCAGAGGTTTCAAAACTACAACTCCCAGCAAGCCCGGACAGCCGATGGCTGCCCGGGCTTGCTGGGAGTTGTAGTTTTGAAACCTCTGAAGGTCCGCAGGTTGAAGACCACTGCGGCCTTCGACATCATCCAGTCCCCCTCTCACCCCCTTTAGTTCTGTACTCGCCTCCGCTCGGCGCTGGTCCGGTGCTGCAGGACTGTCCGGTGGGATAGTGGTTCCGGGCTGCTATCTTCACCGGGGAGGCCTCTTCTCCGCGCTTCGGGCCCGGCCCCGGAATAGTCACGTTGCCTTGACGACGCAGAGGTACGTTCATTACCAACGTACCTCTGCGTCATCGTCAAGGCAACGCCTCTATTCCGGGCCCGAAGCGCGGAGAAGAGGCCCCCCCGGTGAAGATGGCAGCCCGGAACCATTATCCCACCGGATGACCTCCCCACCGGACAGTCCTGCAGCACAGGACCAGCGCCGAGTGGAGGTGAGTACAGAACTAAAGGGGGTGAGAGGGGGCTGGATGATGTCGAAGGCCGCAGTGGTCTTCAACCAGCGGACCTTCAGAGGTTTCAAAACTACAACTCCCAGCAAGCCCGGACAGCCGATGGCTGCCTGGGCTTGCTGGGAGTTTTAGTTTTGAAACCTCTGGAGGTCCGCAGGTTGAAGACCACTGAGGGCGGATAGTTCACAAGAGGATGATGACAAGGAGATGATGACAGGCGGTGATGATGAAGGGGGGATGATGATAGGCGGTGATGATGAAGGGGGGATGATGACAGGGTGATGATGATGAGGGTGTTAATGACGGGGGTCTGGATGATGACAGGGGGGGGATCATGTATTTCCCACCCTAGGCTTATACTCGAGTCAATAACTTTTCCTGGGATTTTGGGGTGAAATTAGGGGCCTCGGCTTATATTCGGGTCGGCTTATACTCGAGTATATACGGTAAATAAAAATAAATATAAAAGTTGTTTTTTTTACATTTTCTGCTCATACAATAGTCATGCCGCACCAAACTAATGATTGATTCACATCTACAATATGTCTACTTTATGTTCCCATCATTTGGTAAACATTATTTTACTTTTTTAGAATGTTAGAGGGTTTTAGAAGTTTAGCAGCAATTTTCCAGATTTTCAAGAAAATTGCAAAATCTGATTTTGACCAGTTCAGTTATGAAGTGGAATTGAGGGGCCTGTATGTTAGAGACCCCATAAATCACCCCATTTTATAAACTGCACCCCTTAAAGTAGTCAGAATGACATGAAAGAAGTTTATTAACCCTTTAGGTGTTTCACAGAAATAAAAGCAAAGTGGAGGCGGAATAAAAATTTTTTGGTTTGCAGATTTTTCATTTTAATCTATTTTTTCTTCTGTAACACAGTAGGTATTGACAATGAAATACAACTCAAGATTAGAGATGAGCGAACTTACAGTAAATTTGATTCGTCACGAACTTCTCGGCTCGGCAGTTGATGACTTATCCTGCATAAATGAGTTCTGCTTTCAGGTGCTCCCGTGGGCTGGAAAAGGTGGATACAGTCCTAGGAAATAGTCTCCTATTTCCTAGGACTGTATCCACCTTTTCCAGCCCACCGGAGCACCTGAAAGCTGAACTAATTTATGCAGGATAAGTATCAACTGCCGAGCCGAGAAGTTTGTGACGAATCGAATTTACTGTAAGTTCACTCATCTCTACTCAAGATCTATTCCCCGAATTCTGACATACTTAGAAATATCCCATATGTGGCCTTTGTGCGCTACGTGTCTCTCACACAGGCCTCACACACAGACATGAAGGCTTGCTTACAGGGGCCTTGGGGTGCAAAAATATTGTTGGGGACAAGTTGACTCTTGCATCGGTACCATTCTGGGGTACATGTGACACTGATCATTTTTTATTTTATCTTTCATTAAGTTGGTATACATTAAAAAAAAATGTTAAAAAATTATTTTTATTTAGGTAATTCGTCATGTGGTATGAATTACATGTTAACGTTACACTGCAGGTCGATAAGATTTCAGCGATACCAAATTTATATACTTTTTTTTTTTTAAATATATCTTAGTTCATTTATGTCATAACTATATATATATATATATATATATATATCTATATATATATATATATATATATATATATATATATTATTTTATTTTTTTAAATCATGTTTGTAAGTCGCCGTATTCTGTGAGCTGTAACTTTATTTTTTCACTGGCACAGTTGTGTGAGGACAGGCATAGGATAGATCAATAAGGGACTGATGAACGCTCATGTTACCATAACAACAGAGGCCAGTGTCGGGCCTCCGGTTGCCATGGTAACTATCGGCGCTATGCTTTCACTTTGCAGAGTGCCGATCGTTGACAGAGGGAGTTCCCGCCCTCTGTAACCCTAATAGACGCTGCGAAGGGGCCCCCCTCACCACCGATTGCTTCACACAGTGAATCGATGGAGGAGAGGGGGAAGGAGGAGATCCCTGCTATTGGTCCGTCTGCACTGACTGACCAATAGCAGCGGTCGCCAGCCAGGGACTGCTGCAATTGGTCCCTGGCCGGCTTCAGGGAGCTCAATAAACTGTCACAGCGCCCGGCAGTGCTGTGACAGTTATTTCCATCAGGTACATGTACGTGGTGATGCAGGAAGTCATCCCTAATCATCACGTACGTGTACCTGATTTTGTGTAAAGGGGTTAAAGTATATTGTATGAGCACACAGACACTGGTCACATGACTATATGCACCTGACATCACTAGTTCAGAACAAACATCCCTGTATCCGTACTCACAGACTCTCATCTACAATTCTTTTTAGGCTTGTTTCACATAAACCTAATATGGTTCTGGCCCAACTGCTGGTCTAATGACCCAAACTGACAGCACCATAGATCATTGTGCTGCTGTCAGTTTTCATTTGTTGATGTAGTAAGAAGGCATAAATGTGTACTTTTACACTCTTGTGAAACTCTCTTATATAACATTATTAAAGGGGTTGCCTGATGAAAATAGACGTATCCTCTATGCATAGGATAGAGGATAAGTATCTGATTGTGTATGGTCTGACCACTGAGTTCCCGACGATATCTGGAATAGGGCTCCTTCTCTTAGTGTGCTGTAGGCAGCATGCGCTCAATTCATTTGTATAGGAGCGTTGGAGATGCACGAGTCCAGCACTTGTGCATCTCTGGCACTCCCCATATCAACCAATCACAGCTCAGCTTTCATTTTATTATAGCTCTTTAAGGTATAAAAGCTGAGCTGTGATTGGTTCCTATGGGCAAATCACTCCAGTTTTTGTCTAACATTTTGATAAATCTGTGCCATTTTCCTGTATGTAGCTGGCAGTTTAGCCCATTGATGTCGTTCCACCAGACTGATTCTATATTAAACTAGGGATTCATTCAGAATCAATTTAAATAAAAAGAATAGAAAGCCAGGAACAGCTCATGATTGGTGGACCTGTATGTGGACATGTAAGTAAGGCTGCATGATTAATCTCAAATGCAATGCGATTATTGCCTGTGTGCAATTGTGCGATTATCACTAGAGTTGAGCGAACTTACAGTTAATTGGCTCGTAGCGAACCTCGCAGCTCGGCTGTTGATTACTTTAGTCTGCGTAAATTAGCTCAGCTTTCCAAGGGCTCCTGGAAAAGGTTGCCTGGAAAAGGTGGATACAGTCCTAGGAGACATAAGACTGTCATCCCAGACTTTTCCAGGCAACCAGAGCCCTTGGAAAGCTGAACTAATTTATGCAGACTAAAGTAATCAACAGCCGAGGTTCGCTACGAGCCAATTTACTGTAAGTTCGCTCAACTCTAATTATCACCTTGTAATTTAATTTTGGTGGCCGGACCCCAGACCGTACTCCTGTGTGTCTGGCATCTGCTACCTTCCACCTGTCCCCTGTTAATAAGGTGCTGGGACGCGAGAGAAACCTAAAGAAAAATATGATGCTTACCTAGCCCTGATCTCCTCTGAGCAGTCCAAGTGTCTTCTTTGTGCTTTCTTCATCGGACAGAAACAGCTGCAGGACCTTCCCCGCTTAGCCAATCACTGGCTGCAGCGTTGTCCTGTCTCGGCCTGTGATTGGCTGAGCAGGAAGGTCCTGGAACCAACTGCTTGTTTCAGAAAAAGAAAGCACAGAAGACACTAGGACCGCTCAGAGGAAAAGGGGATCTGCAGGGGGACCGAGCTAGGTAACCATAAGGTTTTGTTTTTTTTGTCAGTGCACTGAAAAGATCACTGATGGTATCCACAATAAACCAGGCCCCTCAGTCATGTCATCCATGCAAGCCATAAACCCTTCTGTGATGATCCATGATCTTAGCCTGAAGGAGACCGAGGGCCACCTAGCACTGAGATATGTGCATTGTGTGCTTCTTCTCTGGACTGAAGAGAAGGGTGGAGATTCAGCGTGTACTGGGGTAATATCTGTGGGTTAACGGGGTACTCAACCCCTAGACACACCCTATCAGAAGGACAGGAGATAAAATGTGTCATTGTTGGGGGTCCATCTCCTGCCCAGCACCCCAGTAATTTGCATGCAGAACTCTGCTCTGTGCTGGATTGCGAGCGACCACAGCAGTCACTCCCCCCCCCCCCCCCAAATATATATCTCACATACACATAAAAGAAGGAGACGTGATAACCATTGCCGCCCAAAGCCTAGCACAGCCGGCGTTGTGAACATAAATTGTTCAGAACGCTGAGGTGCCAGTCTGGAGATTCTGGGAGGTCCCAGTGGCTGGTTCCCCCCCACGATCAGACATCTTATCCCCTATTCTTTGGCTTTACCAATAGAGCACCGATTCCATAGCTCATTACATTAATCTATGTAAGCAATAAAAAGTGATCAAAAAGTTGAACACATTTGGAAATTGCTTCTATTTCAAAATCTGCCGGGCACAACTTTTTTTTGTGTGTGTGTCTAACGCCATTGTGAGAGATTATTTTTTTGTGGGCCGAGCTATACTTTTTATTGGGACCATTTTTGTGACTCATGCTACCTTTTGATCTTTTTTACTTCACATTTTGCACCAAAATTAGTGATTTTTGCTTTTTTTTTTTTTATATGGCATTCACCTTGCAGGATAAATAACATTATCAGTTCATTGTACAAGTCATTATGAACGTGGCAATACCTATTATGTATATGTTGGGCCTTTTTTTTTTTTGGGGTGATAATATAGTAAAAATTGTATACTTACCGTAGTTTTGCTTTCTTCAAGACAGAAGGCAGCACAGAAGGGATATTCCCGGCCTCTTTTATTCCCAGTAGGACCGCCCACCTACAAAAAACGCAAACGGAGATTAGCCAATTGGCAATAGACATACCTCATAAGTAGCCAACACACCTGCGCATTGTGTAAATGACTAGACTCTTTTCTGATTGCACAAAATACATTTATTGGGAGGGTATATATGTGCTGCCTTCTGTCTTGAAGAAATCAAAATTACGGTAAGTATACAATTTTTACTTTCTTCTACGACATCCTGCAGCACAGAAGGGATGCTCGCTAGCAGCTAACAAAAAAAGGGGGGGGTTCAATCTTGTAATGCAGCAGACAAAACCCCAGAACTGAAGGCTGGACTCTGTGCCTGGATGTTGAGCCGATAATGCTTGATGAATGTGGATGAAGTTGGCCACGAGGCAGCATTGCAGGTGTCATTCAGTGGCACTTGTGCTGCAGCGACTTCGTGGGCCGAAAGAGCACGAGTTGAATGGGCCTTCAAAGGAAAAGGCGGATCCAAACCTTCCAATCTATAGGCTTCTATGATTGTGGATTATCCATCTTGCCAGTGTATCCTTTGCTGCTTTACATCCCTTTCTTGGTCCTCCAAATTGTACGAATAAATTTTCGTCCTTACGGAAACTTTCTACTCTGGCGAGATAGTTTAACAGAGTGTTCTTCACATCTAGTGACTGAAGGTTGTCTTCATCTTCAGGGGGGCAAAAATTTGTCAAAAAAAATTCCCTGTTCACGTTGACCTCTGAAGCCACCTTAGGAACAAAGGAGGGAACAGTTCTGAGCAAAACTCCGCTCTGTGTGAACTTAATGTAAGGATACTTGGAAGACAAGGCCTGTAATTCTCCAAGACGTTTAGCAGACGTGACTGCCACCAGGAACAAGGCTTTGCAAGAAACCCACTTGATATCAGCTTCAGCCATTGGTTCGAAGGGTGCCCCTGTGAGACTCTTCAGGACTAGTGGCAAGTCCCAAGCGGCAACTGGAGTCTTGATAGTCGGTCTAAGGTTCTTTAGGGCTTTAAAGAATCTAGCTATCAAGGGCTGGTTGGCAAACCGACCATCTGTGAAGGAGTTAATAGCCGTTACATGAACCCTGAGTGTATTGGGCTTCAAACCCTTCAGATAGCCGTCTTGTAAGAATTGCAGCACCAACGGTAGCGAGGTTTCTGGGTTTCCTTTCTCAACCTTCCAAGACAAAAAAATTTCTCCACCACCTTGAGTACAGCTGATTAGTAAATGGCTTGCGATCTGATAGTAGAGTGTCTATGACCTCTTCAGACAGACCCCTGTCTCTAAACTTTCTCCTCTCAAACTCCACACAGTCAGATGTAGGCGATCTAGATGCTGATGGAAGAGACCTCTCTGGAGAAGTAGATCTTCGTGTAGAGGGAACTTTCAGAAATTGCCCTCTATAAGTAGTACCGTCGGTCTGTCCAGGATGATCTTGTTCAAGACACGGCTCATCAGAGGAATTGGTGGAAACAGATACACGTGAAGCCCCTTCCAGCTCATGGTCAGAGCATCCAGATGATCTGGTTGATCTTTCTTGTATAAGGAACAGAACTTCGCCAGCTTCTTGTTCTGTCTGGTAGCCATGAGGTCCCATTGGGGACAACCCCATCTCAGGATGATTTGAGAGAAATACTTCGGGTTCAGCTCCCACTCGGGGCTCAAGGTGTACCTGTTCGGAAAATCTGCCTGATAGATCAGCTCTCCTTTTATGTGGATCGCCGACAGCGAGAAGAGATGGTGTTCGGCCCAGTTCATGAGCATGCCACACTCGTTCTGCAGAGCCTGAGATCTTGTTCCACCTTGTTTCCGCAAGTAATGGACTGAGACCGAGTTGTCCGACTGGACTAGTACTGGAGTGTCCTTGACAAGGGGAGTAAAATGCATCACTGCTAACCTTATTGCTCTTAGCTCCCTCAGGTTTGAGGAAAACTGTCTTTCTCTTGGAGACCAGGACCTCTGGATCCACTGACCTTTGCAATGCGCTCCCCAGCCGAACTTTGAGGCGTCTGTTGTAATTATAGACGGATCTTATAGTCTGAAGCAGTTGCCTCAAGACAAATTCTCCTTGTCTAACCACCAGCGAAGAGTTGATCGTGTGTGAGGTGACAGACACAGAGGGGCTGAAAGGTTTTCTGGATGACGATCCCATTCCTGCAAAATTTCTGTCTGGAGTTCTCTGATGTGGGCCTTGGCCCATGGTACTGCCTCTATGGCAGCCGTCATCAGTCCTAGAACCTTCATAGCTGTTCTGATCTGCATCACCGGAGTCTGAATCAGCTGTGTGACAGACTGGATAATCTTAGTCTGTTTGTCTACTGGCAGGAAGACTCTCTCGGCCGACGAATCCAACATTAGACCTAGAAACTTCTTCCGTCTCGCAGGAACTAGGTCTGATTTTGTTCTGTTGAGAAGAAAACCGCACTCTTGGAGGAGATTGTGTCATCTGAAGATGATGCAGCAGGAGATCTTGAGATGTTGCGACGAGCAGCCAGTCGTCTAGATAGGGTACAATCTGGACTCCCTGTACTCTCAGGGCTGCTACAATCACCACTGCTACCTTCGTGAACACTCTTGGGGATGAAGACAGGCCGAAGGGTAAAGCGCGGAATTGAAAATGTTTCACCTCTCCTTGATGGACGACTGCGAACCTCAAGTATTTTCTTGACTTGAGGTTTATCGGGACATGTAAATAGGCGCCCGTGAGATCTAAGGTAATCATCCAGTCGTCCTTCTGGAGTAAATTGGTGGCAGATTTTATGTTGTCCATGCAGAATTTTTCTCTTTTTAAAAAGCGATTTAGGTATCGCAAGTCAATTATGAGTCTCCATTTGCCGCCTGGCTTTGGGACAGGGAATTTAGGGGAGTACACCCCCTGGCCTAGTTGGTTGACTGGAACTGGCTCCAGGGCATCCTTCATCAAGAAATCTTGTAGGAGAGACTGCATGACCCCATCGCTTTTGCTCAAGAGAAATATTTTTCTGGAGGACACACTAGGAAATTTAGGCTGTAACCTATGGAGATGATTTCCAAGACCCAGCTGTCTGTTGTAATCTTCTGCCAGGCCGCTTGATGTCTTAGCAGCCTGCCTCCTACGGTGTCCCAGGGCCTGACATCAGAACTCTGACCTGGGCTGTTTGGACTGTGTCTGCTTTCCTCTTTTGTTGTTGTTTTGGAAGCGACAACTGGATCTTCTGTCCTGAAGGGGTCTTTTCTTGTAAAAAGACTTCCTGACTCTGAAGGGAGGAAAGGACTTCTTCTCTGTGAAGGGAAACTTTAACTCTTTCGTCTTCTTGCCTGGAGCTAAAATATCTTCTAACTGACAGCCTATTAGGAATCCCGGCTCGAAAGGAAGGGCACAAAAATTAATCTTTGAAGAGGTTTCACCTGGCCAGGGTTTAAGAAAAACAATTCTTCTGGCAGAATTCAAAATCGCAAGATTCTTGGCGCAGACCCTGGTTATATCTAGCGGGAAATCACAGGAAAATTCTGCCGCTGTCTTCAGGGTTCTTCCAGCAGCTCCCTTCTGGAAACTCCTTCTTCTATGTCTGCTCAATTGGCTGAGCCAGACTTTTAAGGCCCGGGCAACCGGCACTGCGGATAAAGCCGCTTTAGCCATAGCAGCTGTATAAGAATAAGTACACTTCAGGAGAGTATCCATCTTTTTGTCTGGCTGGGTTCTCCCACCTTTCTGAGTCGGCTGGATCCAGTTTGTAGACTGAACAAACCCTGGACCCCAACTCTAATCTGTGTTCCGGCTTCTTCCACTCTTTTTCCATCACTGTTTTTAACACCGGACAAGCTGCAAAAACATTGGACACCTTCTTTGGAAAATAGTATAGACTATTCTTGTCCTGGGCTGCCACCTTGTCCTTAGATGACTCAACAATGTCCTTAACTGCAATCACAAGCTTATCTGCAAATTCTTTTCTGAAGAGGTAGTAGTCTTCAGAAATGATTTCTTCTGAATCAGACTCTGAGCCACTAGAGGCGTCACTAGTGACAGACGGTGAAGGAGACTTAACTAGTTGCCTCTTCTCTTTTAGCTTACACTTCTTAACGGCCTGCCCAGAGGTGGAGCCGAAACTCTCCTTGAACCAAGAAAAAAAAAACTTTCGCCTCCTGAAGGAAGTCGTCAGTCTCCTGAGGCTCAGAACACATTCTTACAGACAGTAGAACTGGCATTAGAAGGTAAAGGTTGAAGACAACTCACGCATAAAGACTTGCGTCCGGCGGACTTCTTCCTAAGATGATGCTTGCAGGTACTACACAGGTCACCCCTCTGATCCTCAGGCAACGGTTGTTCACAGGACACACAGAGTCTGTGTTTAGACTTTGACTTTCTTTTCCTAGGTGCAGAAAGGCTCGACATCTGGAAGGAATGCAGACAGAGGGAGTAAGCAAACAACACCTCAACCTCAAAGACAGACTCCCTCACAAGTGGTACGCTATACTAGGGCTACAGCCTACTGTATAGTAAGAATTAGACTCTGCAGTACAGCATATAAAGTGTTAATTACCCCAAAACAAACCAACATGTTTGGTGACAGAGTACCAATCCAGGGCATTAACAACACAGTGTATACTGACTACACTGATGTCATGATCATATTGGTGACAGTGTGCCGAGATCAGGTTTCATTGGTGTCAGTGCGTCTGAACATCATTGGTGACCAGTGTATAAACAGGGCAACTGAACACAGTGCCCAGCAGTTAAATGGTGCCAGAGAAAAATAGCATTGGTGCCAGTGTGCAGCAAAAAAACTGCATTGGTGCCAGTGTGCACCTAATCCATCATTGGTGACAGTGTGCACATGATGCCTCATTGGTGACAGTGGGCACATGATGCATCATTGGTGACAGTGTGCACATAATGCATTATTGGTGACAGTGTGCAACACTTACCTTTACAGGCAAGAAGTCCGGCTGCCTCCGATCCAGGATACCGATCGCCGGCTTCTCACCTGTTTAAATAATCTTCTTCCCCACCGGCCCCGTACAGCCCGACTTCCGGTCGCGGCGGGAAGGACGTCACATCCGGCGCGACCCTGCTGCTGCGAAGTTGCGCATGCGCGCCACTCATTCTGAACCAGACGCGGCCGCAGAAGGACGTCCAGACGGGCTGCAGGAGAAAAAGTAAGTATACTTACCGGACGCCGGGGGGAGAGAAGGGGGAGGGAACCATCGCAACTCCCGGCACCTAGCTGCACATAAGGGGAACGGTCACCCCGCAGCCACACCAAGTCCTGCTGTGAAGCCTTTTACGGGGGAACAGCACCCCAGGCTCTCCCCAGAACAATCCTGGATTGAAACAAGAGGGCACAACATCTCTGCCTTAGCCTCCAGGCCTCTTACCATCACCCGGGTCACCCACATGGGCCAGTAAGGAATGGCAGGACACCAGGTAGGCCAGGGTCACCCACATTGGCCCTCAGACAAACAGCTGGGACACTGGTGTTAACTTAAAACTTTGTATTTGCAGACCTAAGGAAAAAAGAAAAGAAAAATATTACAGGTGGGCAGAAAAACAGGGTGTGGAAACACCGCTTAGCAGGAAGAAAAGAGGACAGAAAAAAACACAATTGCGTGCAGGTGTGTTGTCTACTTATGAGGTATGTCTAGTGCCAATTGGCTAATCTCCGTTTGAGTTTTTTGTAGGTGGGCGGTCCTACTGGGAATAAAAGAGTCCGGGAATATCCCTTCTGTGCTGCCGGATGTCGTAGAAGAAAGTGTTTTATTGGGAAAGGGGCATTTTTTTTTTTTACACTTTATTAATTTATTGAAAACTTTTATTTCTATATTTTTTCAGGTTATACTATGCTGCAGTACATCTGTACTGCAGTACTGTATAACTGCCATCTCCCCCTGTCAATCCCATAGATGCCGTAATCAGGACTAATCCCAGCATCCATGGGGTTAATGTTGCCGAGACCGGCATGATCCTGGTTTCAGCATCTGCAGTGGGACCCTGGCTGTGACTTGCAGTGCATCGCGCTGAGCAGAATATTGCTTGGATGTATGCATACATCCAGTTTCATTAATATGTAGGCAACTGGGACGTATGCATACATCCTGGGGCTGGAAGGGGTTAATACAACATGTCTGTGGAAAAATAAAAAAGTTATGGAGGGATATTTATCAAAACCTGTGCAGAGAAAAGTTGCCCATAGCAACCAACCAGATCACTTATTTCATTTTTCAGAGGACTTGTTAGAAATTAAAGAAGCGATCTGATTGCTATGGCAAATTTTCCTCAGCACAGGTTTTGATAAATCTCGCCCATGGGTCTTAGAAGGTGAGGAAGAAGAAAATGTAAGCCAAAAATAAGAGTTCTATAAAATTCAGGGGATCAGGAAACAGTTAAAAAGTTAGACACAAATGGGCAAAAAGCTAATCTTTTGTGCAAATAATTTTTGTCCCATTTTTGTGCACCAGAAATCCCCCATTGTGTCCAGCAGGTGGTGCTGCATTTTGAGACACTTGTGCCAGATAAAAATTGATAAACAGTGCTATCTGCTGGCTAAGGCTAGGTTCACATGGCCGTTGTCCCCCGTCTAGATTTTGTCCATTATTGCATCCTTAACAGACCATTCTATTGACGGGTGCAAACTGATGCAAAGGGATGCTATTTAGTGGCATCCGTTTGCATCAGTTTTTCATCCGTTAGTATCAGCTGTCTACAGACTCTTGCAGCTGGGACTACTACTCCCATCATGGAACAGACTTCTTTTCATGATGGGAGTAGTAGTTCCCTGGCCACGGGAGTCTGCAGGCGGCTGAGAGGTTAGATTAGTGCTTGTACTACTACCCCCATCATGGAACAAAGTCTGTTCCATGATGGGGGTTGTAGTACAAGGGCTGAGGGATCGATCGCACTGGGTCTCACTTCTGAGACCCAATGTGATCAAAAGTTATTAACCAGTTATTAACGATGTAGATTGTGTGCGTGTTTTACTTTCATTTTTAAATACCCCGCTGGGAGCCCTAAATGGCCGAGGGGCCATTCAGGGCTCTCAGTGGGGGTTTTTAAAGTAATTAGCGAGGATTGTAATGTTGCACTACACTGGCAGCCGGGGAAGCATTGCGCTGCGTTCCCCGGCTGCCCTTATGCGCTGCAGGAGGGCAAGATCTATGTGTAGCGGGCAATATACATAGCTAGCGCAGTGGGGGCCAAAGATATATAGCGCTATATGTATAATGCCTCCCGCTGCGCTAGCTATGTAGTATAATGCCCCCCGCTGCGCTAGCTATGTTGTATAATGCCCCCCTGCTGTGCTAGCTATGTTGTATAATGCCCCCTGCTGCGCTAGATATGTTGTATAATGCCCCCCGCTGCGCTAGCTATGTTGTATAGTGTCCCCCGCTGCGCTTACATATGTTTCCCCAGTCAATGCATACATAAATCCCTTGCAGCGCTATCTGTGAATAGTATACTATCTGCAGCACATCTGCTGGCAGGGAAGCGGGCGGCATTGCGCTGCCTTTCCCGGCCAGCAGATGTGCTGCAGATAGTATACTATTCACAGATAGCACTGTGAGGGACATATGTGTATAGAAGCGCTGCAGGGGGACAGTTATATATCACTATATATCTGTCCCCGTGCAGCGCTTCTATACACATATGTCCCTCACAGCACTATCAGCAGCACATCATGCTGCTGGCCGGGAAAGGCAGCACAATGCATTATACATAGCTAGCGCAGCGGGGGACATTATACATATAGCGCTATATGTCTGGGCCCCCACTGCGCTAGCTATGTATATTGCTGCGCTGCCTATAGATCTTGCCTTCCTGCAGTGCATAAGGGCAACCAGGGAACGCAGCGCAGTGTAGTGCAACATTACAATCCTTGTAATAATGACCTTAAAAACCCCGCAGGGAGTCCTGAATGGCTCCTCGGTGCCGACCATTCAGGGCTCCCCGCGGGGTATTTGAAAATGAAAGTAAAACACACACGATCTACATCGCAGGGTTGCGGAGCATGCCGCCCACTCCCCTGGTTAATAACTTTTGATAGCATGGGGTCTCAGACGTGAGACCTAGTGCGATCAATCCCTCAGCCCCCGGACTACTACCCCCAACATGGAACAGACTCTGTTCCATGATGGAGTAGTAGTACAAGCATTAATCTAGCCTCCCCAGACTCTTGCAGCCTGGAAACTACTACTCCCATCAAGGAAACAAGTCTGTTCCATGATGGGAGTAGTAGTAATCCCACAGCACAACAAGAGTTTGCTGATTTCACTCCTTCTGAGCATGCTCAAAAGTAATAACGGTTGAAAAATGGATATTAAAAACTGGGTGCAAACGGATGACATTATATGCTCATCCGTTTGCCATAGACTTAAATGTAAAATTTTTAATATCCGTTTCTATTCCGTTATTTTTGACGGGAGAAAAATGCTGCATGCAACGTTTTTTTCCCCGTAAAAAAAAAAAAACGGAACAGGAAGGAAACAGGTGCAAACGGGCCGTGTTAACGAGCCCTAAGAAGTGAACTGCATGCTAACACCTCTGCTGTTTTGGAATTTTCATAAAGTGAACCTTTGGCTCCCACCATCCATAGTTCAGAGCGCTCACTCCCGCCTGTCTGATTGACAGGCAGGGAGCGAGTGCAGCCTGACTGAATTCGGACCGATGCCCCGCTGGGATCTGTCCGAATTCATCTGTAACGTCACAGCAGGCTGCAGCCGGCCACTAGGAGGGAGACCCCCTAGTGGCCGGATTTCAAAATTAAAATAAAGTATTTTAATGACAAAAAAAAATAAAGTATATTAGAAATATGTTGTAGTACATCAGTACTACAACATATAAAAAAAAAAAAGTTCATGACAGTGCCCATTTAAAGGAAAACTGTCATATGTTTTCTCCCACACTATCTACAGGTGCGGGAGACGCTGAACATTTTGAGTCCTACCTTGTCCGGATGCGCTGCACCGTTCGCCCGTTATAGCAGTTTTTCTGTATATTTAAATTAGCTACTAACTGACACGGGCGGGGTAACTGCCTTCATCTGGCACTGTGACGTAACTGCCGCCCGGCTAATGAATATTCATATAATGTCTTACACTCTCCTTCTCATCCCGGCCGATACTGCGCATGTGCGGGATTTACTCCAGCGCTGCTCCAGACTAATGAAGCAGCGCTGAAGACCGCTTCCGGGTATAGTAGGAAATCCCGCACATGCGCAGTATCGGCCAGGATGAGAAGGAGAGTATAAGACATTATATGAATATTCATTAGCCGGGCGGTCCTGCGGGCCGGGCGGCGGTTACGTCACAGTGCCGGATAACCCCGCCCGTGCCAGTTAGCAGCTAATTTAAATATACAGAAAAACTGCTATAATGGGCAAACGGCGCAGCGCATCCGGGCAAGGTAGGACTCAAAATGTTCAGCATCTCCCGCACTATCCACGGGTACCTGTGGATAGGGCGGGAGAAAACATATGACAGTTTTCCTATAACTATTGAGTGACAGCTGCAGTCCACTAGATTGCATACAGCTCAATAAATCTGTTGCTTTGCCTTGCAGCCGATTAGTTAAAATCATTTTTAGCTCTATAAAAAGATGCCGTGTAGCCCAGGCAAAACATCTGAGGCTCTGGTGAAGACATCTTGTGTGTGATATCATAGGGGATGGATGAAGCTGGGGGTTCTACAGGACCTTCCATTAGTTGAGTACAGAATCTTACAGTGGGTAATGTGCCATGATTTCTTGATCTACTCTTAGATATAATAGGATGTGCTGGCAGACTCTTAGTCCTCTACTATAAATGTGCCTCCTCACAACGACCCACTGCCATGTTAGGTTCACACTGTCACTCAGTCCGGGACACTGAAAATAGTGCATATATCCCTTACGGAGTCATTAGGTGACGCTGTTCGGCCACTTCTGTAACATTTTACGTCGGCATCCTGTTTAGGCAGGATGCAGACAGACATGACTAATGGGTGCACTAACTCAGTATGAACCAAGCCTTACATACTGGTTGTTTAATCTGCCCTGATAATATTTTCTAGTTTTGTGCATTAGAATCTACATAGAGGTCTATTGACCGAACATATATGCTTGCACTACCCTACAGATTAGTAATGGTATAATTCACACTTATATACCTGTCATTAGTCAGTGGCAGCACAGAACAGTTGGTTAGATTTTTGGACATTTTCATTTCAATGTGTCTCAATGAGGGTGCCCACCAGAGGGCGTCACTGTCACATATGTTAGCAAACCATTGAATGGGCCATGAAATGTGTAATAGTATTGTGCAGTGTCCAAACATACGGAAGTGGAGAAGCAGTACTGTGCAGCATCCATACAAACAGAATAGGAGAATTCATACTGTGCAGTGTCCAGTTGTACAGAACAGGAGAAGTTGTACTGTGCAGGTAATACAGATGTGAAAATGTGGCCATAGTATAACCATCTGTCTCAGTTGGCCTGGTGCATATCTAAGTGCACTGTACACTGATTCTCACACTGGTAGTGATGATTTGGAGGACATGTCCTTGGGAAGTGGATTAGAGTCCTGATCTGTACTAAATAGCTCTCGTCTGCTGGAAGACACACAGTGCCATGGGTTTTGCTGGTTTCATCCTTCTCTGTTTCTGGATCCAGGAATTTGGGGATGGGGAAATCCATGAGTACTGCTGAAAGGTAATCACCTGGTCTGGTGAACACAGGGGAGAGGTGAGCACGGGGGAGGGGTGATCACCTGGTCTGGTGAACACGGGGGAGAGGTGATCACCTGGTCTGGTGAGCACAGGGGAGGGGTGATCATCTGGTCTGGTGAACACGGGGAGGGGTGATAACCTGGTCTGATGAGCACAGGGGAGGGGTGAGCACCTGGTCTGGTGAGCACGGGGAGGGGTGATCACCTGGTATGTTGACCACAGGTGAGGGGTGATCCCCTGGTATTTTGTAGTGAGATTTGTAGTGGTATTTGTTGTATCTGCTGCTTTATTATTCAGACAGATATATCTTTCCATCCTGTGATGTGCAGGTGAATATAACAAGTTATTCTGCAGCAGTGTCATAAACGTGCTGAGGCAATATTTTTGGTCCTTAAAAAATTGTAGGTACAATACACATTCATAATTTTAAGACCTAAAATTGGGTAGGCTCCCCGTATGATGCTAAAACAGCTCTGACCTGTTAAGGCATTACTGACTTTTTCAGCGATTTGTGGCCCACATCAGACAGGTTGGCCTTCACCCCCATGAGCCCTGAATACATGTGACATGTCCTATCTTGGACCACTTTTGGTAGATACTAACCACTGCATACCGGGACAAGCAGTTTTAGAGCTATTCATCTGGCCATAGAATATGACACAGATACTTTTACTCAGGTCTGTCTTTATGATTGGACCCTGGGCAAGCATTTTTCTGGATAATACCCCTACACTTACCCTATAGAGCAGTGTTCGCTAACCAAAGTGTCTTCAACTGTTGCAAAACTACAACTCCCAGCATGCCTGGACAGATTTTAGTTTTGATGGGACTTTCTTGATCTCTTATGTGATTGACACACAGGTCCCAGCGCATGCACCGTTCACTTCTTCTAACGTGCGCGCCGCAGTGCGCCCTGAGTAGAAAGACGGCGGAGGGAGCGAGTGCTCGCTGCAGGAGCGAGCTTTCCCAAGCATTATACGTTGCGGCGCGCACGTTAGAAGAAGTCCCAGCGCTGAATTACAGTCTGTGGGCATGGCTGGCGGCGGGGCATCGCAGACCTCGTGCCACACCTAGCCGACTGTCCGTGGCTTTCATGAAAAAACTTTTTTAGGGTAATAAAAGCCGGGAACTATTAGGTAATAAGGTTGTTATACAAACCACCTGCACACACTACACATGCTGTGTGCAGGTTATTGCAGTAAAAGTTCATGAGAGTTGCGCTTTAATGGTGTATATGTTAAAAAAAAAATATATATATATATATCTCAAAGTCCAAAATTCCTTTTTTTTTTGTCACATTGTATACCCTAAAAATATGGATAAAAAGCGATCAAAAAGTCCCATCAAAACGAAAATGGTACCGACAGATCACAGCACAAAAAAATTTACCCTCACACATCCTCATATACTGAAAAATAAGTAATGGGGGTCAGAAGAGGACAATTTTTTTTATTGTACTAATTTTGGTACAAAAAGTTTTTAGTTTTTTTTTAAAAGTAAAACAAAATAAAACTGATAAGTTGAGAATCATTTTAATCATATGGACCTTCAGAATAAAGAACAGTGAGTGCAAAATGTTTTTTTGTTTCATTGTAGAATTTGTGGTGAATTGATTGGCACCCCCTCTCTGCACAGGCTGGAGTTTCAGGCCCTGGACAGACTGTGGGAGCTCCTCTCTGCCTTCTATGCTGCTGTCTCCTCCATGTGGAGAGGAGCAGAGAAATAGCAGACACTGACAGGGTAAGTGGCACCCCTTCCTGCTGGGAGGGCACAGCACCCTGCATTAAATGCACATACAAATCCCCAGCAATTGGTCATTTACTGCACCTGTCACCCTGAGTCTGCAGGTCCGTTTGTGAGGGCAGGAAATGGGCAGGGGCTCAAGCCCCCTTTTTGATCCTATGTATGCCTCTCTGTAGTGGTAACATACCAGCATCACACTGGTGCTTTGCAGTGTAGACCTGATATAAGTGATTACAGTGCAGTAGCAACACCCTTAGATCAGAGAATATTTAAATTGAGAGTCAAAGTGATTCATTTGTTGTGTTTTTTTTTTTTACTGGCATGATGTCTTCTCATGGGCACAAACAATCTCTGTAGATTGTTTTTTTTTATATGACTATGACTATTTGACTATGCTATTTGACTATGCTACAGAGGCTGTAAAGTTAGTGTAGTTCATAATAGTGTCTGTACCTGTTTGTGACAGTTTTCTCACAATTCTTATGTGATTTTCACCTCAATATTAATTTTTAACAGCATACAAAATGACTGTTGTCTCAGATTTTTCCCAGGTTGCAATGCGGCTGAGACCTGACTCACTAATCAGCTGATGACAGGGAGCCTGTCTGCTTCAATGGGTGGAGGGATCACTTGGTGGGAGAGAGATCAATCTGCAACTAATGCAACAGCTGTAGGCACCCTGATTGAAAACCACAGGTCTTTTGAATGGATGCAGCTCAATTAAGTTTCAATGGGTGGGGTGGCTGATGTGTGGGAGGGAAGAAAATGGAATTATGGGATTTGTAGTCAAAAAAAGAAAAATCAAACAGGAAATACCAGTTCACAAAAAGCTAGCCACAGTGTTATGGTAATCTCACAACATAGCCATTTAGCCCCAAGACAAGTGCAGATCCTTCCTAAGCATGTCCATTACTGTCTGTCAGGTACATACTAAAATCACCTTATGGTGGATAACACCTTTAAAGTACAAATTGTAAAAGTATAATCCGTATTGCCTTACACAAAAGTAGTTGCTCCTTGCTGCTCCACAGTAGTAGTATGTTGCTTTGTGTCCTACTCAGTGCTGGTGTCCCCTGTCTGCTGGTACAGTGAAGTTGCCCCCTTAATTCACTCACATTAAATGTTACCCTAGTATTGGTGGCAACCTATTGCCCTCAACACCCATTAGTTGTGCCACCTGCACTATAATTGTGACCTCTTAGTGCCCCATCTCCAACTAACCAATAATACCCCTTAGTGCCCCCACTAAATGAATAGTGTTCCTTTAATGCTGCCATATAGCAATGTGCTCATTTGTTCTTCCGAATCCATAATAGTGCTCCTTAGTACCCACCACTTAGAAACAATGCCCATTAGTGCACATACTTGCTAGTTAAGTCCTCCTTTGATGCTGCTCTCTCTTCAGTCCTACAGATGGGATCCCTGGACAGGCATAATAATGTCACATCAGATCACCAGTTTGTTTAGGGAGATCACCCAGTTGCCCACAGCCTATGAGGGAATGGTGGAGCAGGAATCTGACCGCTCCTGTTGTGTCATTATTTAGCAGCATGTGCATCCAGTTGAAGGTGGCAGGTGTACAGATAGCTAAGGCACTGGGCCAAAAGTCCTGGGCTTGTGCCTCAAACTTCTGGGGTCAGCAATGCACCCTTGGAGAGTACTTCTAACCAAGCAGGAGAGAGAGGAAGCATAAGGGAGCTCATTTGCTGCTATCCTGGTTTTCTTATGTTGTAAAAAGGAGTCTGACCTTAGCTGAGGACCCTCTTTCACTGACCATAGAACAGCTACAGGGGGCCTCCTCTATATGAGCTGAAGCTATACCAGCATTAAATATTATGGTGTCCAAGACCACCTTTCTATTCCAATTTTCCACCATTTCGAAGACCTGCTTGCAGTCACCGAATAAAAACATTCTTGTTTACAAACTTCTCACAACTAAGAGTTTGTGTATCACTGCAAGTAAATGTTATTGGCATGTTGTCTAGGGTAGAGGTTTGTGCTGCTGCTCTTTTTAGCTCATATGGATTGTCTTCACTAAAACAGTAGTCTAGTTCTAAAGGCGTAAATCCTCATGGTTGTGTGTTTCGGAATGATCAAGGTATCTTGCCCTGTTTATCGTTAACCTCTTCAGGACACAGGGCGTATGGATACGCCCTGCATTCCAAGTCCTTAAGGACCGAGGGCGTATCCATACGCCCGTGGGAAATCCGGTCCCCACCGCTAGCCGGTTGGGGACCGGAGCCGGATGCCTGCTGAAATCATTCAGCAGGCACCCTGGCACATCGCCCAGGGGGGTCCTGAGACCCCCCCATGTCGGCGATCGAAGAAAATCGCATGTCAATTCAGACATGCGATTTTCTCCAATTCCGGGCTGATCGGGTCTCTGATGACCCCATCACCCGGAAAATAGGGCTGATCGGAGTTGTCAGCAACACCTCCGATCAGCCTAAAGGATTGGAGTGAGATCGCAAAGCTGCGATCTACTCCTATCCCCTGCCATTACTCAGACACGGAGTTCTGACCAATGGCAGCGCAGGACAGGGGGTTGTCATGGCAACCCCCCGTTCTGCCCGCCCCTGGATGTCGAGGGGCTCTGGGAAGAAGATGGAGGCCGTACCTGCAGGAGAAGATGCCTGGGGACCTGGGATCTTCGCTGGAGCCTGCAGGATCCTGATCAGGTAGGAATCGACAGTGGGGGGGGGGGGGGGAATTGAAAGTGAAAGTAAATCGATCTTTACTGTGGCAACCACTAGGGGGGCCAAACTGCAACTCCCAGCATGCCCAGAGAGCCAAAGGCTGTCTGGGCATGCTGGGAGTTGTAGTTTTGCAACATCTGGAGGGTCACAGTTTGGAGACCACTGTTACAGTGGTGCCCAAACAGTAGCCCTCCAGATGTTGCCAAACTACAACTCTCAGCATGCCTCGACTGCCCAGGCATGCTGGGAGTTGTAGTTCTGTAACATCTGTCCCTTCAGATTTAGCAATTTTCATGACATTTTTGAAAATTGCTGCTCTACTTTGAAGCCCTCTAATTTTTTCAAAAAGCAAAAGTATGTCCATTTTATGATGCCAACATAAAGTAGACATATTGTATTTGTGAAGAAAAATAAAATGTATTGTGAATATCCCTTTTCCTTACAAGCAGAGAGCTTCAAAGTTAGAAAAATGCAAAATTTTCAAAATTTTCATGAAATTTTGGGATTTTTCACCAAAAAAGGATGCAATTAACGCCGAAAATTTACCACCAAAATAAAGTAGAATATGTCACGAAAAAACAATCTCAGAATCAAAATATTCGGTAAAAGCGCTTTCGCGTTATTAATTTGTAAAGTGACGGTGGTCATAATTGCGAAAAAGGGCTCAGTCCTTAAGGTGAAAAAGGGCTGCGTCCTTAAGGGGTTAAATGGCTGCTCATAATCCTTATCTATTTTGGGATCTGGAAATTAAATCCACAGAATATGTGCTCTGTTTTACCACAAATTGCTACTAAAGCATTGCAAATTGTGGTGGAACTCCTGAAAACCGCATGTTAAAGGGGTTATCCAGGAAAAAAACTTTTTTTTTATATATTAACTGACTCCAGAAAGTTAAACAGATTTGTAAATTACTTGTATTAAAAAATCTTAATCCTTTCAGTATTTATGAGCTGCTGAAGTTGAGTTGTTCTTTTCTAAGTGCTCTCTGAGGACACCTGTCTTGGGAACTGTCCAGAGTAGAAGAAAATCCCCATAGCAAACCTTTTCTACTCTGTGCAGTTCCCAAGACAAGCCAAGCAATGATGTCAGCAGAAAGTACTGTTGTCAGACAGAAAAGAACAACTCAACTTCAACAGCTGATAATTATTGAGGATTATTGGGCAGACTAGATGGGCCAAATGGTTCTTATCTGCCGACACATTCTATGGATTAAGATTTTTTAATAGAAGTAAATTACAAATATGTTTTTAACTTTCTGGAGCCAGTTGAAATAAAAAATAAGATTTTTCCTGGAATACCCCTTTAAGTGCCACAACAAAATCACTACTAGTAAATACAACCTTAAAGGGTTACTCCTCCTCAAGGGGATAAGATGTTTCTTTTTTTTTTTTTTTTTTTTAACAAGTCTGTTTTTATTTTTACATAACAGTAATCAAAATACAATGATAACAATGAATAGGATCTACACAATGTATTCTCTTTGCTGGATAGAGCAATAAGCAATCGGAATGGTACATGTACACCGTATACATAGCCATTTACATAGAAAAGAGACATGCACAGATATGTAATCCTGGAAAGATCCCATTATTAAAACACAAATATCAACAAACAAAACAAGTCACGTGAATCAAGCCGGTAAAGAATTTGTTACCCTTTAGTGAAATAGAGTGGTGAGCTAGCTAGGACAGCTAAGGGTTCATCAGTTAAAATATGATCTCTAGGGGGATGAAAGCTAGATAAGTATATCAGTGTGGAGGGGGGGGGAGGGGATATACCAGCAAGTCCTGTGTGGCGTAGCACTCCTAGAGGTTGTACACTGCGGTGGTCTATTCGTTAGGTCCAGATACTTTGAATCTGTTTAATAAGAGGGCAATGGTGTAGAGAGGGACTGTGTCATGCAAAGGCGCTTATACGAGAGCCAGGGTCCCCATAACATTTCAAACTTGTCATGGGTGAGGGATGACCAGCTGGATAGTTCCTCCATTCTGCATATTTGATTCAACTTCTCCATCCATTGTGTTTTTGTGGGAGGTACGGTTTGTCGCCATAATTGGGGAATAAGAGCCTTAGCCGCTGCTATCATGTGGGTAGGCAGGGATTTGTTTGAGGGTTTTAAGGAAGGTATGGGTAGGGCAAGGGCTATAACAGCCATTGAGAGCGTGATCGAACTTTTACACACCGTATTAATTGTATCCTCTACCGCCTTCCAATAAGGTTGGATCATTGGGCAACTCCACCAAATGTGTGTTAGATCGCCCATGCCTCCCCCACATCTCCAACAAGAGTTAGAGTTCAGGAGACCAAGTCTGCACAGCACTTCGGGTGTTTTGTACCATCGAGAGAGTAATTTAAAATGTCTCTCTTGTAGTTTGACACACCGAGAGAATCCATGAGAATTGCGAAGGACAAACCTCCTCTGTTCATCTGTGAGTTGTATTTTTAATTCTGTTTCCCAAGAGTGCAAGTACAGAGGGTCACCAACGCTAGTATCTGTTAATAGGGACTTGTGAAAAACAGCAAGTTTCATCTTAGTATTTTTGTTGGTAGAATAGATGTCATCTAGCCATGTGGTGGATCGGGCAATCGTAAACTCTTTTAGAAAGGCAATGCACGTCTGTCTTGTAGAATAACTATGCATTGCAGCTGAAGGGTGTGAATGCACCAGAGACTGGAGTAACTCCAGGGTAGGGGGTGTATTGTTAGGTAAGAAGTCCTCCAGTGCCACCGTAGTTAGCAAAGGCCACACAGGGTTCCCTGAGTATGACAAAATGTCCATCACCTGTGGAATAAGTGCCGCTGGTGCTATGGGAGTGATTAGGTGTGCTGATTGTGTTTTGGTATGAAATTCTTGTTTCACTAGTAAGGGGATAAGATGTTTGATTGGAAGGGGTCTGGCCGCTGGGACCCCCGTGATCTCTAAGCTTCATTAATGTCTATGGGAGGGGGTGTGACTGTTAGTACACAGCCGTCACACTCCCTCCAATAGACATGAATGGAGGTGGCGTGGCGTGACTTCATGAACATGGAAGCCCCAAATTTCCGTGTTTAGATTGATGCAGTGCCAGCCCTGAGATCAGACATCTTATCCCCTATCCTTTGGATGTCTGGGGGTCAGAGTACCCCTTTAAAGAAGCACTCTGCTTCCATAAGAGTGTCTCATAGAGCTGCAAAGAAGACATTTGGTCTATACAGAGATGTGGGAATTCAGCGAAACGGAAACAGCATCTGAGCTGGAAAATAAAGCTGCACTGTGAGCAATGCATCAGCCTTCTTGAGTTGGCCCCAACCCATGTGACCTTACTGCCAGGCAAGGAAGAAAAGAAAAAGGGGGTGCTTCTGTTATGTTAACATAATAATCTAGGGAGTTTAATATGAGCAGAAACTGTTTCCTGGTAACCGGGAACGTGACTGCGGCTGCACTAAAAGGATTCCCACCATGTGCTGCTTGAATAGTCAAGGATTAAATGTGCATTTCCTGTGGTGACAAATCTTTTATATTGGCAGAGAAATGGCTGAAGATTATGATCATCACGATGCAAATTGTCAGATTATTGCAGTTACCAGATTTATACAAAAAAAAATCTGCGCTGACTGTGGCTCTGGGTATGGCTACTGCGACAAAGACATGTAAAACAATAGCCTGGACTGACCCTTATTATATCTGACCTCTATAGAACATTTTTCTGTTCTCTGTACCTCCTGACAGATACATAATGATGTATGCTGCCGCTTTTTAGCGTAGGTGTTGCTGAATTCCTCTGAGAATCTGTGATCTCCACCTCCAGCAGAAATTATCCATAATTGGTGATTATATCCAGGGCCAGTTTTAGGCTTAGTGTGGCCCTAGGCAAAATCAAAAGTGGGTCCCGAAAAGTCGTAATAGTGCACTAACCAGATTTGCACATTTTTGGTCACTTCAAATACCATAAAAAATATCTAAAAAGCAATTGAAAAGTCCCATCAAAATAAAAATGGTACAGATAAAAACTACAAATCACAGTGCAAAAAATGACCCTCATACATCCCCATATACAGAAAAATAATAGTTATAGGGATCAGAATAGTACAATTTTATATTTTTGTGTAGTTCCTCCACATTAGGTTGGCAGTATAGTTTCCCCACATTAGGTTGTAGTTCCCCCACATTGGGTTGGCAGTATAGTTCCCCCACATTGGGTTGGCAGTATAGTTCCCCCACATTGGGTTGGCAGTATAGTTCCCTCACATTGGGTTGGCAGTATAGGTTCCCCCACATTGGGTTGGCAGTATAGGTTCCCCCACATTGGGTTGGCAGTATAGGTTCCCACAGACTTACAGCCTTCAGCCATATACAGTGTATGGTTGGAGGCTGTATGTCTGTGTACTGCCCCACTTCAGTGCTCGTCCACCGCTTCTCTGGTCGTCTGGGGTCACGATCTA
Organism: Hyla sarda; assembly: GCF_029499605.1. Classification (NCBI taxonomy): domain Eukaryota; kingdom Metazoa; phylum Chordata; class Amphibia; order Anura; family Hylidae; genus Hyla; species Hyla sarda. Next base: position 145,089,476 of record NC_079194.1, on the reverse strand, counting down.
CTGCTATTGCCTATAGGCACGGGACCGGAGGAGCGGTGGTCGGAGCACCAAAGATAATGTGCTGGTCACTTACCATGCTGGCCAGTGCGTGTCCTCCTCGATGCTCTGCTCCTCCATTCCTATGGGTGCACGCACGGGAGGCCAGTGATGTCCCTGCGTGCGCTACCTCCCAGCGGCCCCTGCATTTTTAAAGTTAACGCGGGGCCGCAGAAAGGTAACCGGGACATCCTTGTGTCCCGAAAAGATCTTTCGGGACACAGGGATGTCCCAAATGTGACGGGGCCCCCTGCGGGCTGCTTAGTGGTGAATCCCCCCCCCCCTGGATCCGCCACTGAGCAGCCCGCGGGGGGCCCCCTGGGGGATGAGGACCCTGGGCAATTGCCCGGTTTGCCCAACCTTAACGCCAGCCCTGATTATATCCACGGTAACTTGCAGCGGACATGAGCGCCATCCCACTGACAAACTGGACTTCTCTGTAGAAATCCACCGGAAGACTGAACATGTTTCATCTTCCACCAGACTCCAATTCCTAGCTCTGTGCCCTAGCACCAATAAGTAATTCTAGCTCATCTACATTGTCTGAGATTGTTGTATGCAGTCCATTTCCTGCTTCATTAGAGTCTCAGGCTATTCCATTATTACACCCTTGGTCTTAGACAATGATTACCAACTAGTGTGCTGCAACAGTCCAGTGAGGAAGATGGCAACAGGATGTGCTAAGGGGGTCCTACATCTGGGTGGAAAACAACCTCCAGGTCAGTCCTACCTACAAGGGGCAAATTGTATAGTGATGGTGGTGGGGGGTGTCAATATGCTCCGCAGTAAAAAGTTTAGCGCAAGGTGTGCCCCAAGTTGAAGAAGGTTATAAAACACTGGTCTAGGAGCTCTGAGTTGCTTACAGGTGCGGTTTTACCAGGGTGACTCCATTGATGACATTATTGGTGCCCTACAGTCAACACAGAACTCCACATTTAAGGGTCTCCTCCTGTTTTAATAGATGATGGCTCCCATAACTGACATTCATCTTTCCCAGGATTGCTTCAAGAAAGGACATGTCAGTTCATGAAGCATAACATAATCCTGGTTAGGACCTTCCTTGGCATCAATGGAGCTTTGATTCCACTAGAATTCCAAGCAGAATTTCCACATAGAAATTATGCTTGAATCTGCTTCAAATAATGTGCGTGCCAAATGGGTAAGTAGAGGAAATTCAGTGAGGAGATTCTGCCATGTAAAAAGGCCTTTTGGGGGAGATTTATCAAAACCTGTCCAGAAGAGAAATTGCTGAGTTGCCCATAGCAACCAATCAGATTGCTTCTTTCATTTTTCAGAGGCCTTTTCAAAACTGAAAGAAGGAATCTGATTGGTTGCTATGGGCAACTCAGCAACTTTTCCTCTTGACAGGTTTTAATAAATCTCCCCCTTTGTGTGTGCATACTAATGTGACACATCCCCATGGTACATATGAACTGAACACACAGCTGGCGTCAGGTGGCTGGACATATGGTGCAGGTAGCAGGCCAACCGTTGCAGGTCCACTGGGAATTTTCCTGTTAGGCCAGTCTGGCCCTGCTAATAAGTACTGGAAGGTTTGAGGTTTTAAAATGGAAGTTATTGGCTACTGGGGTCCCTTGGCATTAAACACTTCTCTCCAGAACACTAGTTATATTTAATGCTAGACATTTTTCTTAGACTAGACATTTTTGTAGATAACATTTGACATTCTGTTACCTTTGACTTTTATTATGTGCTTCTTTAAGTATCAGGAATACCTTCTGGCCAGTAAAGTATCCTAAGCACGAGTACACAAGAAATATCACATTTGACATTTGAAACATGACATTTGTGTGGACTGTGTGGTTGTGAGTGTTACAGTCCTACTGTACATGACTTTATGTGTACTGATGACTATGTGGAGTACACGACTTTACTGTTGACTGTACATGATGTTGGTGATGGGGTGAAACGTTGCTTCTCCCGATTGGTTCAGGACAACCCCTCCAAGAAAACTACCAGGCATCAAAAAAAATACTGTACACTATGACTTCTGGTTAGAGATGAGAGAACTTACAGTAAATTCGATTCGTCATGAACTTCTCGGCTCGGCAGTTGATGACTTATCCTGCATAAATTAGTTCAGCTTTCAGGTGCTCCGGTGGGCTGGAAAAGGTGGATACAGTCCTAGGAAAGAGTCTCCTAGGACTGTATCCACCTTTTCCAGCCCACGGGAGCACCTGAAAACTGAACTAATTTATGCAGGATAAGTCATCAACTGCCGAGCCGAGAAGTTTGTGACGAATCGAATTTACTGTAAGTTCGCTCATCTCTACTTCTGGTGTACAACAACTTATATACATTTTAGTAGATGTATAATGCAGGACCATAAACTTTTCAGCACAAGACTGTAACCCTTTGTTTTTTTTTTTTTCCTTGTACATAGTAGCAACAAAAATATATTTCTTTGGAATATTTACATGACTGTCCATGTATTGCTCAGCAGTCCACATACACTATAGAGTTCTTTAACTAAGAGCTCAGGTCAATTCTCCTGTACCTAAGGAGTCTCTTGGCCGAAGCCGGGCACAACACTTACGAGATTGGTTACTGCAAAAAATTACTTTACTAGTCTGTCAGGCACGATGCTTAAATTTTACTGTAGAACCTGAAACAACAAAAGTTTGTGCTTGCACACATAAGTCAATTAGTTATACGACCAAGTCTGATGGATTTACTGTACACAAGTTACTTTGACAACTTTCTATCCCAGCCTCGCCTGTCAGACTTGGCCCTAGGTTGGGACATAAACCTAGAGTTGCGAGACTGGGCTCCCCACATGGGGTCAACATGAGTATGCTAGGAAACATGGGACAAACAGGAGGCAGTGATAGTCGGACTGACAATGACCACCACTTTCACCGCAGCAGCTTGCGTCACTGGGGGATGAACTGTTGGTGCTGATTCGGCCAAACCTCCGCAACTGCTGGAGTAGGCCGAGGCACTTGGGTTGGTGCCCTCTGATCAGGCCAAACCTCTGGGGCAACCAGAGTAGGCCTGGGCACTTCTGTAGAAGACCCATTAAGATGATTTGAGTGCGCCGTCTCGTTAAGAGGAATTGACTGCATTGTCACTTTAAGATGATTTGGTAGCGCTGGCCCTTTAAGATGCTTGGCACTATGCTGCAGCAGCCTAGCCTGTCTGGGTTGATATACCCAGAATGGCACTACAAGCACCCGGGAACACTGTTGGGCACTAAGGGGTTACTGCGACTCACCACCGGTACCGGAGACTGACTTGCGAGCATTGGCATCGGCGGTTGACTTGTGCCCGTTGGTGTATGCAGAGCATGCGCTGCAATGGGTGCTTGACTTGGGCCTCCGGAGCTAGGTGCAGTCATCGGGATTCGATGTACGGCTGCGCCCAGGGAACTTCCTGCTTTCGCTGGTAAAACCTGGGTATCTTCTGTATATAATTATATATGTACAGCTGGTATAAGTTATACATCTTCCGTATATAGTGATATGGACCCTGCTGGTATATATCATCTTGTATATAGTGATATGGACGATGCCGGTATATACTGTATATAATTATAAATGAACAGCTGGTATAAGTTATATATATTCTTGTATATAGTGATATAGATCATGTTGGTATAACCTGGGTATATACTGTATATAATTATATATGTACAGCTGGTATAAGTTATATATCTCCTATATAGTGATATGGACCATGCTGGTATAACCTAGGTATATACTGTATATAATTATATATGTACAGCTGGTTGTAAATGATGTCTTCTTGTATATAGTGATATGGACCATGCTGGTATAAACTGGGTATATACTGTATATAATCTATATGCACAGCTGGTATCAGTTATATATCGTCTTGTTTATAGTGATATGGACCATGCTGGTATAATTTGGGTATCTACTATGTATAATTATATATGTACAGCTGGTATAAGTTATACATCTCCTGTATATAGTGATATGGACCATGCTGGTATAACCTGGACATCTTCTGTATATAATTGTATAACTTATACCAGCTGTACAGATATATTTATGTACAGTATATACCCAGGTTATACCAGCATGGTCCATATGAATACCGTGGTCCCTCAACATACGATGGTAATCCATTCCAAATGAACCATCGTTTGTTGAAACCATCGTATGTATGTTGAGGGATCCGTGCAATGGAAAGAATAGGAAGTTAAACTCGCATGTCCCCGCCGCTCCGGACCCGTCACCGCTGCCCTGGATGATGCCCTCCATCACTGTCGCCGCATCCCTGTGGTGTCCCCGACGCTCTGGAGGTCTCTGCTTCCCCGGGATCCTCGCTCTCCTTTGCCGCCATCACGTCACTACGCACGCCGCTCCTTTTGGATAACGGGATGGCGTGCATGGCGACGTGATGACGACGAAGGAGAGCGTCGGCGATGCAGGGGATCCCGAAGAGGACGATCCGGAGCCCCGAGGACAGATAAGAGACCATCACCGGAGCACACAGGGCACCGTAAACAGTTATCCGGCGGCAGCTGAAGCAGTCTGTGCTGCCGGATAGCCGTTTAAGCAATGGCCCCGACATCGCATTAACGGCCATCGCATGTTTAAATTATCGTATGTTGGGGCCATCGTAGGTCGGGGGGTCACTGTATATACAAAAAGAAGAAAAGGTAGAAGCGGCACTTCAACTTGTAATGAAATTCAGAAAGATTTATTCACACATCTGTGTGAATAAATCTTTTTGAATTTCACTACAAGTTGGAGTGCCGCTTCTACCTTTTCTTCTTATTGATTGGGAACTGGTCTATTCCCAGAGCCGAGCACCCACGTGGATCTGGAATCCTATATCACTGGTGCTTCTCCATACTGCTTAGCTATACAAGAAGATGTATAACTTATACCAGCTGTACATATATATCCTCTTGTTTATAGTGATATGGACCATGCTGGTATAACCTGGGTATATACTGTATATAATTATATAGGTACAGCTGGTATAAGTTATATATCTTCTTGTATATAGTGATATGGACCATGCTGGTATAACCTGGGTATATACTGTATATAATTATATATGTACAGCTGGTATAAGTTATACATGCAATTATTTTCTTTCCACACTCCTGAATCAGGGAGTTATAGACTTGTCACCATACATGGACATTACTGGCTTACTGAACGATACATGATAAGTGAGCACTCTAAAACAGAACAAAAAGCACAATATACTGCGCTGTATTTTATCCAGGTTGTATTTATTATAGTGTGTGGCCACATTTTATTATTTTATTAGCCCTTTTTTGCCATTATATATTTTATATATATTTTTATTTTATATTGCTATCTTTTGTGTCCCTGTTGACTCACAAGGGCCCTATGAGTCACATCACATAACGCTGATTAATATATAATTTTTTAAACATTAATAAAAACTATTTGGTTCAATATTCATGACCCTTAACCCCTAATTTCTTCTTTTAGGGTACGTTCACATGAGCGGATTTACAGCGTATTTTACGCTGCGGATCCGCTGGTGAAGGCCCTCTGTATGCTGTCTTTACATGTGCCTGCTCACTCGCACATCGCGGCCACTCTCCCTGCTCTGAGCTAGGCAGAGAGCTCCCGCGATGTGCGAGTATACTGCGACTTTCACATTGCAGTGTGTCTGCTTGTAGCGGTGTATTGCCGCTAGGAGCAGGCATATGTAAAGACAGCATAGAGCGGGCCTTAAGCAGCGGATCCGCAGCTAATTACGTTGCGAAAATCCGCTCGTGTGAACGTACCCTTAATCTGCCTAAGTTTAAAACTACTTATAAATTGGATCTAGCGGTTTCCTCTAAATGGGAGGCTCCTCCCAAGATGGACCTAACAGCAGCTAGGCTTGCCAGGAATTCAATCTTTCCCTCGGATGAGTCATCTCTACTTACAGATCCGATGGAAAGAAAGGCAGACTCACTTTGTAAAAAATCATATCTTGCCGCTGTAGCCTCTGCCAAGGTTGCCACCGCTTCAGTTCCAGTGGCCAGAGCGCTTTGGCTGAGTCAATTGACGCAAGATATCAAGGATGGAGTAGCACGAGAAGATTTGATAAGTGATATCTTGGGCATGAAAATCGCTGCTGATTTTCTCTGTGATGCGCCACTGGACATGCTAAAATTCTCATCTAGAGAAATGGCTCTGTCCAATGCGAAAAGAAGATGATCCTTATGGATCAAACAATGGTCGGGAGATGTCTTATCAAAAACTCACTTTGAGACTATTCATTTTGAACCTTTATCACTGGTCCACAGCTCAAAGGTATTCTAAAGGATTTAAAGGAAAACTGTCACATGTTTGCTCCCGCACTAACCACAGGTACTGATGGATAGTGCGGGAGACGCTGATTCCTACGATCCCTACCTTGGCCAGATCAGCCTGGCCGTTCGCCCGTTATGCTAGTTTTATTATACCTGAAAATCTGGCTGTAACTGGCACGGGCGTCAGCGCCGCCCGCTTATGAATATTCATCCCCCCTCCCTCCAGCTCTCCCTCTCTTCACCGCTCCTAACTGGAGGGAGGGGGGATGAATATTCATAAGCGGGCAGGGCTGCGGACGGGCGGCGCTGACGTTAGTGCCAGTTAAGCCACAGAAACCCCGCCCGTGCCAGTTACAGCCAGATTTCCAGGTATAATAAAACTAAGATTACGGGCGAATGGCCGGGCGGATCCAGCCATGGTAGCGATCGTAATCTGTGTCTCCCGCACTATCCATCAGTACCTGTGGTTAGTGCGGGAGCAAACATGTGATAGTTTTCCTTTAAATGAGGACAAAGGGGAATCTTTTCCTCACCAGAAAAAGCAGGTGAGACCTTTCAGGAAATTTAAAAGCTCCCCGAAAAGTTCCTTTCGTCAATCAGATAGAAGGAATTTCAGGAGCTGTCAGCAATCATCTTCCCAAAAGAAGCAAGAGCCCACCAAGGGGGCTGGTTTATGATGCCACCATTCAAGACGCACCAGTTGGAGTCAGATTCTGCCTCTTCAAGAGCGGATGGTCCAGGACCTCATCGGATGCCTGGGTTCTGGATATCGTCAAAAGAGGCTACTCCCTAGAACTCAGGACAAAAAAACCTCCAGAGAGGTTTATTGTCAGCAGAAACAAGGGGATAATCTCCAATTTGGCACGTCAATATGTTCAAAAGAATGTCCTGGAGCAAGTCCCACCCATGGAAAGAAGGGGCCATTACTCAAGGGTTTTTGCTGTCCCAAAAACAGGGGGAGATTGGAGACTGAGCATAGAGCTGTCATATCTGAATAAGTTTCTCCACAAGAAGACCTTCAAGATGGAGTTGATTCAGTCTGCATGTCGGAATCTTTAGAAGGGGGACTTCATGGCTTCCATCGATTTACAGGATTCCTACCTGCACATCCCCATCTTGGAGAAACACAGAAAGTTCTTATGGATCGTGGTAAAGGATCAGGAAGAAATTAAACATCTCCAATTTACCTTCTTGCCATTTGGAATCATGTCGGCCCCTCGAGTGTTCACAAAAGTTATTGTTGTCCTTGTAACTTGAGGGCTGCTGTGTCACCCCATATCTGGATGATTGGTTAACCCCTTAAGGACCGGGGGTTTTTCCGTTTTTGCATTTTCGTTTTTTGCTCCTTGCCTTTAAAAAATCATAACTCTGTCAATTTTGCACCTAAAAATCCATATGATGGCTTATTTTTTGCGCCACCAATTCTACTTTGTAATGACGTCAGTCATTTTGCCCAAAAATCTACGGTGAAACGGGAAAAAAAATCATTGTGCAACAAAATTGAAAAAAAAAAACGCTGTTTTGTAACTTTTGGGGGCTTCCGTTTCTACGTAGTACATTTTTCGGTAAAAATGACACCTGATATTCTGTAGGTCCATACGATTAAAATGATACCCTACTTATATAGGTTTGATTTTGTCGGACTTCTGGAAAAAATCATAACTACATGCAGGAAAATTAATACGTTTAAAATTGTCATTTTCTGACCCCTATAACTTTTTTATTTTTCCGTGTATGGGGCGGTATGGGGGCTCATTTTTTGCGCCGTGATCTGAAGTTTTTACCGGTACCATTTTTGCATTGAAAGGACTTATTGATCGCTTTTTATTCATTTTTAAATGATATAAAAAGTGACAAAAAATGCACTATTTTGGACTTTGGAATTTTTTTGCGCGCACGCCATTGACCGAGCGGTTTAATTAATGATATATTTTTATAATTAGGACATTTCCGCACGCGGTGATACCATATATGTTTATTTTTATTTTTATTTACACTGTTTTTTTTTTTTTTATTGGAAAAGGGGGGTGATTCAAACTTTTAATAGGGGAGGAGTTAAATGATCTTTATTCACTTTTTTTCCCACTTTTTTTTTGCAGTGTTATAGGTCCCATAGGGACCTATAACACTGCACACACTGATCTCTTATACTGATCATTGTTATCCCATAGGGACCTATAACACTGCACACACTGATCTTCTATGCTGATCACTGGTTTCTCATAAGAAACCAGTGATCAACGATTCTGCCGCATGATCATGCCTGGATCTCAGGCACTGAGCAGTCATTTGGCGATCGGACAGCGAGGAGGCAGGTAGGGGCTCTCCCGCTGTCCTGTCAGCTGTTCGGGATGCCGCGATTAGCCGCGGCTATCCCGAACAGCCCGACTGAGCTAGCCGGGAACTTTCACTTTTAGCCGCGCGGCTCAGCTCTGAGCGCGCGGCTAAAGGGTAAATAGCGCGCGGCGCCGCGATCGGCGCTGCGCGCTATTAGAGGCGGGTCCCGGCTTCACTATGACGCCGGGCCCGCCGTGATATGACGCGGGGTTACTGTGTAACCCCGCGTTATATCAGAAGAGCAGGACCAAGGACGTACCGGTACGTCCTTGGTCCTTAAGGGGTTAATAAAGCCACATTCTCAGGATCTTCTTGAAAGTCATCTGAAGATAATGATTAATTTTCTTCAAGAACATGGGTTCTTGGTGAACTTCAAAATAATCACACCTCCTACCAACCAAGAGAATCAATTTTATGTCAGACAGGAGGCTCTATCAATTGCATTATCCTTCTTTGTGGTCGGATTCTTATATGTACCGTAAGTAGGGTACCACTTGCATGAATAATTAGGCCTGGGGTGTGCCTGGGTGGCCGTGAAGGGTATCCTAGAGAAGGGGGATACCCTGAGAGTGACTGTAGAAAAAAAGGGGAAGGGAGGGAGGGGACATCTTGCATGCTGGCGACAGCACCTGTGTGGATCAGGTGGGTATATAAAGACCAGACTCCTCCCACAAATTAGGTTAACTGTTTCAGCTAACCTCCACTTATTTAGCCCAATAGCAGAAAGAAAATGCATTGTAAATACAAACTTGCTCCATAAAACCTGACTCTAGCTCCACCTCCTCCTCTTTCTTTCTGCTCAATAGCTGTGGATAGACAGATAAGTACATGCTCCCTTGTATATTGGTTTATTTCCTGTGGGGGAACTTATAACCCCTTATTCTGCTCTCCCTTTTGGGAGTTGGATTCCTGGGCAGTTTTTTCCCCTGCCCTGTTGCTGTGTCTGTCCCATCGCCGTGGTGGGACCTTTGTTCTACTGTGGTCTGTGGGTGACGGTGTAGGTATTGCATACGCCGACCACCCTTATTTCTTGTGGAATTTCATTAGCGGTGACGTCGCCCCCTTGTTGTTGTGGGCCCGCCTTCTTCTTCTGGCCACGCGTGCCTGCACACTGATCTCGCAGTGCACTCGCGGCGCCGAGCTCGGCACAGATCGTGGGACTACGGGCGGGACATAACCACCCACCCGCAGTTCGTGTCTTCTGTGTTTCACTACACTCGCTTGCTGCGCCCGCTCGCTGCTGACATCGGGGACATCCTGGTCGTTCCAGCGAGTGGGGCACCGGTCCCAGAACGCCCATTATACTGTGGGATTAGAGTTTATTTGTATAACAAGCCACTTTTCCATTCATAGTATCCAGGTACCACAGTGCCCTGCTTGTGCTAGCCTGACACTTCCCTGGACAGGTTATTTACCCTATGGGGGTGTGCTAGACTTATTTTACTGTATTACTTTTACTGTTTTACACTAATCATAGATGCTTATTTGCTCTCTTCTGCTTTACAGACCTGTGTTTTTTACAGTTAATGCCTGCTCTGTAGTATGTAGCACACTAGTTCATAACAGTTATGTCTGAACATAAATGTGAAATGAACATGGGGGATGGCCCCGGACCGCTACATGATGCGGAGTTGTTATCGGCTGATCAGATTCAGCAACTCGTGAATAGGTCCGTTCAAACGGCATTATCATCTGTCATGGCCTCCATGAACGAGACCATATCGAAGTCGGTTTCCATGGCTGTACATAACTCCCGTCAGGAGATGGCGTTGGCCCCGACTGCCTTGCCAGACGCTCCGTTGGCATTGGATAGAGCCACTGGCTTGAGGCAACCCGGTAAGTCCGACGGGAAGAGGAATAATTGTGCGGACATATTGACCTCTCCGGCCACTAATACTAGGGCAGGAGATAGTTTAAACTCGAATACTGGCTCTGTGCCTGTATGCGGTAACCCGAAATTGGGTAAACAACTCTCCACCCGGGAGGAAGAGAATTTTATGATAGGTAATTTTAAATAATTTATAATAGATTTTATAAATAGATTTTATAATAATGTTATAATTATGTATGTATATTTAATAGGTACTTTAGAATTGTTATTCTGTATTATTTTATATATAATATTTTTCTAGATTATTGTCCCTCATGATACCGGCGCTTCCCGTTCTAAAGATAAGGGGAAAGAACATCACATAAGTGTAAGTTATGGCATTTGGAATGCACTATCTTTTAAACTAATCTCCAAGATGGAAGGCATATATCGTATTAAAAAATACCTGATAAAAGGTTAGGCCATCTGCGCATGTCGACCTTCCGGGTTGGGACGCACGGAGAGCCGATTAGGCCCTCTTTGCGCATGTCTGTTCCCTGTGCGTTCCAAGCTGAGACGCATGGGGCTAGATATAGCGCATACGCCAGGAAAATAGTCCGGTCACATAGCCGTCATCAAACAGATCCGGACATGTGACCGTGGTCATGTGAACAAGAAACCGGAAGTGATGTAGTAAAAGGAAGGTGTCGGTGTCTGAGGAGACGCTGTGTGAGTATAAAGTACTGTTTTATTATCAAATGTAAGCCTGAGGAAGAAGGTAGCTTTTAGCCTTTGAAATGCGTTGCTATGTTTATTAAATGAATTCCTGAATATCTGGCTGTTCTGGCGCTGTGAATCGGTATCCTGACCGGGGCTGAGTGATGCAAGCTAACGTGGAGGGGGTATCTTTGGTGAAATAACCACCTATAATAAGTGCAATACCACCTTATCCTTTACTATAATATATCAAGTTCTACTTCATTGAGCACTGGTCAATTTTTACGTTTGTCTTTTGTTTATATCCTGTGCAGAAACGATATCCGAGAGACATCCAATTCTCTCAGGCAGACAAAGATTTGGTCCAGGCAGAGATAGAAGATCTCTATGCCAAAAGCGCCATATGTCCGGTGAATGTGGACAAGCCAGGTTTTCTTAGCAATGTCTTCCTGGTGAAAAAGAAGGATGGCGGTCACAGACCGGTCATAAACTGAGTTAAACGAGTATGTTTTGTATCGCCATTTCAAGATGGAAGGCATTCACCTTCTCAGGGATTTATTACTCCCAGGCGATTGGTTGGCAAAGATCCTCACGGTACGATTCACCTTTCTTCCCGACAGTTTCTCCAATTCATTTGGGAGGGTCAAAAATGGGAGTTTTTGTGTCTCCCATTCGGACTCTCGTCCGCCCCGTGGTGCTTCACCAAGCTCCTGAAACCGGTTATGGCCAACCTAAGGAGTCGGGGTGTTCGACTGATCATGTATCTGGACGATATACTGATCATGGCGCGATCACACCAACAGGCGTTGCTTCATGTAAGTTGGGCAACGTGTCTGCTCACGGAATTGGGTTATCTTATCAACGGAAAGAAATCCATGTTGGTGCCAGTGCAGGACATGGAATTTCTGGGTTTTGAAGTAAATACCCAATCAGCAACTCTGAGTTTGCCGTGCAAGAAACTGGCGTTGTTACGCAAAGAGATAAGAGTTCTGTTACGCAAACAGGTGGTGTCCCTCCGGGCGGTGGCACGGATAGTAGGACTGCTGACGGCCTCAGTGCAGGCGATTTTTTCAGCACCTCTACAGTATCGGGCAATTCAGAGGTTGAAAAACGAACATACACGGCTCAGATTCCGTTACCAAAGGAGGCGAGAGACGAGTTGGTGTGGTGGCTCAAACACGTCCAGGAATGGAACGGAAGGATGATCTTCAATTCCAAGCCGGATCTGATTATAGAGTCGGACGCTAGTCTGAACGGCTGGGGAGCCCGGTGCGGGTCATCCGCCACGGGGGACAAATGGGCGTTAATAGAGTCACAGTTGCACATCAACTGTCTGGAGTTGCTTGCGGGCATGTTTGCTCTCAAGAGCTTTGCATCCCACAGGACGGACTTTTGTATTCTGCTGTGCATGGATAACATCACAGCTGTACAATATGTCAACCGTTTGGTGGGCACGAGGTCCTGCATGCTGGCGGACATTGCGAAAGACCTTTGATTTTTCTGCCTAGAAAAGAACATACTACTTCAGGCGGAATATCTTCCGGGAGTTTCCAATTCCGTTGAGGATTGGAACTCCATACACCTTGTGGACTGCAGCGACTGGACTTTGCATCTGGAAGTTTTTCGGGCCATACAAGTCTTATGGGGGCCTCTGGTTCTGGACCTGTTTGCATCTCGCCTAAACTGCCGGTTACCCAATTTCTTCAGTTGGAGACCGGATCCAGAGGCAGTAGCAACAGATGCGTTCCTGCAGGTTTGGCCTCAGGGGACGTTATATGCGTTTCCTCCGTTCGCCATGATACCCAGGGTACTATTGCAGACGGAGGTGCAGAGGTCGACCTTGGTGTTGATCACTCTGTGGTGGCCGACCCAATCATGGTTTCCCCAGATATTGGGGATGGTCATCGATTGTCCCAGGATATGCCCACTGTTTCCGTCGATCCTTCTAGGTCATGCGGGAGAATTGCATCCATTAGTGATGTCAGGACAGTTAACTTTAGTAGCGTGGCGGATATCCAGACATCAGAACCTGCTAGAGACCTCATCCACGAGGCATGGGCTCCAGGTACCAAATCGGCTTACCGATCAGCCTGGGGACTATCTGTTCATTGGTGCTCACAACGGCAGATGGATCCCATTCAGGCCCCTGTAGCTGGTGTGTTACATTTTGTATCGGAAGCCTTTGATGAGGGTAAGATGTATAGGACTATTAATGTGTATAGATCCGCTATTTCAGCTCAACATAGTCCAGTTGATGGAAGGGCACTTGGTCAACACCCGTTGATTTGCCGCTTTTTAAAAGGCATAAGATTCAAACGTCCACCGGGTCCCAGATATCAAACTACATGGGACATTTTGTTGGTTCTGCGCATGTTTTCTTCATGGGAGGATAATGAAGCACTGACCCTTAAGAATGTTGTCTTATAAGCTGATTACGCTTTTGTGCTTGGTGTCCATCAAACGTGTCTCGGATGTGAGGGCGTTGGACATTTCTAGGAGGCAGTTTACGCCTCAGGGAGTTCAGTTTTCCGTTGCTAGGCGCACGAAGACGAATCTTCGTACGGTATTTTATCCGGTGTTTCCATCTCACCCCTTGTTGTGCGTAGTCCAGTGTTTGAAGGCTTATGAACTCAAAACGAAGGGATTACGATCTGTGCAGTTCTCTCAATTACTTATATCTTTTTGTTCTGATTTGTTTTGATTTGTATTTCTTCACTTGGATTGTGTATATAAGCTTTTTTTTAATGATTATGTTTAAATGACACTAACTGCCGATTTTCGCGGGTTTTTCCCGTCTATAAATTGCCACCTGGCCTATTAGTCTTATTAGGTTTGGACCTGAGGAAGAGGGGAGCGTGTCCCTTCGCAACGCGTAGTCCCATTTTACGTTGAAAATAAAGTATGCCTTTACTTACTACCGGCTTGTGACATCCATTCTTGGATGATTGGTGGAGCTGTTGGAGGGGGATGTGGTCAGTTGCTAGGTGACCTGCATCCTTTTTTCTTCCAGTGTTGTATTTACAATGCATTTTCTTTCTGCTATTGGGCTAAATAAAGAAGGATAATGCAATTGATACTCGCCTCCTGTCTTTATAAAATCTATATTTTCCATCATAATACTAGGAAAATCCTAAATTACCTGGGATTTGTGATAGATTCAGAAAACATGTACCTTTTTCTTTCCAGCGAAAGAATCTTGAATATAAGAAGTTTGATCCAGCTCCTGATGTCTCTGAAATATTGTACAGTAAAGTTTGCTATGAAGATTCTGGGTCTGTTAACTTCCACGATCCAAGCAGCCCCTTGGGCCAAGGCCCATATCAGGGTTCTTCAGAGTCACATTTTGAAGAACTGGGACAGAAGTCCATGATCTTTGGACGTGGAGATTCCAGTTACGACAGCAGTGAAACAGGACCTTTTATCGTGGCTGGAAGAAGACCGTCTAGTGAAAGGCAAGAGTCTCCTTTCTCATCTCCCGATGGTACTCGCAACGGATGCATCTGGCTCAAGCTGGGGTGCCCATGTAGGGACCGCCTGGGTTCAAAACAAATGGAGTCCAAAGGAGAAGAAATTCTCCTCGAACCTGAGGGAGTTGAGAGCTATTAAAAAAAATTATTCATTTTCAGCATCAACTCTGCAGTCGGTCACAGTTCTAACGGACAACCTTGCATCAGTCTTCTATGAACAAGCAAGGGGGAACAAGGAGCAAAGCTCTCCAGACAGAATGTGCACAGATGATGAGGTGGGCCGAATGTCATCTATTGTCTCTAATGGCAGTACACATGAAGACTAACTGAGCAGGAACACTGTGTCTCAAGGAGAATGGGAGGGAGATCAACACAGAAGCATTCCAGCAGGTAACCAAAAGATGGGGAGTCCCTTCAGTAGATGTGATGGCAACCCGCCAGAACTCGAAACTTCGCAAATTCTGCTCACTAACCAGAGGGGATCACCCAATGGCAGTGGATGGTCTCTCAAATGGAACGGGATGTTCATGTATGTATTTCCTCCAGTCCAGATAGTCCCTGTGGTCCTGAGGAAAATCAGGGACGAGAAGGTGAGGGCTATAGCCATAATTCCCTTCTGGCCTCGAGGGGCTTGGTTTCATCTCGTGTGGAGTCTTTCAAAAGGAGAGTTCTGGAGACTACCTCTGCGCAAGGATTTTCTACACCAAGCAATGATTTACCATCAGAATCTCGACAGGTTACATCTAGCTGCCTGGAATATGAACGCTCCACACTAATTGAGCAGGGATTTTCTCAAGAAGTGGTCAACACCTTGCTGGCCTCAAGAAAACCTGCTACCATGAAGGTCTACACTAGAATATGGAGTCTAGAGATGAGCGAAGTTATAGCAATTCGATTAGTCACGAAGTCCCAGCTCGGCAGTTGCTGTCTTTAGCCTGCATAAATTAGTTCAGCTTTCAGGTGCTCCGGTGGCCTGGAAAAGGTGGATACAGTCCTAGGAGAGAGTCTCCTAGGACTGTATCCAACTTTTCCAGCCCACCGGAGCACTTGAAAGCTGAACTAATTTATGCAGGCTAAAGACATCAACTGCCGAGCTGTGAGGTTCGTGACGAACCTCGTGACGTTACTGTAACTTCGCTCATATCTAATGGAGTCTATACATAGCTTGGTGTAGGAGAAATTTCATGGCTCCTGAAGACGTTCCTTCATTACTCCAATTCTTGCAGAAAGGTTTTGATAAGGGCCTTAAGCCCAACCCCTTGAAGGTACAAGTTACTGTTGTGAATGCTCACCTGAATGGGATATTCTCCGGATCCTTATTAGTATCCAGATTCTTTTAAAAGCCATTAAGAAACTACGGCCAGTATTTCATAATCCTATGCCTTCCTGGGATCTGCCTCTAGTTCTGAGAAAATTATGCCTTCAGCCTTTTGAGCCATTGTCATCTTCTTTTAAACACCTATCTTTCAAGACAGTATTCCTAATTGCTATAACAGCAGCAAGAAGAATCCATGAAATTCAGGCTCTGTTCTGTAAGGAACCATATATAAAATTCTACCAGAAGCAGTAATTTCCGGACCATGCCAGGTTTCCTGCCAAAGGTTGCCTCAGCTTCTAGCGTCAATCATGAAATCCTCCTCCAAGTGATTCGAGAAGAGGCTGAAGGAAATCTTCATCTACTGGATGTGAAGAGGGTGGTGTTGGAATATGTTAAAAGATCTTCCCCTTTCAGGTCTTCAGAGGGTTTATTTCTCCAGTTCCAAGGACCAAACAAAAGGAAAAAAGCAAGTAAGGCTTCCTTAGCTCATTGGATCAGAGATACCATCAGATTATGCTATAAAGCAGAAGGAATTCAATCTCCCTTGTCCTTACGAGCACATTCTACTCATTCTACAGCTGTTTCATGGGCAGAAAGATATAGTATTCCTCTGGATCTAATCTGCAAAGCCACAACCTATGCATCTCCAACTACTTTCATTAAGCACTACAGGCTGCATGTCGCAGTGTCAGAGGAGTCAGCCTATGGTCTGAGTGTTATACAAGCCGCCAGGAGCAGTTAAGATTTTCCCTCCCTTTATTTTCATATTGCTATGGTTTCCCCATATGTGTGCCGCCGTAGGATGCCCAGGAAGTGGGAAATTTATCTTACCTGAAATTTCCATTTCCTGTAGTCCGTAGACGGCACAAGGATCCCTCCCAATAAAGTTATATTGCTGCATTAAATTTTATGCCTTCTGTCGGTTTGTAGGGGCTTATATAGGGCCGGCCCTGCGGGGGGGTGGGGCATTAATCAATCTTTGTCTTTACTGCTAGTATCATACTCTTCTATGATCAAAATGGGAATTTCAGGTAAGATACATTTCCCACATATCTTCTTGTATATAGTGATATGGACCATGCTGGTATAACCTGGGTATATACTGTATATAATGATATATGTACAGCTGGTAAAAGTTATATATCTTCTTGTATATAGTGATATGGACCATGCTGGTATAACCTGGGTATATACTGTATATAATTATATATGTACAGCTGGTATAAGTTATATATTTTCTGTATATGGTGATATGGACCATGCTGATATAACCTGGGTATCTTCTTCTGTATATAATTATATATGTACAGCTGGTATAAGTTATATATCTTCTTGTATATAGTGATATGGACCATGCTGGTATAACCTGGGTATATACTGTATATAATCATATATGCACAGCTGGTATACGTTATATATCTTCTTGTATATAGTGATATGGCCCATGCTGGTGTAACCTGGGTATATACTGTATATAATTATATATGTACAGCTGGTATAAGTTATATAGCTCCTGTATATAGTGATGTGGATCATGCTGGTATAACCTGGGTATATACTGTATATAATTATATATGTACAGCTGGTATAAGTTATACATCTTCTGTATATAGTGATATGGATCATGCTGGTATAACCTGGATATATACTGTATATAATTATATATATATATATACAGCTGGTATAAGTTATATATCTTCTTGTATATAGTGATATGGACCATGCTGGTATAACCTGGGTATATACTGTATATAAATATATATGCACAGCTGGTATAAGTTATATATCTTCTTGTATATAGTGATATGGACCATGCTGGTATAACCTGGGTATATACTGTATATAATTATATATGTACAGCTGGTAGAAGTTATACATGAATCAGGCTGGTGTCCTCAGGGGGTGTATATTTTTAATGCCTGTTGCCCCCTCATGTTCTGATAAATCCACAGTGTGCTGCAGAATTTCTCTGTGAAACTAGAACATAAGGAGTGTAAATAACAGCTTCCTGCGGACAGAGAACATTCTCTACTGAAGAGTCGGGACCGTCTGCTGCTCTTCATAAGTCTGTGGCAGTCTGTACAGAGAAGCTGCATATTTATGATAGATAAATCATCCATCTGCTGCTGGACTGAGCAATAAATGTGATGAGATATAACATAGGACATGGGTTTATTGTTCCCTTACCAGCACAACAATGATGGGGTAGTTTTGCCCCTTGTGAGCTGGTACAAGCGGATTTTTTTTTAATAAAAAACAAACCTAAAACTAAACCGAATTAGCTCCCTCCTCTATAAAAAGATCACAACTCCTTAGTCACCAGTTTCCAATTTTTTTATTTTTTTTGTGGTAAAACTGACACTGCAGTTTTTGAGACAAAATCAAAACTGGATCCAGTAGGAAGGAGAAGTATGAGTCATTCCAATATTTTTCCTATTCTTATAAGCTTTGGCGCAAAACCTACAGTGGCAGTTTTCCTAAAAACTGGAAATCTAGCCTTAATGTATATATGAAAATCAAGCAAGGTCGAAGCGGTTGTGGTTAACCCAGCTCATGCAGAGGAGACAAGTCTCCTCCCAATCCCAGGGGAGAATCTGGTGTCTCAAGGCACTCAGCTTTCCCTGGATGTGACCAGTCTCTACTAGAAGTCTTCCAGAGTAATATCCACCAAGAAGGCATATGCGTGAATAAGACATTTTACGGACTGATCAAAAAAAAAAAAAAAAAAAAGGAACGTGGAGATTTCAAAAAGCTTTAACCTCTTAAGGACCCAGCCCATTTTCACCTTAAGGACCCGGCCATTTTATGCACATCTGACCACTGTCAATTTAAGCATTAAAAACTCTTGGATGCTTTTACTTTTCATTCTGATTCCAAGATTGTTTTTTGTTTTTTCATGACATATTCTACTTTATGTTAGTTGTAAAATTTTGTTGATACTTGGATAATTTCTTGGTGAAAAATTCCAAAATTTGATTAAAAAATGTGAACATTTTGCATTTTTTTACTTTGAAACTCTCTGCTTATAAGGAAAATGAACATCTCAAATAAATAAATGATATATTGATTCACATATACAATATGTCTACTTTATGTTGGCATCATAAAGTTGACATGTTTTTACTTTTGGAAGACATCAGAGGGCTTCAAAACTTCAGCAGCAATTTTCAAATTTTTCACAAAATTTTCAAAATCTGAATTTCCCAGGGACCAGTTCAGATTTGAAGTGGATTTCAGGGGGTCTTCATATTAGAAATACCCAATTATAAAAACTGCACCCCTCAAAGTATTCAAAATGACATTCAGAAAGTGTGTTAACCCTTTAAGTGTTCACAGGAATAGCAGCAAAGTGAAGGAGAAAATTCCAAATCTTCATTTTTACACTCGTATGTTGTTGTACACCCAGTTTTAAAATTTTAACAAGGGGTAAAAGGAGAGAAATCACCCTAAAATTTGTAACCCAATTTTTCTTGAGTAAGAAAATACCTCATATGTGTATGTCAAGTGCTCTGTGGGTGCACTACAAGGCTCAGAAGGGAAGGAGCAACAGTGGGATTCTAGAGTGAGTTTTTCTGAAATGTTTTTTGGGCGGCATGTCACATTTAGGAAGCCCCTATGGTGCCAGAACAGCAAAAAAAAAAAAAAAACACATGGCATACTATTTTGGAAATTACACGCCTCAGGGGAACGTAACAAGGGGTCCGCTGAGCCTTAACACCCCACAGGTGTTTGACGAATTTTCATTAAAGTTGGATGTGTAAACTAATTATTTTTTTCACAAAAATGCTGGATTTTCCCAAAATTTAACTTTTTTAAAAGGTGCAATAGGAGAAAATTTGTAACCCCATCTCTCCTGAGTATGGAAATACCCCATATGTGGACATCAAATGCTTTGTGGACAAATTACAATGCTCAGAAGAGAAGGAGTCACATTTGGCTTTTGGAAAGCAAATTTTGCTGAAATGGTTTTTGGGGGGCATGTCCCATTAAGGAAGCCCCTATGGTGCCAGAACAGCAAGTAAAAAAAACATGTGGCATACTATTTTGGAAACTACACCCCTCAAGGAATGTAACAAGGGGTACAGTGAGCCTTAACACCCCACAGGTGTTTGACGACTTTTCGTTAAAGTTGGATGTGTAAATGAAATTTACAACCTCATGGAAATACACCATGTGTGGACATCAAGTGCTCTGCTGGCGCACTACAATGCCCAGAAGGAACGCCATTGAGCTTTTGGAGAGAGAATTTGGTTGGAATAGAAGTCGGGGGCCTTGTGTATTTACAAAGCCCCACCATAGTGCCAGAACAGTCGACTGCCCCCACATGTGACCCCATTTTGGAAACTACACCCCTCACATAATTTAATAAGTGAGCATTTACACCCCACTGGCATTTGACCAGTTTTTGGAACAGTGGGTGAGCAAATAAAAAATTACACTTTTCATTTTCACGGACCACTGTTCAAAAAATCTGTCAAACACCTGTGGGGCGTAAATTCTCACTGTACCCCTTACTACATTATGTGAGGGGTGTAGTTTCCAAAATGGGGGTCACGTGGGGGGGGGGGGGGATCCATTGTTCTGGCCCTATGAGGAATTTGTAAACACACGTGGCCTTCAATTCCGGACACATTTTCTCGCCAAAAGCCCAATGGTGCTCCTCTTCTGAGCATTGTAGTTCGCCCACAGAGCACTTAACATCCACATATGGGGTATGTTCTTACTCAGAAGAAATGGGGATACAAATTATAGGGGGCTTTTTTTTCCTATTTCCCTTGTGAAAATGAAAAATTTAGGGTAACACCAGCATTTTAGTGAAAAAATTCTTTTTTATTTTGTTTTCCCATCCAACTTTAACGAAAATTTGTCAAACACCTGTGGGGTATTAAGGCTCACTATACCCCTTGTCACGTTCCGTGAGGGGTGTAGTTTCCAAAATGGGGTCATATGTGGGTATTTATTTTTTTTGCATTTATGTCAGAACCGCTGTAAAATCAGCCACCCCAGTGCAAATCGCCAATTTAGGCCTCAAATGTACATGGCGCTCTCACTCCTGAGCCTTGTTGTGCGCCCGCAGAGCATTTTACGTCCACAATGGGGTATTTCCATACTCAGGAGAAATTGTGTTACAAATTTTGGGGGTCTTTTTTTCCTTTTACCTCTTGTGAAAATAAAAAGTATGGGGCAACACCAGCATGTTAGTGTAAAATGTTTAATTTTTTTTACACTAACAGGCTGGTGTAGACCCCAACTTTACCTTTTCATAAGGGGTAAAAGGAGAAAAAGCCCCCCAAAATTTGTAACGCAATTTCTCCCGATTACAGAAATACCCCATATGTGGCCCTAAACTGTTTCCTTCAAATAAGACTGGGCTCCAAGTTGTGAGAGCACCATGCACATTTGAGGACTAAATTAGGGATTGCATAGGGGTGGACATAGGGGTATTTCATGCCAGTGATTCCAAAACAGGGTGCCTCCAGCTGTTGCTAAACCCCCAGCATGCCTGGACAGTCAGTGGCTGTCCGGAAATGCTGGGAGTTGTTGTTTTGCAACAGCTGGAGGCTCCGTTTAGGAAACACTGTCGTACGATACTTTTTCATTTTTATTGGGGGGGGGGGGGGGGGCAGTGTAAGGGGGTGTATATTTAGTATTTTACCTTTTATTATGTGTAGAGTAGTGTAGTGTTTTTAGGGTACATTCGCACTGGCAAGGGTTTACGTTGAGTTTCCCGCTAGGATTTTGCGCTGCGGCGGAAAATTTGCCGCAGCTCAAACTTGAAGCAGGAAACTCACTGTAAACCCGCCCGTGTGAATGTACCCTGTACATTCACATGGGGGACAAACCTCCACCTGTTGCAAAACTACAACTCCCAACATGTACCGACAGACCGTGAATGCTGGGAGTTGTACTTTTGCAACAGCTGGAGGCACACTGGTTGGAAAACGTTCAGTTAAGTTCTGTTATCTAACTTAGTATTTTCCAACCAGTGTGCCTCCAGCTGTTGCAAAACTACAACTCCCAGCATGTACTGATCGCCGAAGGGCATGCTGGGAGATGTAGTTATACAACAGCTTGAGGTACGCAACTACAACTCCCAGCATAGCGTGACAGCCGTTTGCTGTTCGTGCATGCTGGTAGTTGTAGTTTTGCAAGATTTAGAGGGACACTGTTTAGAAACCACCGCACAGTGATCTCCAAACTGTGGCCCTCCAGATGTTTCAAAACTACAAATCCCAGCATGCCCAAACAGCTGTCTGGGCATGCTAAGAGTTGTAGTTTTGCAACATCTGGAGGGTTACAGTTTAGAGACCACTGTATAGTGGTCTCCAAACTGTAGCCCTCCAGATGTTGCTAGGCAACTCACCGGCTTCCGTAGTCTGCAGCACACCGCACGTCATCACAGCAGCTGATCGCCGCCGTTGGTAAGTGAACCTCCAGCGCTGGTCACAGACTGTTCCACCATTCTGCGATCGCCTACATGGGGGGGTCCCCCTGGGCATTTGCATGGGATGCCTGCTGATAGATATCAGCAGTCATCCCGGTCCGGTACAGGTACGCCCTGGGTCCTTAAGGGGTTAATTTACTGCCCCAGCCCGATATCGTGGAGGTGGGGTACTTCCTATTTGCCTTCTGCCTTTGTTTGTCAGTACAGACAAAGCAACATGTAGGTGAATTTCTGACTCAGGCTGGGTCCACACTACGTTTTGTCCCATACGGGAGCGCATACGGCAGGAGGGAGCTAAAAGCTCGCGCTCCCGTATGTAACCGTATGCGCTCCCGTATGTCATTCATTTCAATGAGCCGACCGGAGTGAAACGTTCGGTCCGGTCGGCTCATTTTTGCGCCGTATGCGCTTTTACAACCGGACCTAAAACCGTGGTTGACCACGGTTTTAGGTCCGGTTGTAAAAGCGCATACGGCGCAAAAATGAGCCGACCGGACCGAACGTTTCACTCCGGTCGGCTCATTGAAATGAATGACATACGGGAGCGCATACGGTTACATACGGGAGCGCGAGCTTTTAGCTCCCTCCTGCCGTATGCGCTCCCGTATGGGACAAAACGTAGTGTGGACCCAGCCTTAGAGATAGCAGGCAACCGCAGACCAGACTAAAGAAGCAGTTAACCGTGAAAAGGATGTCAGCTACTCCTACAGTCTCTCAGCCTAGCACTTGCCACTGTTTGCACCTTTGGGGATGCTTTTAAAGAATATGGAAATAAGTTGGATGTTTTACCTTTAGTGGGGTGAGTGCTGCCTGCATTTTTTTTTCTACTAGTTATTTTTCATACATCTATTTATACCTGCCTGTTTGATCAATGGGAGTTTTCTAATACAGTCTGTGCAATGGTGCCTGCCCAAACCTCTCTCTCCATGTAAGTCCATGTAAGGGTGGGTTCACACCACGTTTTTTGCAATACAGTTCCCGTATACGGTTTGAGCGTCAAAACCGTATGGAACCGTATTGCATTGACTTTGTATTGCAAACCGTATGTTAACCGTATCATGCGGTTGCATACGTTTTGTATCCGTTACAGTTAAAAGCGTTTAATTTCCCGTACTTCAAACCATAGTCTACTACG
This sequence comes from Hyla sarda, assembly GCF_029499605.1. NCBI lineage: Eukaryota > Metazoa > Chordata > Amphibia > Anura > Hylidae > Hyla > Hyla sarda. The sequence goes on along the minus strand of NC_079194.1, from coordinate 145,065,937 downwards.
GTTTGAAGTCCGTTTGAAAAAACGTATTTAAACCGCATCCGTTTTTTATATAATGGTGGTTTATGAGAACCGTATTCAACCGGATACACTTACGGTTACATCCGGTTTTCACAATACGGTTTACGAATCTGCACATGCGCAGTTGGCTCCGAAAGTTCCACCAGCTTCTAGAATCTTCTATCTTAGTGTAAAACCGTATGCAACCATATATTCGTTTTTTATTATAATACGGCTTTTAACCGGAATCCAGCATATACGGTGCATTACGGTTTAGTACGGTTTTTAGTGATACGTTTCCTTAAAAAAAAAGTGACACGGGAACTGGATTGCAAAAACATGGTGTGAACCCACCCTTAGTCATGTGCATATGAATGCGCAAATACTATGGTCACTGGAGACCCTAGCGTCTGCATTTGTACATTCCTATACACATGGCGGTGTGTGCAGAGAATTTCACCCTAGTGTCTGTACACACTAGGGTGCAATGCTCTGCACATACCCCCATGTGTATAGCAGTGTGCACACTGCAGACTCCATAGCAGTGTTTCCCAGACAGGGTGCCTCCAGCTGTTGCAAAACTAGAACTCACAGCATGCCCAGAAAGCCTTTGGCTGTTTGGGCATGCTGGGAGCTGTAGTTTTGCAACAGCTGGAGGCACCCTGTCTGGGAAACACTGCTATACACATGGGGGTATGTGCACCCTAGTGTCTGTAGTACAGGCTAGGGTCACCAGTGCAATGCTCTGCACATACCCAGGCCCCATGCACACTATGGGAGAGATCTATCAAAATCTGTCTAGAGGAAAAGTTACCCATAGCAACCAATCAAATTAGTTTTCATTTTTCAGAGGCCTTTTTAAAAAAAAGAAGCGATCTGATTGGTTGCTATGGGCAACTCAGCATCTTTTCCTCTAGACAACTTTTGATAAATCTCCCCCTATGCCCACATTTATACATTGAGCTGAGATCAGGATTATCAGGGAGTCCTTTACAGTGGAAAATACAGGCACCTTGGCTGGTGAGGAGCAGGATAGGTCCTCCAGGGTAGGCTCCATAAAATGGTGGCCGTTCTACGCCATGTATTACCAGTCAGCTAGGGGATGGGAGGAGACACAAGAACAGGAAGCCTATAGCAACCAATCACATTTTTACCAAAGTGTGTGTGTGTTATATATATATATATATATATATATATATATATATAAATAAAATAAAATAAATAAATATATATGTAATTTAGGGCTGGGCGGTATAACCAAGTGTGTGTATCACGGTATTTTTGAAACTTTTGGCGGTTCTACGGTATATAACGGTATTTCCTCCTCCTTCCCTTCCCCCCCCCCCCTCTCCCAATTAAATATCAGCCCAGTGCTGCCCCAATCAGGGTAAATACATGTCACCCGCAAGCGCTGCCCTCCTCATTCTGTTTGTTGCAGGCTGCCAGCGCTGACACTCTATACTGTGCGGTATCCCTATGCCCGGGCTGCAAAAAGGTTAACAAAATAAACTAACGCATGTTCCTACGTCGGCTTTATGCTGGGGACGGGAACGTCGGAGAGCCGTCAGCCTATCACCGGCCGCAGCAATGTTCCGCCTCGGCCGGTGATAGGCTGAGCCCACTGTCATATAAGGAGCTCTGGCCGGCTTCTTACATGACAGTGGGCTCAGCCTATCACCGGCCGAGGCGGAACATCTCTGCGGCCGGTGATAGGCTGGTGGCTGTCCAACGTTCCCGTCCCCATGAAGCAGGTGAGGCCGGTACCGGACCAACTGGAGGTGAGTTAAAGTTTATTTTGTTTATTTTTTGCAGCCCGGGCATAGGGATACAGCATAGGGATACCGCACAGTATAGAGCAGTGGTCTTCAACCTGCGGACCTCCAGATGTTGCAAAACTTCAACTCCCAGCATGCCCGGACAGCCGTTGTACTTTTGCAACATCTGGCGGTCCAGAGGTTGAAGACCACTGGTATAGAGTGTCAACGCCGGCAGCCGCAACAAACAGGAGGAAGAGGAGGGCAGCACTTGCGGGTGACATGTATTTACCCCGATGGAGACAGTACTGGGCTGAAAATTAGGGGGGGGGGCAGAACAGCACTTGCCGGTGACATATGAGTAGTGGGGACAGCGCAGCGCTGATAATTCATTCATTCCCGAGGGGGAGGGGCCAAACCGGTATTGAGGTATGGGTTAAAATTCATATCGTGCAGCACAAAAATTTCAGTATTCGGTATGAACCGGTATACCGCCGAGCCCCAACATTTATTTATATATATATATCTATATATATATCTATCTTATGCTTTGGTAAAATGTGATTGGTTGCTATAGGCTTCCTGTTCTTGTGTCTCCTCCCATCCCCTCGTTGACTGTAATTTACCTCCTTGCTGCCCCCAATAACGGTCTTCAGCCGTCTCCCACATTCTGTGGCCTGACACGTTAGGTTATGTTCTGAAGGTGGAATGTCTGCACGGAAACTTGCCAGTTCCAGGACCGCTCAACAATGCATTTCCTTGCGGAATCCGCAGAAAGAATAGACAGTTCACATGGCAGAATTTCCGTGCAGAATTCCGCCGAGATTCGCTGCCCATTGATTTCAATGGCATTCTGCAGTCCCATTCATACATCGGAATTTCCAAGGCAGGCATTGGGCTGAATCCCATCAATAGGGCTTGAATTTTGGAGTTCTATGTTCTAATAACACAAACTCCACTGCAATTCCACCAGAATTACATTCATCAGGCTTTGCTGAATTAAATTTGTGCAGAATTGCAGAAATTCTGCTGTGTGAACATAGCCTAACACTGTGCTGAGCGTATTGCCGGCTGCAGCGATGTCCTACCTCGGCTGGTGATACACTGAGCAGCAGTGTGATGTAATGGACCCAGTCTTCTTTTAGGAGCACAAGCCCATCACCGGATGAGACGAGACATCGATGCGGCCGGTGATAAGCTCAGCGCAGTGTAACATGTTGTATCCCATTATGTGGAAGAAGGACAGAACTTGATATCTGCAGCATTGAGGGAGCGGAAGGAAGGTAAGTTAAACTGTATAATGCTGGATAACCCCTTTAAGGCCCAATCCAACCTTTCTGTCTCCAAATCTTAGGCTAAAAGGTGTCTGACCCCTTAGGAATAGATCTGCAATAGCCCACATTCCACTTTCAGCAGCCATTGTAGGTAGAATACACTGCTTTCGGGCAGTAACCCTCCCAATAAGGTATCTTTTTGCTAATTCTCCATCCTTGAGCTGCTGGTTGGACATAATTGAAAAGGTATTGATTTCTAACTTAGGCTGGGTTCACACCATGTTTTAAGCAATACAGGACCGCATACAACTGGGGGAGCTAAAACCGGGCGCTCCCGTATGTAATGTATTTCAATTAGCCGACCGAAGTGAAATGCTGACTTTGGTCGGCTCATTTTTGCCCCGTATGTGGGTTTCCCAACCGGACCTAAAACCGTGGTCTACCACTGTTCTAGGTCCGGTTAGAGAACTGTATACGGGGCAAAAAATTACATACGGGAGTGCCCGGTTTTAGCTCCCCCAGTTGTATGCCATCCTGTATTGCCTAAAACGTGGTGTGAACCCAGCCTGATGATTTTCTATTAGTCCCTTTTTCCTTAGCTACTTCTTATTTATACACCTAGCTAGGGTGAGGTCTCCTCTGTGCGTTCACACTGTACTCGAGTAATTCCTCTTGAATTCTCCGCTCCAAATTAATGCACATCTTCTCTGCCCATTGACTTTAATGTTTTTTCTGCTGTCCTGTTCACACTGCGGAAATTCTGCTAGCAGAATTCCAACACCCAATTCCTTTCCTCTTGAAGAAAGAACATGTTCATTCATCAAGCGGAATCCGCGAGCAGAATCCAATAAAAAAAAAATTCTGCCCCGTTTTCGAGCGAAATTCAGAAAAGTAGATTAAATAGCCTCCTCCTTCACTCCTCTTCATTTCCGCATGATGGATAAAATGACAGAAGGCAACAATTTCCTGACCAAAATTATTCCTCGCGAGTTCCTCAGTGTGAACGCACCCTTATAAAGAAGAGAGCTGCAGAATTAGCTAATAAGCTCACAGAAGGAAATACCCCATTACTGCTGTTAGGACTAAGAAACCTTAATCTGTTATTCCCCAAGTATAGTTCCAGTCATTGGGGATATCTGCTGTATGAAGGCATTGTTGCTGATGTCTGTTGTGACTTGATGAGAAATGCATTGTATGTTTGGGTGCACTGTTGCATATTAATGCAGAGACAAGTGTGTGTACTTGGTCATTGTTGGTTCCGGACAATACTTTATACCCCTTGCAATAAAACAAGCAACAACATAAACTACAAAAAAGTGTTTATTGTAAAAAGCAGATTATAACAACTAGGGTTTAATGAGGCGTCTGTTTAACATTAAATAACTTATGATATCAGTATCGCTCCCTCTGATAAATAAATCTACATTTCCCTGTTTTTTTTTCCACTTTTTTTTTTTATTTCTTAATCAAGAGAATCAAACACAGATAATAAAAAATAACCACAATTGTTCTAAGGGAACTAAATAACCAAAGCAACAATTTATACAAAAATAGCTCAGCTAATCCCGTTGGCTTGCCTGCGTCGGACTACGTAGGCGATACAAGGGGTGGCGGCTCCTACTCCGCTGGTCCAATAATAATAAATGCAAAAACTATATTCTCTCAAAGAAAATGAAAATAGATTTCTTAAAAGGAAAAACTTAATTTAAGTCACTTATATTCTACAGTTAAGACATTAGTTACAGTAGAACCATTCAGGACATAGCCTGTGGGGTTAAATACTGAGACGCAGGCGTTCTATGATCCACAATTAACCATTGAGACGCCAGTCGCATCTTATTGTACTGTAATAACCAAGGTTCGTTGACTTAACGTGTAACATGGGGAAAGTGACCAAAAACAGACTCTGCAACCACGATGTCACAGGTTACTTATGCTGTGGCCACACCCACCATCCTTAACCCTCCCCCCCCCCCCCCCAAGCCATTACAAAGCTGCCCCAGCTGGATAACCTGAACCAGAGGTTCACCCCAGCAGCTGCCATCTTTATCGAGCTGACCGGCAGCTTGTAGAAACTGTGGCAGCCATTTTGTCTAGGAAACTGATTTAGACCTAAACTTCAGAGGATCACACCCATGAACATTTGGGGGGAGATTTATCAAAACCTGCATAGAGGAAGAGTGATGCAGTTACCCATAGAAGCCAATCAGATTTCAACTTTTATATTTAAAGCAATCTGATTGGTTGTTATGGGTAAGTACACCACTCTTCCTCTACACAGGTTTTGGTAAATCTCCCCATGATCCTTTTAGGATTAAGTCCATGCCTCCGGATACTTATTATAGGTGCGATCCTCCAAAGAAGAGGTAAGCAACGCAGTGCAGTCAGCTGAGAATATCAGTTGGTCGCAACACATAAAAGCCATTTACAATCAGAAAATTTCTTTAATCCAGCACCTGATAATCCATAAAGGGTGAACTGTGGTGGTATGTGACGCCATTCCTAGAGAATAAAGCTCTCCTGGGGTGACAAATTCTTCACTCCTTCCATGCAAAGTATGATGCTAGATTAAAGGAATTTGGGACACATGAGCCTGCCTTAGTCTTGTGTCACACAGCTCTGGATTATGACATTTGTGACAACAGCAGTCAGAAGGCGGCTGAGTCCGTGGTGACTAAGGCACTGAGCTGGTACAATATGGAAACATTCACATCTATCTCATATATACAGAGTAGTCCGCAGCGCAGTCCATAGTGTTCATTCCAGTGTCAGGGACCTCCATTAGATTGTAAGCCCTGGTGGCAAGATCCACAATTGGCAATAAAACTACCGAGAGACAGTGTGAAGACTTTTTGCACTGTTCTGCCCTATGACCCCGGTCATGTGACTGTACAGCCATGGTGGCAGCAACAAGAAACCAGATATACTGAAAATGCATAAATGCTAAAAACTGAAAACATCATCTTTTTGTTGTAGGTTATCTGTGCAGGAAGAGGGGAGACATGGGGGTTAACTCAATGATGGCGGCTCTGAGTGTTAGGCATTATATGTCCAGGCAGACAGGGAGGGACTGGAAGAGATTTTTCCAACCAAAACTGGGTCAACTACGGAGCAGAAGGCCTCTGCATGTCAAGAACCCTCAAAGCCATCTCCAGTGCTCTGTGATAAGGTAATCTCCCAATACATGGTGTCTGTTCATGGACTGACCTGTGACTTGTGGTCATGATACTCCTCAACCATCTACAATTAATTACTTTCTGAGGAATTATAAAGCAGACATCACAGGTCACTGACTAAAGTGGGGGAGGGTCATTCCTAGAAATGAATCTAAAGGCTTAAACACTGATACTGATGGACTCCAATCACTGCATGCCTTAGTGTAATGGAAATAAAGCTTCATAACAATCACAGCTAAACACTGGTTGCTATAGGAACAAGAACTGTTTTGCTATTTGAGGGATTGTAATAATTTTTTTCCCCACTTTCAAGACCTCTGCTTGCTGTCAGTCAATAGGAATACAACAATGAATGATTCATTTACAGGCGTTTATTAGAAGCCTCCATGTTATTACCTTCTGTGGGTGACATGTGGGCTTGTTGCTATTAGTCACCAGATACAGTATCAACCCTTGATGATATCCAAAAAGATTTGCTGTTAAGTTTTTCCTATGATAGTCGCTTCTACTTGGGTTCGGTTAGTCATGTGACAGGTAGAGGAACATTTCATCATAGCACAGAGAACTGGATCTGAATTTAGCAGCTTCATCTCTGCACGGAAATCACCCAGCGTGAAGATTGGTTGTTACATAGGATTTTAATGGCTATCAACCACTAGGCACAAGAAGAGCTCACAGCCAATCAGACACAAGCGTTGGGGTTTTATATCTCACTGCCAGGAAGTTCTGCAGCAGCAGTGGACGGTACGTGAGGGAACTTGGCTCAGAATGCTCTCCTCCCCTAGAATCCTGTCCCATCAGAAAACCAGAACAAAATGTCTGCCTACAGTGTCCCGGCATCTGGCAGAACACAGGTTAATACAGGTTAAGTGCTAATTCTCACTACTGGAGAGCCGCATTCTTACGTCCTGGGGATGAGCATCAACCGGACAATAAATAATTTCAATAAATCCATCTCCGGCTCTGTAGAAATGTATTGTAGGCACAGGCTCTGTCCCCTCATATTTGTACATAGGGCACCTGCCGCTGGTAGAATACAGGGAGTCACTTTCCTCCATTGGATTCTTTGCCTCACAGCTCAGTGACGTGCATGGGGTAGTTGGCTGGGTGCGGAGGAGGAATGTTCACACTGATGCGTCTGATGTGGCAGCCGTGGCACAAGAGATGTCCCTGCAGTGGGTAACAGCGGTGGCCTTCCTCATCGTTCAACTGAAGGTGACAGTCCTACACATAGAGAGAGGTTATCAGGGTAGAACAATGCTTATCAGATACAGAAACAGCCCTCTGCTTTATATGCTGGAAAGATCAAATGTATACAGCACATTTAGAAAGTTTTCATAATGACAATGTGAAAACAATGAGATTTATGTAATTTTATTAAAAAGAGCACACATTTAACGCTTGGTTATGACACATGAAATTCCCATCTCTTGTGATCATCTCAGATGTTTCTACACCTGGATCTGAATCACTGGTGATCAGAGAGTCATCGGGAAGAGACAGCCCTGTGTATAGAATATATAGTTCCCATGATCACAGTGGCCTCAATCCTTTAATGGTGAGGAGGCCAGCTTTAGGAAGAGCCCTGGTGTTTAAAGTAATAGGTGAAGGACCTTGGAAAGAGGTGACGAATATCTAATGGTCACTTTAGCTGAGCACCAAAGATCCAGTGTGCAGATTGCAGAAGATTTACCATAACTGGAGCACTTCATTAATCTGTGCTTTAACCCGTTCCCGCATTATCAGGTTCATGGTGATGAGGGCTGACTCCCCCCCATGGCCACGTACATGCACCTGATAATTGTAAACTGTCTCAGTGCCGCCGGGTGCTGTGACAGTTCACTGAGCTCAGATGTGCTGCACAGCCGAGCGTCCCTGAAGTCAGCCAGGGACCAGTCACAGTGATCACTGCTATTGGTCTGTTAGTACAGATAGACCAATAGCAGCGATATTGTAGGGGTCTCCTCTGTTGCTTTACAGTGAAGTGATCGGAGGAGAGGAGGGCCCCGTCTTCCCTGCTGCGCTCCGATCATGAGTTAACCCTGTAGACATTGCAATCACTGTGACCACAACGTCTATTAAGGTTACAGAGGGAGGGAGCGCCCTCTGTTCACAAACAGCGCTCTGCAAAGTGAAAGCAGAGCGCCGCCGAGTCTGATCTGCTATCCTATGCCTGTCCGTGTGAAACTGACAGACGTAGACACAATTCAGTTGAATATAGATGTGTACTCCACTGAATTGTGTATGATAGAAAGAAAAAAAAAAAAAAATAGTGGTGCTAAAAAAGTGGGGGAAAAAAAAGTAAATAAATATATTATATACCCAAAAACGTCAACATGTCCCGGAAAAAAAAGGCTTCACACAACTGCGTCAGAGAAAATAGTTATGACTCACAGAATATGGCGACTTAAACATTTTTTTTTTTTATACAAAAATAGTTTTTATGCCATAAATGTACTCAAATATGGTTGGTATTGCCATAACTGTATCCACCTGTAAAGATAACATGCCATTTATACCGCATGACGAACGACCTAAAAATTGTATAAAAACCACAGAATAGATTTTTTTTATTCACAGTTGTGCTCATGAGTTTACATACCCTTGCAGAATTTATTATTCATTGTTCAGAGAAGATGAATGATAACAAAAACTTTTCTGTCACTCATGGTTAGTGATTGGCTGAAGCCATTTATGGTCAAACAACTGTGTTTACTCTTTTTATATCCTAATCACAACACAAACCACCCAAGTGACCCTGATCAAAAGTTTACATACCCCAGTTCTTAACCCCTTAAGGACCAGGCATGTACTCATACGTCCTGGCGAATTTCGCATCCCGCCGCGCGGGTTGCGAAACCGGACGCCTGCTGAAATCGTTCAGCAGGCGTCCGAGGCAAACGCCGAGGGGGTTCTGAGACCCCCCCATGTCGGCGATCGTAGAAAATCGCATGTCAATTCAGACATGTGATTTTCTGCTATTCCGGGCTGATCAGGTCTCTGGTAACTCGATCACCCGGAAAATAGTGATGATCTGACCTGTCAGTGACAGCCCCGATCATCTTTCAGGGTAGGAGTGAGGTCGCAGTGATGCGATCTCCTCCTATCCCCTGCCATTGGTCAGAACTGATTCTGACCAATGGCAGAGCAGGACAGTGGGTTGCCATGTCAACCCCCCATTCTGCCCACTCCTGGATGTCAAGGGGAACATGGGGAGAAGATGGAGGTCGGTACCTGGAGGAGAAGATGCCTGGGAACAGCTGATCGTCGCTGGAGACTCCTGGGTCAGGTAGGGAAGCGACATGGGGGGGAATGAAAGTGAAAGTAAAGTGATCTTTACTGTGGCAACCACTAGGAAGGCCAAACTGCAACTCCCAGCATGCCCAAGACAGCCAAAGGCTGTCTGGGCATGCTGGGAGTTGTAGTTTTGCAACATCTGGAGGGTCACAGTTTGGGGACCACTGTTACGATAATCGCGATTTTTCATTTGCCGATACAGAATCGATTCAAAATATTTTTGAATCGATTCTTTTAGGGATGTGGAATTTTTAATAAAACGCACTTTATCTTACCTGCCAACGAGCCCCCGGAGCTCCGGTACAGGTGTTCGGTCCCCGGGCTGTATTCTTCTTACTTCCTGTTAGTCCGGCACGTCACATGGAGCTTCAGCCTATCACCAGCCGCAGCGATGTCCCGCCTCTGCTTGTGATAGGCTGAAGCTCCATGTGACGTGCCGGACTAACAGGAAGTAAGAAGAATACAGCCCGGGGACCGAACACCTGTACCGGACTGTACCGGAGCTCCGGGGGCTCGTTGGCAGGTAAGATAAAGTGCGTTTTATTTTATTTTGCAGCCCGGACGGGATAACATGAGAAAAGTGAGCACCGGAGTACTAGATCGCCGCTGTCAAAGCTGACAGCGGCGTCTATTGGGATCTATGAATGCTCCCAGGTGGGCGATATATCGCGATGTATCGTCACCTAGACGGTATCGCGATATATCGCGATATATCGAATCGCCACACTGGTATCGCGATTCGAATCGAATCGCCAAATTCTTGGCGATTCACACCCCTACTGCCCAGGCATGCTGGGAGTTGTAATTCTGTAACACCTGTCCCTTCAGATTTAGCAATTTTCATGACATTTTTGAAAATTGCTGCTTTACTTTGAAGCCCTCTAATTTTTTCAAAACGTAAAAATATGTCCATTTTATGATGCCAACATAAAATAGACATATTGTATTTGTGAATAAAAATAAAATTTATTTGGAATATCCATGTTCCTTACAAGCAGAGAGCTTCAAAGTTTGCAAAATTTTCATGAAATTTGGGGATTTTTCACCAAAAAAGGATGCAAGTAATGTCGAAAATTTACCACCAAAATAAAGTAGAATATGTCACGAAAAAACAATCTCACAATCAGAATATTCGGTAAAAGCATTTTAGAGATATTAATTCTTAAAGTGACAGTGGTCAGATGTGCAAAAAAACGCTCTGGTCCTACAGTGAAAATTGGCCTGGTCCTTAAGGGGTTAATACCATGTATTGCCCCCTTTAACATCAATGACAGCTTGAAGCATTTTGTGGTAATTGTGGATGAGGCTCCTTATCTTCTCAGATGGTTAAGCTGTCCATTCTTCCTGGCAAAAAGTCTCCTGTTCCCCTTGCCTGAACTGCACGTTTGAGGTCTCCCCAGCGGAGTTCAACGATATTGAGGTCTGGAGACTGAGATGGCCACTCCAGAACCTTCACTTTATTTTGCTGTAGCCAATGACAGGTCTACTTGTCCTTGTGTTTTGGATCATTGTCATGTAGGAACGTCCAAGTACGTTCCATGCGCAGCTTCCTGATAAAGAGCCTCATCCACAACTACCACAAAAGACTTCTAGCTGTCATTGATGTTAAAAGGGGCAATACACGGTATTAAGAACTGGGGTATGTAAACTTTTGATCAGGGTAGTTTGTGTTGTGATTAGGATATAAAAAGAGTAAACACAGTTGTTTGACAATAAAAGGCTTCAGCCAACCACTAACCATGAGTGACAGAAAAGTTTGTGGGTTATCATTCATATTCTCTAAACAATGGTTAAAAAAAATGTACCCCAGAATAGTACCAATGAAAGCGTCAACTTGTATCTCAAAAATATTTTTGCACCCCAAGGCCTCTGCAACTTTATATGATGCCAACAAAATATCCAAAAACTAAAAGGCCCCAAAAGCCACACAGCACACCTTCATGTGTGAGGCCTATGTGAGAGACACGTAGCGCACAAAGGCCACATATGGGATATTTCTAAATACATCAGAATTCGGGGAATAAATCTCGAGTTGCATTTCTTTGTGAACACCTACTGTGTAAGGATAAGTTTCCACTTGGTTTTTTTCTAGCACTTTTTGGATAGCTGCCACTGCAGTTTTTGAGCCAAAGCCAGAAGTGGCTCCATAAGGGAGGAGAATTATAAATCCTTCCTTTATATGTCATATTCCTTTTGAATACACTTCTGGCTTTGGCTCAAAAACTGCAGTGGCAGATATCCAAAAACTGCCAGAAAAAACACAAGTGGAAATTTTGCCTTACAGAAGAAAATGGATTGAAATGAAAAATCTGCAAAATTCCGCCTCCACTTTCATTTCTGTGAAATGCTTAAATGGTTAATAAAGTAGTCAGAATGACATTAAAGAAGTTTAAGGGGTGCAGTTTATAAAATGGGGTGATTTATGAGGGTATCTAACATAAAGGCCCCTTAATTCCACTTCAGAACTAAACTGGTTCCTGAAAAATCTAATTTTGAAATTTTCTTAAATCTGTAAAATTACTGCTAAACTTAAAACCTAACATTCTAAAAAAAAAAAAGTAAAATAATGTTTATCAAATGATGGGAACATAAAAGTAGACATTGTAGATTTAAATTAATTTGGTGCTCTTTGCTGACACCTCTTGTCCATGTCAGGAACTGTCCAGAGCAGGAGAGGTTTGCTATGAGAAATTGTTCCTGCTCTGGACAGTTCCTGACATGGACAAGAGGTGTCAGCAGAGAGCACTGTGGACAGACAGAAAAATTCAAAAAGAAATCAACTTCCTCTGTGTTATACAGTAGATAAGTACTGGAAGGATTAATATTTTTTAATAGAAATAATTTACAAATCTGTTTAACTTTCTGTCACCAGTTGATTTTAAAAAATGTGTTCCACCGGAGTACCCCTTTAAGTAGGGATCGATCGATATCGATTTTTTAGGAGCGATACCGATAATCTGTGACCTTACAGGCCGATATATCGGAATATCGGTATAAGTTATTGGCTAAGTTATCGGCTATTTCTCCCCACCCGGCCCCGCAGAAGCCACTGCAGATCAATGATTTAAAGCGGGTGCTTTTAAATCAATGAACTGCAGCGGCTTTTGTTGGGCCAGAGACCGCCGCCCGCTTCTCTCCCCCTAACTGTCCTGGGGTCCTCCCAAGTCCAACCACCACCGCCGCTGCCCCATTGCCTCCCCCATCCCCGGTTTTATAATTACCTGTTCCCGGGGTCCGCACTACTTCTGGCTCCGGCGGCGTCCTGAGCTGTCACTGTGCGCACTGATGGTGACGTCGTGTTGACAACGTCACTCGTCATTGCGCTGCGCAGCTCGCAGGACGTTACAGGAGCCAGAAGTAGCGGGAACAGGTAATTATAAAACTAAGGTAATTGCCGATACCGATAATGTCCAAAATCGTGAATATCGTCCGACATTGGCCAAACCGATAATCGGTCGATCCCTACCTTTTTAAGGTAAAAAAAACAAAAAAAAAGGAGTAAAGGGGTTAATGAAGAGTGGCCAGAAAGGTGCCACAGGAAAGCCCATTTGGACTCTGCAAAACAAAAACTGCTAAAGGACTGTAAGACACAAGCCTCTTTGGTCTGAAAACAAGATTGAACTTCCTAGCCTCAATTGTAAGTGTCACGGCTGAAGGAAACCAGGCACTGCTAATTACTATTCATAAAAATAAATAAAAAATTAAATTCCAGGATTTTTCTCTTATAAAATATAGAGCTTCTTGTGTATGCCTTGTGCTTAACTGTTTTAAGAGATGTGGCATGCATGAGATTTGAGCCATATTCATTGCACACAGAAATGACTTTCTAATTTTGCCTAGATTTCCCATAAATCCTCTGGCTTTGCAGAGAGAAGGTGTTTAGCCTGGACCCTAACAACCCGGCTAGACCCAACTTATAGGTGGGTTGGGGTCAGTTCACAATATGTGCAGTTTGTATGCATTTTCTCAAAGTAAATTTTTTTTGAGAAATACCATGAGACAAAATACTTTTGAACTATAAATCACAACGATGCCAATTTTGACTATGTTCACAGGTTGTATTTTTACAGCATTTTTGTAGGGTGTTTTTTTGCTGTGATTTTTCCAAATTTTGGTAAAAAATATGCATTTGTACTGCAATTCGTGCAATCACTGTTAGTGTGTCATTTTGTCACAATTTAGGAACAATTATATGAAAAACGCAGAAAAAATGCAAAGTACAGGAGGTGTATAATTACTATATATATCCTGATCACATAAAGACAGCAGCAGCATACAGAGTGAGCTGGGAGGGGTCTGTAAGCTGATAGGAAGGATCTGATAGCTGATTGTCATCCTGTAGTCCAGGACTGACCACTTCCTCAAACACCATAATCCGCTGGTTTCTGTTGCCCAGACAACCCCTTTAATGTGTCACAATGGTATAGCAAAGCAACTTACTAATAGTGTTATGCAAAGTGAACGGATCATCCATTTCAGCTGTGGTTTCTTGTAAGCTGTCACCCCCCCCCCCCCCCCCCCCCTTGTGTCAGCATAGGACTGCTGGCAGGCAGGAGTGGCAAGCACCCGCACAGCTTATAAACCTAATGACTGCTGAGAACGGGATCCTGGCTGCCTTATCTAATTAGCCATGATGAGTTGTAAAAAAAAACAAAACAGCCCTCTCCTTCACTAGGGAGATGGGGGGAAGGTCTGCTCAGACTGTCATGTCACAGCTTACAGGAAGAAACCACAGCTGAAATGGATGATCTGTTCAGTTGGGATAATAACATTAATAGTAAGTTACTTTATACATTTTGACACCATACAGGCTGTTTCTGCCACTGTACAACCCCTTTAAGCATTGTGTTACAGTAATGAAATGCATAGCTGCAGTTGTACTGGTATAACACATGGCACTGTATGACTAATGATAGTAAGTGTGCATGATACAGGGGAGGAAGGGGTAACACATCCACAGTGCTTCTTTAAACCCTTAAAGGGGTACTCTGCCCCTAGACAGGTTATCCCCTATCCAAAGAGCTGGCACTGAGGCGTTCTTGAACACTGAAGCCAACACTGACGTCACGCCACTCCCCCTCAATTCATGTCTATGGGAGGGTACACAGCAGTCACGCCCCCTACCATAGACATGAATGGAGAGGAAGTGACTCTGGTGGTCACCCGTCATAGGGCACGGAGCACAGTTCGCTTTGTGCATCGGATTACAGAATGCCACCCCGGGGAGTTCCACCAGCCGGACCCCCACGATGAGGCTTTGGATAACAAATAATATGACGGGGTGGAGTACCACTTTAAGTACACAGACCATTTTGGCCCTAAGGACACAATTTTTTTGTTTAAAATTGCCCTAATCTTACCCCCTATAACTCTCAAATTTTTCTGTATTGTGTTCATACTTTGCGCTTTTGATGCGCTTTTCATGTGATTTTTTCCAAAACTGCAGGAAAATGGCACTGCTATACAATAAAATGCATCATGTTTACAGCAAATCCTAGTAACAAAAAAAACAAACCACTACAATATGCAGTAAAAAACGCAACCTGTGAACATAGCCTGAAGACTTTAAGTCCTCTTAAAACATCAGCGCCAAAAATAAGGCTCTCTACTTGAGATGTTTTAAGAAGAATCACCAAAGAAAAAAGCGGCTGTGTATGATATCTATGGCCACCCAATCATCAATGCCAAAAATAAGGCCACAGAATGGAGTAATGTATATAAAAAAAAATCACACTATCTTTATTGAACATGTAAAAAATACACACAATGTTAAAATACAATGATATACACAAATGGTAAAGCAGAAAACCAAACAGAATAATAGAAGGGGCATCTCATGCAAGTGGTCATAGTAGTCAGAGGTCACAGGTAAGTATGATAGGTAGAGATGTACTTATCACTACAGATAAATACTAGAAAATACTGAAGGAACTGGATAAAAGTACATTTCTACCAATACAAATGCATGAACAAGGGAATAACACAGTAAAACTGTGCACTCTGCTGCGAGATACCTCACCTCCTGCCCCGAACGCACGTTTTTGCCCTTCGTTTTGTCAGGGGGCGTGTACCAAACATAGGACTGTGGAGGGTGTGTATGTATATATATATATATATATATATATACATACACACACACACACACATAGGTAGCCAAACACGTCTCTATCCACCAATTGCCCATTTTTCCCTCCTGAAGACGCTACAGATGTAGTGAAACATGTAGAGGGGGCATTTACAGCATTTTAACTAGCGGAAGTTGGTGTGCTATCTACGGTGGTACTGCAGCCCACCTGGGACACTTGATACATACACAGTGGCTAACTGTATATAATCCAAATACTATGATAAAGCACACCAACCCGTGATTTTAAGTGAACACACTCATCATTTAATATACACTCATTATTTAATTCTAATTTGAATACAAATAAAAGTTAAGTTTTAGGGGTGGGATTTAATAAGGGTATCAGTGACCCTGGGTTTCCCAGGGTCAAAGGTGTTTTTTTGGTTATCCACCAATCACACACACACTCATTAATGTCAGCTATGTTCCACATTAGGTTACCTACAGGCAGGTGAGCGGGAATCCCTGCTAACATAATGCAGCTAAGTCCGCAAACTAAGTCCAAATATGCCGAAACGGCGGAGCTGTTGGAGAATGTCAGTGAGGCAGAGGGGGAGCGCTGTGTCGCCGTCACGTGATTGGAGATCACATGATGTGAGTACACAGCGCACCATCTCTATAGTACGGGCTGAGCCAAGAATCGCTCATTAATACCTATTCATTATTTAGTTTCTTACTCTATCTCTATGAATTGGCCATTCTATTTCTTAAACTTACCTTTTGATCTATGTTTTAGTAATATATATATTTTTTTACCATGCTTCCATTTTCTTCTGGCATCTGCAGAGTTAATGCTGCACAGTGCTAGCCTATCCCTTATACCTCATATCCATGGTCCGCTCACTTTGACAGCACGGCCGATCACATGATCACCATGCAGTTTGGTCATGTGATCGCATACTGATGACATCCCCTGGGCGACGTCTCTCTGCTTGCTGGTCTGAGCGATTTTTAGCTCCGCCTGTACTATAGAGATGGTGCACGGTGTACTCACATCATGTGATCTCCGATCAGTGCTCCTCCTCTGCGTCAATGACCTTCTCCAACAGCGCCACCATTCTGATGCCGTTCTAGCATATTTTGGACACAGATTGATGACGTCAACCTGTAGTTTGCGGACTTAGCTGCATTATGTTAGCAGTGATTCCCGCTAACCTGCCAGTAGGTAACCTAATGTTGAACATAGCTGACATTAATGAGTGTGTGTGATTGGCTACCTATGTATATACCCCCCACAGTCCTATGTTTGGTACACGCCCCCTGACAAAGCGAAGGGCAAAAATGTGCGTTCGGGGCAGGAGGTGAGGTATCTCGCAGCAGAGTGCACAGTTTTACTGTGTTATTCCCTTGTTCATGCATTTGTATTGGTAGAAATGTACTTTTATCCAGTTCCTCCAGTATTTTCTAGTATTTATCTGTAGTGATAAGTACATCTCTACCTATCATACTTACCTGTGACCTCTGACTACTATGACCACTTGCATGAGATGCCCCCTCTATTTTTCTGTTTGGTTTTCTGCTTTGCCATTTGTGTATATCATTATATTTTAACATTGTGTGTATTTTTTTTACATGCGATTTCTTTTTTTTATTCCATTCTGTGGCCTTATTTTTGGCGTTGATGATTGGGTGGCCATAGATATCATACACAGCCTCTATTTGTTTGGTGATTCTTCTTAAAACATCTCAAGTGTGAGTAGGGATCAAATCACTTTCGCCTCATGGCAATAAACACTTTAAATAAGAAAACACACCAAAACTGCACATAATGTGAACTGACCCAAAACCCACTGAGTCTCAGCTGTTTAGGATGCTAGAGACAAGCCAGGTGATTAGGCTGATCTCAGATGAATTGCCGTCATTACGCTCCACCTCCCACTGCAAAGCCAGAGGATTAAACAGGATAAAACAGAAACAAATATTGCCCAACCCATGCCTGCCACATCAGCTAAAACAGGTAAGCACAAGACATACACAAGAACCTCTGCATTCTCTATATAAGTAAGAAAAATCTGGAGCGCTCCTTAAAGGTAAAAAAATACATATGTATTTTCTGGCATGAACCAAGATAATGCAGGTACGAGGGGCTCCTACCTCACAGTGATAACACTCCACATGGTAATCTTTATCCATGGAAACCACTCTGATTGTTTCCTCTGACCCCTGGTGAAGAAGGGAGAAAACAAGTGAATGGAGGTGACTCTTTCGTCCTGCAATCCTCCCCATCTTTTTATCATCCCCCTGCAGTGAGCAGAGTCAGTAACAGTTCTCCAGGAAGATGGACAACTCAGCATCTGACCTGTGGAACTCTGCACTGAAAGCAGAACAACTGCTGCAGGTGGATTGAAAGGTCAAATTTTCTGCACAATTATCAGCAGTAAATCTGACCAGTGTGAACTTAGCCTTACACATGCCGGTTGAATTGTAGAACAAAAAAGAACTTTCCACAGCGCTGGTCGACTGGTGCAAACAGGAGCTAAGACATCTGGTATAAGGCTAAGTTTCTACTTGTGTGTTTTTTTCAAACCAAAAAACGCAGAACAAAAAAAAAAAAAAAAAAAAGGATGGAAGTAGTGATGGAAAAATTATTTCACCAAATTTCTATATATTTTATAACAAAATTTAAATTAATTGTTAATAAAGTGTGTGTGTTTCATTTTTTCTCAATTTTTTTAGGTAGTACTACTACTCCCAGCATGGAACAGACTGTTCCATGATGGGAGTAGTAGTACCTGTACTAAGAGACATATCGCCCCAGGTGTCAGTCGTGACACCCGATGCGATCGTCCATAATATAGCGAAGAGGCTGTATACAGCGCCCACATCTCTGCACTATACTCCGACCAGTGATGTGAATAGAACATAAAGATGAGTTTATTTAGCACCAACAACGCATTTTTAGTCTGTAACAGACTCTTTGTCCGGATAGTGTATACCTAGGTATGCACAAGCCTGGCGAAGAATCAGTTACGGACTAGAAATACGTTGTTAGTGCTAAATAAACTCATCTTTAGGAATAATACCAAATGTCTTGGCTCCTGTTTGACCCAGTGGACCAGCTCTGTGGAAAGTTCTTTTTAGTTCTACAATTCAAGTGTGCTTTACGGGGAGAGCCAAGCCTCCACCAGATTAACTACAGCAGGTCCCCATTGTGATAATAGAGGTCTTAATAGGTGTTGTGCTGTGAGCGCAACACAACTAGGTAAGTGCAATTCTATGCACTTATGTTATATACAAATCTGAATGTACTTCACTAGGGGCGCGTTTTCTCTTTTCCCCCCCCCCCTGTGGTTACAAATGCCGGTGTCATGTATGGAAGAAGGGTAATTTCTCTTGCCATCAGTGAATGGAAACATCTTTGTTTACATCCAAAAGTTGAAATACCACCTGGACTAGTCCTGCTCCCACTGCTAAAGGCTTGTATCCAGACAATCCTCTGTGAGGTTAATATCCTGGGCTCCAGACTATCCCTCCACTAATATAGAATCAGAAACTATGAGGACAGGAGATAGTTTTGTGCTGCTGTTTTAAAGGGGTACTCCGCCCCTTAACCCGATGTCTGATCATTCATGTCTATGGGAGGAGGCATGACTGCTACGTACAAGCCATCACGGCCCCTCCCATAGACATGAATGGAGGGGACATGGTGTGACATCACGAACGTGGAAGCTCCAAGCTTCTGTATTCCAGACGCCGCCCCTGAGATCGTGGGGGTCCCAAGTGGCGAGACCCCCGTGATCAGACATCTTATGACCTATCCTTTGAATAGGGGATAAGATGTTTTTCGGCAGAGTACCCCTTTAAGCTTGGGCTACACTTCACATAGTGTTAGTAAAATGTGTGCGATTAATTTCTGGTCACAAGTTGCCTTTGACCTTAATGCATGTTGCATGCGATTTGGCTATATTTATTACAGCCAAATCTTAACACTAATAAAATTATGCAACAGCAACTGGCAGCAGAGTAGCACAAATTATTTTGGTCACAGAGTGTAGCCCCAGCCTTAACCTCACAAAGGAATGTCCACATTGATACAATAGAACAAACCACTTATTACCAGTTTACAGCCCCAGAATGTAAACCAGAATCTTTTCATTCACTAACAGCATAAAGTATATTGTTTCAGAATATTTGATTATATAATAAGAATGCGGTGTGAGCATTGGTCAGAGATGGTTGTGGACATTACCTGCGCTGGGAGGATTGGCTGACTGCACGAGGCACATTTAGGTGCAAAAACTCTGGAAAAAAAAAGACAAATTATTACAATAGAATTCAAGAACCGCAGAAAAGATAAAATGCTATGTATACCTTTACAAAATAAATTTCACCCCATATGCTATTGTTCACCTTAAAATTAAAGTTGCACTTAATAAGCTACCAATTGTTTATTGCAGTGTAAAAGTTCTTTCTTCTGATCCCCCACATTAAACATGCATGCGTGACTGAGTATGCAAAAGTTCTCAATGGGGAGACAGATGCTGCCAGACCCTTCTGTGGTGGTGTGTATCCAGAAGAACACTTGGGCAGATCGCCTGACACTTCTCTATGATTGCTGTTAGAAGAGACGGGGTCACCATACATCAGATATCAGTGCAGGAAAGGAGGACAGGACTGACATAAACCTGGGGTGGCTTTGTTAAGCACTGCATTAGATGACTAGCATGTAGCACCATAATCGGTGGTTGCTGCTAACCTCTAATGCGTGGCCTGCTTTAGTTTAAGGCTGCAATCTTTATTACAGTTTGCTGTCTGTTCCATTTCAGACTTTTTTCCTATTGGATGTCTCTTTCAGTAACACAAGATAGTACTGCCACCTTGGCTGGTTGTATATATGTGCAAAGCTTTACAGCAGTACAGTTTTCTTTTAACAGCCTTCTCTACCTTGTACCGATGACACTGAGGGGTGTGCTATCCTGCACATTCTCCTTTCTGTCTGCACTTGTACACAGCTTCTGCAAACTGTCTTATGTATGCTTTCCTCCAATCTATACTAGCCCATGTGCTCTGCCCTTCCTAAAGACTTGGATGCTTTTAGCCTCTACTTTTGGAAAAGGGTGGAGGAGAGCAGATAGCTGATCCAACCAGGAGCAGTGTGCTGTTGGATCTACAGCAGGACAGCTGGTCATGTGAAATATATTTACAGATTCTACAGAAGCAATGACATGATTTATAGAAAAAATTTTTTTTTTAATGAGATCAATAAACTGGTAAGGTTTTTTTTTTTTTTTTTTAAATAATTATTTGCGGTTTATAGCCTTTAACATGAGCAAGGCAAGCTGTATACATATGCAATGTATACATTCCCAACATAAGGTGTCGGCACTACACTGCAATAACTTGGTTAAAAATAAAAAAACACACAACAGAAGAGTGATGAAGGGAGGAAAGTAATTGAAGAGCTGCCAAGACTCGAGGGGGGTGACAGGTTTTACCTCTCCTCCTTTACATGCAGCAGTAGAGCTTCCTTTATTCAGAGGGTTTTATGCCTTCACATGCAGCAATACAGCTGCCAGTACTCAGCAGTGTGGATGGCAGGTTCTAAGGTTCTAAACTTTGATCCTCACGTGGTGGCAGGTCGCCTTTTCACATATAACAGATATTCATGTACACAGCATGGGAGGTAAATTCTACTGCTCTTCCCTCATATGTGGCACTCGTGCTACCAGTGCTCATTTCATCATGAAGCCAAGTTATAACCTTCCTTCCTCACACGCAGCAGTAAAGCTGCCTGTATGTCAAGATTATGGACGTCAGGTTTTACCCGTGACACGTGGAACGGTTCTTACGTGTGATAATCTTTGACACAATAGATATTGTTCTCCACATCCACAGTGAAGGGGACTCCATCCAGACACTCATTGCAGACCACACACCGGAAGCAGCCAGGATGGTAGGACTTCCCCAGAGCTTGTAAAATCTAAAATAAATAAATAGAAATGGAGATTAGTGATGTGGTACACAAATTAGTGATAATTATCATCTGCGTTGCACCCATTATTACTACCACAATAATAACTAAACAGCAGCAATATTTTTTGGGGTAAATGTTGGTAGATCTTGGCCCCGATTTACCAAGAGTGTAGTGTAGTTGTCTTTATGGGTTTTGTTTCCCAACAGGTATTTTTCACGGTATTTACAAATTTTTCCCAACGTTTTGCCTTTTTTTTTATTTTTTTTTAACAACTGCTCTGAGCTGTTTGTTTTCCAGAGCTCAAATACATTAGTAATTATGTTGGGATTTCTCAAAACTGTAAGGGATATGCCCCCTTTTTACGTTTTTTGAATAGAATGGAGAATCGGTCGGGTTTTAATTTTTTTGGTCGCAAATCCTGGACAACGAAGCGTGCAACACAATTTGGGTTCAAAGCCCAAGAAAAAAATTCACATTAGTAAATAACCCCCATTGTGTGTAAATACATGCTGAATACTTGATGAACAGCACAGACCCCAATATAATAAGGAGTCTCCAGACACCCTCGTTGTGGCACAGGGAAGGGGATGGCAGATCTCATCCTCTAGTGCAGTGTTTCCCAAGCACAGTCCTCGAGACCCCCCAACAGGTCATGTTTTCAGGATTTCCTTAGTCTTTCACAGGTGATATAACTGTGGTGAGTCTGATTTACTGTCCATAATTATATTATATTGTGAAAGACTAAGGAAATCCTGAAAACATGACCTGTTGGGGGTCTTGAGAAACACTGCTTTAGTGGAATGTGAAGGCTGAACCCTTACAAGTCTGCACACATACCGCAAATACTTTACATGTGCTGGATAGTTGGTTGCTAGAAGCTGACATAACGCACACTTCAACAGGTCAGGTCACGTATCCTCAGAGCGTGCTAGTAAATACATTATCGGAAGATAACATCCCCTGTGAATTAGTAATGTTGAACTGCATAAAAATTGCAACTGCACTGAGATAAAAAAAGACAAACTAGACTACAGGCCCAGTAGTTGTGAGTGGGTTTGTTCTTGCTTTCCATAGTCATGGCAGCAGTGTCACAGGTTATACTCACCATCTCCATTATAAGGTGTCCACACACAAAACACTTGTCTGCTGTCTGCTGGAAGCCGGAATACTGCAAAGACAAGAGAAGAGTCTGAAAATCAGCAGGCGGCCATGTTAAAAAACAACTTCAAACTTAAGAGTACCTCTCATTATCTTGTTAAATTGTATAATCCTCCCAGTTCACTGCCACCATCATGATAAACCAGTCAGATTCACAGACTGGGAAGGGGCGTTCCCCAGCAGGCGTGACATCATCTGAAGCCATACAAGGGAGAACTTCCTCACTCTGCTACACACAGTCCAGAGCAGTTCAGTGTGAGATGAGCTATGATTGGCTAAGGATAACTATCGGATTCCATGGGATCCAAGTGCTGGGACCACCCCCTATCCCCCAGATTCCCTTTAATGGAGCAGAGGTGCATATGTGCAACCGCAGCTCTGTGACCCCACTCTAGAGAATGCAGGGAGTTCCAGCAGTTTTGTTTTCATTTCTCACTATTCTCAAGAGCTATGCTGGCTGTCAGTGAAGGGGACACTCAATATTTACATCCTAAAGACTAAAACTGTATCCTCATCTAATACTTCTGACATGTAAGCACCCTACTACTTCTAACATGTAAGCACTTACAATGATATTCAGTCTAGACAACCCTCAGACCTGAATACCAAGGTATTGTAGCCCTCTTTATTGTGTAAGGATCTAAAACCAGTCGATGAATATCCAGGGGAAAAAAGGAGTGGATTACTGAGCTGACTGCAGCTTGTACACAACTGATGGGACACAGCCATCTGATACGTTATTGGTCAACAATCAGTGGGGGAGTGCTGGACACACAATACAGACTGCACTTCAATATAATCTTGATGTATGATTCAATCCCCCACAAATATAAAGTGGCTCTAAAGGTCAGGATTGCCCCCTTTAATAGCTGTTGGCCCACAGTATTTCCCATGCACACGCATGTGTATTGGGGGGGGGGTTGGGTAGAGAGGAATAAGCTGCTGCCAGACACCCCTGGCGATGGTCTATCCCCCTTGAGAATAAAAGGATAAGACACTCAAGTTTTAGCATGCTAGGCAAAGGTTTGTGATTTTTGTGTGCCTAAAAAAGATGTACCTGCTTGATAAATTCCCCCTAGTATGTGTAGAACTTCGACTTTTCTGTCTGCCATGAGTCAGACAGCAGGAGTAAAGTTTTATCAACCCCTCCAGTATTAATAATGTTATATCAGAAAAGTCCTGCAAACAATAAAGTCATTATATTGATCATGTTACTGGCACCAGAGCAGCATCACCACTATGGAATCCATAATGACATAAATCCTTTGGTAGTGATCAACCACCTTTGTCAGGTGACATCACCCCCAATTTCAATGAGTAGTGAGTACCCTGATGACTTAGAAGGTATTAGGAAAAAAGAAATAAACACCCTACCACCCAATCAACCTGCCCCAAACTGAGTAAAGAGAGCCAATATAATAATAGGACTTCAGCTTCTGCGGTACTTACCAGGAAGTCTTCTTCGCAGTAAACCTTTCCATTGACATTGTAAAATGCTTTCCCGCGTAATCTTCGCCCTGCAAAAAACAAAAACATAGCGGAGACAGACGTCAGGTGCTGTGGATATTGAGTGTATGAGCCCTGTTACTATGTACGATGTGCTGTCCCCCTCTCTGGATATTCTATGTACAAGCCCCATTATTGTAATAGGAAGTCTCACCTCCCCGCCACTTATGCTATAAGTGTAACCGCTATATATGATATTATATGTATAAGTCCCATCACTATATATTCTGTCCTCTGCACACTCATCTGAAGAGAACTGCTGCATTATTGCGGTAAGATGAGTGTCACATGCTGTTTGTTGCAAGGCACAACCTATAATAACTGCGGAGAGGTAGGATCTGTCTCCCTCTAGCTGCAGGCGCACACACAGTTAATTCCATTGTATATTAGTTGGTACCTTCCCTCTGTGGGGATGAATGAAGCCTTTATACTGCACAGGGAGTCAGCCGTCACGGTCAGACTCTTCTCAGAGATCTCTCTGACTCCTATCCAGACAGGGTCTAGAGCTCCCCTAATAAACACCCATAACACCCCACAGGAGGCGCTAAGGTCACAACCTAAAACATAAGGTGGAGCTGCTTTTTGCTTTACGTGGGACACATCTGCTGTGCAGCGCTACTTTTACCTGAGGAGGAGATGACTGCAGGACAAGGGAATAAAATCCTGTTCACACGCAGCGCCCCTACATCAGTCCATCATATGGAAGGAGGGAAGGGTCCGGAAATAAAGCTTCTTGTTGTATCATAGAAATGTTCTGAAGCTCTTACCATGAATATTTTGGTTACACTCTATCATCTGCACATATGATTTTTGGAGCTTAGCCAGAGCTACGCCGATTACTTAGTTTGGTGGGACGCCTGTTGTTCCAAACTTTCATTTAAGATTTAATGGGCCAGTGCTAGAAATACATCATGCGATGTACTAAACTGGCTTAAAGGGGTATTCCAGGATTTTTTTTTATTTGACTATACTACAGGGGCTGTAAAGTTAGTGTAGTCCATAATATAGTGTCTGTACCTGTGTGTGACTGTTTTCTCACAATTCTTATGTGATTATCACCCCAATATTTATTTTTACCAGCATATAAAATTACTCATGTCTCGGGATTTCCCAGGTTGCAATGCATCCACTAGTCAGGTGATCAGAGGGAGTCTGTCCTGCTTCAATGGGTGGAGTGACCTCTGGGTAGGAGAGTTAATTTTGCAACAGCTGTAGGCACCCTGATTAGAAAACACTGGTGTATTGCAGTGAAGGGATCACAGGTGTGTTTCAATGGGTCGGGTGGCGATGTGTGGGAGGGAGGAAAGTCACTTCATACTTATAAACTATGGAACTATAGGATGTGTAGTTTAGAGAACTAAATCCAACAGGAGATACCCAGTTCTGGCACGTACGTACTACTAAAATCACCTTATGGTGGATAACCCCTTAACCCCTTTCCGCATATGGACGTTTATAAACGTCCATATGCGGCTCCCAAGGTATGAAGCGCGCTCAGCAGGTGAACGGGCATCATACCCAGTGGGTCCCGGTTGCTATAAGCAACCAGGACCCGTGGCTAATGCCGGACATCGCCGATCGGGCTGATGTCCGGCATTAACTCTTTAGACGCAGCGATCAAAGTTGATCACCGCATCTAAAGTAAAAGAAGAAGCTTCCCGGCAGCTCAGTCAGGCTGATCGGGACATCACAATTTTACCACGATTGTCCCGATCAGCTAGAACGCAACAGGAGGGTCCCTTACACCTGCCTCCTGCACGTCCAATCGGCGATTGATTGCTCCAAGCCTGAAATCCAGGCTTGAGCAATCAACCGCCGATAACACTGATCCCTGCTATTGCAATGCAATGGCAGTGATCGGTGTATTGAATCAATGTACAGCATATTATAGTCCCCTTTGGAGGCTATAATATTGCAAAATAAAAAAGTGAAGAAAAAAAAAAAGGTAATAAAGATCATTTAACCCCTTCCCTAATAAAAGTTTGAATTACCCCCCTTTTCCCAATAAAAAAAAACTGTAAATAGAAATAAACATGTGCTATCGCCGAGTGCGTACGTAAATGTCCGAACTATAAAAAAAAATATCGTTAATTAAATCGCACAGTCAATGGCGTACGCGCAACAAAAATTCCAAAGTCCAAAATAGCGTATTTTTGGAAACCTTTTATACCATAAAAAATGAATAAAAAGTGATCAAAAAGTCAGATCAAAACAAAAATGGTACCGATAAAAACTTCAGATCACGGCACAAAAAATGAGCCCCCATACCGCTCTGTACATGAAAAAAAATAAAGTTATGGGGATCAGAATAGGACAATTTTAAACGTATACATTTTCCTGCATGCAGTTATGATTTTTTTCAGAAGTACAACAAAATCAAACCTATATAAGTAGGGGATCATTTTAACCGTATGGACCTACAGAATAAAGAGAAGGTGTCATTTTTACCGAACAATGTACTGCGTAGAAACGGAAGCCCCCAAAAGTTACAAAATGGCGTAAAATGGGTGATGCCATTACAAAGTACTAAAAAAAAAAAATTTCAAAAATGGCTCGGTCCTGAAAGGGTTAAAGGGGTTGTCTGGTAAAATGGATTGTCCTGCTGTCCCCAGGATGCCTAGTAAAATAAAAACTTAAAATCGCCTTCATCAGCTTCCTCTTAGCTTCAGGATCAGAAGGCTATGCTACAGTGTTACATGTGCAGCAGCTATCAGGTGAGTGCCTCAGCCGTACTACTGAGTACGGGACATGACAACAGTGGCTGCTGATCATAAGACGTCACACAGTGTGTATCCTGGCTCCTAACTTTTTCTTTTTGTTGGCTCTGTGAAGCCCTGATGTACCCCAAGGTTCAGCACTGGGCCCGCTTTTGTTAATTCCATCCTCTATATCAGTGGTCTTCAACCTGCGGACCTCCAGATGTTGCAAAACTACAATTCCCAGCATGCCCGGACAGCCAATGGCTGTCCAGGCATGCTGGGAGTTGTAGTTTTGCAACATCTGGAGGTCCGCAGGTTGAAGACCACTGCTCTATATCATTAATAAATAGGTTAACAGCTCTGTTTCTATTTTTGCAGATGACACCAGGTTTGGAGCATGGTGCAGACTGTGGAAGACGTGCAGGCCCCAGGCCTCTACTTCAAAAATACGGTTCAATGTGGAGAAAGATAATTTTATGCTTTTGGGTACTAAAAACCAGCATTCATTGTATGTCCTAGGTGGAGTAACACTGGGAGAGGTTCTGGTAGAGAAGGATCTGGGTGTACTTGTAGATCACAGACTACAGAATAGCATGCAATGTCAGGCTGCTGCTTCCAAAGCAGGCAGGATATTGTCATGTATAAAAAGAGGCATGGACTCGAGGGACAGGGACATAATACTCCCCCTTTATAAAGCATTGGTACGGCCTCACCTGGAATATGCTGTTCAGTTTTGGGCACCTGTTCATAAAAGGGACACTGTGGAGCTGGAAAAAGTACAACGGCATGCAACTCAACTAATAATGGGCATGGAACATCACGGTTAAATAAAAATTAAAAGAATAAAATGTAGTGAATTCTTGAATTAGATGACTTGACGGTGGTGGTTGTGGTGGTGGGGGGGGGGGGGGGGGGTGAGATGTGACCATGGGGAGAGAATGTGACAGGGGGAGACAGAAATTGAAGGTGAAGGTGGGCATAAAATAGGAGGATAGATGTGAAATGGAGGAGATTGGACATAAAATTGGGGGATTTCACCATTTAATTATTATATCGCATATCGATATCACAATACAACAATAAGCCCATAATCACAATCGCACATTTTCCCCATACTGTGCAGCCCTAGTCTCTATGATATATCAAAAGTTTTCCTAAATGACAGGTACCATTTAAGTATATAAATGGACTATACAAAAAATATGGGAAAAATTGTTCCAGGTAAAAAAAAAAAAACTTTAACCCCTTAAGGACCAGGCCCATTTTGGCATTAAAGGGGTACTCCGCATCTAGACATCTTATCCCCTATCCAAAGGATAGGGGATAAGATGTCAGATCGCCGCGGTCCCGCTGCTGGGGAGCCCTGGGATCCCCGCTGCGGCACAGCGCTATCATTATAGCACAGATCGAGTTCGCTCTGTGCGTAATGACGGGCGATACGGGGGACGGAGCAGCATGACATCATGGCGCCGCCCCTCGTGACATAACGGCCCTTCCCCTTAATGCAAGTCTATGGGAGGGGGCGTGACGACCGCCACGCCCCCTCCCATAGACTTGTATTGAAAGGGGCAGGCCGTGACGTCACGAGAGGCGGAGCCGTGATGTAACGATGCTCCGGCCCCTGTATTGCCCATCATTACGTGCAGAGCGAACTCGCTCTGTGCTGTAATGATAGCGCGGTGCTGCATCGGGGATTCCAGGGCTCCCCAGCAACTGGACCGCGGCGATCTGACATCTTATCCCCTATCCTTTGGATATAAAATGTCTAGGGGCAGAATACCCCTTTAAGGACCAGACCAATTTTATTTTTGCATTTTCGTTTTTTCCTCCTCGCCTTCTAAAAATCATAACTCTCTTATATTTCCATCCACAGACTAGTATGAGGGCTTGTTTTTTGCGTCACCAATTGTACTTTGTAATTACATCACTTATTTTACCATAAAATGTATGGCGCAACCAAACAAATATTATTTATGTGGGAAAATTGAAAAGAAAACCGCAATTTAGCAAATTTTGGAAGGTTTTGTTTTCACGCTGTACACTTTCCGGTAAAAATGACATGTTTTCTTTATTCTGTGGGTCAATACAATTAAAATGATACCCATGTTATATGCTTTTCTATAACTGTACCGCTTAAAAAAAATATTAAAACATTTTAACAAAATTTGTATGTTTTAAATTGCCCTATTTTGACCACCTATAACCTCATTTTCCGTATATGGGGCGATATGAGGGCTCATTTTTTGCGCCATGATCTGTAGTTTTCATCAGTACCACTTTGCTTAGGTTTTACTTTTTATTCATTTTTTTTTTAATAAAATGTGACAAAAAAGCAGCAATTTTGAACTTTTATTATTTTTTTACGTTTACGCCGTTCACCGTACGGGATAATTAACAATATATTTTAATAGTTCATACTTTTACGCACGCGGCGACACTAAATATGTGTATTGATAATTTTTTTACGCTTTTTTGGGGGTAAAATGGGGAAAAACGGACGTTTTACTTTTTATTGGGGAGTGGATTTTTCAAATTTTTTTAAACTTTTTTATTTTACATTTTTGTACTTTATTTATTTATTTATTTTTACACTTTTTATTTCCCCATAGGGGCCTATTCATTGCAATCAGTTGATTGCTAATACTGTGCAGTGCTATGTATAGGACACAGCACTGCTCAGTATTATCGGGGATCTTCTGCTCCGGTGCTCGCGATCATGTCTGCGCGTAAATGTACGTCATGGTGCGCTAAGTACCACGTCATCATGATGTACATTTACGTCCATTGTCGTTAAGGCGTTAAAAGACAAGGGGGCAGTCCTGTTTGGAAGAAAAAAACATGTGTTTTTTCTCCAGAGGTGAAAAGCTCTCTTTACTATACCAGAAAAGCTGTGAATATCTTGAACAGTCTGAGAAACTGGTCACAGCAAAACGAGTTAAGGGCTCCAACATAGGCTTAGGTAACTTCTTAATAAAAAACAACATTAATGCCTATGTAGCATTAAAGAGTCATAGCTCCACCTCTTAATCCAACCATACCCCTTACCTTAATCCACCTACTCATCTCCTTGGTTGAACCTAATGGGCATGTTTTTTTTTTAAACCAAACTAACTATGGAGGCTAATGTTTACATTTTTATTTTTTTTATAAATTTGCTAAAATTTCTAAAATAGTTTTTACATGGTCATTATGGATTATCGAGAGCAGAATTATAGGGGAAACTACTTTTTATTTAGCACCAGGTCACAACATAACATGTGAAAAATGTAAAATGGGTTTGAAAACTTTCCAAATATATTTTCTCTCTCTCCAGCCCAGATAGTATGTTTGGCTGGGTTAAAGGGGTACTCCGCTGCTCAGTGTTTGGAAAAGACTGTTCCCGAACGCTGGAGCTGGGAGCACGGGATGTCATAGCCCAGCCCCTCATGACGTCACGGCCCCTCCCATATACTTGCATTATAAGGGCGGGGTGTGACATCATGAGGGGGCGGGGCAAAGTCAAGAGCTCCGAGCGCCGGCTCCAACAGTTTAATCCAAACGCTGAGCAGTGGAATACCCTTTAACATTTCAACGCAGCACCATCCCTGATGGGAATGCCAAATTCTACAAGCTAGATCTTTGCTGTCCAATGTCCCATTCGTTGCCCCCTAGGTGGAAATAGGGCAGGGAGCCGGACCCATCTGGCATATTTGCCACCCAGCATAGACTCGTCAGATCAAAAAACCCTTCATAAAGTGTGGTGTCCCGGTATAGTACCTTGTCCTGTCCCTTGTATTAAGTCCCCACAGCTAGAGCTCCTCCATCTCCACAGAGCTCTCCTGCAGGGCTTGCTCCTTGGTCGCCTCATTTAATTGTATTTACATGTCTATTATTTAATGTATTTTATATAGTGTATACATGTATAGGACCTTCCCAGGTCATGTGATCTACAGTTGTGAATGTACATATGTTCAAGGACCTTCCTGGGTCATGTGATGTACCCAGAGTTCACTGGGTTCAGGACTTACAGGTTTGCTGGCCAATGAGCATAGTCCAGCCCCCCTATTATATAAAGGGCTGTAGTCTGTAAATTCTCTCTCTTAGTTCCGGACTATCAAGCAAGCACAATCCGCAAATCAGCATATCTTCAGTCATCTCAACTAGGCCACAGCCTAAAGAACCAGCAGCCACTAAAACCGTGAATTATAAAGCTCAAACCTACAAATCCTGTGTGACTACTATTCTACTCAAATCTTATAATTAGTAGCACAGTGGCCTGCTTAAAGCTCATTACTGTTAGTCCAAGCAAAGCCTGTGAGGAACCTGCATCCCGGTTACCTCAGGAGAAACTGTTTAATTGTAAAGACAGTTGCATAAAATTTCCAGTTATCTCATAAATTCTGCTGTGGACATTCCGTTTATTATTCCTGACGTTTGTGGGCCGGTTGGTGGCAGGATCTCCTATACTAAGCAAACCACACCCTGGTGTCACGACAATTATGGGTTAATACCACCAGACTCTTTATCCACCATTGCAACACCCCAGACACCCCAAAGCGCTTTTTTTAAATTGGCACCTGCAGGCCAGATAGCAAATATGCCGAATGAATGGGAACAATATACCTTACAGGACTTATAGGCCTTACAATATAATAGTGCAAGTAGAAATGTGTAAATTTGGAGGGTCTAGGCCGATTGTTCACCACTTAAAAAGCAATAGGATCTTGGAAATGGTGAAAAAATAAAGCTCCAAGTAAATTTTTATAGCACAGTCCCCTATACCAGCTGTGACTGTTTCATGGTGCAGACAGCACTGGCCCAGCTTCTCATTTTTATTTAAATTTTTTTTGACACTTAAGGATGCAGGGCATTCTGAGTCCTTAAGGTACGTCCCGCGTTTCTCCGGTCCCTGCCACTCACCGGACGAGGACCACACCGGAATTCAACGATTCCAGGTCATACGGGTCTCCGGTGACCCGGAAAATAAGGGGAAATGGGGCTGTCAAAGACACCACCGATCCCCCTGAAGCGACAGACCAATAGCAGATCGGTGGCGGGAGGTTAAAGTTCGGTTCCCCCGCTCTGCCCACCCACAGTTGACAGGGCAGAGCAGGGGAACCGTGATGTGACCGGCGGCGATGACATGCGACTCCCTGGTGCAGACTACGGAAGCCAGTGGTCCCTAAACTGTAGCCCTCCAGATGTTGCAAAACTACAACTCCCAGCATGCCCAGACAGCTGTTTGGGCATGCTGGGGTTTGTAGTTTTGCAATATTTGGAGTGCTACAGTTTGGAGATCACTGTGCATGTAGTTGCATACCTCCAGCTGTGGCATAACTAAATCTCCCAGCATGCCCTTCGGCGATCAGTACATACTGGGTGTTTAGTTTTGCAACAGCTGGAGGCACACTGGTTGGTAAACACTGAGCTAGGTAACAGAACATAACTGAAGGTTTTTCAACCAGGGTGCCTCCAGCTGTTGCAAAGGTACAACTCTCAGCATGCACAGTCTGTCAGTGCATGCTAGGAGTTGTTGTTTTGCAACAGCTGGACGTTTGGGGGGCTTTTTCTGCTTTTACCTCTTATGGAAAGGAAACATTTTTACACTAACATGCTGGTGTTGCCCCATACTTTTTATTTTCACAAGAGGTAAAAGGAAAAAAAGACCACCAAAATTTGTAACACAATTTCTCCTGAGTACAGAAATACCCCATATGTGGGGTAAAATGCTCTGCGGGCACACAACAAGGCTCAGGAGTGAGAGCGCCCTATGTACATTTGAGGCCTAAATTGGTGATTTGTACAGGGGTGGCTGATTTTACAGCGGTTCTGACATAAACGCAAAAAAATAAATAACCCACGTGACCCCATTTTGGAAACTACACCCCTCACGGAGCATAACAAGAGAAAATTCGTCCGGAATTGAAGGCCACGTGTGTTTACAAAGCCCCAATGGTGCCAGAAAAATAAACCCCCAACGCCCCACAGGTGTCTGACAGATTTTTTTTGAACAGTCATCCGTGAAAATGAAAAATGTAATTTTTCATTTGCACAGCCCACTGTTCCAAAGGTCTGTCAAACGCCAGTGGGGTGTAAATACTCACTGCACCCCTTATTAAATTCTCTGAGGGGTGTAGTTTCCAAAATGGGGTCACATGTGTGGGGGGGGTCCACTGTTCTGGCACCACGGGGGCTTTGTAAACGCACATGGCCCCCCGACTTCTATTCCAACCAAATTTTCTCTCCAAAAGCCAAACGTGACTTCTCTTCTGAGCATTGTAGTTCACCCACAGTGCACTTTACATCCACACATGGGGTATTTCCATACTCTGATGAAATGGGGTTACAAATTTTGTTGGACATTTTCTCATATTACCCCTAGTAAAAAGGTAAAAAATTTTTTGGGGAAAACTGCATTTTAGTGGGAAAAAAAATTACACATCCAAATTTAACTAAAAGTAATC
The DNA here is from genome assembly GCF_029499605.1 of Hyla sarda. Taxonomy (NCBI): domain Eukaryota; kingdom Metazoa; phylum Chordata; class Amphibia; order Anura; family Hylidae; genus Hyla; species Hyla sarda. The sequence continues at coordinate 145,032,592 of NC_079194.1, read as the reverse complement.
AAACACCTGTGGGGTGTTAAGGCTCACTGTTCCCCTTGTTACGTTCCTTGAGGGGTGTAGTTTCCAAAATAGTATGCCATGTGTTTGTTTGTTTTTGCTGTTCAGGCACCTTAAGGGGATAAACATCCCAACTTTGTAGTCGGTTCCCAACATGATAGAGAAATAAAAAAAAAATCTAAAAGAACTTAACTACAGAGAGTTTCCCCACAAGATGGTAAGAGCCGTCCATCACAAGTAACTACTGGGTGTAATCATTCCCTAAGATCATTACGATGGCACATTTGGCAGTAAGGACGAGTGAGCAGAGTGAACACCACAGCAAGTCAGATGCCACAGGGACGCTCTTTGATATATGGAATTTACCAGAACAGACAGCACTGCCACTGACCATGTGTACAGCATGCCAAACCACTATATTCTTCACAGAATGAAGTATGGTATGAAGTTAAAGTTGCCAGAATAATGTGGCTAGGCAAAATGGCAGTGATAACATGTGATCCATTTAAATAAGGCAAGAAGCAGTCATGACTCTTCACATAACCTATTTGTGCATCCTGGAATTATCCTTTTATCTACACAGAGGAAGACATATTCTCCTACCCTACTATAATATAAATGTACATTTACACTATAAATTACTGTATTAGTAAGCACGAGAATGTGTCAGGATTATCAGAGTGTCTCATCCTATTTGAACACCTGGTGCTTCTTACACTACCTGTTAGTTGGTTTACTTTTATAGGAATTTTTTCTACGCATACGCCATTGACCGTGCGGTTTAATTAAGGATATATTTTTATAGTTCGGACATTTAGGCACGCGGCGATACCACGTGTGTTTTTATTTACACACTTTTGTTTTTAAATGGGAAAAGGGGGGTGATTCAGATTTTTATTAGGAAAGGGTTAAATCACATTGTTTTTTTTAAACTTTTTTTTATGCAGTGTTATAGCCCTCCTCTAGGGGCTATAACATTGCATACACTGATTGCAGGCCCTGTTCAATGCATTTCCATAGGAATGCATTGATCAGTATCTGTGCTTGATTGCTTAACCCCTTAAGGACTCAGGGTTTTTCCGTTTTTGCACTTTCGTTTTTTCCTCCTTACCTTTTAAAAATCATAACCCTTTCAATTTTCCACCTAAAAATCCATATTATGGCTTATTTTTTGCGTCACCAATTCTACTTTGCAGTGACATTAGTAATTTTACCCAAAAATGCACGGCGAAACGGAAAAAAAAATCATTGTGCGACAAAATTTAAAAAAAAACGCCATTTTGTAAATTTTGGGGGCTTCCGTTTCTACGCAGTACATATTTCAGTAAAAATTACACCTTATCATTATTCTGTAGGTCCATATGGTTAAAATGATACCCTACTTATATAGGTTTGATTTTGTCGCACTTCTGGAAAAAATCATAACTACATGCAGGAAAATTTATACATTTAAAAATGTAATCTTCTGACCCCTATAACTTTTTTATTTTTCCACGTACAGGGCGGTTTTTCACGGTATGATTTTTGTTTTGATCTGACTTTTTGATCACTTTTTATTCATTTTTTAATGGTATAAAAAGTGACCAAAATACGCTTTTTTGGACTTTGGAATTTTTTTGTGCGTACGCCATTCACCGTGCGGTTTAATTAATGATATATTTTTATAGTTCGGACATTAACGCACGCGGCGATACCACATATGTTTATTTTTTATTTTTTTACACTGTTTTATTTTTTTTTATGGGAAAAGGGGGGTGATTCAAACTTTTATTAGGGAAGGGGTTAAATGACCTTTATTAACACTTTTTTTTAACATTTTTTTTGCAGTGTTATAGGTCCCATAGGGACCTATAACACTGCACACACTGATCTCTTACACAGATCACAGGCGTGTATTAACACGCCTGTGATCAGTGTTATCGGCGCTTGACTGCTCCTGCCTGGATCTCAGGCACGGAGCAGTCATTCGCCGATCGGACACCGGGGAGGCAGGTAAGGGCCTTCCCGGTGTCCGGTCAGCTGTTCGGGACACCGCGGCGGTCCCGAACAGCCCGACTGAGCAGCTGGGTCACTTTCAGTTTCACTTTAGAAGCGGTGGTCAGCTTTGACCGCCGCTTCTAAAGGGTTAATACCGCACATCGCTGCGATCGGCGATGTGTGGTATTAGCCGCGGGTCCCGGCCGTTGATTAGCGCCGGGACCGATGCGATATGATGCGTTAAAGGGGTATTCCAGGAAAATACTTTTTTTTTTTTATATATCAACTGGCTCCAGAAAGTTAAACAGATTTGTAAATTACTTCTATTAAAAAATCTTAGTCCTTTCAGTACTTATGAGCTTCTGAAGTTAAGGTTGTTCTTTTCTGTCTAAATCCTCTCTGATGACACCTGTCTCGGGAAACACCCAGTTTAGAAGCAAATCCCCATAGCAAACCTCTTCTAAACTGGGCATTTCCTGAGACAGGTGTCATCAGAGAGGATTGAGACAGAAAAGAACAACCTTAACTTCAGAAGCTCATAAGTACTGAAAGGATTAAGATTTTTTTAATAGAAGTAATTTACTAACCTGTTTAACTTTCTGGAGACAGTTGATATATATAAAAAAGTTTTTTTCCTGGAATACCCCTTTAAGCTGGGAAGAAGGTAAGGCACCTCCCGCTGTCCTCTCAGCTGTTCGGGATACCGCGATTTCACTGCGGCGGTCCCGAACAGCTCCGCTGAGCTAACCGGCAGCACATTCTCCCATTTTAGATGCTGCAATCAATTTAGATCGAGGCGTCTGAAGGGTTAATACCATACATCAGCCCGATCGGCGATGTCCAGTATTAGCCGCAGCTCCTGGATGTTGATAGCAACCGGGACCCCGCAGATACGAAGCGCGCTCAGCTTCTGAGTGCGCTTCGCAGATCGTGAGCCGGCCATGGACGTAAATATATCCCTGTGGTCGTTAAGGGGTTAAACGCCTAAGCGTTGAGTAGACTTTCATTCTCCTGGAACTGCTGCATGGTTCAAACAAACTTATCAACAAACCATGCTTTCCTTTATGCGCACAAGCTGAGGTCTCATCACTCCAACATTCAGTGTAGGCCTTCCAACATTCATCACACTATTGAAGACATGGTGAGCACTTCATTAGGTTTGTGGTTTCACATTTCACCCTGTGAATCTAGAGTTTGCACAATATCCTGTCCCACAGTGGCAAAAATAGCTGCACCCCCTCTCCCGCGATCTCCCCGTTTCCTGCCAAGCTGCAAAGGCATCCAATGTGATGACCCAGGATGAGACTTGGGACGACAAATACATCCCAACCCAAAATCACAACCCCGAGGTCGACAGCAGGGAGAAGCAGCCGTGCAAAGGAAATGCAATGTACAGAACCATCTATCATGAGACCTATTACACTTCATACACGTGTACTGCATCATGTCACCCACGTATGGTGGTGCATCTCACGCCCTCTCTCCCCAAAGTCCTTTGTCACATACTCTACGTGTTGCCGGATACAGAGCAGGTTCAGTCTCAGATCTGGCTCATCTGACCCAACTACACAGAATGTTATCAAAATTCCAAGAAGTGACTTAATTCTATCTACTGCTCTGGTAACTGACACCTATTGTAGAGTCTGCACACTGCATTATACCAACAGGTGAAGGGGGGCGCTTTACAGACAAGTGGTATCTTACTATTCCTATATTAGAAACATACAGGTCTATCAAAATAAGAGTTTAACCATCTATAGTTCTGCAACTCCCTAAGAGACAAGGTTGCTTTCATTCACTTACAGCAAGCAGAAATCTTAAAAATGGTGATGAATGAAACTCAAAAGTATAAAGAAGTTGCAGAACGTTCCATTACAGCAGTGTTTCCCAACCAGGGGGCCTCCAGATGTTGCAAAACTACAACACCCAGCATGCCTGGACAGCCTTTGGCTGTCCAGGCATGCTGGGAGTTGTAGTTTCGCAACACCTGGAGGCACTCTGGTTGGGAAACACGACATTACAGAATGCATCAGTCACTGCATTCATCATCCTGAGGCCCCAATGAGGTGGGAGGACACTTACCACATGAGCAGCAGGTGAAGCAATTGGTGTGAAACAGGTTTCCCATGGCTTGGCAGGCCTGGCTCGCTCCATATACCCCTTTCCCACATTTGATACAAATACCTAAGGAAAGAGGAAAAATCATCAGAAACCATAAACATTTAGGGGCAGACAACACAAGTGGATGATGTGGGTAAGAGGATAACATCACATATCCGCACGCATTCCCATCGAGCAACTAGTGGGGTCCATTTATGATGGAATAACATTGATTCACACCCTGTATATCTACACACTATTATCTCTTCTAATACTCCAGTCACATCCACCACTGCAGTCACTATTCAATTATTGTACTGCCTTTTTCTCCAGTCACATCCAGAGCTGCAGTTCTACCCTGCTGGTTTCCTGACAACACCATAGTGCATTATGGAATAAAAATAGATTTCCTCCACACTATATAGACTAATGAATAAATATGTGCCCCCCCCCCCCCCCGCCCCCCCCAACACACTCCCCTCATCATGCAAGATATGAGCCTTTAATGGCAACAAAGTTTTGGGCTTGAATATGGAGATACACTTTAGTCCATCACAACCAGCAGAACTGATCGCCTTAGTGATAACCGGTAGCGGGATCAATAAGAGTTCTTGTTGTCGCCGCCTCCCCCATGTGGTCCCGCTTCTCACCTTGACCTTAGTATTCGGCTGCAGGTTTTGTTTTACTCTACAAAAAAGATGACGTCACAAGAAACAAAATCCCAGTGAAGACATTGAGGCCACGGCGTCAGATGTGTATTTGCTTGTCTTGGAATGTAATTATGGAAAAATGTGGGCGGTGGGGTGGAGACTGGCGATGGGGCAAGAGAGTTTGGGAAAATATTTTTGCAAACCAAACATTAACCCTTACAGCTTGTCTGCTGGTACAAAGGGGAGTGGGTCAGGGCTGGTTTTGTTCATACATACACACAAATTCTACTGACATCCACCATAATATAGTCACTGCCTCAAGTTAAAGGGGTACTCCGGTGGAAATCAACTGGTGCCAGAAAGTTAAAACAGATTTGTAAATTACTTCTATTAAAAAAATCTTAATCCTTCCAGTACTTATTAGCTGTTGAATACTACAGAGGAAACTCTTCTTTTTGGAACACAGAGCTCTCTGCTGAATCACGAGCACAGTGCTCTCTGCTGACATCTCTGTCCATTTTAAGAACTGTTCAGAGTAAAAGAAAATCCCCATAGAAAACATATACTGCTCTGGACAGTTCCTAAAATGGACAGAGATGTCAGCAGAGAGCACTGTGCTCGTGATGTCAGCAGAGTGCACTGTGTTCCAAAATGAAAAGAATTTCCTCTGTAGTATTCAGCAGCTAATAAGTACTGGAAGGATTAAGATTTTTTAATAGAAGTAATTTACAAATCTGTTCAACTTTCTGGCAAAAGGTTTCTCCACTGGAGTACCCCTTTAATATGACAGGAACACTATCCACTTCACAGTCTTAGGAGGCAGAGAACTTCCCACCATCTAAAAACAAGGGGAGGGTTACTTTTCCTAAATGTGACTGTCCACCCACAATATGACAAGTTGTCTCCAGGTCAAGATCCCAAGATACTGGTGAAGGAGCTAACTCCACACCAAGTACAGCTGGGTGAGTGAGAGACTCTTTAGGAAGGAAGAAAACACTTCAAGATAAATTTGCCATACATGGAAAAAAAGAGGCATGGCCAGCAGTTTCCCACACTGAACAATCTTTCTCATATAAAAGGTCATCAGTCTTAATAGGGGAGCTCCAATGAAAATAAGAGGATCAAAGTTCGGCTGCTGGGACCTCCAGAAATGAGCAGTGACTTGGAGCAGAACCAATTAAGAACCGTTCTATATCCCTTCAGCACCTCTACAGGGAAAGTGCAGTCTTACAAGGAATACAGCCAATTCCGTACACATATATTAAGTACAATCAGTTCTAACAATGAGGCAGGTATGGGAAACCCACTGTAAAACATAAAGAATCCCTGTCAGCGGGACAGAAATTACACACAACCATCCCCGCACTCTGATATGTGAAACTATCACCACTGAAGATGATACTGAGACTTTATCTGCTTTGTAGCCATATTGTCAGTCAGCAAGGAAAGGGTTAACACGCAGCCGTCGGGGGATAATGGGCGCTTGTTGGTGATCTCTGTGCTCGCTGGAATGTCTACAGTAACTTGGCAGGAAACAAACGGTGAATGTACACAGCAAACAGTCACGTTGTGTTCCTGTGCAGCATTTCCAGAGAATGTGAGATGATGGTTTAGCACTGTGTCAGCTTCACAGCTTCCTGTGTCAGGCCAGCGAGCTACAGATGTAGGGACAAGGAGGATGAGTGGTCATCTGCAGAGTGCGCAGGACATGAGTGGTCATCTGCAGAGTGCGCAGGACATGAGTGGTCATCTGCAGAGTGCGCAGGACATGAGTGGTCATCTGCAGAGTGCGCAGGATAGAGAGGACATGAGTGGTCATCTGCAGAGTGCGCAGGATAGAGAGGACATGAGTGGTCATCTGCAGAGTGCGCAGGACATGAGTGGTCATCTGCAGAGTGCGCAGGATAGAGAGGACATGAGTGGTCATCTGCAGAGTGCGCAGGATAGAGAGGACATGAGTGGTCATCTGCAGAGTGCGCAGGACAGAGAGGACATGAGTGGTCATCTGCAGAGTGCGAAGGACAGAGAGGACATGAGTGGTCATCTGCAGAGTGCGCAGGACATGAGTGGTCATCTGCAGAGTGCGCAGGACAGGGAGGACATGAGTGGTCATCTGCAGAGTGCGCAGGACAGGGAGGATGAGTGGTCATCTGCAGAGTGCGCAGGACAGGGAGGATGAGTGGTCATCTGCAGAGTGCGCAGGACAGGGAGGACATGAGTGGTCATCTGCAGAGTGCGCAGGACAGGGAGGACATGAGTGGTCATCTGCAGAGTGCGCAGGATAGAGGAGGACATGAGTGGTCATCTGCAGGGTGCGCAGGACAGAGAGGACATGAGTGGTCATCTGCAGAGTGCGCAGGACAGGGAGGACATGAGTGGTCATCAGCAGAGTGCGCAGGATAGGGAGGACATGAGTGGTCATCTGCAGAGTGCACAGGACAGGGAGGACATGAGTGGTCATCTGCAGAGTGCGCAGGACAGGGAGGACATGAGTGGTCATCTGCAGAGTGCGCAGGACAGAGAGGACATGAGTGGTCATCTGCAGAGTGCGCAGGACAGAGAGGATGAGTGGTCATCTGCAGAGTGCGCAGGACAGGGAGGACATGAGTGGTCATCAGCAGAGTGCGCAGGACAGGGAGGACATGAGTGGTCATCTGCAGAGTGCGCAGGACAGGGAGGACATGAGTGGTCATCTGCAGAGTGCGCAGGACAGGGAGGACATGAATGGTCATCTGCAGAGTGCGCAGGACAGAGAGGACATGAGTGGTCATCTGCAGAGTGCGCAGGACAGGGAGGACATGAGTGGTCATCTGCAGAATGCGCAGGATAGAGAGGACATGAGTGGTCATCAGCAGAGTGCGCAGGACAGAGAGGACATGAGTGGTCATCTGCAGAATGCACAGGACAGAGAGGACATGAGTGGTCATCTGCAGAATGCACAGGACAGAGAGGACATGAGTGGTCATCTGCAGAGTGCGCAGGACAGAGAGGACATGAGTGGTCATCTGCAGAGTGTGCAGGACAGAGGAGGTCATGAGTGGTCATCTGCAGAGTGCGCAGGACAGAGGAGGTCATGAGTGGTCATCTGCAGAGTGCGCAGGACAGAGGAGGACATGAGTGGTCATCTGCAGAGTGCGCAGGACAGGGAGGACATGAGTGGTCATCTGCAGAGTGCGCAGGATAGGGAGGACATGAGTGGTCATCTGCAGAGTGCGCAGGACAGGGAGGACATGAGTGGTCATCTGCAGAATGCGCAGGACAGGGAGGACATGAGTGGTCATCTGCCGAGTGCGCAGGACAGAGAGGACATGAGTGGTCATCTGCAGAGTGCGCAGGACAGCAGAGGACACGAGTGGTCATCTGCAGAGTGCGCAGGACAGAGAGGACATGAGTGGTCATCTGCAGAGTGCGCAGGACAGAGAGGACATGAGTGGTCATCTGCAGAGTGCGCAGGACAGAGAGGACATGAGTGGTCATCTGCAGAGTGCGCAGGATAGAGAGGACATGAGTGGTCATCTGCAGAGTGCGCAGGACAGAGAGGACACGAGTGGTCATCTGCAGAGTGCGCAGGACAGAGAGGACATGAATGACTCCCAGCAATCTATAGACAGTGAGGGACACATCCACACAGCATCCCCCCCAAGTGATCTACAGATGTGACAGTGAGTAAGCAGTCATCTGCAGTGCTACCTACACCACACACACCACACTTCTGCAATCTACAGACATAGGGAGAACAAGAAATGTGAGTAACCATTTGTAGACTTCCCTCTGATCTACAGACAGTAACATTGAGAACTTACGTGACCATCCATAAAGCGTGCCCTCAGGAATCTTAAGACAGTGACAGTAAGAAGAGTGTGTGTTAGGGTCCCACCCGAAATGCGGCCACCTCCGCGTGGTGGATGGGGGGACACGTTTTGATCAAAAAGTGCGCTAAGAGCCTAAATTTTTTCACCAAGAGTGCTGCTGCAACCTTTTTTTTTGTATACAGTGACAGTAAGAAGAGACATGGTCTCTCACAGAGCATTAGGCCCCCACTGGTGATCTACAGAAGTAGTAACAGCTAGGACGTGAGTGACTGTCTGCACAGTGTCGTCCTCCCCAGCATTCTACAGACATAATGACAGAAGACACGAGTGACCATACCCAGAAAATTCCCCCAGCAATATGTGACCTTTAGTGCCCATACCATGAAACTTTATGATCCTGCACAGGCTCGCTATACTAAATCTCTAGGACCACCTGCAATCTTCAAACTGGGGACTCTTCCGACTGCATGGAGCGGTGGGGTCAGCACGCGCTCCATACATTGTCTATGAGCAAGCCATATATACCCAAGTGCCATACTCTGGTATCTCAAGTAGAGATGAGTGAAGTTACAGTAATTCGATTTGTCACAAACTTCTCGTTTCGGAAGTTGCTGACTTTAGCCTGCATAAATTAGTTCAGCTTTCAGGTGCTCCGGTGGGCTGGAGACTCTCTCCTAGGACTGTATCCACCTTTTCCAGCCCACCGGAGCACCTGAAAGCTGAACTAATTTATGCAGGATAAAGTTAGCAACTGCCGAGCAGTTCGTGACGAATCGAATTACTGGAAGTTCGCTCATCTCTAATCTCAAGTGCTCCCATCTACAACGCATGGACGTCTTACCAACCCCACCACTCCATGCAGCAGGGAGAGTCTGGGCACATTTCTGAAGATTACATGGGGTGCCAGAGGCCTGACAACCCAACATATATAGGGGATACGTTTTTAAGCACTGGAATATCCCTTTAAGAGGTGCAGCCTTTTTAATTAGTCACATCTTGTGCACCTCAAAGTGAAATCTATTCCAGAGAGGTGCGGATAGATTTTTTTTTTCATACCAGTCTAGCGTAAATCTTTGAGAAATCCCCCCCCCCCCTTTCTGTTTCAATTCCTCAACAGTTTCAAAATGTCTGCTACAGCTGTGACTTGGGACGTTCTTATTTACCTCCCGAGACTAAAAACCTAATAGGTCACATAGCCGAGGGCCTGTTACTCTAAGTTTAGACAATCCTCTCTGAGGAAAACAGCCTAAACATCCCATTGTGTCAGCGCAGTTACAATGTATTGGCAGAGGGAGAGAGTAGGGCTACTGTTGCGTTCAGCTCACAAAGGAATGTCTGGACTCGCTAGAACGTAGCATCACAAGGACCGGTTTACATCACCATTAGGATCTACCGTCAAAAAATGTATTCAGATGCACAGTATACATGACTACATGTGGCAAGGTCCATAAACCAAAACGGGCCAAATATAGTCTACTTAGACTCATTTAGGTCCGTTTCATGACCGTATATGTTTATATGCAGATGACAAGTGTTGTAGACTAAATAAAAGAAACTAAACACCTGCTGGAGGGGGCAGAGATGACATGGTATGTTCACACATGAAGAAACACCTCGCGCACCAGTCATCAAGACACAGGGGGGTTTATGCCTTGAGGACACAGCTAGGGCTGGGCGGTATGACCAAATATGTGTATCACGCATTTTTTTTTTAACTTACGGCGGTTCCACGGTATATAACGGTATTTTCACCCCCCCCCCAATCATGTGACCCGCCAGCGCTGTTCTGCCCTCCCCCCCCCCCCCCCCAATTAATAGTCAGCCCAGCGGGGAACTACTCACAGATGTCACGTTCAAGCACTGCCCTCCTCCTCTTTGTTGGGGGCCGCTGGCGCTGGAACTCACTGTACGCCAGTGGTCTCCAACCTGCGGACCTCCAGTTGTTGAAAAACTACAACTCCCAGCATGCCCGGACAGCCAACGGCTGTCCGGGCATGCTGGGAGTTGTAGTTTTGCAACAGCCGGAGGTCCGCAGGTTGAAGACCACTGCTGTACGCTGTATCCCTATGCCCGGGCTGCAAAAGATACAGAAAATAAACTTTAAACTCACCTACGTTGGCCACATGCTGGGGACTGGAATGCCGGACAGCCATCAGCCTATCACCGGCCGGAGTGATGTCCCGCCTCGGCCAGTGATAGGCTGAGCCCACTGTTATGTAAGAAGCCGGCAAGAGCTCCTTATATTGACAGTGGGCTCAGCCTATCACTGGCCGGGGCGGGACATCGCTCTGGCCGGTGATAGGCTGACGGCTGTCCAGCGTTCCAGTACCCAGCGTAAGGCCCCGACGTTGGTGAGTTTAAAGTTTATTTTCTGTATCTTTTGCAGCCCAGGCATAGGGATACAGCGTACAGCAGTGGTCTCCAACCTGCGGACCTCCAGCTGTTGCAAAACTACAACTCCCAGCATGCCCACCATGCTGGCAGTTGTAGTTTTGCACCATCTGGAGGTCTGCAGGTTGGAGACCACTGGCGTACAGTATAGAGTTCCAGCGCCCGGCGGCCCCCAACAAAGAGCAGGAGGGCAGTGCTTGAACGTGACATCTGTGAGTAGTACCCCGCTGGGCTGATCATTAATTGGGGGGGGGGGGGCAGAACAGCGCTGGCGGGTCACATAGGATTAGTTCCCTGATGTGGGGACAGCGCTGCGCTGGGCTGATAATACATTCCCGAGGGGGAGGGGCCCGACCGGTATTGCGGTATGGGGGAAAATTCATATCGTGCAGCACAAAAAATTCGGCATTCGGTATGAACCGGTATACCGCCCAGCCCTAGGCACAGCCACCTTTCAGTTTTGCATTTTGTTTTTTTCTCCTCACCTTCTAAGAGACACAACTCTTATTTTTCCATCTACAGGTCGATATAAAGCCTTGTTTATTGCACAACCAATTGTACTTTGCTAAATATTTTTCATTTTACCAAGAAATGTATGCAAAGGAAAAAAAATATTATGTTGGGGAAACAAAACAGAATTTAGCAACTTGGGGGACGGGGGGGACATTTTAACACATTGCACTTTATATTAACCCCTTAACGACCAAGGACGTATATGTAGGTCCTTGGCCGGCTCCCGCGATATAAGCTTCCCGGCTGCTCAGTGAGGCTGATCGGGACCCCCGCAGTGAAAATGCGGTGTCCCAATCAGCTAGGACGCGAGCGGAGGTCCTCTTACCTGCCTCCGGCATGTCCGATCGGCGATTGATTGCTCCAAGCCCGAGATGCAGGCTTGAGCAATCGACCGCCAATAACACTGATCAATGCAAAGCTATGGCGTTGCAGTCATCAGTGTGTATAGTGTTATAGCCCCCTAGGGGAGCTATAACACTGCAAAAAAAAAAAAAAAGTGTAAAAAAAAGTTAATAAATGTGATTTAACCCTTTCCCTAATAAAAGTCCAAATCACCCCCTTTTCCCATAACAAAAAAAAACATGTAAATAATAAATATAAACATGTGGCATCGCCGTGTGCGTAAATATCCAAACTATGAAAATATATCATTAAACCGCACGCCAATGGCATATGCGCAAAAAAAAATAAATTCCAAAGTCCAAAATAACATATTTTTTTTTTTTGGTCACTTTTTATATCATGAAAAAATTTTGAAAAAGTTATCAAAAAGTCCGATCAATACAAAAAATGGTACCGCGTAAAAACTTCAGATCACAGCGCAAAAAATGAGCCCTCATACCACCCCGTATGCGGAAAAATAAAAAAGTTATAGGGGTCAGAAGAGGACAATTTTAAACGTATTAATTTTCCTGCATGTAGTTATGATTTTTTCCAGAAGTACGACAATATCCAACCTATATAAGTAGGGTATCATTTTAATTGTATGGACCTACAGAATAAAGATAAGGTGTCATTTTTCCCGAAAAATGTACTGCATAGAAACGGAAGCCCCCAAAATTTACAAAATGGGGGTTTCTTCAGTTTCGTCGCAGAATGATTTTTTTTCCGCTTTGCCGCAGATTTTTGGGTAAAATGACTGATGTCACTGCAAAGTAGAATTGGTGGCACAAAAAATAAGCCATCATATGGATTTTTAGGTGCAAAATTGAAAAAGTGTTATGAAAAAGTGTTTTTAAAAGGTGAGGAGGAAAAAACGAAAGTGCAAAAACGGAAAAACCTGTGGTCCTTAAGGGGTTAAAACTTGTTATATTTATTCTGCGAGTCGTTACCATTGCAACAATACCCATATTTACACAATTTTGTACTAGTGTAACAATAAAATAAATGAATGAATGAATGAATGTAAGGGCATGCTAAAAAATTTAAATTTGCCCTATTGTAATCCTTATAAACTTTTTTTCGGTATAGGAGGTTATATAAAGGCTTGTTTTTTGTGCCATGACCTGTAGGGTTTTATTGGTTTTACTTTTTATTCCACTTTATTCTGGGATGTGACCTCACATGATGATCCACTGGTAGAGTATGCTGAGGCAAACTGAGCAGATCGCCATGGGACCTGCACAGAGAACCTCAAAACGACAAAACCAAGGGGGGGGTTGTTCAGGGAAGTTTCCTGTCAGAAACTGTCTATGAAGCAAGGACAGTTCCCATGCTCGCTTCATAATAGCTGTACAATGCAACATAAGTCACTGTGCGCTAGGGCTGGGCGGTATACCGGTTCATACCAAATACCGAAATTATTGTGCTGCACGCTATGAATTTTAACCCATACCGCAATACCGGTTTGGCCCCTCCGCCTCGGGAATGAATGAATTATCAGCCCAGCGCAGCGCTGTCCCCACATCTGGGAACGAATCATAACATCATATGTGACCCGCAAGAGCTGTCCTCCCCCCCCCCCCCACATTAATTATTAGCCCAGCGCTGTCCCCATCGGGGTACTACTCACATATGTCACCCGCAAACGCTGCCCTCCTGTTTGTTGCGGCCGCCGGCGCTGACACTCTAAACCAGTGGTCTTCAACCTCCAGATGTTGCAAAACTACAACCCCCAGCCGTTGGCTGTCCGGGCATGCTGGGAGTTGTAGTTGTGCAATATCTGGAGGTCCGCAGGTTGAAGACCACTGCTCTATACTGTATCCCTATGCCCGGGCTGCAAAAGTTAAACAAAATAAACTTTAACTCACCTTCCCCGTTGGTCTGGACCAGCTTCCTAGGAAATGGAAAGTCAGAAAGCCGTCAGCCTATCACCGGCCGCAACGATGTTCCGCCTCGGCCGGTGATAGGTTGAGCCCACTGTCATGTAAGAAGCCGTAAGAGCGTAAGGCCAACGTGGGAACATGCGTTAAAGTTTATTTTTGTTTACCTTTTGCAGCCTGGGCATAGGGATTCAGTAATAGAGTGTCAGCGCCGACAGCCGCAACAAACAGGAGGATGAGGAGGGCAGCGCTGGCGGGTGATATGTGAGTATTTACCTAATGAGGACAGTGCAGCGCTGGGCTAATACTGTTATATACTGTGGAACCGCCATAAGTTACAAAAATACCGCGATACACATATTTGGCCAAACCGCCCAGCCCTACTGTGCGCCATGAAACATGCAGCAGCAACATCATATGTCAAGTGTTTTAACCAATGAGGGTCCTGAGACCCCAAATAATTGTTAGAATGAAGGGTGAGTATGTACAAGTTCTATAAAAGTCTATAGAACAAGAACTTCTACCAGTTATATCGATCGGTGGGGTTTTCAGCACTTGGACCCTCACTGGTTTAAAAGATAAAAAATAAAACAAAAAACCTTGAAATGACACACTCTAAATCTACTCTAACTAATTTCTGGCGCAAGTTGTACTAAAACCACCAGGCTTCAGAAGACAAGCCCCTTCCAATATGCCGCACCCCAAAGTGATGAGACCGCTTATAGCATCGCCCTCGACATTACATAATTGTGGCTACTCATCTGCCTCTCAGCTTGGCCGTGACTGGCTGAGATAAGTTTCTTGTACTTTTGTCACTATTCATGTGTTACTATATTGTAATGTGAAGCCTGTGGTTCTCATGAGCAGTTTTATCCCATCCATAATACCACTCTCAGTTATCAGATACAGTGTAAAACCGATTTACAAACTAAACCCCAAATTTGGAGAAGTCAGACACTTGATCGTCTACAGGTCACCAATTAGGGGTGAGTGTAAGCTGCACAATAAAGAACATCAATTTAGCCCCTGAAGGTTGAGAGGTCTGAGGGAAACAAGAGACCAGCCAATCATCATATTAAAGAAGTTAAAGGGGTATTCCAGGAAAAACTTTTTATATATATATATATATATATATATATATATATATATATCTCAAATGGCTCCAGAAAGTTAAACAGATTTGTAAATTACTTTTATTTAAAAATCTTAATCCTTTCAGTACTTATGAGCTTCTGAAGTTAAGGTTGTTCTTTTCTGTCTCAATCCTCTCTGATGACACCTGTCTCGGGAAACGCCCAGTTTAGAAGAGGTTTGCTATGGGGATTTGCTTCTAAACTGGGAGTTTCCCGACACAGGTGTCATCAGAGAGGATTTAGACAGAAAAGAACAACCTTAACTTCAGAAGCTCAAAAGTACTGAAAGGATTAAGATTTTTTAATAGAAGTAATTTACAAATCTGTTTAACTTTCTGGAGCCAGTTGAAATATAAAAAAAAGTTTTTTCGTGGATAACCCCTACAACTTCCATCGAAACAGCAAAGGGGTTGCATGCAAAACACAAACGGCAGAAACAACAGCACAGACATGAAAAATTTCAAGGGTGCAAGCGGAACGTCGGCTTCAAAGACAAGTCCCAGCCTGATACAAGGCGCGCTGTGTCTGCAGTGTTTATTCTTGGAGGAATCCACCTAATTTCAGTCCTGTGACTCCAGACGTGAGGCGTAATGACGGCTTTCTGCAGGATAAATAGGCCTTTGTGGCTCCGCAATTACAGACAGCAGCTCCACTCTCCTGTGCCCGCTGGTAATTCGCCGCAAAATGATATTCCATTCTAAGTAAGGACTAGATAATTACAGTGCAGACCACATCCAGACCTGCCACAGGGGGTGCTGTAGTGGGTAACGTAGTGCCAGGGTTACTTCTGCCATCAATCTGGATGTTGTATAATTTAACCCCTTAAAGGGGTATTCCAGGAAAAAACTTTTTTTTATATATCAACTGGCTTCAGAAAGTTAAAACAGATTTGTAAATTACTTCTATTAAAAATATTAATCCTTTCAGTACTTATGAGCTTCTGAAGTTAAGGTTGTTCTTTTCTGTCTAAATCCTCTCTGATGACACCTGTGTCGGGAAACTCCCAGTTTAGAAGCAAATCCCCATAGCAAACCTCTTCTAAACTGGGCATTTCCTGAGACACGTGTCATCAGAGAGGATTGAGACAGAAAACAACAACCTTAACTTCAGAAGCTCATAAGTACTGAAAGGATTAAGATTTTTAATAGAAGTAATTTACAAATCTGTTTAACTTTCTGGAGCCAGTTGATATATATAAAAAAGTTTTTTCCTGGAATACTCAGCCCATTTTCACCTTAAGGACACAGCCAATTTAATGTTAGCGTTTTAGTTTTTTCCTCCTCCCCTTCTAAAATTCATAACTCATATTTCCATTCCCAGACCCATGAGGGCTTGTAAACATACTAAAATGTATGGTAAACCCCCAAAAAAATGTTGTGTGTAAGAAAATTTAAAACAAAATCTTAATTCTGCAAATTTGGGGGTTATGGTTACATACATTTCTATTATTGTACTGCTTTTTAAAAAATCTCAAACTTTTTTTTTTTTTTTAACAAAATCAGTATGTTTAAAATTGCCCTATTTTGACTATCTCTAACCTTCTTATTTTTCCGGATTTAGGGATGTGTGAGGGCTCTTTTTTTGCGCCATGATCTGCAGTTTGCTTTGGTACCATGTTTGCTTTTATGTCACTTTTTGATTGCTTTTTATGAAATGTTTTGCAGTTTGATGTGACAAAAAAGCTGACATTTTTGGACTTAAAAAAAAATTTTTTTTTTACATTTACGCCATTCGCCGTGGGGGATCATTAACATTATATTTTTATAGTTCGGACATTTATGTACGCAACAATACCAAACATGCTTATTATTTATCTTTTTTGTATTAATATGGGGAAAAGGGGCGATTTAAAACTTGAGGAGGGGCTTTTTCACATTTTTTTTGTAACTTTTTTTTACATTTACTTTACACTTTTATAGTTCCCATAGGAGACTATTTGTAGCCCTCTTTAGATTGCTAATACTGTTCAGTGCTATGCACTGATCAGTATTATCAGCGATCTTCTGTATTGATCACGGTACCTGAGCGGTTAATGGCAGTCCGCCATTACCGGCGAGTCCGCGTCTGCTGACAGCTGCCGGGACCAGTTGGAAAAGAAGCAAGTGCAGCTCCTGCGCTCGTGTCACAGCTGCGCTGTTAATGTACGTGTAATGTAAGTGATGCTATGCAGCACCGTATATTTACGGCGCATGTCCTTAAGGGGTTAAACTTCTATGCTTGGCGGCACCAAGAGACAATGCACTAGTGCCCGTCATAGGGCAGGAGTAACCCCAGATTCCTGCTTCGCTCCCATTTTGAATAGAGCTGCAGAGCTCTCCCTGCAAACGATGGTCCGCAAACTGTAAGGGCTTGCTGAGAGTTGTAGTTTTACAACAGCTGGAAGGTCACAGGCTGATGGGCATAGCTTATCACCTGATAAAATCATCATACGGAGGGTAAGACTCAAACAACCTACATCTCAGATCCCCTCCCCCACACTCCCAGCATCAAGTCCACACTCTAAGAAACGATGAGATGCTAATCCCATCAGTTTAAGACAAATTCTAGGAATTCTTGGACTGTGTGTCAATGCTGCAGGTGTTTGGTGAAAAGAAAGACACCTCCATGTCTACTACAATAAGGAGAGCCAGCAACAAAGACACAAGTCACATCTTTTGCTGGGGTTTATGTTTGGTGATTTGGAGGGGGCTGGACTGGGGGGGATACTGCAGGGTACTTATTAAAGGGGTACTCCGGTGAAAACCTTTTTTCTTTTAAATCAACTGGTGGCAGAAAGTTAAACATATTTGTAAATTACTTCTATTAAAAAATCTTAATCCTTCCAGTACTTATTAGCTGCTGAATGCTACAGAGGAAATTCCTTTCTTTTTGGAACACTGATGACATCACGAGCACAGTGCTCTCTGCTGACATCTCTCCATTTTAGCAACCATGCATAGCAGATGTATGCTAAGGGCAGCATGGTGGCTCAGTGGTTAGCACTGCTGCCTTGCAGTGCTGGGGACTTGGGTTCAAATCACAATGAGGACAACAATAAATAAAGTGTTATTATTATTATTATTATAATAACGTCAGCATAGAGAACTGTGCTTGTGATGTCATCAGAGAGCATTCCAAAGAGAAAAGAATTTCCTCTGTAGTATTCAGCAGCTAATAAGTACAGGAAGAATTAAGATTTTTTTAATAGAAGTAATTTACAAATATGTTTAACTTTCTGCCACCAGTTGATTTAAAAGAAAAAAGGTTTTCACCGGAGTACCCCTTTAAGGAAGGATAATGCAGCTAGGCCAAAATTGCAGCAAAATACAATAGCCAGCATGCCGAGACAGAATCTCAATATGTTTTTTGCACCTAACACAATTTAGCACTGCTTCCAGTTGTGACTCCTTGTGCACCATACGGCACATCACATACAAATTGTGCCAAACTTGCTTGAGTCACATAGGGGGGAGATTTATCAAAACCTGTGCAGAGGAAGAGTGGTGCAGTTGCCCATAGCAACCAATCAGATTGCTTCTTTCATTTTCCACAGGCCTCTTTAGAGGCCTGTGGAAAATGAAAGAAGCAATCTGATTGGTTGCTATGGGCAACTGCACCACTCTTCCTCTGCACAGGTTTTGATAAATCTCCCCCATAGAAGTCACAACCTGAACATGATGGAAAAACATCAGAACACTGTGTAAATGACTCTAAAATGGAAAGTTTGGCCAAGTTCTTCAAGACTTTGGGTTTCTATTTCACACCATTTTCAAGATCTCCAGTTGAGGTAATTGAATGAAAAAAGTTCTTGTTTATGGCTGAAAAACTCCTGACAGTTGTTTTTTTAAATATATATTTAATATCCACTATAGGCAATACTTTATGTGCCAAACATTAGCATCTCCAATCTCTCTTCTGTCCTGATATTTTGTTTCACTAGTCCAGAAGGTTTCCTCCTCAGAAGGGTAGTCTTCAAAAGAAGGCAACTGTAACAAACCCTCAGCTATAAGTAGTATTAGGTCAGGACATGTTTTGGGTGTCTAGAGATTAACAAGAATATCCCCAGTAAATGACAGCTAGCAGAGATCTTGAGAATAAAGAGGAATGAGAACAATGTATAGTATATATCAGAACTCATGATACAGTGATGTGTCATCTACCGTTCTAGGTGGATCAGATGCATTGGAGTGAGTTCATGGAGGGAAATGGAAGAGGAGCCATCCTCCAAGCTTAGCTGTAGACATGCAAGAGTTAATGTGGTGGCCACAGCGTCTGGAATGCGCTCGCTGAGGTTTTCGCTGGAGCAGAGAATGTGGAATCTTTGTGTTTGCCTCCAGCCTGGTGGAGAGCGCTCAATCCCCTATTGTAGACAGATCTCATCCTCTGACCTCAAACAGCAGCAAAGAAATTCCATAAAATAACAAGTATACAAGGGGCTCTTAACAAGACCACCCCAAAACTGCCAACATATCATGGTCAGCAGGGTCTTGTAGAGTGCAAGCTCTTATGTTCAGTGAGGTCCTCTCTTTACAGCATAGGCTGTTATGGGCAGCAGGGTCCTCACTCCTATAGAGTTTAAGCTCTTATGATCAGTGGGGTCCTTTCCCTTGTAGAAGAAAAGTTTGTATGGCTGCATGGTCCCTCTCCTCTAGAGTGTAAGCTCTTAAAGGGGTTCTCCGGTGCTTAGACATCTTATCCCCTATCCAAAGGATAGGGGATAAGATGCCTGATCGCGAGAGTCCCGCCGCTGGGGACCCCCGTGATCTTGCATGCAGCACCCCATTTGTAATCAGTTCCCGGAGCATGTTCGCTCTGGGTCTGATTACCGGCGACCACAGGGACGACGGCGTGTAACGTCACGCCTCTGCCCCGTGTGAAATCACGCTCCGCCCCTCAATGCAAGCCTATGGGAGGGGGCGTGACAGCTATCACGCCCCCTCCCTTAGGCTTGCATTGAGGGGCGGAGCGCGACGTCACACGGGGGCGGAGGCGTGACGTCACACCGTATCCTTTGGATAGGGTATAAGATGTCTAAGCACCGGAGAACCCCTTTAAGGTCAGTGGGGTCTCTGTCCTCTACAAAATAGTCTTATGTTCAGCGGGGTCTCTGTTCTGTACAGTATAGACTGTTATGGTCAGTGGGGTCTCTCTCCTGTACAGTATAGTCTGTTATGGTCAGCGGGGTCTCTCTCCTGTACAGTATAGACTGTTATGGTCAGCGGGGTCTCTCTCCTGTACAGTATAGACTGTTATGGTCAGCGGGGTCTCTCTCCTGTACAGTATAGTCTGTTATGGTCAGCGGGGTCTCTCTCCTGTACAGTATAGACTGTTATGGTCAGCGGGGTCTCTCTCCTGTACAGTATAGGCTGTTATGGTCAGCGGGGTCTCTCTCCTGTACAGTGTAGACTGTTATGGGCAGCGGGGTCTCTCTCCTGTACAGTATAGACTGTTATGGTCAGCGGGGTTTCTCTCCTGTACAATATAGACTGTTATGGTCGGCAGGGTCTCTCTCTCCTGTACAGTATAGTCTGTTATGGTCAGCGGGGTCTCTCTCCTGTACAGTACAGACTGTTATGGTCAGCGGGGTCTCTCTCCTGTACAGTATAGGCTGTTATGGTCAGCGGGGTCTCTCTCCTGTACAGTATAGACTGTTATGGGCAGCGGGGTCTCTCTCCTGTACAGTATAGACTGTTATGGTCAGCGGGGTTTCTCTCCTGTACAATATAGACTGTTATGGTCGGCAGGGTCTCTCTCTCCTGTACAGTATAGGCTGTTATGGTCAGCGGGGTCTCTCTCCTGTACAGTATAGTCTGTTATGGTCAGCGGGGTCTCTCTACTGTACAGTATAGGCAGTCATGGTCAGCGGGGTCTCTCTCCTGTACAGTATAGTCTGTTATGGTCAGCGGGGTCTCTCTCCTGTACAGTATAGACTGTTATGGTCAGCGGGGTCTCTCTCCTGTAGAGTGTAAGCTCTTATGGTCAGCGGGGTCTCTCTCCTGTACAGTATAGGCTGTTATGGTCAGCGGGGTCTCTCTCCTGTACAGTATAGGCTGTTATGGTCTGTGGGGTCTCTCCTGTACAGTATAGGCTGTTATGGTCTGTGGGGTCTCTCCTGTACAGTATAGGCTGTTATGGTCAGCAGGGTCTCTCTCCTGTAGTGTGTAAGCTCTTATGGTCAGCAGGGTCTCTCCTGAACAGTATAGTCTGTTATGGTCAGCGGGGTCTCTTTCCTGTACAGTATAGGCTCTTATGGTCAGCGGGGTCTCTCTCCTTTACAGTATAGGCTGTTATGGTCAGCGGGGTCTCTCTCCTGTACAGTATAGGCTGTTATGGTCAGCGGGGTATCTCTTGTACAGTATAGGCTCTTATGGTCAGCGGGGTCTCTCTCCTGTACAGTATAGGCTGTTATGGTCAGCGGGGTCTCTCTCCTGTACAGTATAGTCTGTTATGGTCAGCGGGGTCTCTCTCTTGTACAATATAGGCTGTTATGGTCAGCGGGGTCTCTCTCCTGTACAGTATAGTCTGTTATGGTCAGCGGGGTCTCTCTCTTGTACAGTATAGGCTGTTATGGTCAGCGGGGTCTCTCTTGTACAGTATAGGCTGTTATGGTCAGTGGGGATCTCTCCTGAACAGTATAGACTGTTATGGTCAGCGGGGTCTCTCTTGTACAATATAGGCTCTTATGGTCAGCGGGGTCTCTCTCCTGTACAGTATAGTCTGTTATGGTCAGCGGGGTCTCTACTGTACAGTATAGGCTGTTATGGTCAGCGGGGTCTCTCTCCTGTACAGTATAGACTGTTATGGGCAGCAGGATGCTCTATCCTGTACAGTATAGTCTGTTATGGTCAGCGGGGTCTCTCTCCTGTACAGTATAGACTTATGGGCAGCAGGATGCTCTCTCCTGTACAGTATAGTCTGTTATGGTCAGCGGGGTCTCTCTCCTGTATAGTATAGGCTGTTATGGTCAGCGGGGTCTCTCTCATGTACAGTATAGGCTGTTATGGTCAGGGGGGTCTCTCTCCTGTACAGTATAGGATGTTATGGTTAGCAGGGTTTCTCTCCTGTACAGTATAGGCTGTTATGGTCAGCGGGGTCTCTCTCATGTACAGTATAGGCTGTTATGGTCAGGGGGGTCTCTCTCCTGTACAGTATAGGATGTTATGGTTAGCAGGGTTTCTCTCCTGTACAGTATAGGCTGTTATGGTCAGCGGGGTCTCTCTTCTGTACAGTATAGGCTCTTATGGTCAGCGGGGTCTCTCTTGTACAGTATAGGCTCTTATGGTCAGCGGGGTCTCTCTCCTGTAAAGTATAGGCTGTTATGGTCAGCAGGGTCTCTCTCCTGTACAGTATAGGGTCTTATGGTCAGCAGGGTCTCTCTCCTGTAAAGTATAGGCTGTTATGGTCAGCAGGGTCTCTCTCCTGTACAGTATAGTCTGTTATGGTCAGCGGGGTCTCTCTCAGTACAGTATAGGCTCTTATGGTCATTGGGGTCTCTCTCCTGTACAGTATAGGCTGTTATGGTCATTGAGGTCTCTCCTGTGCAGAATGGGCTGTTATGGTCAGCGTGGTCTCTCTCCTGTAGTGTGTAAGCTCTTATGGTCAGCAGGGTCTCTCCTGAACAGTATAGGCTGTTATGGTCAGCGGGGTCTCTCTTGTACAGTATAGGCTCTTATGGTCCCTCATACCTATGGTCCCTTATATCCCTCAGACTCAACAACAACATCCATAGTTTCAAACGTGGCCTAAAAACACATCTCTTCAGACAGGCCTATAACAGTCTTTAATTGGCCTCAACATATCCCCACACCTCGTTTGAATAGTTATTGTGTAATATTATGTCTGATACTTGTCTTTGTTTGTACCCTATAATTTTAAGTGCTGCGGAATCTGTAGGCGCTATATAAATAAAATATGGTCAGCGGGGTCTCTCTCCTGTACAGTATAGGCTGTTATGGTCAGCGGGGTCTCTCTCCTGTACAGTATAGGCTGTTATGGTCAGCGGGGTTTCTCTCCTGTACAGTATAGGCTGTTATGGTCAGCGGGGTCTCTCTCCTGTATAGTATAGGCTGTTATGGTCAGCGGGGTCTCTCTCATGTACAGTATAGGCTGTTATGGTCAGGGGGGTCTCTCTCCTGTACAGTATAGGATGTTATGGTTAGCAGGGTTTCTCTCCTGTACAGTATAGGCTGTTATGGTCAGCGGGGTCTCTCTCATGTACAGTATAGGCTGTTATGGTCAGGGGGGTCTCTCTCCTGTACAGTATAGGATGTTATGGTTAGCAGGGTTTCTCTCCTGTACAGTATAGGCTGTTATGGTCAGCGGGGTCTCTCTTCTGTACAGTATAGGCTCTTATGGTCAGCGGGGTCTCTCTTGTACAGTATAGGCTCTTATGGTCAGCGGGGTCTCTCTCCTGTAAAGTATAGGCTGTTATGGTCAGCAGGGTCTCTCTCCTGTACAGTATAGGGTCTTATGGTCAGCAGGGTCTCTCTCCTGTAAAGTATAGGCTGTTATGGTCAGCAGGGTCTCTCTCCTGTACAGTATAGTCTGTTATGGTCAGCGGGGTCTCTCTCAGTACAGTATAGGCTCTTATGGTCATTGGGGTCTCTCTCCTGTACAGTATAGGCTGTTATGGTCATTGAGGTCTCTCCTGTGCAGAATGGGCTGTTATGGTCAGCGTGGTCTCTCTCCTGTAGTGTGTAAGCTCTTATGGTCAGCAGGGTCTCTCCTGAACAGTATAGGCTGTTATGGTCAGCGGGGTCTCTCTTGTACAGTATAGGCTCTTATGGTCCCTCATACCTATGGTCCCTTATATCCCTCAGACTCAACAACAACATCCATAGTTTCAAACGTGGCCTAAAAACACATCTCTTCAGACAGGCCTATAACAGTCTTTAATTGGCCTCAACATATCCCCACACCTCGTTTGAATAGTTATTGTGTAATATTATGTCTGATACTTGTCTTTGTTTGTACCCTATAATTTTAAGTGCTGCGGAATCTGTAGGCGCTATATAAATAAAATATGGTCAGCGGGGTCTCTCTCCTGTACAGTATAGGCTGTTATGGTCAGCGGGGTCTCTCTCCTGTACAGTATAGGCTGTTATGGTCAGCGGGGTTTCTCTCCTGTACAGTATAGGCTGTTATGGTCTGCGGGGTCTCTCTCCTGTACAGTATAGGCTGTTATGGTCAGCGGGGTTTCTCTCCTGTACAGTATAGGCTGTTATGGTCAGCGGGGTCTCTCTACTGTACAGTATAGGCTGTTATGGTCAGCGGGGTCTCTCTCCTGTACAGTATAGGATGTTATGGTCAGCGGGGTCTCTCTCCTGTACAGAATAGTCTGTTATGGTCAGCGAGGTCTCTCTCCTGTACAGTATAGGCTGTTATGGTCAGCGGGGTCTCTCTCCTGTACAGTATAGGCTGTTATGGTCAGCGGGGTCTCTCTCCTGTACAGTATAGGCTGTTATGGTCAGCAGGGTCTCTCTCCTGTACAGTATAGACTGTTATGGTCAGGGGGGTCTCTCTCCTGTACAGTATAGGCTGTTATGGTCAGTGAGGTTTCTCTCCTATACAGTATAGGCTGTTATGGTCAGTGAGGTTTCTCTCCTATACAGTATAGGCTGTTATGGTCAGCGGGGTTTCTCTCCTGTACAGTATAGGCTGTTATGGTCAGCAGGGTCTCTCTCCTGTACAGTATAGGATGTTATGGTCAGCGGGGTCTCTCTCCTGTACAGAATAGTCTGTTATGGTCAGCGAGGTCTCTCTCCTGTACAGTATAGGCTGTTATGGTCAGCGGGGTCTCTCTCCTGTACAGTATAGGCTGTTATGGTCAGCGGGGTCTCTCTCCTGTACAGTATAGGCTGTTATGGTCAGCGGGGTCTCTCTCCTGTACAGTATAGGCTGTTATGGTCAGCAGGGTCTCTCTCCTGTACAGTATAGGCTGTTATGGTCAGGGGGGTCTCTCTTCTGTACAGTATAGGCTGTTATGGTCAGGGGGGTCTCTCTCCTGTACAGTATAGGCTGTTATGGTCAGTGAGGTTTCTCTCCTGTACAGTATAGGCTGTTATGGTCAGCGGGGTTTCTCTCCTGTACAGTATAGGCTGTTATGGTCAGCAGGGTTTCTCTCCTGTACAGTATAGGCTGTTATGGTCAGGGGGGTCTCTCTCCTGTACAGTATAGGCTGTTATGGTCAGCGGGGTCTCTCTCCTGTACAGTATAGGCTGTTATGGTTAGCGGGGTCTCTCTCCTGTACAGTATAGGAGGTTATGGTTAGCAGGGTCTCTTTCTCTCTCTCCTGTACAATATAGGCTGTTATGGTCAGCAGGATCTCTCTCTCCTGTACAGTATAGGCTGTTATGGTCAGCACGGTTTCTCTCCTGTATAGTATAGGATGTTATGGTTAGCAGGGTCTCTCTCCTGTACAATATAGGCTGTTATGGTCAGCAGGGTCTCTCTCTCTCCTGTACAGTATAGTCTGTTATGGTCAGCGGGGTCTCTCTCCTGTACAGTATAGGTTGTTATGGTCATTGGGGTCTCTCCTGTGCAATATAGGCTGTTATGATCATTGGGATCTCTCCTATATAGTATAGGCCGTTATGGTCAGCGGGGTCTCTCTCCTGTACAGTATAGGCTCTTATGGTCAGCGGGGTCTCTCTCCTGTACAGTATAGGCTCTTATGGTCAGCGTGGTCTCTCTCCTGTACAGTATAGGCTCTTATGGTCAGCAGGGTCTCTCCTGAACAGTATAGGCTGTTATGGTCAGCGGGATCTCTCTTGTACAGTATAGGCTCTTATGGTCAGCGGGGTCTCTCTCCTGTACAGTATAGTCTGTTATGGTCAGTGGGGTCTCTCTCCTGTACAATATAGGATGTTATGGTCATTGGGGTCTCTCCTGTGCAATATAGGATGGTATGGTCATTGGGGTCTCTCCTATACAGTATAGGCTGTTATGGTCAGCGGGGTCTCTCTCCTATACAGTATAGGCTGTTATGGTCAGCGGGGTCTCTCTCCTATACAGTATAGGCCGTTATGGTCAGTGGGGTCTCTCTCCAGTACAGTATAGGCTGTTATGGTCATGGGGGCCTCTGTCCTGTACAGTATAGGCCAGGGGTCCTCAAACTTTTTAAACAGGGGGCCAGTTCACTGTCCCTCAGACCGATGGAGGGCCGGACTATAGTGTGTGTGTGTGTGTGTGTAAATAAAAACACTATGAACAAATTCCTATCCACACATATATCTTATTAGTGGACTACCCCTTTAAGTACGCAGCACAGTTCCCCCCCACATTAGGCTGGCAGTATAGTTCCCCCCCACATTAGGCTGGCAGTATAGTTCCCCCCCCACATTAGGCTGGCAGTATAGTTCCCCCCCCCCCCCCACATTAGGCTGGCAGTATAGTTCCCCCCCCCCCCCCACATTAGGCTGGCAGTATAGTTTCCCCCCCCCCCCCACATTAGGCTGGCAGTATAGTTTCCCCCCCCCCCACATTAGGCTGGCAGTATAGTTTCCCCCCCCCCCCCACATTAGGCTGGCAGTATAGTTTCCCCCCCCCCCCCCCCACATTAGGCTGGCAGTATAGTTCCCCCCCCCCACCCACATTAGGCTGGCAGTATAGTTCCCCCCCCCCCCACATTAGGCTGGCAGTATAGTTCCCCCACATTAGGCTGGCAGTATAGTTCCCCCCCCCCCCCCCCACATTAGGCTGGCAGTATAGTTCCTCCCCCCCCCACATTAGGCTGGCAGTATAGTTCCCCCCCCCCCACACACACATTAGGCTGGCAGTATAGTTCCCCCCCCCCCCCCACACACATTAGGCTGGCAGTATAGTTCCCCCCCCACATTAGGCTGGCAGTATAGTTCCCCCCCACATTAGGCTGGCAGTATAGTTCCCCCCATTTGGCTGGCAGTATAGTTCCCCCCATTTGGCTGGCAGTATAGTTCCCCCCATTTGGCTGGCAGTATAGTGCCCCCCACATTAGGCTGGCAGTATGTTCCCTCAGACATACAGCCTCCAGCCATACAGTGTATGGCTGGAGGCTGTATGCCTGTTTTCTGCCCCACTTCAGTGTTCCGACCTCGGGTCCGGCCATAGCAGTAGATCCCGGCACCGGAGGAGTGATGGTCAGAGCCCCGAAACTGACGTGCCGCTGGTGACACTTGCCAAGCTGGCCAGCGCACGTCCTGCTCGCTGCTCCACACTCCGTTGCTATAGGTGCACGCACTGGACGTACAGTGTAGGCGGTTATGGTCAGCAGGGTGTTCTGTAGAGTATAAGCTCTTATGGTCAGTGGGGTCATCTCTCCTGTATAGTTTAAGTTTATACGGTCAACCAGGTCTTCTCTTCCGTAGAGGTAAACTTATGGTCAGCAGGACCCACTTTCTTGTAGAATGTAAGCTTTTATGGTCCCTTCTCCTGTACAGTATGGACTGGTTTGGTCAGTGGGGTCCACTCCTGTACAGAATAGGCTGCTATGGTAAGCAGGGTGTTCTCACTTGTACAGCGCAAGCTCTTACAGTCAGTGGGGTCCACTTTTCTGTAGATTGTTGGCTTGTATGGTCAGAAGGGGTCCTCTCTCCCATGGAAGGTAAGTTTTTATGGACAGGGACCTCCACCCACTGCACAGTGCCCTGCAACACCTCAGCTCTGCCACAACTGATTACTGAGCAACATCTAATATCCCTTCTAATAAGCAACAGGACACAGTCTAAGCTGCACAGACAAGATTATGAGATGAACAGAATGTCAGCTCTCATGGCAAGGTTCATATATATTATAGAAAATAAGATGCTGCAGACAGATGCCCCCAGTCTGACCCTTTGCTGGGGGTGGGATGTTCTTAATGCACATACCATTACCACCTCAAGTAACTACTGCAGACTACTGGACAATTACCAGACTACAGGAAACAGTGAGAGTGTTCTCTGCTGCAAAAAAAACACCAGCAAGGATGATCCAAATGAATAATTATGTGCAAGTGACTAGTCACAGCTAAAGATAATGCCTGGTGCACAAGGGTTATACATGCTGATCTCTATACACACCTATCCCCAGACGATGTAGGGGAGATTTATCAAAACCTGTGTAAAAGAGTAGATCACGTGCCCATATCAACCAGATTTTTTGTTTTTGTTTTAAAGACCTCTTAAAAAAAAAAAAAAAAAAGGAAACCATCTGATTGGTTGCTATAGGCAACTGCACCCCTCTTCCTCTACACAGGTTTTGATAAATCTCCCCATGTCTTTAAACATACACATGACTATCATGCAGGCCACTTCATCTTCACACATGGGTCCCCAGAAACTCCATCCTCATCAGGTCTGTCTGTCCCGAGATCTTCCATTCTCGGCTGTCTGTCGCTCAACGATCCTTCCACACACACACACGCTCAACGCTTGTGTGTCCCCAGACCCTCTGTCCACCCACACACACGAACCTGAGTTCTTAGTTTCTCTGTCCTCAGACACACCTGGGTTCTTGGATCCTCTGTCCTCACGCACACATACTTGGGTTCACAGACCCTCTTGTGCTCATGCACATAAGCTGGGTCCTTGGACCTACTGTCCTAATGCATGCGCGCGCACACACACACACCCAAGTCCTCGGACCCTCCATACACACACACACTTAGGCCCTCAGACCAAGCGTCCTCAGGCATGCACATATATACACACACTTGGTTCTCTTGAACCAACATCTCCACATGCACACACACTTGAGTCCCTGGAACCCACCATCTTCCCTACCCCCCAAAACCCCACACACAGGTACCTGGACCTTTCGTGCGCACACACACCTGGGTACCTGTCTTCTTCACGAGCACCCGTCGGTCCTGAATGCTCTGTCCTCACACACATCTGGTGGTCCCAAACCCTCCCGGCCTCACACTATTGGTCCCAGACCTTTCATCCTCACACACGTTGGTCCAAGACCCTCCATCCTCACACATTTAGGTCCCCAGATCCTCTGTCCTCAGGCACACCCATTGGACCCAGACCATTTACCCTCTCACACACAATGGGGTCCCCAGACCCTCCATCCTCACACACACTTGGGTCCCCAGACCCTCCATCCTCACACACACACTTGGGTCCCCAGACCCTCCATCCTCACACACACTTGGGTCCCCAGACCCTCCATCCTCACACACACTTGGGTCCCCAGACCCTCCACCCTCACACACACACACTTGGGTCCCCAGACCCTCCACCCTCACACACACACACTTGGGTCCCCAGACCCTCCACCCTCACACACTTGGGTCCCCAGACCCTCCACCCTCACACACACACACACACTTGGGTCCCCAGACCCTCCATCCTCACACACACTTGGGTCCCCAGACCCTCCATCCTCACACACTTGGGTCCCCAGACCCTCCATCCTCACACACACACACACTTGGGTCCCCAGACCCTCCATCCTCACACACACACTTGGGTCCCCAGACCCTCCATCCTCACACACACACACTTGGGTCCCCAGACCCTCCATCCTCACACACACACTTGGGTCCCCAGACCCTCCACCCTCACACACACACACACACACACACACTTGGGTCCCCAGACCCTCCACCCTCACACACACACACACTTGGGTCCCCAGACCCTCCATCCTCACACACACTTTGGGGTCCCCAGACCCTCCACCCTCACACACACACTTGGGTCCCCAGACCCTCCACCCTCACACACACACTTGGGTCCCCAGACCCTCCATCCTCACACACACTTGGGTCCCCAGACCCTCCATCCTCACACACACTTTGGGGTCCCCAGACCCTCCACCCTCACACACACACTTGGGTCCCCAGACCCTCCACCCTCACACACACACTTGGGTCCCCAGACCCTCCATCCTCACACACACTTGGGTCCCCAGACCCTCCATCCTCACACACACTTTGGGGTCCCCAGACCCTCCACCCTCACACACACACACTTGGGTCCCCAGACCCTCCACCCTCACACACACACTTGGGTCCCCACACCCTCCACCCTCACACACACACTTGGGTCCCCAGACCCTCCACCCTCACACACACACTTAGGTCCCCACACCCTCCACCCTCACACACACACTTGGGTCCCCAGACCCTCCACCCTCACACACACACTTGGGTCCCCAGACCCTCCACCCTCACACACACACACTTGGGTCCCCAGACCCTCCACCCTCACTTTGGGGTCCCAGGCCTCTTACCGAAGTACTCCTTCTTCATGTGCATCTCCAGTTCCTTCTCCAGCTCAAGGGTCAGCGCTTCCAGCCTCTTCTCCGCCTGGCTGGGGCCGCTCTCCTTGGATGGGGTGACCTGGTAGGGCAGCTTGAACCTGTGCAAGGTGGCGGAGCCCTTGGCGGAGCTGTAGCCGTAGGAGGCGGTGAGGCCGGGCTCGGTCGTGTGCTGCTGCTCGTGCCGGGGGGGAGACTGTGCGAGCAGCTTGTAGTGGCCGACTTCCCCGACTTCCTGCGGCAGGGCCTCTTCCTGCAGCCCCGGCCCCAGCATAGAGGAACGGGGGGAGGGCCCGGGCACGTCGGGATAAGCCCCCATGGACCCGCGGGAGCTACGGGAGCTGCGGGAACTGTGGCTGGAGATGCTGGAGCGGGGGCTGACCAGAGTGGCGGCCCTGCCGTCCTGCAGGCACAGGCTGGAGCGGGGGCTGATCACCGTGCCGTGCCCGCCGCCGTCCGCCTCCAGGTTGCCGGTGGAGTAGCTGGAGCGGGGACTGACGTGCCGCTGGTCGTAGCCCATGCTGATGCCGCTGGTGCGGTTGCTGCTCGGCTTGGAGCCGCAGTCGTTGAGGCTGGCCCGGGGACTCGAGTGCTTGCTGGTGTCGCTGGCCGTGCTGGCGTAGCTGGATCGGGGACTCAGCGACTCGTACTGGCCCAGACTGGAGCGGGGACTCGGCACCACCAGGCTGGAGCGGGGGCTGGAGAACTTGCCGAGCTCCTGGCAGGGGGGCGCTGTGCTGGACCTGGGGCTGCCGCTCCCCCCGGGGTACATACCCGGCCGCCCCGAGTAGCAGGGCAGCGCCACCTCCGCCTCCTGACGGCTCAGGTGTCCGGGCTGCGCTGGGTACGTCTTGTACGGGTCGGAGGGGCAGTGCGGCAGGTAGTGCAGGAGGCCGCCAGCGCCGCCGTTCAGCCTCCGGGGCCGGCTGTCCTCCAGGCACAGGTCCTCCATCAGCCGGCCCACGTCCTCCTCCATGTATTGCTCCATGCTGCTGAGGGGGCCCCCGGCGGAGCGGACACTGGTGCGGCTGCTGGCAGGGAGGGAAGCTTCATCCCAGCCTGGGCTGCGCGGTTCGGGGATACGGGGGCGGTCGGGGCCCCGCCAGGCGGAGGAGACGGTGGGGGAGAGGGCGGACTCTTTTACTGCTGCCGCCGCCGCTTCTCTTACTTCTCTGTCTTCTGCTCCCGGACAGGAATGCGCGGAGGGAGACGGCGGTGCTGGGGCTGCTAGGAATGTGCTGCGGCCGCACAATGCCCGGTGGGATCCCTGCGCCTCACACAAAAACTGAGTGTAACCCCCTCCGTATAATGTACCCCAATATATTACTATGTTCTCTTAGTATAATGTACCCCAATATATTACCATGTACTCTTAGTATAATGCACCACAATATAATAATCCCCAGTATAATGTACCCCAATATAATATTCCCCAGTATAATGTACCCCAATATATTACTATGTTCTCTTAGTATAATGTACCCCAATATAATATTCCCCAGTATAATGTACCCCAATATATTACTATGTTCTCTTAGTATAATGTACCCCAATATATTACCATGTACTCTTAGTATAATGCACCACAATATAATAATCCCCAGTATAATGTACCCCAATATAATATTCCCCAGTATAATGTACCCCAATATATTACTATGTTCTCTTAGTATAATGTACCCCAATATATTACCATGTACTCTTAGTATAATGCACCACAATATAATAATCCCCAGTATAATGTACCCCAATATAATATTCCCCAGTATAATGTACCCCAATATATTACTATGTTCTCTTAGTACAATGTACCCCAATATATTACCATGTACTCTTAGTATAATGCACCACAATATATTACTATGTTCTCTTAGTATAATGTACCCCAATATATTACCATGTACTCTTAGTATAATGCACCACAATATAAAAATCCTCAGTATAATATACCCCAATATAATATTCCCCAAGTATAATGTACCCCAGTATATTACTATGTACTCCTCAGTATAATGTACCCAAATATAATATTGCCCAGTATAATGTACCCCAATATATTACTATGTACTCCCCAGTATAAGCAGAAAGGAATGGGGGTCCAGCTCCCCCACCTGGCAGTTAAAACTTGACTTTTAATACGTCCATAAAACATGGTACAAAAACAAAAATAACAGGGTACATAAAAACATGACTAAGGGCTGACCTCTAGCCTGAAACGTGTCGGCAAGTGTGTTTTTATGTACCTTGTTATTTATTTATTTTTTTGTACCATGTTTTAAGGACGTATTAAAATTCAAGTTTTAACTGCAAGGCATTGTCTGCGCTCCAGCGCTACTTACACTGTGGATGTCCATAAATTACTACTTGGATTGGTGAGTGAGCGGAGTTGCATCTGCTTTTCTTTGTCTTATAATACATTCCCCAGTATAATATACCACAATATAATACTATGTACTCCCCAGTATAATATACCACAATATAATACTATGTACTCCCCAGTATAATATACCACAATATAATACTATGTACTCCCCAGTATAATATACCACAATATAATACTATGTACTCTCCAGTATAATATACCACAATATAATACTATGTACTCCCCAGTATAATATACCACAATATAATACTATGTACTCCCCAGTATAATATACCACAATATAATACTATGTACTCTCCAGTATAATATACCACAATATAATACTATGTACTCCCCAGTATAATATACCACAATATAATACTATGTACTCTCCAGTATAATATACCACAATATAATACTATGTACTCTCCAGTATAATATACCACAATATAATACTATGTACTCCCCAGTATAATGTACCCCAATATAATACTATGTACTCTCCAGTATAATATACCACAATATAATACTATGTACTCCCCAGTATAATATACCACAATATAATACTATGTACTCTCCAGTATAATATACCACAATATACGGTAATACTATGTACTCCCCAGTATAATATACCACAATATAATACTATGTACTCCCCAGTATAATATACCACAATATAATACTATGTACTCTCCAGTATAATATACCACAATATAATATAATACTATGTACTCTCCAGTATAATATACCACAATATAATACTATGTACTCTCCAGTATAATATGCCACAATATAATACTATGTACTCTCCAGTATATTATACCACAATATAATACTATGTACTCCCCAGTATAATATACCACAATATAATACTATGTACTCCCCAGTATAATATACCACAATATAATACTATGTACTCCCCAGTATAATATACCACAATATAATACTATGTACTCCCCAGTATAATATACCACAATATAATACTATGTACTCCCCAGTATAATATACCACAATATAATACTATGTACCCTCCAGTATAATATACCACAATATAATACTATGTACTCCCCAGTATAATATACCACAATATAATACTATGTACTCCCCAGTATAATATACCACAATATAATACTATGTACTCTCCAGTATAATATACCACAATATAATACTATGTACTCCCCAGTATAATATACCACAATATAATACTATGTACTCTCCAGTATAATATACCACAATATAATACTATGTACTCTCCAGTATAATATACCACAATATAATACTATGTACTCCCCAGTATAATGTACCCCAATATAATACTATGTACTCTCCAGTATAATATACCACAATATAATACTATGTACTCCCCAGTATAATATACCACAATATAATACTATGTACTCTCCAGTATAATATACCACAATATACGGTAATACTATGTACTCCCCAGTATAATATACCACAATATAATACTATGTACTCCCCAGTATAATATACCACAATATAATACTATGTACTCTCCAGTATAATATACCACAAT
The DNA here is from genome assembly GCF_029499605.1 of Hyla sarda. Lineage (NCBI taxonomy): Eukaryota > Metazoa > Chordata > Amphibia > Anura > Hylidae > Hyla > Hyla sarda. The sequence continues at coordinate 144,998,655 of NC_079194.1, read as the reverse complement.
ATAATATAATACTATGTACTCTCCAGTATAATATACCACAATATAATACTATGTACTCCCCAGTATAATATGCCACAATATAATACTATGTACTCTCCAGTATATTATACCACAATATAATACTATGTACTCCCCAGTATAATATACCACAATATAATACTATGTACTCTCCAGTATATTATACCACAATATAATACTATGTACTCCCCAGTATAATATACCACAATATAATACTATGTACTCTCCAGTATAATATACCACAATATAATACTATGTACTCCCCAGTATATTATACCACAATATAATACTATGTACTCTCCAGTATAATATACCACAATATAATACTATGTACTCTCCAGTATAATATACCACAATATAATACTATGTACTCTCCAGTATAATATACCACAATATAATACTATGTACTCCCCAGTATAATGTACCCCAATATAATACTATGTACTCTCCAGTATAATATACCACAATATAATACTATGTACTCTCCAGTATAATATACCACAATATAATACTATGTACTCCCCAGTATATTATACCACAATATAATACTATGTACTCTCCAGTATAATATACCACAATATAATACTATGTACTCTCCAGTATAATATACCACAATATAATACTATGTACTCCCCAGTATAATATACCACAATATAATACTATGTACTACCCAGTATAATATACCACAATATAATACTATGTACTCTCCAGTATAATATACCACAATATAATACTATGTACTCCCCAGTATAATATACCACAATATAATACTATGTACTCTCCAGTATAATATACCACAATATAATACTATGTACCCCCCAGTATAATATACCACAATATAATACAATGTACCCCCAGTATAATGTACCCCAATATAATACTATGTACTCCCCAGTATAATATACCACAATATAATACTATGTACTCCCCAGTATAATATACCACAATATAATACTATGTACTCTCCAGTATAAGATACCACAATATAATACTATGTACTCTCCAGTATAATATACCACAATATAATACTATGTACTCTCCAGTATAATATACCACAATATAATACTATGTACTCTCCAGTATAATATACCACAATATAATACTATGTACCCCCCAGTATAATGTACCCCAATATAATACTATGTACTCTCCAGTATAATGTACCCAAATAAAATACTGTCTATCCCGTCAGTGCAACTCTCCCTGTATAATGCCAGCTTCTGTCATTACTTTCTGTATAACTGCCCCTCTATAATAACAACCCCTTTATTATAACTGCACCTGTGTCCACTTATATATATTTATATATAATTACTCGTTTAATAACTGCAGGAGTAATAACAACCTGTTTTATAACTACCCCTGTATTATAACAACCCATGTATAACTGCCTCTATTATAATGTACTCATGTCTATCAAAAGGCACATGTTCTTCACAAATAGTTTGCACCTAAGGCCTCTTTTACACTACCGTTGTCACATGGTAATGTGACGGCTGTTGGGGAAAATAGCGGGAGAAAAAAATACAGCTTTAGCCGTCTTTTTCTCCCGGTGAAAAACAGCGGCGCCCAATGTACTCCATTGACTATGATGGGATCCATCAGGACCCACTGTTGCCCATTTCCCGTTTACTCCCCTCATGTGGATATGGTGGAGATGAGCACTAGGGGCCCCAGCAATCATCTGCTCACCACCTAAGGGCTGGTATCCAGCATAGTTTAGATTTATCAATCTGTCCAAGGCAAAAACTTTCATATATTAACAAACTTTGTTTAAATGGAAGCTGAAGGCAAATCACTCCATTCTTGCATGGAATCTAAATTCATGTTAAAAGTTCCGCTAAGGAAAATTTGTAGTGTGCATGGGCCCTTACACCCTTTGTGTTTCTTACGTTTTCATTTCATTGGCTTGTCAGAACATTTTTGTTTTCATCAAAAGGCTGGAATCATGTCCAGACATAATACTTCCAAAAGGGTTTGATCAAATGTATCATTGTAGACACTTCTGTGAGCTGAACATAGCAGCAGCACAAATCTCTACCCTGTTCTGGTCTACAAGCTAAAGTTCTTGAAGAAAGCTTAGACAGTTCACCTTGTAATTGCAGGATATGGCACCAATGTGGTTAAATATAGGAGATAGAAGTAGACAAAATGAAGACGGCAATTCATGTACAAAGATGGAAAATCATCTGTATTTCTGTATGTGATTTGCCTCCTTCATGTTGTCTACTCCTTGGCGAAGTTTGCTGAAGTTTCCTAAAACGGCAAGCGGTGTATGGCACGGGCTCCTGACTTGAGCCCGCACCATTCCGGCCGGCCCTCAGCTGATTCTTGTAGCCGACATGCGGCGATCGCCACGGCCAGCTATTAACCCTTTAGATCGCCGTTGTCAAAGTTGACAGTGGTGTCTAAAGAGACCTTTAACCAGTCCATGGTGGATCAGTGGGGTGGATCGCCCCACAGCGCGATTGCGGGGGAGGGGCGATCCACTGTGGAGGTAGCCGGAGGGCTTACCTCTGTGTACATGCTGGTCCCAGCTCTGAGATTGATAGAGCCTGGCTGAACCAGGCTTTATCAATCGAGCACAGAGCACACAGATTAATGTGGTTCTATGAAACCACATTGATCTGTATGAGGAATCTACTGATTCCTCCTAAAAGTTCCCTAAGGGGACTAAAAAAAAAGTTGAATAAAAAGTTTATTAAAAACACCCATTAACCCCTTTCATATTAAAAGTTTGAATCACCCCCCTTTTCCCAAATTCCATCTAAAAAAAAGTAAACATAATAAAAATAAACATATGTGGTATTGCTGCATGCGCAAATTATGTGGTATCGCCGCATGTCCAAACTATAAAAATATAACGTTAATTAAACCGCATGGTCAATGGCGTTTATGTAAAAAAAAAATACCAAAGTCCAAAACTGCATATTTTTGGTCACTTTCTATACCCTTAACCTCTTAACGTCATACCAGGTCGGTCCCGGCAGCTAATGACAGCCAGGGCCCTGGGCTAATAGTGTGCGGCACCGATCGTTGTGCCGCGTGCTATTAACCCTTTAGACGTGGCGTTCAAAGTTGAACGCTTCCCGACAGCTCAGACAGGCTGAAATCCAGGCTTAAGCAATCGACCGCCGATAACACTGATCTTTGCCGTGTCAATGCACGGCAATGATCTGTGTATGAGATCGGTATGTGCAGTGTAATAGCCACTGGGGGGGGGGGGGCTATTACACTGCAAAAAAAAGTGTGGAAAAAAGTTAGTAAAGATCATTTAACCCCTTCCCTAATAAAAGTAAGAATCACCCCCCTTTTCCCATTTAAAAAAAAAACAAAAAAAGTGTAAATAAAAATGAACATGTGGTATCGCCGCATGCGGAAATGTCCGAACTAAAAATAATATATTGTTAATTAAACCACACGGTCAATGGTGTACGCGCAAAAAAATTCCAAAGTCCAAAATAGTGTATTTTTGGTCACTTTTTATATTATGAAAAAATGAATAAAAAGCGATCAAAAAGTCAGTTCAATATGAAAATGATATTGATAAAAACTTCAAATCACGGCGAAAAAAATTAGCTCTCATACAGGCCCATACACGGAAAAATAAAAAGTTATAGGGGTCAGAAGATGACAATTTTAAATGTATAAATTTTCCTGCATGTAGTTATGATTTTTTTTTAGAAGTAATACAAAATCAAACCTATATAAGTAGGGCATCATTTTAACCTTATGGAACTACAGAATAAAGATAAGATGTAATTTCTACCGAAAAATGCACTGCGTAGAAACAGAAGCCCCAAAAGTTACAAAATGGCATTTTTTCTTAAATTTTGTCTTACAATAAAAAAAAATTTCTGCCGTGGATATTTAGTAAAATGACTGTCACTGCAAAGTAGAATTGGTGGTGGAAAAAAATAAGCCATAATATGGAATTTTAGATGCAAAATTTAAAGCGTATGATTTTTAGAAGGTGATGAAGAAAAAATGAAAATCCAAAAACGGAAAAACCCTGCGTCCTTAAAGGTGTACGCCAGTGGAAAACTTTTTCTTTTTAAATCAACTAATGCCAGAAAGTTAAACAGATTTGTAAATTACTTCTATTTAAAAAAAATCTTAATCCTTCCAGTACTTATTAGCTGCTGAATACTACAAAGGAAATTATTTTATTTTTGCAACACAGAGCTCTCTGCGGACATCTCTGTCCATTTTAAGAACTGTCCAGAGTAGGAGAAAATCCCCATAGCAAACATATGCTGCTCTGGACAGTTCCTAAAATGGACAGAGATGTCAGCAGAGAGCACTGTTCTCGTGATGTCAGCAGAGAGCACTGCTTTCCAAAAAGAAAATAATTTCCTCTGTAGTATTCAGCAGCTAATAAGTACTGGAAGGATTAAGATTTTTTTTTTATAGAAGTCATTTACAAATCTGTTCAACTTTCTGGCACCAATTGATTTAAAAAAAGTTTTCCACCGGAGCACCCCTTTAAGGGCTTAAAAAATTTATAAAAAGCGATCAAAAAGTCCAATCAAAACAAATGGTACCAATAAAAACTTCTAATTACAGCGCAAAGACTTAGCCCTCTATGGCCCCGTATACAGAAAAATAAAAAAGTTATAGGGGTTAGAAGAACATACAAATTTTGGTGCATGTAGTTATTTTTTTTAGATAGTAAAATAAAATAAAAGCTATATAAATTAGGTATCAAAAAAAAAAATTATTGTATGTAGAATGATTTAGCTGACCTACAAGGGGTCATATCATCTCCCAGCATCAGAAATGCAAAAAAAACTTTTTAGAAAAAAGTGTGGGGGGAGTGCTACTAAAATATAACTTTTAATATAATAATTATTAAAATACACCACTGAAGTGATTGTGAACCAATACCATCTTAAAAACTGATACACAGGATCCACTCTAGGTTACCACCCGTGTGGTGGATTTACCAGTACTCAGAGCGCCACCAATCCGGTGGATTTATATGAATATATACCGTTATCAGATATATATCGTTCTCTACGCGTTTCTGCCCTAATCTAGAGCGTCATCAGGAGAACTTCATATATATAGAAAGAAAGTCTCAACAATGTGGAAAATGTGTGAGATAAGGAGATAACAATGGCGTCACTCAATATATAAACATAGATAAATGCATGTAGCACCCCTGTGCCAAGTGCCACTATACAGGTGTAATTGATCTACATGTGGCACCCCGATACTAGGTGCCACTATGCGGGTGTAATTACAGCGGATCCAAAGGAGATAACCTGTAAAGAAGATACATAAAGCCAGTCAGACCCCATGCTCCGGTACAATATAATATCCTTTCATGTATAGGGCTCTCACTCACAGTCCGTGGTCCGTCTCCCAGTACCTAAAGAAAGAATACAACAAATATCCCTGTAAGGAGTTGCTGCGCGGCACCTGCAAGAAAAGCGGTATCGCCGCCACTCGTTACTCACAGTCCGCTGATGTAACCGCCAATTACAGGATCCCGGAAGGTGCGCAAACCCGCAATGGCGGGGAGCCAGTAACAGTCCGACCGGCTTCTCTGCGCTGCCTTGCCGCGATCCTTGGCGTCTGGCGTCATATCCTGGCACCCCAGCGTGACGTCATCCGTCCCCGCCTCTCTCTGACGCCCATAGGGGGCGGGACTAAGTACCGCTCGTCACTTCTGTATTCGGGCCAGGTATGTTAGAATGTGATTTGCGGCTAGAGGAGTGAATACATTAACTCCTCAGTGACCGGCACCAATTATGATCACATGCTAGAATACTGGACAGCCTAAAATTAGAGCTTATTAGGAGATGCTACCCAAATATATAAATTCATTGCTACTAAGCACCTCTAAATGGCCCTATATGGTGGGAAGGTGAGGTTTAATGTTGGAGCCATATGGAATACATCTTAGAGGGGGAGATATTATATTTAAATTTAAATGAATAAATAAATAAACATCAGTGGAGAGGACCGGGACGCTAAGGTGCCTAATTAATTAATACAGGCACTGTGTCCCTCAAGCTTTGAAAACAACCCGGACAAATCCACTGAAGTAATATTCTCAAAAGGTAATCCCTATAGATTGGCTTGTGCCTCCACACCCCCCTCTCCTTGAACAAAAGGGGCAAGGGGTTGTGAGGTCCCGATTTTAGTTCACTAAAAATCCCAGGGAATGCCCCTATTCTCAGGTGGATATCCGTGAACCTCCAAAACAGACCAGAGTATACAATTAGCCAACTGAGAAAAAAAATTGTGTTCCTAGCCAGCTAAGAGATAGATAAATTTAAAGAAATTGTATTATATTAAAGGTGTCAATTCGGTATTGACCTGACAACGTGGGGATGATACAGATGGGGAGGCTATCAGGGAAAATGGAGTGGCATTAGAACTGGGCCTAGGGAACCTGATCTTACCCTATGCTAACTGGTGCCCTGATCCCTAGGCAGTGTTATCGCCCTAAAAAGGGCGGACCCCGCTCTCGTACCTCCTACTTGTCCTGTCACTCCCTTACTAGTTTGGTGACACTAGCTGATAGATCTACTAAGATCTCCACTTACTGCCTACTGGTCACCATAACCAGTATCATCCCCACATGGCCAGACCTATAAAAAGGGAGCAAAACTTAATTGGTCATTGAGTCCTATAGGTACCATCGTACCCATTTCGTATATAAGTCTGCACTCTTTCTGGAGTAATAATTTATCAAAATCACCCCCTCTTGGAGATGGACGAATTTGTTCTAATCCAATGAACATGAGATGATCATAGCAGCCACTATGTACAAAATTCATATGGCGAGCCAGGGAGGTGTCTCTGTTGTTTCTGACATCTCCCAGATGTTCTAACACTCTTTTCTTAAAAGGTCGGAGTGTTTTCCCTATGTATCTTTTATGGCATGGACAAATTGCCAAGTAAATTACACCACAAGTGTTACAGTTAATGAAGCTACGAATGGTGTATATTTTACCTGTCCTCTCATTGAGAATTTCTTTAATTTTCATCATGTTAGGGCACGCCTTACAATGTCCACAGGGAAAGTTACCAATTATAGGTGTTTTATTAAGCCAAGTGCTCCCTTTAGATGGTATAGGGGGGAGATGGCTATGTGTTACTAAATCCCCTATATTCCTACCTCTCCGATATGTGATCTGGGGTTTGTCCGATACTGTGTCCCTCAGATCAGGATCCATCCGTAGAATCCTCCAATGTTTCTCAAGTATTCCTCGTATCATAGGAGAAGCATGATCAAAGGTGGCAATCACACGTGTAGGCTGTATCATCTGGTCTGTCTGTTTGGGGGTCAACAGGTTTTCCCTGGGAGTTTTAAGGGCATTTTGATAAGCTGATCTTAAGATGTAGTCCGGATACCCTCTATTTCTGAATCTCTGTCTGAGATCCTTTGCTTCCCTCAGGAAATCCTGTTTGTCAGAACAGTTCCTCCTGAGGCGGAGGTACTGCCCCCTCGGGATACCCCTTTTGAGGGGTCTTGGGTGGCAGCTTTCCCACCTCAGGAGGCTGTTCGTGGACGTCACTTTTCTATGTATGGTGGTCCGCAGTTTACCCTTAGGAGTTTTTTGAATTGAGATGTCCAAGAATGGGATATGCGAGTCATGGTATTCATATGTAAATGCAAGTCCTAGGCTATTATGGTTCAGTAATCTCAGGAATTCTTTGAACTCATCAGTGCTGCCCTGCCACAATATGAAAATATCATCTATAAAACGCGCCCAAACTAGGGCACGTTCACTAAAATATTCCCTTTCTTCGACAAAGACTTGGGTGGCCTCCCACCAGCCCAGAGTGAGATTAGCATAACTGGGGGCACTAGGGCTTCCCATTGCGGTCCCTCTGAGCTGGTGGAAGTAAGTCCTGTCGAAGAGAAAATAATTATGTGTGAGTGTGAACCTTAATATTTCCAGGACAAATTCATTGTGTAATCTCATCTGTATGCCCCGTTGGGATAAGTAATGCGAGACTGCTGCTAGTCCAATATCATGCGGGATAGATGAATATAACGACTCCACGTCAATGCTAGCCAGCAACACATCCTGTTCCACCTCTATTCCTTCCATTTTATTAAGGAGATCCATCGTGTCTCTCGTGTATGAAGGGAGGGCTAATACGAATTCTCTCAAGATTTCATCAATATATATCCCGAGATTCTGTCCCAGACCTCCTATGCCCGCCACTATGGGTCTCCCTTTTAGAGGGTTAGTCCCCTTGTGGACCTTTGGGAGGGCATAGAAGGTGGGGACAGTAACGGATTTGGGCAGCAAAAATTGAAATTCTGAGTCACTGATGAGTTTTCGTTCCTTAGCTATAGATAGTATTTTAGTAAGTTCTTTTTTATATTTGGAAGTAGGGTCTCCCGATAATGTTTCATAAGTAAGGCTATCTTTTAATAGTCTATTGCACATATCTATGTATTGTGTACGATCCATGACTATAATGTTACCCCCCTTATCTGCGGCTTTGATGACCAATTTATCATTATTCTGTAGTTGTTTGATAGCCAACTTCTCTTGATATGAGAAGTTGGTCCGATCCTGAGGCATAGAGGGAAGGTTCAGGTCCTCTATATCTCTGATCACCAAATCAAGAAACACATCTATACAGGATGTTTCACCTGTAGGAGGGAATACTTTACTTTTTAACTTACAGGTAGTGAATGGTCCTTCACCTCTTGATCTATGGTTGTCATCTAATAATGATGCTAGATCTCTTGTGGCTGGTAGATCATTTATACCGATACCTAACTCCAAACATTCCTTTCTGTCTCGTATTTTAAAGAATTTTTGCCATTTTAATCTACGCCCAAACAGATGGAGGTCCTTAATCAAATTAAATTGGTCAAATGTGACCGTGGGTACAAATGAAAGACCCCGTGCCAGGACCCCAATTTGTTCCTGGGATAGTTGTTGTTTGGATAGATTCACCACTTGTAATGAGGATCTATCAACTCCTGTATTTAGACTCTGGGTTCTCTGGTTCGGGTGGGGTAAGGATCTCGACTCTGGTCCTTGTATTCCCCCCCTAAAAAATGCCCAGCAGAGGATGAAGGCAAAGAGCCCGTATCCGACCATTCCTGATTGTGGTTAGATTTCTTTTTATAGTTCCCACGTCCACGGGAGTTTAATTAGGCACTGAGGAGTTAATGTATTCACTCCTCTAGCCGCAAATCACATTCTAACATACCTGGCCCAAATACAGAAGTGACGAGCGGTACTTAGTCCCGCCCCCTATGGGCGTCAGAGAGAGGCGGGGACGGATGACGTCACGCTGGGGTGCCAGGATATGACGCCAGACGCCAAGGATCGCGGCAAGGCAGCGCAGAGAAGCCGGTCGGACTGTTACTGGCTCCCCGCCATTGCGGGTTTGCGCACCTTCCGGGATCCTGTAATTGGCGGTTACATCAGCGGACTGTGAGTAACGAGTGGCGGCGATACCGCTTTTCTTGCAGGTGCCGCGCAGCAACTCCTTACAGGGATATTTGTTGTATTCTTTCTTTAGGTACTGGGAGACGGACCACGGACTGTGAGTGAGAGCCCTATACATGAAAGGATATTATATTGTACCGGAGCATGGGGTCTGACTGGCTTTATGTATCTTCTTTACAGGTTATCTCCTTTGGATCCGCTGTAATTACACCCGCATAGTGGCACCTAGTATCGGGGTGCCACATGTAGATCAATTACACCTGTATAGTGGCACTTGGCACAGGGGTGCTACATGCATTTATCTATGTTTATATATTGAGTGACGCCATTGTTATCTCCTTATCTCACACATTTTCCACATTGTTGAGACTTTCTTTCTATATATATGAAGTTCTCCTGATGACGCTCTAGATTAGGGCAGAAACGCGTAGAGAACGATATATATCTGATAACGGTATATATTCATATAAATCCACCGGATTGGTGGCGCTCTGAATACTGGTAAATCCACCACATGGGTGGTAACCTAGAGTGGATCCTGTGTATCAGTTTTTAAGATGGTATTGGTTCACAATCACTTCAGTGGTGTATTTTAATAATTATTATATTAAAAGTTATATTTTAGTAGCACTCCCCCCACACTTTTTTCTAAAAAGTTTTTTTTGCATAAATTAGGTATCCTTGTAATGGAATTGACCTACAGAATAAAGATAAGGGCCCTGATTTACTAAGAGTGGAGTGTAGGTTTCTTTGTGGGTTTTAATTCCCTACAATTTTTTATCCACAGTATTTACTAAGCTTTCCCTATATTTTGCACTTTTCCCTAATTTTTTTACACATTCTCTGATCTGTTGAGTTTTCCTCAGCTGAAATCCACCACATTTTCTGTGGAAACCTTAGTAAATATGTAGGGTTTTTGTAAAAATGTCAGGAACACGCCCCTTTTCTGTCACCACACCCTCTTTTCCCAACAGACACGCCCCTTTTTGGGGGGTTACTCAGTAAAATGGAGAGCAGGTCAGGTTTTTCATTTCTTGTACAGACGGAATTCTGGCACAATGAGACAAAATTCTGTCGCAAATTCTGGTTTACATATTCATTGTCTGTGACTCCACATCCTTGTAAGTTGAGCCGCGAAGCCCTGCCCCCTGTGCGCGATTCACTGAATTCAGCAGAGGATCTTCTGGGGGACATATCTCAGGACATACTTGACATATTTAAGTAAGTGACCCCTCGTTGGACTCCTGTTCACCTACTATAACCCAGTTCATTGCGTTTAGTGTGGGTGAACAGGCTGACAGTTTTCCTTTAACCCCCTGGGGACGGAGGGTTTTCCAGTTTTCATTTTTTCCTCATCTTTTAAAAATCATAACCCTTTCAATTTTGCAGCTAAAAATCCATATGAGGGCTTATTTCTTTGCGCCACCAATTCTACTTTGAAATGACATCAGTCATTTTTTTTTCTTTAACTGTAAATTTTTATTAAATAATTTAGCAATACAATACAAGAAAACTAAATAAGGAAAAAAAAAGACCTAAGGGTCAGCAAGCATATTGAACAGCATAGAAACAACCTATGAGAGTCCAGGGAGGACCCGGCAGGACAAACAAAAACCATATCCGGCTGGGCATGAAACCGCATATAATAGTACCTGGAAGAACAGAAACAAGGGGAGAACAACAACACCGAACAAGACAGACATCCAACACCAAACAAAACACACAACCAGAACATTGGGAAAAGAGAGAGAAAGACTAAGAAGAAGAACAACCATAGAAGGTCAAGGAGGGTTCCGGTCAGTAAAATGATCCCAAGGCTCCCACACAGCAAGAAAGGAGGGTATAGCATCATTTAGAGAAGCAGTGAGAGATTCAAGAGAGCGAATTTCCCTCACCCGGGCAACCAAGTCAGCCTCTGACGGTGGGACAGTCTTCTTCCAATACTTGGCAATGAACGTTTTAGCCGCTAGAACCACATGCATGAAGAGTCTGAACGGCTTCCTCGATAGGCCCCTGTAAGAAAGGTGTAAGAGATAGACAAGAGGATCTAGAGGGACAGAGACCTCCAGAACCAAAGAAAGTAGCCTCTGAACAACTTTCCAAAAGCCCACTATAAGGGGACATGACTAAAAGATATGATAGACAGTGCCCAGTCCCACCCCACACCGCCAGCATTAAGGTAAGATAGCCGGGTTCAGTTTATTCAGAAGTACAGGAGTGTCGTACCTACCCATAACCATTTTGGGGGACACCCCAGAGATATCCTGATCCCCCCGGATCATGGCTGGCAGGGGCTCAATACATAGAGCAAAGATCAAGGGGGAGAGAGGACAGCCCTGCCTAGTGCCATTAAAGAGAGGAAAGGAAGGGGAAGAAGCATGAGGGAGGCAGTAGGAGATGAGTAAAGACCCTGCAGAGCTGTAAGAAAATTCCTCGTAATGCCAAATCGTAGCAGGGTGGCAAAAAGAAAAGGCCAGCCTAATCTATCAAAAGCCTTCTCGGCATCCAGGCTCAAAATCAAAGCTTGGTTGGACCTCCAATTGATAAGATGTATAAGGCCCACCACTCTCCTCGTGTTATCTCCCCCCTGATGACAGGGGATGAAGCTCACCTGGTCCTTATGGATAAGGGAGGGAAGATAGCAAGAGAGGCGTGCTGCCAGAACCTTCGAAAAAAGCTTAAGGTCAGAGTTGAGGAGGGCAATGGGCCTATAGCTAGAACAATCATGAGGATCCTTATCTGGCTTGGGAAGCAAGGCTATCAAGGAGTGCAACAGGGTCTGCAGGATCCCTTCCCCCCTCCCCTCCCATGAAAGAGTTGAAAAGGGGAACGAGTTTAGGCAGAAAGAAGGAAGAAAAAGTCTTGTAGTATAGGTAAGCAAACCCATCTGGACCCGGGAAACGCCCTGTAGGAAGAGTCTTAAGCACATCAGACAATTCCTCTACAGTGATAGGTGCATTCAGAACAGCGCGATCCGACTCTGAAAGAGTAGGCAGGGAGCAACGAGAGAGATAAGAGTCTCAGACTGCAGTGCGCTCTTCTGGGGCAGACGGGAGTTGGGAAGGGAGGGAGTAAAGCTTGGAGTAGTAGTCAAAGAGGAGTTGAGAAATCTTGTCAGGATGATAGTGAAGTACCCCCGAAGGGTCCTTCAAGGCAGAAGGTGATTCGGGTGCCGCCCGTTCCCGCAGGCGTCATGCCAGCATGGTATGAGCCTTATTACCTTTTTCATAAAAGCGTTGCTTAGCATAGAGGAGCTGGCACTCCACCTTCCGCAAGGCCAAATCCGCTAATTGGGAACGAGCAGCAACCAAGCGTCACAGCACCGAAAGGGAGGGAGAGGACAGTAGAAGAGCTTCCAAGGTAGAGATAAGAGTCCGTAGTTCCCGAGCCACAGAGTCACGTTTGAGTATAGATCCCAGAGCGATATGGCAATGGCCACTCACCACTGATTTGTGGGCCTCTCACAGCACGGCTTGGGAGGACACAGATCCCTCGTTAGTGGCAAAATAGTCAATGATACAATGTTGAATCGAGTCCCGAGAAGACTGAAACTTAAGAAGAGAGTCATTGAGGCGCCAGTGGCAACGTCTAGAGAAGGTAGAGAAAGGGGAAAAAGAAAGAAGAACCGGGCTATGGTCAGACCACGAGATAGGGTCCAGAGAGGCACCAGACAGCATACGAACCATAAGGAGGTTACCAAAGAAGTAGTCAATGCGAGTGTGAAGTTTATGGAGGTGAGAGCAAAATGTAAAAAATGGTCAGTAGGATGGCTAATACGCCAAAGGTCATAGAGAGAAGAGGCTTGAATCAGGCGCTGAAATATAGAGGAAAGGCGTAGGTAAGCAGCAGAAGGAGAGGAGGCTGTCACAGAATGGCGATCCATAGTCGGAGAGAAAGTAAAGTTAAAGTGTCCCCCCCAGGAGCCATGCGGCAGGCGAGAACCTATGGAGGCGGGCAAGAACCCGTCTCAGAAAGGGAATTTGGATAGAGTTAGGGGCGTAAAGGTTACACAGAAGGAGCTGTTTCCCCTTCCCCCAGAGTAGCCTCCACAATAACAGCATAAGAGGAGGAAACCTGCAGAGGGCAGGAGCGAAAGATAAGGATAGCTACCCCGGCAACCTTCCGATGTGAGGAAGTCCTGAGGGTACAGATGACTAAGAAACTGAAAGGACCCCAAATGGTCAAAGTGTGTCTCCTGAAGATAGACAATATCGGCACGCTGCTACACCAGCTCACGTTGCAAGAGGCGTCTTTTCAATTAGGAGTTGAGACCCTTTACGTTCAGGGAAACACACTTAGCCATGATGGAGTAAGAGGAGGAGAAGAGCCCAAACTGAAGAGTACTCACTCAGGCCACCGAGGAAGCCGCTCAGCTGAGAAGGTGTCACCGTCAACAGAAGAGGAAGCCACAACCATTCACCACCTAGAGAACTAGAAGGGAACCAAAAGAAAAGACACAAAAAGAATACAACAAGGAACGAGACAAAAGAACAACAATGACCGACAGAGAAGACAACACAGCAGGACGACACATGAAAAAAACAAACCAGTGACCAACAGGTTAAAGAGGAGGCTAAAAAACAAGGAGAGAACAACATGAATAAACATCCTAAACAGGAGATATTCATTGCCATAGCCTCAGTGGGGGAAACAGAGGAACACACAAAGGAGAAACCACCAACAACAAGGCGATACCCCCCTGAGGCTACCCCAATGAAGCTAAGAAATAAACAGTGACTAAATGAAGGCAAAATACACAGGCTCAACTAAAGAACACCAAACATAGCAATAAAAATAGTAAGGCAACAGTAGTATGCGACTCCAATGGGGAGGCATCCAGGCACCTACCCCTCGAGGTGAGGGAGGAAAGGGAAGGGAAAAGTCCCAAGCAGCCACAGGGGAAGTCCTCAGGGTGGATCAGAAGTAGGGCTCCGCCGGCCCTGTGAAGCGACCCTGGCTCCCGCAGGAGGGCGTTTGGTCCAGACAGGCTGCCAAACAGGGGGCAGAGGAGGAGGTGGCTGTGAGAGACCCCAACCCATCAATTGCGGGACAGGTAAGTCCAGGGCAGAACAAAATGCCGGAAGGCCTTGGCCATGATAGCCTCCTTCAATTGGAAATCAGCAAGACAGCAGATGAAATCTCTCGGGGGACCATTGGATGGTTTTGGGCGGAGATCACGATGGGCACGCACCAACTCAATCCGGTGAGATGGAGGTTCTCCCAGCAACATGTTGAAGATGGCTTCCAGCGTGATAGGTAAGTCCTCCTCCTGGGTCACTTCAGGGAGACCACGAATCCGTATGTTGTTACGACCGCCACTGTTCTCAAGGTCCTCCACATGGTCATGGAGGTCGCTGAGAAATGCAGACTGCGAAGCAACAGTAGACTGTAAGCGGGCCACATAGGCTCTGGTGGTGTCATAATCGTCCACTCACCGGAGCCCCCAGACAGGATGGAGGAGAGTCAAGGATGCGCTCCAAAGGCTGGGGAGCAGCGCTGCGTGCAGGAGGGAGAGAGGGCCCTGCAGAAGATGGCTGCCGTTCTGGAGGAGAAAAGAAGGTGAGCGCAGACCGAAGAGGTGATGCCGGCAGTCCCAAGGGAGTCCCTCCCAGCGCGGCCGTTATTGCAGCAGGGGTCTGTGAAGGAGCCGGCGGTGCGTCTGCGATCGCCGGGACCGCGGCGTCCACGGAGCTGGACAGGAGGCGTCGGGCAGAGAGCTTAGGAGCAGGCAAGGGGCCCAGGCCCGATTAGGAAGCAGTCCTAAGGTAATAGCTGATAGACCCCGGGGTAGAAGTTGCATGGGGGGTAGCAGGGCGGTTAGGGTGCCTTCGGGAATGCCTCCCCATGAGATAGGTGCCAGTCACTGGATGCAGGGGCTCATGTATGGCCTCAGGGAGCGGGAGCAGACCAGTTAAGCAGCCATCTTCCTTGGCACCAAGCCACACCCCAACATCAGTCATTTTACCCAAAAATCTATTGCGAAACGGAAAAAAAATCATTGTGCGACAAAATGTAAGAAAAAATGCCATTTTGTAAATTTTGGGGGCTTCCGTTTCTACGCAGTAAATTTTTCGGTAAAAATTACACCTTATCTTTATTCTGTAGGTCCATATGACTAAAATGGTACCCTACTTTATATAGGTTTGATTTTGTCGTACTTCTGGAAAAAATCATAACTACATGCAGGAAAATATATAATTGTCATCTTCTGACCCCTATAACTTTATATTTTTCTACGTATGGGGTAGTATGAGGGCTCATTTTTTTGCGCCGTGATCTGAAGTTTTTAGCGGTACCATTTATGTATTGATTGGACTTTTTGATCACTTTTTATAAATTTTTTCATGATATAAAAAGTGACCAAAATACGCTATTTTGGACTTTGGAATTTGTTTGCGCGTACGCCATTGACCGTACGGTTTAATTAACGATATATTTTTATAATTCGGAAATTTCCGCACACGGCGATACCACATATGTTTATTTTTATTTACACAGTTTTTTTTTTTAATTGGGAAAAGGGGGGTGATTCAAACTTTTATTAGGGAAGGGGTTAAATGATCTTTATTCACTTTTTTTTTTAACTTTTTTTTTTTTGCAGTGTTATAGCTCCCATACCCTGCACACACTGATCTTTTACATTGATCATTGGTTTCTCATAGGAAACCAGTGATCAATGATTCTGCCGCTTGACTACTCATCACTGGATCTCAGGCACTGAGCAGTCATTCGGCGATTGTACAACATGGAGGCAGGTAGGGACCCTCCGGCTATCCTGTAAGCTGTTTGGAATGCCGTGATTTCGCTGTGACGATCCCGAACAGCTCTTTGAGCTAACCGGCGTTAGTTTACTTTCGCTTTAGACGCGGCATTCAACTTTGATCAGTGCCGCGCGCTATTAGCCACGGGTCCCGGCAGTCCCGGCAGTTGTTAGAGGCCGGGCCCGACCCGCTATGATGGGGGGCCATGGTGTTGCCCCGCGTTATAGAAAGGGAATGGGCTGAGGGTGTATAGGTACGCCCTCCATCCCCAAGGAGTTAATGGATCTTAAATAAAAATAGCATTTTACCAGTACGCAAGTGCTGGCTATTAGTGTTGGGCACAAATATTCGCATTTCAAATTTTTATTGCGAATATCGCAAATTCGTGAATATTGCGAATATATTCGCTATATATTCAAAATTACGAATATTTGCCGCTTTTTTGCGCAAATGCGCATATTCCTTCATTTAACTTGTGAGCCAATTAGAATGATGCAAATACACTTGTCAGAGGTTATCAACAACATCCCTAGCAACCATTAGTAAAGTTGCCCACCCCCTCACTGTTTTCTTCCTCGAATATGCAAATATAACGAATACGCAAAATTCACCAATATAGGACAAATATTTGTCTATATATTCGTGAAATATCACGAATTTGAATATGGCCAATGCCGCTCATCACTACTGGCCATCTGCAATATTTAAACTAAAGTTCTTACCTACACTGTAACAGTTGCTCAGCTGTAAGAATTTGTAGGTGACGAGATATAAACTACAGTGTTTCAATTCTGACAGTAAGCAAAGATCTTGGAAATTATGAGGAAATAAAATTATGTATACATGATAGTTACAGAAATTCTTACTGTTCACTGTGTTAGTGGGTCCTGTACAATAGTGCTCCTTGCAAAGCCTGTGCTCCAAGTGCCATACTTTGTGAATGCGGTAGAGTAAGCTGCAAACAACAATGTGAGCAAAGTAAACCTTGGTGTATTACATATGATACTGCCCCCCCCCCCCCCCCCCCCACACACACACACACACTGTGAATATGATATTGTAAGTACAGTAAAGACCAGAGAGTATCTTATGTGACATGGATCCTGTACTGCACCGAAGCTGATGCAGAACTGTCCTTTAGATCCCAGGTTAAAAATTAAACTGGCAGCAGGTGAGGCACAAGGCACGATGAAAGGTCTTGTTGCATCACCTTAAAATTTATCTACAATTGTCATATGTAAACCAAACACATACAGTGGGGCAAAAAAGTGTTTAGTCAGCCACCAATTGTGCAAGTTCTCCCACATAAAAAGATGAGAGAAGCCTGTAATTTTCATCATAGGTATACCTCAACTATATCCATAAAATCACATTGTCTGATTTTTAAAGAATGTATTTGCAAATTATGGTTTAAAATAAGTATTTGGTCACCTACAAACAAGCAAGATTTCTGGCTCTCACAGACCTGTAACTTCTTCTTTAACCTCTTGGGGACGAAGGGCGTATGCATACGCCCTGCATCCCTGATCCTTAAGGACTCAGGGCGTACCTCTACGCCCTTGTCCCGCTTACCACCAGCTGTTCTCATCAGCAGAGAACGGGATAAACCCGGTGGGTCCCGGTTGCTACGGGCAGCCAGGACCCACAGCTAATGCAAAAAAGTGTAATTTCTTTTTTTTATAAAAGCTAAAAAGAAAATTTTTGTAGGGTGAAATAGAATTTAAAAAAACACCATTTTGTAACTTTTGGGGGCTCCCCTTTCTACGCAGTGCAATATTTGGTAAAAATGACACCTTATCTTTATTCTGTAGGTTCATACGGTTACAAGGATTCCCAATTTATATAGGTTTTATTTTATTTTAATACTTAAAAAATTATAAACTACATGCACCAAAATTAGTATGTTTACATTTGGCATCTTATGATGCCAATGCACAATTTTGGACTTTGGTATTATTTTACATGTACGCCCTCGACCGTGTGGTTTAGCTAATCCAATATTTTAATAGTTCGGACATTTACACACACTGCTGTACCACATATGATTATTTTTATTCTTTATTTCATTATTTTATTTAAAAAATGGGAAAAGGGGGGTGATTTAAACTTTTAATAGGGAAGGGGTTGCTAGCCTAGCCAGTCTCCAGATCTCAACTCCATAGAAAACCTTTAGAGGGAGTTGAAAGTCCGTGTTGCCCAGTGACAGCCCCAAAACATCACTGCTGTAGAAGAGATCTGCATGGAGAAATGAGCCAAAATACCAGCAACAGTGTGTGAAAACCTTGTGAAGACTTACAAAAAATGTTTGAACTCTGTCATTACTAACAAAGAGTATATAACAAAATATTGAGATGAACTTTTGATATTGACCAAATACTTTTTTTTCCCACTGTCATTTGAAAATAAGTTCTTTAAAAATAAGACAATGTGATTTTATGGATTTTTTTCTCATTCTGTCTCTCATAGTTGAGATATACCTATGATGAAAATTACAGGCCTCTCTCTTCTTTTTAAGTGGGAGAACTTGCACAATTGGTGGCTGACTAAATGCTTTTTTGCCCCACTGTATAGTCTGCTATCTATGTAGTGAAAGAGTGGTGTGCAACCATTTTGTTTTCCAGACTGTACCCTTCATGTTAGACACATTTCCTATATCCAAACTCTTCTCCGCATGGATTTCACGCTGGAAATTTTCAGTCTGAGTTTTGTGTATGATTCATGTATAATTTCATCCAGAGAAGAATTTGCCGCACCTTCTCCAGAGGCCAGAGCCAAACCACAGCCCAGGGCCTTTCCTAATATAGCTGAGGATGGAATTTACCCCTGTGCCAGGTGCCCAGCAAGTACATACAACATAGTGGGCAGGAACAAAACTACTGTGGCCATACACAAGCTCATCATCTCCAGTGCTCCCTGTCAACAAGAGTGACCTGAAGTAAATGGTGAAACAATCCCCCTTTATCATATGAATGGGACGGTGCTAAGATGGAGAGCAAATGACATGATGTTGCCACAACTCTTTCTCTCTATATCAGGAGTATGATGAGGTGATTAGCCAGGGCTTGTATAGTTTTCCATCTTTCTGTTTAAAATGTCAAAAAGAATTTGCCATCAGGTAGGGAGCAGTAAAGCCCTGAACCAATCATGGACATATGTGGTCAGCGGACACCATGCATTAGGAAGCATGGGACAATGGGGCTGGTACTAATTGGCTTCTGAACATTGTTGAGCTCAGTAAGGTTATCCATTCATATAGGTGCACAATTTTCCTGCTTCTTTGGGATCGGGGAGGGTCTCAGCAGTCAGACCCCCACCAATCCAAAAGCGTTCCCCTTTCCTGTGGATAACTTTATAAACTAAGAATACCCCTTTTTCTTTACATCCTGCAGTAGCAGGAGAGGATTTTATCTTCCTGCAACGAAAGGACAAATGGAATCAATTAGCAATTTAATTATATAGCCTATATAAGGCTGGGTTCACATCACGTTTTTCCCCATACGGGAGCGCATACGGCAGGGGAGAGCTAAAAACTTGCGCTCCCATATCCTTCTGTATGCGGTCCTGTATGCAATTCATTTCAATGAGCCGACCGGAGTGAACCGGTCGGGTCATTTTTCCCCGCATGCTGTTTTCTACCGGACCTAAAACCGTGATTGACTACGGTTTTAGGTACGGTAGAAAACCGCATACGGGGAAAAATGAGCCAACGGTTCACTCCGGTCGGCTCATTGAAATGAATTACATACGGGACCGCATACAGCAGGATACGGGAGCGCAAGTTTTTAGCTCTCCCCTGCCGTATGCGCTCCCGTATGGGGAAAAACATGATGTGAACCCAGCCTAACACCTACTACTCCGTAGCCTCTAAGGATAAGTTGACAATGTATTGGGTCTTCTGTAAATGGGATGCTGTTGTATACTGTATTGGAGGACAGCGGATGCCATTCATTTAAATGGCCGGAACGGAGCAGACCAGGCTTTTGAGTCCACTGAAAAAAGTGCACATGGCCAGAAAGGTGACCTTTCGCTGCTCCGTTACATTATATGTCGGCATCAGGGTTTTTTGGTCCACCTGTGTGAAAGGTGGTATCTGGAAAAGGGTTATACTATTTTACTTTCCTTTTGTCTCTTTAACTCTTGGTCATGCTGGCAAGAAGTTCTAATTGTTGTGATTATTTTAAATGTATGAAAATACACTGGAGATCAAAATTAGAGAACACACAATTTCCTAAATGTCAAGGTCATAGTGTAGTGTGAATATATCCTAACATAAGTAAAATGGCAGTATTTTAAGCTTATTACATAAATTGTATTTATTCTAAAGCACAGAATAAAAATGTAAACAAGATCATTGAAAAAGGACACTAATCAAAATTAGAGAACACTTTACCTGCAAGTTATTGGTGTTAATCTGGCAACTGGTGCTTGTTTCCCTAAAGGGGTACTCCGGTAGAAAACTTTGACTTTTTTTTTTTTATCAACTGATGCCAGAAAGTTAAACAGATTTGTAAATTACTTCTATTTAAAAAATCTTAATCCTTCAAGTATTTATTAGCAGAAATTCTTTTCTTTTTGTATTTCTTTTCTGTCACGACCACAGTGCTCTCTGCTGACACCTCTGTCCATTTTAGGAACTTTCCAGAGCAGGAGAAAACCCCATAGCAAACATATGCTGCTCTGGCCAGTTCCTAAAATGGACAGAGGTGTCAGCAGAGAGCACTGTGGACTGAGCGTTTTTCCGTTTTTGCACTTTCGTTTTTCCTCCTTACATTTAAAAAATCCTAACCCTTTCAATTTTGCACCTAAAATTCCATATAATGGCTTATTTTTTGCGCCACCAATTCTAATTTGTAATGACACCAGTCATTTTACCCAAAAATCTACAGCGAAACGGAAAAATAAATTATTGTGCGACAAATTGAAGAAGAAACGCCATTTTGTAAATTTTGGGGGCTTCCGTTTCTACGCAGTGCATTTTTCAGTAAAAATGACATCTTATCTTTATTCTGTAGGTCCATACGATTAAAATGATACCCTACTTATGTAGGTTTGATTTTGTCGTACTTCTGGAAAAAATCATAACTACATGCAGAAAAATTTATACGTTTAAAATTGTCATCTTCTGACCCCTATAACTTTATTATTTTTCCGTGTACTGGGTGGTTTGAGGGCTCATTTTTTTTGCGCCGTGATCTTAAGTTGTTGGCGGTTTTGTATTGTACCATTTTTGTATTGATCAGACTTTTTGAACGCTTTTAATTCATTTTTTCATGATATAAAAAGTGACCAAAAATATGCTATTTTGCAGTTTGGAATTTTTTTGCGCACACGCCATTGACTGTGCGGTTTAATTAATGATATATTTTTGTAATTTGGACATTTCCGCACGCGGCAATACCACATATGTTTATTTTTATTTACACTTTTTTTTATGGGAAAAGGGGGGTGATTCAAACTTTTATTAGGGAAGGGGTTAAATGATCTTTATTCACTTTTTTGCAGTGTTATAGCTCCCATGGGGCCTATAACACTGCACACACTGATCTTTTACATTGATCAATGGTTTCTCATAGGAAACCATTGATCAATAATTCTACCGCTTGACTGCTCATGCCTGGATCTCAGGCACTGAGCCGTCATTCGGTGATCGGACACCAGGAGGCAGGTAAGGGGACCCTGCTGTCCTACAGCTGTTCAGGATGCTGTGATTTCGCCACGGTGATCCCGAATAGTCCCCTGAGATAACCAGCAACGTTTTACTTTCATGTTAGATGTGCCGCTTCTAAAGGGTTAATAGCTGATCGCTGTCCTACATTAGCCACGAATCCCGGCCGTTGTTAGAGGCTGGGCCCGACCAGCTATGCTGTGGCCCCGCGTTCTAGAACGGGAGCGGACTCAGGACGTACAGGTACCCCCGGAGTTCTTAAGGGGTTAATAGAAGTAATTTACAAATCTGTTTAAAGGAGAACTCCAGAGTATAAAAATTGTCGCCCATACTGCCGGCAGTAAAAAAAATAAAGATGTACATACCTTCCTCCGCTCCCCCGGGGCCTCTGGTAACCGGCTCCGGTCTCCGCCGTGATCCTCTTCCTGGTTGCCGGTGGTCGGAGAGTCTTACTGCGCTCAGCCAATCACCAGAGGCAGTGAAGTCCCGACTCGGCCAGTAATAGGCTGAGCGGCAGTGTGACGTTTTCGGCCCCGGCAGCAGGTGCCGGTGTAGTGAAGAATTTTGTGCCCTGAAGGGTTCTCACCCTGTCGCTCAGCCTATCGCCGGCCAAGTCGGACTTCATTGCAGCCGGTGACTGGCTGAGCGCAGTATGATTCTCCGACCACCGGCAACCAGGAAGTGGATCACGGCGGAGACCGGAGCCGGTTACCGGAGGCCCCGGGGAAGCGGAGGAAGGTATGTACATCTTTATTTTTTTACTGTCGGCAGTATGGGCGACAATTTTTATACTCTGGAGTTCTCCTTTAACTTTCTGGCAACAAATGAAGGCCAAAGGGGTGACCGTATCAGCCATAGCAAAAGAAGTTAGTCATTCCAAGTCTGTGATTTCTAGAATATTGCATCTTTACATCAAAAACTCATTGAAGTCCCCCAAGAAGGCTGGTCACCCTCGAAAGACAAATGTAAGAGAGGACAGGATAATGCACAGAATCTCCATGGGTATTCGTTTCAACACTGCAGCTTGAATTGTTCGCCAGTTCAGCACTGAACAGGGTAAGGATCTGTCTCGTCATACAGTGTCTCGCCATTTAAGAGCATGTGGACTGAAAGCCCACTCTGCAGTGACCAAACCTCTCATTAGCAGAAAGAATCAAAAGGCTAGACTCATCTTTGCTGCGGAGCATGTTGTGTGGACAGAGGAGAAGTGGTCCAGAGTTCATTTTAGTGATGAAAGTTTGGGTCTGATGGGAAACATTATGTTCGTCGACAAACTGGGGAAAGACTGAACCCAAAGGGGGAGATTTATCAAAACCTGCCCAGAGGAAAAGTTGCCCATAGCAACCAATGAGATCGCTTCTTTCATTTTTCACAGGCCTTTTCAAAAATAAAAGAAGCGATCTGATAGGTTGCTATGGACAACAGCAACTTGATAAATCTCTCCCAAAGTGTTTAAAGAAGTCAGTGAAAGGTGGAGGAGGAAGTGTCATGGTTTGGGGAATGTTTTCTGCAGCAGGAGTTGGACCTCCCATACAGCTACATGGCAGAGTGTACCTTCTACAACAACACATGTCCCTTCCTTGCGTTCATCACTCAATCAGCAGCAATTTTCATGTAGGACAATGCCCCCTGTCACACAGCAAAATGGGTTAAAGGGGTACTCCGCCCCTAGACATCTTATCCCCTATCCAAAGAAGCGATCTGATAGGTTGCTATGGACAACAGCAACTTGATAGGGGATAAGATCTCAGATCGCTGCGGTCCCGCTGCTGGGGACCCCCGGGATCCCCGCTGCGGCACTGCGCTATCATTACAGCACAGAGCGAGTTCGCTCTGCACGTAATAACGGGCAATACAGGGGCCGGAGCATCGTTACATCACGGCTCCGCCCCTCGTGAAGTCACAGCCCGCCCCTTTCAATACAATTCTATGGGAGGGGCGTGGCGGTTGTCACGCCCCCTGCCGTAGACTTGCATTAAGGGGACGGGCCGTGATGTCACGAGGGGCGGAGCCATGACGTCACGCTGCTCCGTCCCCTGTATTGCCCGTCATTACGCACAGAGCGAACTCGCTCTGTGCTGTAATGATAGCGGGGTGCTGCAGCGGGGATCACGGGCCTCCCCAGCAGCGGGACTGCGGCGATCCTTTGGATAGGGGATAAGATGTCTAGGGGCGGAGTACCCTTTTAAGCAGTTCCTTGAAACTGAAAACATTGAAACAATGAAATGGCCAGGCCAGAGTCCTGACCTAAACCCAATAGAAAACCTCTTGAAAACCTTTGGTGACAAAGTTATGGCCAAGAAACCCACAACAGTCACAAAACTGTGGAAGAGACTGGAAGAGTGGACTAAAATCAAGTGTGAGAGACTGGTGATGTCCTGTGGGGGGCGCAGATGTGCTAAAGTCATTCAAAGCAAAGGCCTGTACACGTCCTACTGATTGGTGACTATTGTAACCTTCGGAAAATGTACTTACAATCTTTCTCTTCTACAGTCATTGCGGTTCTCTAATTATTTTTATGTTGATATACATTGGTTATTTTGTAAAACACTGTTCTAATGGCTTGATGTACCCCTTACAAATAAAGTCATTCAAATGATAATCAATGTAGATTACATTATTTCTGAAAAAAAATCAAGTGTTCATAAATTGTTCTCTAATTTTGATCTCCAGTGTATATTTAACCCCTTTACTCAATAGCCTGTTTTGACCTTTAAGGGGTACTCCGATGGTCAATGTATTTTTCCGTTTTTGACTTACCCTATTTGTTTTGCTTCATTTCTATTCTTGTTGTTTAGGCGACTCTATTTCCGTTCTTTGTTGTCTTTTTATCCCCCACTTTGTTTTCCTATCTTTGCTTCTATTTCCTGTTTCTTGCAGTGCTGAAAACTACAAATCCCAGCATGACACATGTCTTGCTGGTTGGGGGCGGCTTCTTTTTTTTTGTTTGTTTGTTCCGCCCTTTACCCATCCTACTATTTTCCCGGGTCGGCCCCCTTATACACAGCACTCTAATATAATCAGCCCTGGTTGGGATACACTGGCATACACACACAAAAGGGACTACAACTCCCAGCATGTGTCATTCAGGAGTCTTCAGTCTGTGGTATAACACCAGCATGCTGCCTCTGTAGTCTCCTGGGGGTTGTAGTTCACCACACCTCTATAGGGCATACACTAGTGTTTCCCAACCAGGGTGCCTCCAGGTGTTGCAAAACTACTACTCCCAGCATGCCGGGACAGCCAAAAGCTGCCCGGCATGCTAGGAGTTGTAGTTTTGATACAGCTGAAGACACCCTGGTTGGGAAACAATGCACTTTGTTTGTAATATACTGAATAGAGTATGCCAGTGTTTCCCAACCAGTGTGCCTCCAGCTGTTGCAAAACTACAACTCCGAGCATGCCCAAAGGCTGTCAGGGTATGCTGGGAGATGTTTTTTTGCAGCAGCTGGAGGCACACTGGTTTGTAAACACTAGCATACACACACATAACAGGGACTACAACTCCCAGCATGTGTCATTCAGGAGTCCCCCTTCACACACAGAAATCATCCCCAGACTGAGATTTATTCCCCTGTAGTCTATACATCCCCAGCCCGTGCACCTTGTTATCCTCCCCTTCAGATAACGCTCTTATCTTCTCTGTCTTCTTTCAGTGCAGACCTGCGTCCTCAGAAGACAGAGCAGGCGGAGGGGATATGAGGAGCTGTGCATGTCCTCTCTCACTCCCTGCTCTAGCTTCTTTCTCTCATGCAGACCTCCGTCCTCCGGGAGGAGAGATGAGGGGGCGTGGCTTCTTTCTCTCATGCAGACCTCCATCCTCCGGGAGGGTAGATGAGGGGGCGTGGCTTCTTTCTCTCATGCAGACCTCCATCCTCCAGGAGGGGGAGATGAGGGGGTGTGAGGTGGTTTTTTGCGCCCCCGTAGATCCATGCGTCCGCTCCTCCCCCAGCTCTCCGAACATTTCTGAAGCTAGAGCTCGGGGAGGGCAGAGCAAGGGGAGGGAGGAGGTTCACGCCCCCTCCCTCATCTCCCCTCCCTGAGCTCGGCTGGACGCAGATCTCCACGGCAGGTCCCCTCCCTCATCTCCCCGAGCTGAGGACGTAAATCTCCACGGCAGGTCCCCTCCCTCATCTCTCCTCCCTGAGGACATAGATCTCCACGGCAGGTCCCCTCCCTCATCTCTCCTCCCTGAGGACATAGAGCAGTGCTCCCAATGAGCTCTATGAGTAAAGGGGGACATACTGCAGGGGCTAAAGGGGGACATACTGCATGGGCTAAATGTCCCCCTTTAGCCTGTCCCCCTTTAGCCTGTGCAGTATGTCCCCCTTTACACATAGAGCTCATTGGGAGCACTGCTCTATGTCCTCAGGGAGGAGAGATGAGGGAGGGGACCTGCCGTGGAGATCTATGTCCTCAGGGAGGAGAGATGAGGGAGGGGACATGCCGTGGAGATTTACGTCCTCAGCTCGGGGAGATGAGGGAGGGACCTGCCGTGGCGATCTATGTCCTCAGGGAGGGGGCATGCCGTAGAGATCTGCGTCCAGCCGAGCTCAGGGAGGGGAGATGAGGGAGGGGCGTGGACCTTCTCTCTCCCCTTGCTCTGCCCTCCCCCAGTTCTAGCTTCGGAAATGTTCGGAGAGCTGGGGGAGGAGCGGACGCATGGATCTACGGGGGCGCAAAAAACCACCTCACAGGGGCATGGCTTCTTTCTCACATGCAGACCTCCATCCTCCGGAAGGGGAAGATGAGGGGCGTGGCTTCTTTCTCATGCAGACCTGCGTCCTCTGGGAGGCGGAGATGAGGGGGCATGGCCTCTTTCTCTCATGCAGACCTGCGCCCTCCGGGAGGGGAAGATGAGGGGGCGTGGCTTCTTTCTCTCATGCAGACCTGTCCTCTGGGAGGCGGAGATGAGGGGGGCGTGGCCTCTTTCTCTCATGCAAACCTGCGTCCTCCGGGAGGGGGAGATGAGGGGTGTGGCTTATTTCTCTCATGCAGACCTGCGTCCTCTGGGCTCTGAAAGAACAGAGAAAAAAAAGCCCTGATGCGTTGTCCACAGCCTAAGGCTAAGTTTCCACTTGTTTTTTTTCTGGCAGTTTTTGGAATACTGCCACTGCAGTTTTTGAGCCAAAGTCAGAAGTGGATCCATAAGAGAGGAGAAGTATTAGTCCTTCCTTTAAATGTCCTATTACTTTTGAATACACCTTTGGCTTTTGCTCAATAACTGCAGTGATATTTTTTTTTCTGGCAGTTTTTGGAAAACTATGTGGAAACTTAGCCTTATCCTAACATGGCCGATGCTGTGGACAACAGTAAGAGATCCAACACAGAACTACAGAACTTCCTGGCCCAGAAACAGGTAAGAAAAAAAGACACCTGCTACACAAACATATAATACATGTCAATTGCAAAAAACATGAACATTAAAAGAAGATGCAATATAGCCAAAAATCTTAACCACCGGAGTACCCCTTTAACAACCAAGGCAAATTTGGTAATAACTTTGGAATGATTTCACTTTTGAGAGTGATTCTGAGATTGTTTTTTCGTTTTTGGTACAAAATAAATAATAATTTGCATTTTTCTAGAGTTTACAATATGTCTACTTTATGTTCTCATGATTTGGTAAACATTCTTTTACTTTTTTAGAATGTTAGAGGGTTATAAGTTTAGCAGCAATTTTCCAGATTTTCAAGAAAATCCAAAATCAGATTTTTCAGGAACCAGTTCAGCTCTGAAGTGGAATTAAGGCCTTTATGTTAGAGACCCCCATAAATCACCCCATTTTATAAACTGCACCCCTTAAAGTAGTCAGAATGATATTAAAGAAGTTCATTTAGGGTACATTCCCACCTGGCATATTTTGCTGCGTATTTGCTGCTGAGTATTTTTCTACCCATTGACTTCAATGGGAAAATAAAATATGCAGCAGCAAATACGCCAGGTGGGAACTTACCCTAACCCTTTGATTCTTTTTACAGAGATAAAAGCAAAGTGGAGGCGGAATTAAGAAAACATTTTTGCAGATTTTTCATTTTAATCAGTTTTTTTCTGTAACACAGTAGGTGTTGACAAAGAAATACAACTCTAGATTTATTCCCCGAATTCTGACGTACTTAGAAATATCCCATATGTGGCCTTTGTGCGCTACGTGTCTCTCACATAGGCCTCAGACATGAAGGCGTGCTGTGTGGATTTTGGGGTATCCTTTTAGTTTAGGATATTTTATGGCATCATATAAAATTATAGGGGCCTTGGGGTGCAAAAATATTTTTGGGAGACAAGTCGCCCCTTTCATTGGTACTACTCTGGGGTACATGTGACACTGAACATTTTTTTTTTTTTTTATGAGGTGGTATACATAAAAAATATATATTCTGCGGTTGTTTTTTTATTTATTTTTTTATTAAATTTTTTTGACAGGTTAACTTTACACTGCAGGCTGATACAATTATGGCGACACCAAATTTATATACTTTTTTTTAAATATTTTAGTTCTTTAATGGCATAAAAACTTTTTATTTTAATCATGTTTGTAAGTAGCCGTTTTCTGTTAGCTGTAACTTTTTTATTTTTCAATTGACGCAATTGTGAGAGGACTTTTTTTGTGGGACATGTTGATGTTTTGGGGATACTATTTTTGGGGGAGTATTATATACACAATTTATTTATTTTTAGAAATATTTTTTTCACTTTCTTTTTTTTAAATTTTTTTACTATTATACGCATAATTCAATGGAGTACACATCTGTACTTCATTGAATTATGCCTATATCTGTCAGTAATACCTTAGATAGGGACTGATCGCTCATGTTGCCATGACAACGGAGGCCAGTGTCAGGCCCCCGGTTGCCATGACAACCATCGGCGCTCTGCTTTCACTTTGCAGAGCGCCGATCAGTGAGCTCCCTCCCTTTGTCACCCTAATAGACGCTGGGTTAAAAGGGTTAACTCAGGATCGTAGCGCAGCTGATGACTAATTTTTTATGCTTTATTGTGAAATGTCTTTTACCTTTAAGTCCTTCTGTGTTCCTCTGCTTTTGCTTCCTATCTCTTCATTAGATAACTTGTTGCTTGCTTGGCTTCACCTGCGCTGATGTGCAGATGCTTATATTAGCGTCCCTTTAAAGGATATACACTCACTGGCCACTTTATTAGGTACACCATGCTAGTAAAAGGTTGTCTTCTGAACTGCCTTCATTCTTCTACTAGGTCCTGGAAACATTCCTCAGAGATTTTGTTACATTTGGATATTATGGCTTTATGCAAAGCTGCAGATTTGCCAGCTGCTTATCCACGATATAAATCTACCGTTCTACCACATCCCAAAGGTGCCCTATTGGATGGAAATCTGGTGACTGTGGAGGACATTGGAGTATAGTAATCTCATTGTCACGTATGAGATTGCGTTTTATGAGTTAGTGCATTATACAGCTGGAAGTAGCCAGTAGAAGATGGGAACACAGTGGTCATAAAGGGATACATGGTCAGCAACAATACTCAGGTAGGCGGTCACATTTAAATGCTCACTTGGTACTAAGGGGCCCAAAGTATGTTAAGAAAATGTCCCCCACACCATTATACCAGCAGCAGCCTAAACGCTTGATACATGATTTCATGTTGTTTATGCAAAATCTGAATGTTTAAATTGCTCTGTCCCCTAACTGTATGTGATGTCTGTTTAAAGCATACCTGTCACTAAGAGAGTGGAGAAAAACAAAACAAAACACAAAAAAAACAACAATGCAGGGCTCTGAGGTGCGCTTGTAGGCAGGCTGATCAGAACACTGCTTTCTCTATTTGTCCGTCCTGGATTTTGTCTCAGCGGCTGAGACACAGATGATGCAGCAGAGAGGACAGAATCCAAGTCTGAACAAGGACCCCTAGCGGCAATGGATATAGATATGTAGAAAAAAAATGTATATAGTTTTAGTGCATGTGAATTGCAGCTAGTGCTATGGCACTCTCTACTGCAGAGAGATCTCCTTGGACTAAACCATGTGGGGCAGATGTAAAATTCATTATGTCTGGCTTTTTTGTAGCTAAGTTGCCAGTCAGAAGAAAGGAAAGGGCAAATCCACCAGGAATCTATTCCCCAGAGATCTGTTTGTCAGTGTCAAAGAGGATTTAATAGAGAGTCCTCCTCAACCAACTGCAAGTTGGGCTTGGGACACCAACAGAAGGCCTGTGGGGTTCTTCAAAAAGGAAAGGTTTCACATGGAAACCATTCATTCTGCCTTTGAACTCCTGAAAGAGAGACTATCCCTGCACATCCCTATTTAAAGAAACTACTGCAAATTCCTGCACATTGCTGTCTGGATACAAGGCAACCTGCTTCACCTTCAGTCTGGATACAAGGCAACCTGCTTCACCTTCAGTCTGGATACAAGGCAACCTGCTTCACCTTCAGTCCACTGCCCTTTGGGATTTCTTCTACATTGCATACATTTACCAAAGTACTGCACTGTCACTGGCCTCAGTTAGGTATTAAAATCTCCCCCTATTTAAAAGAAGAGTTGGTAAAACCAGTACGATGAAAAATATAACAGTAAATCTTTACACCATATTTACACGCATTCTCTGGAATTGTCAACCAGAATAAATCCCATCTTCTTGCAGCTCAGGTGAAGAAGGTCATGGGGGTTTCTGTTAGACATTTTGACTACATCTATCTGTTTCTAGATCAGTGGTTCCCAACCGGGGTGCCGCGGGATTTTGCTGTCAAAATGTAAAAAAAATGTCCCCCCTCCCCGGCCCTGCAGGGGACGGGAAGTTTGTGTGCACTGTGCGTGCGCCTGAGGCTGTATCAGATAGAGGAGCAGTGTGCTTACAGGACCTGTGATGTCATCACAGTCATGTGATCAGTCACATGGAGGAGGAGGGGTCACATGATCAGGGGCTGCTGTTCTAGGCCTCAGCATCCCCTCTCTGGGCCGCAGGGGGGAGGGGGAAGCTAAGGGACGTAGGGGTAAGTATGCGGAAGCTGCCCCGAGCCGATGTAGTGACCTGTGCCCCAGCGTCCCCCTCCCTCTGTGGCGCAGTGAATGATTGCCCTGCCGGAGAGGGGAAGAACGGGGAAGAAAAATGGCTTGCTTAAGGTACTGTACCATGTCCACCCCCCCCATACCCATATTTATCCTCCTGTCATCCATGTCTAACCCCCTGTCCATCCCTGTCTTCCATGTTCACCCCTCTATTCCCCACTCTTATCCCCCTTCCGGTCATCCGTTTACCCCATTATCTTCACCCCCAGTCTACACCTGTCACCGAGTCCACCCCCTGTTCACCTCCTCTGTCACCCCTCTTTTAACCACTTGTCACCCTTGTCCATCCCTCTATCATCCCTCTCCATCTCCGTGTCACCCATGTTCACCCCCATTGTCCACATCCTTGTCACCCAAGTACACCCCTCTGTCCCTCCTGTTACCACCTTGTCACCCGTCACCCATAGTGTTGAGCGGCATAGGCCATATTCGAATTCGCAATATTTCGCACATATATGGATGAATATTCGTCATATATTCGCTAAATTCGCATATTGGTAATATTTGCGTTTTATTTTCGCATATACAAAAATTTGTATATATGAAAATTCGCACATGCGAAAATTCGCACGCCAGTCTCACACAGTAGTATTAGAGCCTTCTTTACACCACACAAGCTGGAAGCAGAGAGTGATGATCACTGTGATGTGTACTGTGAAAAAAAAATGAATATTCGTAATTGCGAATATATAGTGCTATATTCGCGAATAAAATTTGCATTGCGAATATTCGCAAGCAACACTAGTCACCCATGTACAATCTTCTACACCCCTCTGCTACTCATGTACACCCCTCTATCACCCATGTACAGCCCTCTGTCTCCCCTGTATACTCCTCTAAACACCTGTCTCCCCTTTACACCCCTGTATTCCTCTTCACTTGTAACAGGGGAATCTGGAGGCTAATACTGGTAAAGTGCAGAGCCTAAAAGATTTGTTTTTCGAATGACGCTAATCAGAGAAGATGTCACATGTGAGTTGCTGTATAAAGCAGAACTTTAAACTACATACCCACCGATAAATAGATATTGGAATTTGTGTGCATTGCGGCCTTTTTTTTTTTTTTTTTTTTTGCTCGTCAACTTTGGTCAGGGTGCCCCGAGCCGAAAAAGGTTGGTAAACACTGTTCTAGATAGACCTCAGAGCATACAAGATCTTCTCTTGCTTAACACCTCAAGATATCATTAATTTGTGAAACAATGAAGATGTTTGTTCTTATAGAATCGAGTGGGCAAGATGGCATGTGTCAATTACAGCAGGAGAATCTGCAGAATTGGGACTGTGGCTACTGTAATAATTGTTTCCAGAAGTAATAAACTGAGGTGGTGGCTCTCCCTAAAAAAAACTACAAGTCTCTTATCCTCCCTACATTGATGGAAGTAGTGACTGATGCATTCTCAAGAGGGTGGAACGCCCAGATGGTGGGGTAGAGGGTAAAGGGGGCATGTTTGACAGGTTGTTATCCTCACACACATTAAAGAAAGTTCCAACTTCTTAGCAGACAAAGTTACGATGTGCCCCTCTAAGAGAATAGCATCTGGATCAGATTTCAGACCTCTGGGGGTATCCCACAAGTGGATCCAATGCAAAAGTAGCCCAATTTAACTCCCTGCACAGGATAGGCAATGGGCTCTGCATGTAATCTCCATCCTGTGCCAGTTCCTTTGTGCATATATTTACAATAAGAACAAAAAGGAAACAGTCCTCAGTCATTGCCATCTAGCACTGTTGGCCCAACAGGATCTGGGTCACACTGCTAATGTTAATATACAGAGGAATTTCTTGAAAGCTTCAGCAGATAACACATCCAATAACTCAGTAAGGCCATTGAGGTCTTCACCTAGACAGCCTGGAAGTTGAAAGGCCCATTCTAGCACGCTCTGGCCGTACCAAAGCTATTATTAACACCGACACAATCTTATGTATTAGAGAGGTGAGAAGAATTGTCTCCAAGTGGCGTTGCAGGAGCAGGCTGCGTCCGGAGGTTGCGGCCGGCACGCCTCCTCCATACATCTCTATGGGAGAGGCAGCATTCGTGCCTCCCCGCATCCCCCATAGAACTGTATGGGGACTGGGAGGAGACGGGGAGTCACCTTCGACCTCTAGGTCGACGCTACGTCACCATGGGCGCTAATGCCGGTGCCCTGTTAGGGAGATCGAGGGAGGTCCCAGCGGTCGGACCCCCCGCGATCAAACACTTTTCCCCTATCCTGTGGATAGGGGATAAGTGTAATTCCGCTGCAGTTGTCCTTTAATCTTACACCCCTTCTTCCCAATATTCAGCTCTAAAGAGCTTTGTAGCATAAGTCTGGGTTATGCATCTTCCTCTGGGGACTCTGCAGAGCAGGACAGGATACAGCATGGGGCACATAAGGGAGCAGGGAATGATGGGACATATGTTTGAGTTCACATAGGAAAACTGCTGCATATTATTGAGTAGGCTGAAAATAGTTGAATTATTCCCGATGGGCCAGCTGCATATTTTCTGTCCCCTATTTCTGTCTTTTCCCACAAGCCAGTGGTGTTTACAGGAAAGGAAGGGGGTGTCAGACATGCAAATGATAGTTCTGGATGACATGCTGCCCCTGCTGGTACAGAAGCTGCAGTGACATGTAGAGTGTGGCAGTCTACACTGTCACCACCTGAAAAGATCAATGGTATAAACACAACCAGAAATAATTTAGGAGCAATGTGTGTGAAGGGCCAGGAAGGGGTTAAGCCACAATTCAACACAGACAGTAATGCTTTTGCTGAGCCATTATTAACATGTGGCGCTTTCACATATAAATGGAGAAAATAAATAGGAAAAGTAAGTCACACTGTGCCTGAAGTCATGGCAACCTTTAATGGAGTGAATGGTGAGCGAGGGAGACAGCACTCCTGAGGGCACAAGCTCGCTGCAGACAACCTCCACCCACCAGATTATGTCAAGTGCCTGAATATTTCCAATACGACCACTATGAACAAAACAACACATCACCTGAGAAATTCTGAGGGCGTAAACACCATTGCCACTCGCAATGTTCTGTACTATCAGACGCCTCATACATTTCTGATCACAAGCAATAATTCTACAAGAAGGTTCCATACAGAACAGAATAGATTTGGGGGTGGGGAGAGAGCAGATAATATCAACAGGTGACAAGCACCTGAACGGAACATCTGCCAAAGATTCCAGGACTAAAGGGTCACAGGGCTCCAGATACTTCACAGGTCACATAGAAGAAGCTCCAAAAACTGCAGCAGTCACTGTATAAATACAAAACCTTATCCTGAATGCAGCTTCAGAACGGCACTATTCTGCTGGTAATAAGCTGTCACACGGTGACATTATTTCCGTAGACTGTTTGAAGCGGTTTAGAGGTTACATTAGATTGAGCTTTATGGTGCAATGGATTCCACAGCTGTAGACCTAAGAGGTACCGCAGGCAAAACAGAGAAATGTAAATGGTGAATGGTTTCATAGATGGTGTTTTTTTTTTATTTTATTTACTTTTTCCCCATGGGTTGTGGTGCAGTGTAGAGCATACTGGTGGTGGCAGACACTACACACAGATACAAGATGGCATTTATTTGGTCCTTTCAGAGGTACAAGGAGGAAGCTGCAGTTTTACAAAACATCAAATATAAATAATCTGCAACAATGCACACAGGTATAGAAATGACAGTACTAGGCAGCACCAGCCAAGAGCTGCTGTACAGTAATGCACTGTCTGCCGTCACTGCTGCCATCGCTGCATGTTAGTGCCCCCTGCAGGATGGAGTGGACGTCTGATGTGGCACTTGAGAGAAAACAGTCACTAACTAAGCAATAGGGTGTGGTAAACATGATGCTCTAGAACCGTCCTGTAACATTCTACAAACAAATGTAACCATAAGGACATAAATACATAGAGGGCACACCCTATAGGAAGGGTCTGATCCCCAGAATATATGGATGACCAAAAATAAACATGGTGTCCAATCTCCTAAATGTGGAAAGGGAGGGGGGCAGCTGGCAGTGTTATGTGGGGTTCTAACTGCAGACATTTAACACACCCTAAAATATCACATGACAAGAAAAAAAAACACTTGTCAATCTGGACCCCCTCAGTCCAAGGCAATTATGTCATCATCCTGCTCCACTGGTGGCTCCACGCGCTTCCTTTTGTTGCTCACAACCTCTTCTTCAGGCAGCTTTCTCTTCAGTGTCACAGTATCCATGTTGACATCGGTGCTGCTGGAAGGACTTTCCTCATCAGAGTCCACAATTAACACATCATCCTTTTCTTGAGCTTCGGGTGGGAAAAAAAATAATATTTCAGAATTTCAGTAAAATGTCCATAATGTGCTGAAGGTTTCATAACTGATCCCATTAGAAAGCTGCAGCAAATCCTAACATGGGTCCATCCTACTCCCAGACACAGCAGTGATTTTTATTAGGATTATATTATATTATATTGATATATCATAAGGAAACTTGTGGCATGATCTCACTATACTGCCTGCCAATTGTTTCCACACCTTCCCCTACAAACTATACACCATCAACAAGATCATATGACTGATGGAGAATAGAATGTAGAGTCAGAGGCAAAAATAAAAACATTCTTGTACTCACCAGCTGAAGAACTAATACTTTCACAGATAATGGTTTATCTAAAGTATATCCTATCTGAACAGAGTCAGGTAAACAAAATTATCTCTTGTCTAACAAAAGCACAAAATTAAAATAAGATAACAAAAAACATTTATTATACATCCAATATCCATATAAAACATCATTCCAAACTCTCACTGAAAACGAGAAACAGATTGAGAATATACAGTTGAAAAAGAGCAGGTTGGCAGAGAGGTGTGTATCAAAAATTAAAATATCATCAAATGCTATGATCTTCCTGCGAATATATGCCCCCAATTACTACGACATGCAGGTTTTTGCCCTGGTTAAAACATCAGATCACAGCAGGACTTTCAGGCAGAGGCCCCTAAACAGCCAAAATTAATTGGTTCAGGGAGGACTATTGTACATTGAGACCATAACTCTATGGAAAACTAGGAATTGGTTCCGAAGCCCCTGAGATATTAAACCAAAATAAATAAATGGAGTGATGTATGTGATATATACAATCACATAATCCGTACACAGATAAGGCCCACAATAAATGATGATCCACTACACCAGCTTGATGACAATGCAGGTATTGCCTGGGATATAACCAAGAACGCTATGCTTGATGCACAATTTTCTTCTTGACGGCAATGGCACCACACATGATGTAATCTGGCACAGGCTTCTCCCCCCCTTTGACAATAGGTACTGCAGGGTGCCCCATTGTCTAGAGACCCTAGTGTCTAGACATCACTTGCCTAGTGTAGCCTGTTAGAACCTCGCCTGCTGTGAGTGCGTTTCCACCCAAGCCTGCAGACACTCCCTCATTGGCAGCCAGGATCTTTCCCGGCACTAGCACTGTGCTTCACAAGGCATACAGTTCAGTGTCAGTGAACGTGTAGGGAGCTGGATCCTAGACAACAACCCACTCCTCACATTCTAGTGGCTCCCCTCACAACATGCAGGTACAGAAAGAGTAAAAGGGGTTCTCGAAGAGTTAAAAACAGATCTAATTTCTTCCAAAAGCAGCAACACCTGCGTCACTAGGTTGTACGTGGTATTGTAGCTCAGTTCCAATTAAATGAATAGTACCAAGTTGTAATACCACACAACCTGAGGACAGGTGTAGGGCTGTTTTTGGAAGAAATGATTGTCTGTTTTTCTATTCTTGGATAACCCCTTTAATGTGAGAAGCAGTTTGCCGACATCACTTATGCCTGGAGGAATTGTATGCTTAGGCAACAGGCCACCGTAAGTGGAATTCATCGCATGTGGAGGTTATCGCAAGTCGGGGGATCACTGTATACAGAACTACATCATAGTAACATGAAAAACCAACCCATACAGAGCCTGCAGACCCAACAAGCAATTCAAGGAGGCCAAAGTACTGACTGATATTGATTGGTATTTCGATTATACACACCCAGCTGCCAAACCTGCTCCATTCTCCATCTATTTCTCCTTTTCAATTAGATTTTTATATGTATAATCCTATATGTAAAGATCCTACTGCAGAGTGTCAGCAGGGAGCCCGCCCCTTTCAAATTTGCAGCGGGAAACTCGCTGGGCGTTAAAAACAAAATACGCTCATGTAAACAAGCCCTAGGAATGAACCAGACTTATGAAAGGTGTTTGAAAAAACTGTCACACAAACTGTCTAGTCCAAGTTTAGACCAACTATTAGTTAGCTTGAACCTTGCCAGAATTCTGACACTTTTTTGTGGTGTAAGGAGTCTCATATTAAAGCAGAATAAATGTGGCAGAAGTCATGTAAGACTGTTTTTTTTGCCACAAAATAGGCAAGAATTTTAGAAGATTTTATAAAAGTAAATCTGTCCATAGGTGTTGGAGATGGTGTACCTTTGGAACTTTGAGACCATTATGTGCAGACCACTAGATGAGTACAAATACGATTTGCAGCTGCAGCTGTAAAATTCTAGAAGCCGCTGAAACACCACCTGCCTGCTGTATAGTGCTCTTGGTCTTAATTCAGACTTCCTGGCATTGCGCATGGACTGTACTGGATAAGTCAATGGTAAATGGATAGTAATGGATGGAGATAATGTAACAAACAGTATACACAGTAGAGGTGTGATACTCTAAGTCACCACCCCTTCCTGGTCACACAGATTGTCACCTCAATATTTATTTTATATCCTACTGTAATTTTGTGATCTGTAGTCTTATATATATCAGTCAGTTCCTAGTAACTATGTGTCATGATTGGCTAAAGGAGTAAGGCTGGGTTCACACCACGTTTTCTTAAATACGGCTCCCGTATACGGTTGGGAGGAGGGGGGGGGGGGGGGGCGGGGCTTAATCGCGGCGCCCGCACTCGACCACGTTTTTGCCTGCGGTCGGGAAACCGCATACGGCCGAAAATGAAGCCGACCGGAGGCTGCGGTTCACTCCGGTCGGCTCATAGACATACATTTAATACGGTTCCCGAATACGGCTGAGTGCGGGCGCCGCGATTAAGCCCCGCCCCCTCCTCCCAACCGTGTACGGGAGCCGTATTTAAGAAAACGTGGTGTGAACCCAGCCTAAGGCAAAGGATGTCCAGGTGTGAGAAACTGCTGGGGCTGAAATGGAGAGAATGAGAAATAGCTGTTTACCATGGATGTTGCTCATTAACAGCAGTGTAAGCAATATAACAAAATCAGGCAGTTTTTTTTTTTTATTGGACTGGGGATGCAGATTTCCGAGTGACCTTTCTTTACCCAGAGTCCTGCACACAGCACTCCTGTACCTGTGGACGTTGATGGCTGTGCTCCATCGTCGCTACCATTGGTGATACTTTTACCACTTCCTTCTGCACTACCTTCTACTGGTTTCTGAGGAGCTTTTTCTGGAGCATCTCCAACAACTTCAAATTCCACGTCCTTCTCCAAATCTTTACTGAAAAAAGTTTAATGCAGAAGGTCAACATGGGCAACCTAAATGTGCAACTTTAACCCCTTAACGACGCAGAACGTAAATGTACGTCCTGGTGACGTGGTACTTAACGCACCAGGACGTACATTTACGTCCTGAACATAACTGCAGGCATCAGAGCAATGCAGGCATCATGCGCGGCAGGTCCCGGCTGTGGATCGCAGCCAGGGACCCGCCGGTAATGGCGGACACCCGTGATCCCGCGGATGTCCGCCATTAACCCCTCAGATGCCGTGATCAATACCGATCACGGCATCTGCAGCATCGCGGTCACTTAACAGGATGATCGGATCGCCCGCAGCGCTGCCGCGGCGATCCAATCATCCTGCACGGCAGACGGAGGGTCCGCTGCCTTCCAGGAGTCTTCTGCTCTGATCTGCCTTCCCGCAGACCAGAGCAGAAGATCACTGATAGCACTGAACAGGATTAGCAATTAAGTGATTGCTTTAAATAGTCCCCTATGGGGACTATTAAAGTGTAAAAATAAAAGTTAAAAAAGTAAAAAAAAAATGTGAAAAATCCCCTCCCCCAATAAAAAGCCTAAATTGTCCCATTTTCCCTATTTTTCCCCCCAAAAAGTGTAAAAATTTTTTTATATACATATTTGGCATCGCCGCGTGCATAAATATCCGAACTATTAAAATAAAATGTAAATGATCCCGTACGGTGAACGGCGTGAACGTAAAAAAAAAAAAAAAAAAATACAAAATAGCTTTTTTATAACATTTTATTCCCCAAAAATTTTTTTAAATTTTATAAAAGTTTTGTATAAGCAAATATGGTATTAATAAAAAGTACAGATCAAGGCGCAAAAAATGAGCCCTCATACCACCGCTTATACAGAAAAATGAAAAAGTTAAAGGTCTTCAAAATAGGGGGATTTTAAAACGTACTAATTTGGTTAAAAAGTTAGCGATTTTTTTTAAGCGCAACAGCAATAGAAAAGTGTATAATCATGGGTATCATTTTAATCGTATTGACCCAGAAAATAAAAAAACATGTCATTTTTACCATAAATTGTACGGCGTGAAAACAAAACCTTCCAAAATTTGCTAAATTGCGGTTTTCTTTTTAATTTCCCCACACAAATAGTATTTTTTTGGTTGCGCCATACATTTTATGATAAAGTGAGTGATGGCATTACAACGGACAACTGGTCACGCAAAAAACAAACCCTCATACTAGTCTCTGGATGAAAATATAAAAAAGTGTTATGATTTTTTTAAGGGGAGGAGGAAAAAACGAAAACGTAAAAATAAAATCGTCTGAGTCCTTAAGGTCCAAATGGGCTGAGTCCTTAAGGGGTTAAAGAGGCCACAATAACTGATAAAGTAAAAAGTCACAGGGAAATAAGGAAGAAAGCTGTTCAGTGGCTACACATAGGGTCACACATGTCAGACTTGTAAACTGCTCAAAAAAATTAAGTGAACACTAAGATAACACATCCTAGATCTGAATGAATAAACTAATCGTATGAAATACTTTCTTGTTTATACAGCTGAATGTGCCGACAACAAAATCACAAAAATTATCAATGGAAATCAAATTTATCAACCCATGGAGGTCTGGATATGGAGTCACACAAAATCAAAGTGGAAAACCACACTACAGGCTGATCCAACTTTGATGTAATGTCCTTAAAACAAGTCACAATGAGGCTCATTGAGTGTGGCCTCCACTTGCCCGTATGACCTCCCTACAACGCCTGGGCATACTCCTGATGAGGTGGTGGATGGTCTCCTGAGGGATGTCCTCCCAGACCTGGACTAAAGCATCCGCCAACTCCTGGACAGTCTGTGGTGCAATGTGGCGTTGGTGGATGGAGCGATACATGATGTCCCAGATGTGCTCAATCGGATTATGGTCTGGGGCACGGGCGGGCCAGTCCATAGCATCAATGCATTCCTCTTACAGGAACTGCCGACACATTCCAGCCGCATGAGGTCTAGCATTGTCTTGCATTAGGAGAAACCCAGGGCCAACCGCACCAGCATATGATCTCACAAGGGGTCTGAGGATCTCATCTCGGTACCTAATGGCAGTCAGGCTACCTCTGGCAAGCACATGGAGGGCTGTGCGGCCCCCCAAAGAAATGCCACCCCACACCATTACTGACCTACCGCCAAACCGGTCATGCTGGAGGATGTTGCAGGCAGCAGAACGTTCTCCACGGAGTGTCCAGACTGCTCAGAGTAAACCTGCTTTCATCTGTGAAAAGCACAGGGCACCAGAGGCGAATTTTCAAATCTTTGTGTTCTCTGGCTAATGCCAAACATCCTCCACGGTGTTGGGCTGTAAGCACAACCCCACATGTGGATGTCGGGCCCTCATACCCCCCTCATGGAGTCTGTTTCTGACCGTTTCAGTGGACACATGCACATTTGTGGCCTGCTGGAGGTCCTTTTGCAGGGCTCTGGCAGTGCTCCTCCTTGCACAAAGGCGGAGGTAGCGGTCGTGCTGCTGGGTTGTTGCCCTCCTACGGCCTCCTCTACATCTCTTGATGTACTGGCCTGCCTCCTGGTAGCACCTCCATGCTCTGGACACTACCCTGACAGACACAGCAAACCTTCTTGACACTTCTTGCTCGCACTGATGTGCCATCCTGGATGAGCTGCACTACCTGAGCCACTAGTGTGGGTTGTAGACTTCGTCTCATGCTACCACTAGAGTGAAAGCACCGACAGCATTCACAAGTTACCAAATCATCAGCCAGTAAGCATAGGAACTGAGAAGTTGCTTCTTGAGTGGACAGTGGGATTTCACAAAAGTGTGATTGACTTGGAGTTACATTGTGTTGTTTAAGTGTTCCCTTTATTTTTTTGAGCAGTGTTTTAGTAATATGTTCTCATCGGTGACCTCTGAACCTGGTCCAGACTGCCGCTTACCTCTGTAATACATTAATCAGTAGAGTGTAGTCCTGCAGAAAGTCATCCGCCTGGAGCCTAGTGCCATTCCTGATGCCAAAATCTGACAAATTCCGGTTGTTGTTTGCTAAAGAGAGGAAATAGCAAGAGGATAGTAAACGTGCTTATGGAGGCCTAGAACACAGTGCCAAGAGGGAAGAATTGAGTCAGTCAGAGAAGTTTTTCTGGTTGTTCACTTCGAAAGAACAACTTAATGGGTAATACAATTGAATAAAGTTGATGAATAAATATATGGACATTTGTCTTCCCCTTGTGTGTGGGCAGACCTGAAAGTCTATAGCCCTGATTTACTAAACGGTCTAATTCTTAGAGTGTAAATTTACACTAGACAGTCTAAGGCTAAGTTTATACTATG
This sequence comes from Hyla sarda, assembly GCF_029499605.1. Taxonomy (NCBI): domain Eukaryota; kingdom Metazoa; phylum Chordata; class Amphibia; order Anura; family Hylidae; genus Hyla; species Hyla sarda. The sequence goes on along the minus strand of NC_079194.1, from coordinate 144,956,927 downwards.
TTAGTGCACCCGTTAGTCATCACCTAGTAGCTCAGTTCGGGTTGTATGCGCTATATTTAGCAGACTTAAAAATCACTTTTTAGTCTGCTTAAAATAGTGCATACATCCCGTATGGAGTCACTAGGTGCCATAGAAAGCAATGGGATATGCTGCTCCCATTAACAGCATGTCAGCGTCATGTTTTCAGCAGGATGCCGACACAAAAAACTAACGGGTGCCTTACTATAGTATAAACCTAGCCTAAAGGCTCGTTCACACGAGCGTATTTTGTTTCAAACAATCTGTGTGACCAGGGAGCAGGAAGGGGTGGTGACTTATCACACTTGCTTCTTACCATTATCTCCACCTATTACCATTGACTTATCCCGTACAGTCCCTGCACAATGCAAGGAAGTCTGAATTAAGACACCAAGAGCACTATACAGCAGGCAGATGTTGTATTTGGTTTCAAACTTTGAAATAGGAAGACTCTCTGTCGGCTGTCCAAAGCTGATTTTCAGCAGTGGACTCTCCGCTGTTGGAAAGTGCGCTACAGAAATCACTGATGTCAATGGGGTCTGTGGTGGATTTTCCTCAGCAGAGATTCCGCTGCTGAAAATCAGCTGTGGACAGCTGCTGCCCCTTTCAAACTTGCAGCGAGTGTCGGTTTGAAACAAAATACAACACCTGCCTGCTGTATAGTGCTCTTGGTGTCTTAATTCAGCGACTTCCTTGCATTGTGCAGGGACGGTACTGGATAAGTTGATGGTAAATGGTAATAGGTGGAGATAATGGTAAGAAGCAGTATCCACACAGTGGAAGTGTGATACTCTAAGTCACCACCCCTTCCTGCTCCCTGGTCACACAGATTGTCACCTCAACTTCTAAAGAATACTCTATGAGAGGGAGATTTATCAAAACCTGTGGAAAGGAAAAGTTGACTAGATTGCTTGTTTTATTTTTCAGAGACCTTTAAAAAAAAAAAAAAAAAAATCTCCCTCTCATGGGGGGGGGGGGGGGGGGCGCTGGGGGAAGAGAGAAAGAGAAAAAGAGAAAGAGAGAGAGAGACACAGAGAAAGAGACACACAGAGAAAGAGACGAGAGAGAGAGAGAGAGAGAGAGAGAAAGACACACAGAGAGAGAGAAAGACACAAACGGAGAGAGAAAGACAGAGAGAGAGAGAGAGAGAGAGAGAAAGACACAGAGAGAGAGAGAGAAAGAGAGAGAAAGACACAAACAGAGAGAGAAAGACATAGAGAGAGAAAGACAGAGAGAGAGAGAGAGAGAGAGAGAGAGAGAGAGAGACACACACACACACAGAGAAAGAGAGAGACACAGAGAAAGAGAGAGAGACACACAGAGAAAGAGACACACAGAAAGAGAGAGACAGACACACACACACACAGAGAGAGACGAGAGAGAAAGACACACAGAGACGAGAGAGAAAGACACACACAGAGAGAGAGAGAGAGACACACAGAGAGAGAGAGAGAAAGACACACAGAGCAAGAGAGAGAGAAAGACAGAGAGAGAGAAACACAGAGAGAGAGAGAAAGAGACACAGAGAGAGAGACACAGAGAGAGAGACAGACACAGAGAGAGAGAGAGACACACACAGAGAGAGAGACAGACACAGAGACAGAGAGAGACACAGAGAGAGAAAGACACAGAGAGAGAGAGAGAGAGAGACACACACACCGAGAGAGATAAAGACACAGAGAGAGAGAAAGACACAGAGACACACACCGAGAGAGAGAAACAGAGAGAGACACACAGAGAGAAACACAGAGAGAGAGAGAGAAACACAGACACAGAGAGAGAAACACAGAGAGAGAGAGAGAGACACAGAGAGAGAGAGAGAGGCACCGAGAGAGAGAGAGAGTAACACAGAGAGAGACAACTTTTATTGCACCAATGCACTTGGACTTAAAGGGGTTATCCACCATAAGGTGATTTTAGTACGTACCTGGCAGACAGTAATGGACATGCTTAGGAAGGATCTGCGCTTGTCTTGGGGCTAAATGGCTATGTTGTGAGATTACCATAATACTGTGGCTAGCTGTTTGTGAACTGGTATTTTGTATGCGGTTAAAAATAAATATTGGGGTGAAAATCACAGAATTGTGAGAAAACTGTCACACACAGGTACAGACACTATATTATGATCTACTCTAACTTTACAGCCCCTGTAGCATAGTCAAATAAAAAAAAATCATGGATTACCCCTTTAAAAATTAAAGCCACTCTGAAAAGAGTCTTGTTTGTAAATTCCCTCTTGTGGCTATAGCTTATGTGTCTCCATGGTTACAGATAAACACTGTATAGTCTGATCCTGCAGTCTTTTATCTCTTCTTCCTGACCCTTCTTCTACTGATACCTGTCTGCAGGATAACACCACACACAAGCTAAGGCTAAGTGCATATCAGCGCTCAGCTCTAATCAAGGGAGCTCCGTTCCCCAAGTTCATTTAAACAGCAGGACATAAAAAAATAAAAAACCTTAAAATACTGCATTGTTTCTGCACTCAAATCCTGCATAACGTACACCAGACTGAAATCCAGATGCATCCTATTAAAGTCAGTGTGATCGGTCGGGACCCATTGGTGTCCGTTGGACAACAGACCGTTAACCTTACTTTTATTTTTTTTTATTTTTATCTTTGAATGGACTCCCAAATGAGATCTCCTAGCAAAGCTGCGAACGCAGATGTGAACAACTTACAAGTCTCTTACCTTCTGTCTCTCCTTCCTCAGAGGAGATCAGGATTGTGCCTTTACCATCTTCAATCTGGACATCTGGAGCCACCATGCCAAACTTCTCTTTTATTATCTGGGAAACATAAAACATCAAATCTAAACTTTATGTATTCAGTGTCTTCACCAGCAGAATTGTGAGCGCAACTTTGGATCATAATTCAGGATGCTACTCAGGATCAGTACAGATGAAGTAATGTATGTACACATTGGGGAGATTTATCAAAACCTGTGCAGAGGAAAAGTTGCCCAGTTGCCCGTATCAACCAATCCAATTGCTTCTTTAATTTTGCAGAGGCCTTGTTAAAATGAAAGCAGTAATCCGATTGGTTGCTATGGGCAACTTTTCCTGTGGACAGGTTTTGATAAGTCTCCCCCACTGTCCCCACAGATTCCAAAAATAAACTTATAATAAACTATAATCTGTAAAGGTTGTTCAAAAGAGGCCTTAACCTCTTAAGGACATTTTTTTTTGCACTTTTATTTTTTCCTCTTAATTTCTAAAAGCGATTACCCTTTCAATTTTCAACTTACAGACCCATAAAAGGGCTTGTTTTTTTGTGCCCCCAAATGTACTTTGTAATGACATCCCTCATTTTACTACCAAATCTACAAAATAAAAAAATTTGTAGGAAGAAATTGGAAAAAAAAAAATTTACATAACGATACCCAACTTATATAAGTATTGTTTTATTTTACTACTTTTAAAAAATTCAACTATTATATTACAATTTTTGTATGAAAATTAGGATGTTTAAAATTGTTCTCCTCTGACCCATAGAACATTTTTTTTTTTTTGCATATTTGGGAACGTACGAGGGCTCATTTGTTCATCCATGGTCTTAAGATTTTATTGATACAATTTTTTTGTTTTGATGGGGCTTTTTGATCACTCTTTATTCATTTTTTTCAGGTATAAGAAGCTGTCAAAAAGTCAGGCTTATGAATTACCCCTTGGACCTAATAGGAACAGTTTAAAAGCCCCTCCCCTCCCACACCAACCAAGTGTTTTACAAATTACCCTTTAAGGACAGGATAAGATGAATAAACAAACACAAATCAATATTAACAATAATAATAATTATGACAACCCCTTCATACCCCCTGTTTTTTTTTTTTTTCTTTACTTTATTATTCGTCCACCATGACAGCCACCAGAGAAATACCAAAAACTTAATTAGGGAGGGACAATAGCATGCAACACTTTCCTACCAAAAGAAAGGGCCTGGCTATCTGATAGGTCAAGCCTATATGCTTAAAGAAGGTATGGGAACTAGACCAGGTGGCAGCTCTGCAGAATTGGTCAATAGATGCAGCAGATTTTTCAGCCCATGAGGCAGACATGGCCCTAGTAGAATGAGCTTTCAATCCTTTTGGAACAGTTTCCCCTTTGGATGTGTAAACTTCCAAGAAGACTGTTTGGAGCCACCTAGCGATTGAATTTTTAGAGGCCTTCCTGCCTTTGTTAGGCCCCTTAAACTGAAGTAGTAAGTTGTTATTTGGTCTCCAAACATTAGTTGCTTGCAAATATCTTAGAAGACATCTAACATCTAATGTGTGAAAAATATTTTCATGATCATTCCTCGGATTTTCACAAAAAGATGGAAGTACAATCTCTTGAGATCTATGGAAATTAGAAGGATCCAACCTCAGTGTCACTCTGTCATCTGAGATAGTCATGTAAGGTTCTCTTATAGATAGAGCCTGGATTTCACCAATTCTACGAGAAGTTGTAATCGCAATTATGAAAGCAGTTTTGAAAGTCAAAAATCTAAGAGATATTTGATCCAAAGGTTCAAAGGGATAAACTGTTAGGCCTGAAAGAATCAAATTAAGATTCCAGGGAGGGTGTTCGGACGTGAATTTTAGGCTTGATTCTGGCTACGGCTCTAAAGAAACATTTAATCCATCGATGATCTGCAGTTTGCTGATCGAACACTGCACCCAAAGCTGCCACCTGGACCTAAAGGGTACTTACCGAGAGGCCTTTTTCAAACCCTTCCTGCAAGAAGTCAAGAATACAGGGAATATCAGGTTTGGAAAAATTCAATTCTTTAGGAGCGACCCATTCTACAAATTTCTTCCAAATCTTCATATACATTTTAGATGTAGATTTTTTTCCTGCTTCTTAGAAGAGTAGCAACCACTTTTTCAGATAAACCCCTTTGTTTTAAAAGGGACTCCTCAGAATCCAGGCAGTAAGCTGTAGATTTTGCACGCCCTGATGACATACTGGGCCCTGGAGAAGATTGTCCATTAACGGAAGAGGAAAGGGATCGTCTATTGCTAAGCTCTTCAGAAGACAGAACCAACCTGTTTTTGGCCAAAAAGGAGCTACAAATATTACTGTTAAATTGCCGTCCCAGACTTTTGCTAGTGATCTTGCAATCAGAGGGATTGGAGGAAATGCATAGGCGAGAGGAAAGTTCCAAGTTTGGGCTAATGCATCCACCGCCTCTGGACTGTCCCTTGGATCCAGGGAGAAGAACTTCCCACTTTCGCATTTTTACGGGACGCAAATAGGTCTATGCACGGAGCTCCCCACTTGCTTATTAGAGACTGAAAAACCAGAGGGTTGAGAGACCACTCGCCTGGGTCCAATGTCTTCCGACTCAGAAAATCCGCCACCAAATTGCAGGAGCCTTTGAGATGAACTGCATTGATGGAAGCTACATTCTTTCCTTGAGGAGATCGCTTGCAGAGCTCTGTGTTTTGTGCCTCCTTGATGTTTGATGAATGCTACTGCTGTAGAATTGTCTGAGTACACTTCTATGTCTCAATTTATTATCAGATGCTTGGCAGCCTGTAGAAATTCCCATATTGCTCTCAACTTCTTGTAATTTGAGGAAAACTTTTTCAGATGAGGAGGCCATTGACCGTGAACGTAATCTTGATTTATGTGAGCTCCCCAACCCCAGGTGCTCGCATCTGTAGTTATTATTATCTGATCTGGGCACCAAATTACTCCCTTCTTCAGGTTTGTTTCCCTCAGCCACCAGTTCAGAGACCTTGACACCCTGGGGTACAATTGAAATTTCTTCTCCAGTGACAATTGGGTTTTGTCCCCAAACGCTAAAGTTTAAGCTTGCAGCATTCTCGAGTGGAATTGTGCCCATTGGACAGCTGGAATAGGGGGAAGTCATTGAACCCAACACTGATATAGATTAATTTACTGTTACAGTCCTTTTCTTCTGGAAATTTGAATTTTTTCCCCGAAGGCAAACTATCATTTCTTTCGGAAGGATTGAGGATTCCTAGAATTTTTTTTCCTGTGGCTGGGTATCAGATCAGATTTCTCTGGATTTATGATCCATCCTAGATTTTGAAAACAAATTTCTTGATGAATTTGGAGAAGATCTGGAGAACTCGCTGAAATAAGGAGATCCTCCAGATAGGGAATTATAATATCTTTTAGTCTCAAGAAGGCAATTCCTTCCACCATCAATTTTGTAAACAGCCTGGGGGGCTGATGCAATTCCCAATGGAAGGGCTACAAATTGGAAGTGAAGAATCTCTGCGTTGTGACAAACTGCAAATCTGAGATACTTCTGAAAGTCTGCATGAATCGGCACATGGAAATATGCGTCCTTCAGATCCAAGGTTATCATAAGAGCCCCTGATGAAATCATTGGGATTGCCGTCTTTTAAGATTCCATTTAGAATTTTTTGTACACAACTTTAAGTTTATTATAGTACGGAAAGAGCCATTTGGTTTCGGGACTAGGAAAAGGGAAGAATAGTGACCCTGGCCCTGTTCCAAGTATGGAACCAGAGAAATGGCTCCCAACTGTAGCATACTGTGAACACCTAACATCCTGTTCTGAAGAAAAGAAGCTTGGTTTGAGACTTGAAATCTTGGAGGAGAGAGAGCAGAAAATTCTATCCTGTATCCCAAGTTTATTAAATTCAGGATCAAGGCATTTGTAGTAACTTCCTTCCACTGTGGAAAAAAAACTACTTTTATTTCCCTCCTACCAGCCTTCCGTCATTGTTTTTTGGGGGGCTGGGAAGGGTTAAGGATAAAATATTTTCCTTTACCCCCCCTTGGGATAGCTCCATCTCCCAGATTTTCCCTTACCTCTATAATTGGAAAACTTCTTCCCTTGGGGACAAAAAGTTTTCTGAGGCAGTTTAGGTTTATCTTCAGGGAAGCTTGCAGCTTTTTCCAGAATGTTTTCCAGTACTTAACCAAACATCACCTTTCCTACACAGGGAATACAACATAATTAAGATTTTGAAGTATTATCACCATTCCAGTTCTTTAGCCATAAGGCCCTTCTTGAAGAATTGGAAAACGCAGCAGATTTGGCTGCCATCCTGACCGTTTCTACTGAAGCGCCTGCAAGAAACCCCGCCGCAAGTTTTAACATGGGAACAGATGACAAAAGATCTTCTCTTTGTGTCTTATTTTCAATGTGATACTCTGAGACAGCCACACATACAATGCTCTAGTCACACTATTAGGATTTAGCATTGCAGATGTGGCCTCCCAAGTTTTGCGTAAGAGCCCATCCATTTTACGATCCATAGGATCTCTTAATTGGGAAGTATCTTCAAACGGTAAAGACATTTTCTTTACTACGTTTGTAACCTGTACGTCTACTTTAGGAACCTCAGACCAGACATCCACATCATTATTATGAAACGGAAACCGGGTTTTAAATTCTTTAGGTAAAACTAATCTTTTCTCCGGCTCCTGCCATTCATCCACAATATTATTTTTAATATTTTCATGTATAGGAAAAAAAACTTTTCCTGTGTCTCAAACCACCAAACATTTCATCATGTGTAGTCATAGGATGCTCCTCCTCATGTAAACCCATGACGTCTGCTTTAACCCCTTAAGGACCAATACAAATAAACCTGTACGCCCCTGAAAGACCAGGCCTGTTTTTTCAAATCAGGGATGTCTGTCTTTATTAGAGAATAACTCTGGCAACGTTTTGCCAATCACGATAATTCTGACATTGTTTTTTTGTAACAAGCTGTCCTTCATGTACATAGTAAAAGTAAGCCGATATCATTTGTATTTTTTTTTTACAATGCAAAAAATCATGAAATTTTTACAAAAAATTAAGATTTTTTGCTATTTTAACACTAATTGGTTGCATATATTTATACATACTGACCAAATAGTTTATGAAACTTATACTTTCAGATGTCTACTTTATTTTGACGTCCTTTTTTTTTTTTAATTAACATTTTAAATTAGTTAGAAGCCTAACAATTTAACTTGAAATTTTGAAAATTTGAAAAGTACATTTTTTTATGTGCTATGCAAGGTTTGCAGAAATTAAAAGGTAGTAGAACATAGGAACACCCCCCCAAATGACCCCATTTTAAAAACTAGACCCCTCAAGGTATTCGCTAGGGGGTACAGTGAGTATTTTAACACCATAGTTTTTTGGCAGGAATTATTACAAAGTCAGTGTTAAAAATTCGAAAATTGCAATTTTTCACAAGTGCATCATTTGGGGGGCAAATTTTTTGTACATCACTTCTGATATTGAAAGAAGCTATATTTTATTTAGCTGCTTGTCCCATGTTCGGAAATACCCCCGCTTTGGCCATATATGGTTCCTTGGCCGCGTGGTAGGACTCAGAAGGAGAAGAGCGCCATTTGGCTTTCAGGGCAGAACAGTACCCCACCCCCACAAGTGACCCCATTTATATACCGCACCCCTACAAGTTATTGGCTGGACCAGGGACCTCTCTGATTGGTCCTTGGTCGGCTGGCAATATAACGCGTCTGTCTGTGACAGTTAAGGCTCCTGATGGATATATCCGCCATTTTGTGGGAATAAGCACCCGCTCATGGCGAATATATCCATCACTGCTGTGGCTGGGTAGCTCAGTGTGTCCGCTCATGACTGCTGGCGGAAAATCCGCCGCTATGAGTGGACGCACAAAGCTACCCAGCCACAGCAGCGAGCTCATTACCGTGACTGCTGCATAATGTGTAGGATCACATGGTGGACATCCGCAGCATATTACATGATGCGGATGTCCGCCAATGCGATCCTACCCATTATGCTTTTTTTTTTTATTAGATTCATTGAATAAATGTATTTTTAATATATATATATATATTTTTTTTACACTTTTATTACATTTTTATTTATTTTTACACTTTTATTTTATTTATTTATTTTTACACTTTTTAATGCTTTGGAATACTTAGTATTCCAAAGCATTGCAGTTATATGCTGCCTGCCAGTTTTCACTAGCAGGCAGCATATTTCACTAGCAGGCAATACCCAGGGCAGACCTGGGGGTCTTTGTAGGACCCCCGGCTGCCCAGGTATGCAGCAGCACCCCGCGATGCTCTGGGGTGCTGCAGGAGAGACAGAGGGAGCCCCCTTCCTCTGTCAGAACTCCTTACAGCGCGCGGTCACTTCTGACCGCGGCTGTAGGGGTTAAACTGTCGGGAGTGAAGTGAACTTCACTCCCGGCAGTGCGGCCACACACAGCACCCCGCGATCGCGCTGCGGGGTGCTGCAGAGGAGACAGAGGGAGCCCCCTTCCTCTGTCAGAACTCCTTACAGCGCGCGGTCACTTCTGACCGCGGCTGTAAGGGTTAAACTGCCGGGAGTGAAGTTCACTTCACTCCCGGCAGTGCGACAGGCCCCGGCCAGCCGCGTATTACACACAGCACCCCGCGATCGCGATGCGGGGTGCTGCAGAGGAGACAGAGGGAGCTCCCTCCCTCTGTCATAACACTTACGGTCACTTCCGACCGCGGCTGTAAGGGTTAAAACTGCCGGGACCGAAGTTTACTTCGGTCCTGGCAGTGCAGCAGGGTCCCGGCTGTGTGATACAGCCGAGTCCCTGCCGCGATCTCGTGGGTGCACTGGGCAGCACCCACGAGAAGAATGGACGAGTATAGACGTCCAGGTGCGGGAACGCCCGCCAACCTGGACGTCTATACTCGTCCGTGGTCGTTATCGGGTTAAGGAGAGTCTCGGTATCATCGGATGAGAAAAAATACTTAGTATTTGCAGGTTTAGAGGGCCCTGGAGATTTTTCACCTTCTTCAATGCCCTCTATGTCAGATCTAGATTTCAGATCCTCTTCACCAGAGTCAGAATCTATAACCAGTTTAGGTTTTTTAGATGGTGGTTGAAAATCCCCAGACCTTAGAAAACTCTGACCCCCACTAGGGACACTTGGCGGCTCATTGGGGTTCAACAAAACTCCTTGATTTAAAGTCATAGGCATAAAATCAGGGTAGATTTGAGAAGTATTACTAGGTAAGTAACCAGTAGCAACCGAAGCAACATTTGTAGAGGGATCCGAACTGGCAAAAGCCGGAAAAAAATTTACAGCAGGCAGAAAATTCACAGATGACTGACTGCTTGAAGAAGGATTTAAATTAAAGCCCATGAGAGATGCTTGTATTTCTTGGCAAATAAGTCATCGCATATCTTCTAGGGATGTGGAAATCCTATGATCCGACGTCCAGGACATGTAGTTCGGGGCGCCGGGCAGGTGAATTTTTAATAGATTTAGCCATGTATCGGGCAAGCAGGGCCGGACCGATTTCCCCCCCCCCCCCCCCCTTTTTTTTTTCTTCATAATGCCGGTATGAGGTGCGGGAGCGGATGCAGGCTTGCATGGGACGCAAGTCTGCACCTCACACCGGAGCACTGAGTGTATGGAGCGGACTCCTGACTCCTGCCCGCTCCATACTCGCTGGCCCCTGGCTGATTTCAGTAGCCGGGGGCTGCAGCTAATAGCCCGGCATGCGGCAATCGCCGCGGACGGCTATTAACCCTTTAGGTCACCGGTGTCTAAAGGGATCTTTTAACCATCCCTTGTGATCTAATGGGGTTGGTTGGGTGTTACGTGGGTGTTTTGACAATCCCCTGTGGAGGTAGCCGGAGGGCTTACCTCTGCATCCATGGCTGCCCCATAGATCTGCATTTGATTGAGCCGGCCTTGAGCATACTATATTTCTACTGAGGAAAATGCCCGAGGCATTGAAACACGTCTAGATTTTAACTTGCATATATCTAATCTATCTCAATATAGCGCTATTGAATAATTTTCTTGCAACTGCTGTAAGTCCCTAGTTTCGAGACCACGCTATACTACGCGCGCACAGCGCTCAGTTCACACTAGGCACGCCGCACTTACCCTCACCGCTTCCACTACATCGCCACCGCTGCTGCTCCACTTCTATTTTCTGCCACCACCGCTGTCTCCCCGGACCAACTCACGATCCACGGCACACCTGAAAGGCCGGTGCCATCCGTGCCAGCCGAGGACCAAAGGAGAAGGAGATCCGCACAGACATCGGGCATCGCCGGAGGTAGACAACTCCACATCAGCCCGTCCAGCCAGCTACCATAGACGGCGTCAGGAGCGGTGAGTGGTGTTGTGCACCAGACCTCGTATCCACTCAGTATACTAAGTGTTCTGAAGTGACAACTTGCTACATTATACCACCAATGACTATTACTGAGATTGATACATCGGAACTTTGTTGAACTGTGTTACTATCTAACTATTGGAAGCACAAAGACTGTTGAACTTTCCAGTTATTGAACAGTACAGCACTTTGCTATTTTTAGCGCATTATTGAATATTCCATACATCACCTATTTAGTTGCAAGTTTTATCATTATATTAATCTAATTTTTAATTTCTATTTTCACTGACTTCTGTGTCCCATGCTAGGGCCCAGCAGGGACCTAGTGTTTTAGTAACATAAAATAAATATTTTGTATATCAGGATCACTCTTTTTTCCATCTCTTTTCTGTCTATCTAATATACCCTGAGGACTGGTTCCTAGTTGATATTCAACTTCATTATTTAATATTTGTTAGACCTTTGGGTGAAGGTAACGCCAGTTCACCTCGGGTATATTTATTAATGCTAAGTGAGCTACACAGTTTTTTAACCCTTTTTAATAGATCAAATGGAGTTCAATAGAACTGCATTGATCTGTATGAGGAATATAAATGATTCCTCAAAAAAAAATAAAAATAAAAAAAATAAAAGGTTTCATAAAAAAGTTTAAAAACACCCTTCCATATTAGAGGTACGTTCACATGGGCGGATTTATTTGCGGGTTTCCTGCTGCATATTTGAAAGGGGGCAGTCTCTTCTCTGCTGTCCACGGCAGAATTTCCGCTGCGGAAAATCTGCCGCAAACCCTTCTGATTTCAATGGGGCTTGCGGTGGATTTCCTGCAGCGTAAATTCCGCATCGGAAAATCTGCTGCGGACAGCCAAGAAGAGCCCGCCCCCTGTCAAATACGCAGCGTACCCTAAAAGTTCATATCACCCCCTTTTCCATATAAAAATATGCAAACATAAATAAAAACATATTTGGTATTGGCATGTGCATAATTGACTGAACTATTAAATAAAATGTTATATCCTGTATGGTAAATGCAGTTAACGTAAAAAAAAAATAAAAAAAAAATACCAATTCACAGAATTGCGTTTTTGGTTTAAAACATCATATCCCAGAAAAAATGAAGTAAAAAAGTGTTCAAAAAGTCTGATCAATGCCAAAATGGTACCGATACAAACAGCATATTATGGCCCAAAAAATTTGCCCTTATACAGCCCAGTTTACAGAAAAATACAATTATTATAGGGGTCAGGGATTTTTTTTTTTATTAAAAAGTAAAAAAAAAATTATTAAAACATGATGGAAACTAAACAAATTTGGTATTGGTGTAATCAGGCCGACCTAAAGTATCAAAATATGTAAGTTTGACCACAAGGTGAATGGCAAAAAAAAGGAAATGCCAAAATTTGCATTTCTTTCAATTTCACATCACAAATAATTATTTTTTTTTTATTGTTTCAGAGCATAAGTTATGGAAAAATGAAAGGTGGCATTACAAAGTATACTTCCCCGCAAAAAAACAAACCTCATATGGGTCTGTAGATGGAAAAATAAGAGTTATGGCTATTCTAGGACGAGGAGGAAAAAATTAAGGTGCAGAAACTAATAAAGACCCTATTTTCGTACTATTTTGGTTGAATTTATTTTATCTACGTGGATCGTCATGAGGGACAAGTAGATTGTGTCCCGCTTTAGTCTGTTGAACAAGTAGTTTTCTCTTAAATTTCTACACCCCTGTCAGAAATACAGTTTCTCCTCTTGTACCACTTTAGATATACAAAGCTTGCAAAGCTGTTTTTTACATGCATCACTTAATTTAGCGGACCACATCACACATTTCCGCACTATCATTTTGGATTTTTGCGAAGGTTCCTTATCTCCCTAAAGAAAAAAAGGGAACCGCATGTAAGAGACTAAAGAGAAGTATTTGCAGCAAAACTATGCAAGAAAATACTCAGTAGCTGGAGAAACATCATAGACAAAGAAAGACACTGAATTTCCTACGTTTATACAAACAAGAATTCAAATTTTAACGCCCTCTGACGTCACAACCGCCCCGACGGCACCTCCTCACAGCCCGGAACTTCCGGACGCCGGCACATGCGCCGAACTTCCCCCAGACAACAAACAGAACTGCACACTACAGAAGCCATCAGCTGGCGGAAAACAAGAGACCGGGAGTCCACATGAGACCGCAGTCTACGCCGGATAAGCAGCCCGCATGGAGCCCCACCAGAACCGGAGGTACGAGCAGCCCACACGAGCATGGGGCACAAAGGCGGTGGATACATTTAGCATATCCTAGTGTTGAGACATATAGCAACAGAACCTGGAACCTCTGTCCTGGACCTAATAGGAACAGGAAATACACTGTGGAGGTGTGGGAGAGGAGGGGCTTTTACATTCTCTGTTCCTGTTATGTCCAAGGGGTCCATCTCTCTAGTGGCCGTCATTCTTGACTTTGGTATTTTTTTTTTAAGTTTAAGTCATTGACCGTGCGGTTAAACTAACATTATATTTTAATAGTTCAGACATTTAAGCAGGCAGCGATACCAGATGTGTTTATATTTATTTTTGTTAGGGAAGGGATGGGATTAATTCATATTTATTAAACATATTTATTCAAATTTTTTTAGTCCCCATAGGAAATTATCTGCAGTCTTCAGATTGCATACACTGATCAATGCTGCTCCATAGGAGAGCACTGATCAGCGCTATTGGTGTTCGCAATGTCTGGATGCAGCATAGGAGCACCGATGGGACAGCAGGGAAAGAGGTAATAGACTTCCCTCCGTCCTCACAGCTGATCGGGACATCGCAACTTCCCTGCGATTGTCTGGATCCACTACCCGAGCTACAGGCAATATTTTTGGGCAGTATTATTTGCTGTGATCAGCTTTGATTGCCGCGTCTAAAGGGTTTATGCTGGAAAATGGCCTGAACAGTGATGTCGGGCATTAGTCACTTGTCCTGGCTGCTGACAGCAGCCGGGACCATGTGCATATGATGGGAGCTCAGCTCCTGAGCTTGCTTCATACCCCTGCCATGGCAAGGGGTTAAAAAAACATAATTTGAACTTAAGTCCTATACAAAGTCTGAACTTACTTGCCATTCTGACAGACAACAAACAAGGAGGTGGTGGTGGTTATGATATCACTGATCGGAGAAAACATGGAAAGATCTTATAACAACTTGTGTTCTTTACAGACCTTGTCCTGTAAAGTTTGCACAGTCACTTTGTGAACATTTAACTTGACGGTGACTTCAGGGCGGCTGGCACACACGTAGCAGTTGGGATTTGGTGGGTCCAGCACACAGGGCACTAGCAGCTTCTTCCGAGGGTTGGGCTGCTTGTTGAGAAACACCTAAAAAAAAAAAATAATGGAGCAGTCAGGTTCACATTCTACAGCATGGGTGAGAAGATCAAGAACAAAAACCATGATAAATCCACGCACCGTTCTACACTGTTCTAGGTTCCCAGATAAAATCTTCAGCCCCTCCAACACGATGAGCCCAGATATCACTGCATTTGTAGTAGCAATCGCTGGAATGATGTTCCCGGCCATGGCTGTGTAAACAAGAGATGTGCTGTATGTGTTAAATACTGTCTCTTAACACTAGGCTAGACACTAGGGCTTTTCGGGAAGTACTAGCATGTCCTTACAGCTGGTGGCCTGTAATCTCACATCAGCCAAAAGACAGACTTACATTTAATATCGAACCGACTCTTCATATTCATACTAAAGATGTACATCCTGATGTTTGCAGCAGCAGTCACAAAGTCCATTGCTGGGGGATCATCCTATGGGAGAAAGAATACTCAATTATTAGAGGAAGGTAAACATAAAAGTGTGGCAACAACAAAATATATATATATATATATATATATATATATATATATATATATATATATATATATATATATATATATATATACTCGAGTATAAGCCGACCCGAATATAAGCAGAGGCCCCTAATTTCACCCCAAAATCCCAGGAAAAGTTATTGACTCGAGTATAAGCCTAGGGTGGGAAATACATCATCCCCCCCTGTCAACATCCAGACCCTCATCATCATCACCCTGTCATCATCCCCCCTTCATCATCACCGCCTGTCATCATCCCCCCTTCATCATCACCGCCTGTCATCATCCTACACATGGTTGATCCTGCCAGTAGCATATGCTTGTCTCAAAGATTAAGCCATGCACGTGTAAGTACACACGGCCGGTACAGTGAAACTGCGAATGGCTCATTAAATCAGTTATGGTTCCTTCATCATCCCCTTGTCATCATCCAACACCCCTCCCTTCATCATCCCCTTATCATCCCACACTCCCCCCCCCCCCCCCCTTCATCATCCCCTTGTCATCATCCCACACCCCCCCCCCCTCCTTCATCATCCCCTTGTCATCATCCCCACCCACCTTCATCATCCTCTTGTGAACTCTCCGCCCTCAGTGGTCTTCAACCTGCGGACCTCCAGAGGTTTCAAAACTACAACTCCCAGCAAGCCCGGGCAGCCATTGGCTGTCCGGGCTTGCTGGGAGTTGTAGTTTTGAAACCTCTGGAGGTCCACAGGTTAAAGACCACTGCGGCCTTCGACATCATCCAGCCCCCTCTCACCCCCTTTAGTTCTGTACTCACCTCCGCTCGGCGCTGGTCCGGTGCTGCAGGACTGTCCGGTGGGGAGGTCGTCCGCTGGGATAGTGGTTCCGGGCTGCTATCTTCACCGGGTGCGCCTCTTCTCCGCGCCCGGAATAGAGCCATTGCCTTGACGATGACGCAGAGGGACGTTGGTAATGAACGTACCTCTGCGTCGTCGTCAAGGCAACGTGACTATTCTGGGGCCGGGCCCGAAGCGCGGAGAAGAGGTGAGTACAGAACTAAAGGGGGTGAGAGGGGGCTGGATGATGTCGAAGGCCGCAGTGGTCATGAACCTGCGGACCTCCAGAGGTTTCAAAACTACAACTCCCAGCAAGCCCGCACAGCCGATGGCTGCCCGGGCTTGCTGGGAGTTGTAGTTTTGAAACCTCTGGAGGTCCGGAGGTCGAAGACCACTGAGGGCGGAGAGTTCACTCGAGTATGAGCCGAGGGGGGTGTTTTCAGCACGAAAAATCGTGCTGAAAAACTCGGCTTATACTCGAGTATATACGGTGTATATCAGGGATGTGGAATTTCTATCACCCGATGCTTGGGACTAGCAGTTTTGGGCGCCGGGCAGGTGAATTTGTCCGGCCCTTAGCCCGGCTTCGGGCAAGCAGGGCCGGACCTGACAAGTCGCCTGGATCTCTGCAGTCTGTATGGAGCGGGCTGCCGACTCCTGCCCGCTCCATTCTCAGCAGCCTGTGTCCTCCGAAGCAGAGCAGGGGAGATGAGAAGCTGTGCATTTGTCTTCTCTCCCCTGCTCTGCAGACGTGCGGGGGGAGATGAGGGGGCGTGGCTTATTTCTCCCCGTGCAGACCTGCATCCTCTGCCTTCGCTCCCCGCACTTCTGCACGGGGAGACTGTATGCGGCGCTCACAGGGGAGTATGGAGCGGGCTCGGGATTCCTGCCCGCTCTATACTCTGCAGCCCCCGGCTGTTCTCAGTAGCCGGGGGCCGCTGCTAATAGCCAGCATGCGGCGATCGCCGCAGCTGGCTATTAACCCTTTAGATCGCCGCTGTCAAAGCTGACAGCGGCGTCTTAAGGGAGATGTGAATGCTCCCTGGTGGGCTAGTGGGGTGGATCGTGCCCCGCAACGCGATCGCAGGGGGGCGATCCACTATAGAGGTAGCCGGAGGACTTACCTCTGCTTCCTCCTGTCCCGCTCTGTCATTGATAGAGCCTGGCTGGACCAGGCTCTATCAATGGATCACAGAGCACACAGATTAATAGAGTTCAATAGAATCTATTCATCTGTCTGAGGAATCGAATGATTCCTCCTATAAGTGTAAAAAATAAATAAATAAAGTTTTAATAAAAGTTTGAAAGACACACATTAACCCAGAGGTCTTCAAACTGTGCCCCTCCAGATGTTACAAAACTACAATTCCCAGCATGCCAGGACAGCCGTTGGCTGTGCAGGCATGCTGGGAGTTGTAGTTTTGCAACATCTGGAGGGCCACAGTTTGAAGACCGCTGCATTAAAGGGAACCAATCATCAGATTTTACCCTATATAATGCATGGCAAAGCGTTATATAGGGTAAAATCTTTATTTTCACCATTCCCGGCAGGAGCATCCCCCGGGAATGGTGAAAATAAAGATTTTACCCTATATAACTCTTTGCCAAGCGTTATATAGGGTAAAATCTGATGATTGGTTCCCTTTAACCGCTTCCATGTTAAAAGTTCAAATCACCCCCTTTTCCTATATAAAAACACGTAAACATAATAAAAAAACATATTTGGTATCGCTTTGTGCGTAATTGTACAACCTATTAAAATATAACATTATGTATCCCGTACGGTAAATGTAAAAAAATACCAAACCACTGAATTGCAATTTTTATAATATCCCAGAAAAAAAAAGTTAAAAAGCGATAAAAAAGTCAGATCAATACCAAAATGGTACCGATAAAAAAAACTGATTATGGTGCAAAAAATTAGCCCTCATACAGCCAGGTATGCAGAAAAAAATAAAGCTACAGGGGTTAAAAAAATGGCAATTAAAAAAATTAGAAAAAGTTCAGAATTAGTAAAACATGACGTAAACGATACAAATCTGGTATCGCTGTAATCAGGCGCCTAAAGTATAAAACTAACATGTTACCTCAACCACAAGGTAAATGGCGTAGAAAAGAAAACCACCAAATCTGCAAAATTATCTTTTACTATTTCAATTTCACTTCCCTTAATATATATATATATATATATATATATATATATATATATTTATTTTATTTTTTATTTTTTTTGGTTCGGAGAATGTTATTGAAAAATTAAAAGGTGTCATTATAGTAGGTATTTATGGCTATTTTAGGGCGAGGGGGAAAAAACTAGAGCGTAAAAGCGAAAATTGGCCCGGACAAGTGGATCGTCATGAGGGACAAGTAGATTTTGCTCCATTTTAGTCCCGTGGACAAGTAGTTTTTTATAAAATTTCCACACCCCTGTGTGTGTGTGTGTGTGTGTGTGTATATATATATATTATAGAGTACTTATGCTGTTTTACTGTCACCACCAAAACTTAGAGAATGTAACCCCCTGTACATCTCTATGACTGGTCATAGCACATAATATAGAGCGCTTATAAACCACCACAATACCCTACCCTTATAAGTAATTGAAAAAACAAAAGCAAAAAGCAAACAACATGTGTATTTTTCATTCTAATTCAATAGCTTTTTTGTGTACATTGGTCACCATTTGCGCAAACATTTAGCGACTTTTTAACTTCAGTCCTTTTGCCAAATGTGCTCTATAGGCAGTCAAACAAGTGTTTGCTTTTGCAGCCCTTACTGATTTATCATATGCAAAAATGACCGCAACAACAGAAATTTTTGTGCAAACTCCCTCCAGCCCAGACTACTTTAAAACTTGCTTAGATCTAGGCTATTCATAAAGAATGTGCGCCTTTTTGATAAATATGGGGGATGTACAAATAAAGTAGATATAAAGTAGGTAGGTAGGATCCAGCTACCAGAAAAATGCAGTAAAACTTAACGTTTAATAAGAACATGTTAAAAACTAGCCGCCACCAAAGTGGCAAGTGACATGTCACTCCTAAAACTAGTGAAACGCTGATGCGTTTCGAGCTAGTGCTCTTAGTCATGTCACTAGTATCATGTCGCACGGAGGTTTAAATTGCTACTGAGACAAACTACAGCCTGATGAATTAAGTAATTCGTTCACGGAGGCTGTAGTTCATGTCTCAGTAGCTATTTAAGCCTCCATGCGACATGATACCAGTGCCATGACAGAGCACTAGCTCGAAACGCGTCAGCGTTTCACTTTTTTTTTTAGGAGTGACATGTCAATTGCCACTTTGGTGGCGACTAGTTTTTAACATGTTCTAAATAAACGTTAAGTTTTACTGCATTTTTCTGGGAGCTGGATCCTACCTACCTACTTTCTATCTCCATCCGTGCTTCCAGCACTCATGCTGCGGTGTCTACATATGAACTGAATTGTGGTGAGCTGATCGCTTTTTCCTTTTTTCTTTAAACGTACAAATAATGTAAACCCAAAAACTTGATTTACACAGAATGATAACCAGTCTGCATCCACAATAGCAGAAAGTATTATACAGTAATGTGGTACACTGAGTAATGTTAACAACAGACAGTAATTGTTAGAGATTGTTCATTTGGTCCCCTTTAATGGCCCAAGAAGTGAAAAAATTGCTAATAAGATCTGACTCTTAGGAGAGTTTTGCCCATAGCAACCAATCACAGCTCAGCTTTTATATCTTACTGAGCTCTAATAGAATAAAATCGGTCCTGTCAAACTAACCTGATCAACTTTTATGAGGAGGTGAGCTCCAGACTGGACCAGGGGCAATCGCTGGATGTCGTATATCTGGATTTTTCCAAAGCATTTGATACGGTTCCACATAAAATGAGAAGGATCGGGCTGGGGGACAATGGGGGAGATTTATCAAAAGTGGTCCAGAGGAAAAGTTGCTGAGTTGCCTATAGCAACCAGATTGCTTCTTTCATTTTTAACAAGGCCTCTGCAAAATGAAAGAAGTAGCCTGATTGGTTGCTATGGGCAACTGGGCAATTTTTCCTCTGGACAGGTTTTGATAAATTTCCCCCAATGTGTGTAAGTGGGTAAGTAACTGGCTCAGTGATAGGAAACAGAGGGTGGTTATTAATGGTACTTATTCTGATTGGGTGACTGTTACTAGTGGGGTACCACAGGGGTCAGTCTAGGGTCCTGTTTAATATATTTATTAATGACCTTGTAGAGGGGTTGAATGGTAAAGTAACAATCTTTGCAGATGATACTAAACTCTGTAAAGCGGTAAACACAATAGAGGACAGTGCACTATTACAACTGGATCTGGATAGGTTGGAGGTTTGGGCTGGGAAGTGGCAAATGAGGTTCAACACTGATAAATGTAAGGTAATGCACATGGGGAGGAAAAATCCGGGCTGGGGTTATGTATTAAATGGGAGAACACTTGAGACGACTGACATGGAAAAGGACTTAGGAGTCTTAGTTAACAGTAAATTTAGCTGTAGTGACCAATGTCGGAAAGCTGCTGCCAAGGCTAATAAAATCATGGGGTGCATCAATAGGGGCATACATAGATGCCCACGACAAGGAAATAATTCTACCGCTGTACAAATCACTAGTCAGACCACACATGGAATACTGTGTACAGTAATGGGCACCAGTGTACAAGAAAGATATAGTGGAGCTGGAGAGGGTTCAAAGACGGGCAACCAGAGTAATACGGGGAATGCGAGGACTACAGTACACAGAAAGATTATTAGAATTAGGGTTATTTAGTTTAGAAAAAAGAATGCTTAGGGGAGACCTAATAACTATGTATAAATATATCAGGGGGCCATACAGAGATCTATCCCATGATCTATTTATACCCAGGACTGTATCTATAACAAGGGGGCATCCTCTACGTTTAGAGGAAAGAATGTTTCTACACCAGCACAGACGGGGGTTCTTTACTGTAAGAGCAGTGAGACTGTGGAATTCTCTGCCTGAGGAGGTGGTCATGGTGAACTCTGTCTGGATGCATTTTTGGAGAATAAGAACATTGCTGGTTATGTATACTAGATTTATAGGGACAGAACGTTGATCCAGGGATTTATTCTGACTGCCATATTTGGAGTCGGGAAGGAAATTTTACCTCTAGTATGAGTTTTTTTTTTGCCTTCCTCTGGATCAACGCAGTAGGGACTCAGTAGGGATATAGGTTGAACTTTATGGACTCTGGTCTTTTTTTCAACCTCATGAACTATGTTACTATGTAAAATCTGAATTCTGACTGGTTTCTATGGGCAAAACCGTTTTAAATTTCATTCAGATTGATACATTTCAGCCATTGTGTGTTAGGTATGCTAAACAATCTGAACCTGAATAATTATACGTTACTGGAGAAGCAAAGAGCTGGATATAATCCATCTAAATTTAAAACTGGGGTGAACATTACATAATCCAGAGCTGGACAAATCCCAGTCACCAGGTTGGCATTGCACCTGAAGATTTTCTTTTGCGACTAGTTTGTCAACCCGAGCAGCAGCTGCGAAAGCATAAAGAGGTTACACCCAGCAGCTGACGTAACCCCTTAAATCTAGCGCTGAGCCAAGGTGCTGACTCTGGTATAGTTCCTCCCATTCAGAGGTTCCTGCGACGCAGCCTCTTCCTCTACAACCTTCAATTTCCCAACCCCTTATCACAGATGCATTAAAAAAGCTGTGGTGCAGCCAGAGAGGAACCAGAGTGGTGGCAGGGGTGTTCCCTCCCCCTAGCTCAGGTCTCCATGACACACAGTCATCAGGAGGTGGGCAGAGGTGAGCACCTTGCACTGCTGCTACCAACCAGCTGGATGCTAGGGGCATTGTAACCCTTGCTGCACCCTGTAACCTTCCATCCAGCTGCACCTCCTGTCACCCTCTTTCCTGCAGCACAACCAGTCACCCTCCCTCCAACAAAAGTGAGTTTTTTTATTTTCTTTATAATATATATATTTGTCAAAACTATTAAAATTATCCTATTCCTGATATGAAAAAAGGCAGGGGGAGAGAAGCGGGCAGCGACGGCCTCTCTCCCCCTGCCTTTCCTGGGGGTGTATCGGCGTATAACACGCACATAGACTTTAGGCTAAAAATTTTAGCCTAAAAAGTGCGTGTTATACGCTGATAAATACGGTATATATATTCCACATCACATTTGTAATGAGAATTAGTGGTAAACAAAGTGGGCAGTATCCTGAAATATAGCAGGAGCATAATCAGGGATGTGGAAATCCTATTGCCCGACCCCCGGGACATGTAGTGCCGGGCAAGTACATTTTTCGGGCCCTTGGCTCTGCATCAGGCAAGCAGGGCCGGACCTGAAAGCCCCCGACAAGCACGACAGGGTTTATGGCGCTGGGGGCCGCCGCTAATGGCCGGCATGTGGCAATCCTATATATTATATATATAAAAAAATAAAGAAACATTTTAACATAATAAAAATAAACATATTTGGTATCGCCTCATGCGTAATTGTCCGAACTAATAAAGTATAACATTATACATTCCATACGGTTAATGAGGTAAATTTTAAAAAATATACCAAAGTCCAGAATTGTATTTTTTTTTATATCATCACATCCCAGAAAAAAAAAAAAAAAGTCAGATCAATACCGAAATGGTACCGATACAAACAACAAATTACGGCACAAAAAATGAGCCCTAATACAGCCTGGTATACGAAAAAATAAAAATGTTACAGGGGTCAGAAAATGGCAATTCAAAAAAATTTTTTTTTTTTTTTTAATTGGTAAATGTGAAGGAAACTATACAAATCTAGCATTGCTGTAATCAGGCCGATCTGAAGTATCAAAATAACATGTTAGTTTGATCACAAGCAAAATGGAGTAAAAAAGAAAACCACAAATTTTGCTAAATAATCTTTTTTATTTTTATTTAAATTTCACCTTATAGAATATGTTATAAAAAAAAGAAAAGGTGTAATTACAATGTTACAAAGTTCAATCGGTCCCACAAAAAAACACCTCATATTGGTCTGTAGATAGAAAAATAAAAGAGTTATGGCTATTATAGGGCGAGGGGAAAAAACGAAAATTGCCCAGTACAAGTGGATTGTCATGAGAGACAAGTAGATTGGGCTCCCATTTTAGTAACTTGGACAAGTTGTTTTTTTTTTTTGTTTTTTTTTCCACACCCTTGATAATAAGATGATATTCAATTTCTCTTGGAAGTCTCTGCTTTAGCTGAAATCTGGAATAACCGTATGTCAGTTTAGGAACTAAGATTATGTGTGCTCTTATGGGACAACATAAAACTATGATGACATGTAGAGAAAAACAGTACATACAGTGCTCATCTATTGCAGAAAAAAAGGAATGAATAAGGAAAGATTTTGTCACAGTGTGTATTATTAACCCCTTAAGGACTCAGGGTTTTTCAGTTTTTGCACTTTCGTTTTTTCCTCCTTACCTTTTAAAAATCATAACCCTTTCAATTTTCCACCTAAAAATCCATATTATGGCTTATTTTTTGCGTCACCAATTCTACTTTGCAGTGACATTAGTCATTTTACCCAAAAAATTCACGGCGAAACGGAAAAAAAAAAATCATTGTGCGACAAAATCAAAGAAAAAACGCCATTTTGTAACTTTTGGGGGCTTCCGTTTCTACGCAGTGCATATTTCGGTAAAAATTACACCTTATCATTATTCAGTAGGTCCATACAGTTAAAATGATACCCTACTTATATAGGTTTGATTTTGTCGTACTGCTGGAAAAAATCATAACTACATGCAGGAAAATTTATACGTTTAAAAATGTCATCTTCTGACCCCTATAACTTTTTAATTTTTCCACGTACAGGGCGGTATGGGGGCTCATTTTTTGCGCCGTGATCTGAAGTTTTTATCTGTATGATATTTGTTTTGATCGGACTTTTTGATCACTTTTTATTCATTTTTTAATGGTATAAAAAGTGACCAAAAATACGCTTTTTTTTTTACTTTGGAATTTTTTTGCGTGTACTCCATTGACTGTGCAGTTTAATTAATGATATATTTTTATAGTTTGGACATTTACGCACGCGGCAATACCACATGTTTATTTATTTTTTTACACTTATTTTTTTATGGGAAAAGGGGGGTGATTCAAACTTTTATTAGGGAAGGGGTTAAATGACCTTTATTAACACTTTTTATTTGCAGTGTTATAGGTCCCATAGGGACCTATAACACTGCACACACTGGTCTTTTACACAGATCACAGGCATGTATTAACACGCCTGTGATCAGTGTTATCGGCGCTTGACTGCTCCTGCCTGGATCTCAGGCACGGAGCAGTCATTCGTCGATCAGACACCGAGGAGGCAGGTAAGGGCCCTTCCGGTGTCCTGTAAGCTGTTCGGGACGCTGCAATTTCACCGCGGTGGTCCCGAACAGCCCGACTGAGCAGCCGGGTCACTTTCACTTTAGAAGCGGCGGTCAGCTTTGACCGCCGCTTCTAAAGGGTTAATACCGCACATCGCCGCGATCGGCGATGTGTGGTATTAGCAGCGGGTCCCGGCCGTTGACGAGTGCCGGGACCGACGCGATATGATGCGGGATCGCAGCGCGATCCCGCTTCATATCGCGGGAGCCCGCGCAGCACGTAAATATACGTCCTGCATCGTTAACTGAAAATAAAAGGAAAAAAGAGGCGCGCTCCTAGCGTGATACCGTAGAAGTAAAGCGGGTACGTGCGAGTTAGTGCACCTTACCGTATTAGGTTGTGCTGCGGGCACAACACCTTTGTCTGCCTTCAGAATCGCAAGAAGCCGTTGGTATCCCGGGTCCGAGATCCTAGCGTACGGCGGCGTTAGGTAGGTGGCTGCCTCTGCATCCCTAACCGTGACTGGCAAGTCCGGTTCGAACGTGTAGGAATTGGGAGAAAAATTGGGATGAGATACGGCGCCTCCTCCGATGTAATAAGTTGATGATTCGGAAATGAAGATATAACAAAACTGCCTATATTAAAAAAGGCTGTTTTATTGGAGGGTGCACCCTCCAATAAAACAGCCTTTTTTAATATAGGCAGTTAATATAGGAAAAAATCCAAAAAGGTCGGGATCTGTGTCCCCCAATGGAACCTTCGAGAAAGAGATTTTACGGTAAGTGTTAAAAAATCTCCTTTTCTCTATCGTCCTTCTTGGGGACCACAAAGAGATTTGAATAGAAACCCCGAAAACGTTCCCCTGGAGGGACGGGGACGATCACCCCCTGGAGAAGCAGAGACTGGAGAGCCGCACGGAATTGCTTCGCTAGGGGAGGAGACCGAGGGGCCCGGGATCGAAAAAAAGCTATCCCTCGGAAGGGAGGCGAATTCAATTCGGTAAAAGTTGGACACCACGTCCCTGACCCAAGAGTCCTGAATGTGTGAGGTCCAGATGTCTTTGAAAAACAACAGACGACCTCCCACCCGCAAGAAACCGCAGGAGAAGGCCTCACTTCATGCAGAAGAGGGTTTGCGGTTGCCTGATTTGGGTGCAAAATGGCCAGAGCGGTTGGAGTCTGACTTCCAAGACGGGCGTGCCCGGAACGAGGGAGCCTTCTTGTCCCGCGAGGGCGCCTGTCTGGACCCCTTAGTGGGGCCAGAGGTCCAAAAGGACCGAAAGGAAAAGGACTTCCTTTGGGAAGTAGGGTGAGCCTTATTTTGAGGTAACAAGGAACTCTTACCTCCTGTTGCCTCAGAGATAATCTAATCAAGGCGTTTGCCAAAAAGACGGCCGTCCGTAAAGGGAAGCTCAGTGAGAGACCTTTTGGAAGCGGCATTCGCATTCCAAGCTTTAAGCCACATAAAGCGGCGGAGGGCTGCTAGGTGACCCACAGCAAAGGCAGAAGAACGGGCTGACTGCATGGAAGCTGCGCATATAAAGTCCCCAGCCTTGGTGCAACGGAGAGCCAAAGCAGATAGGTCCTCTGGGGAGGATCCCGCTAAGATATCCTGATGGAGCTGTTGGCACCACTCCGACAGGGCCATGTCGAGGCGAAGATGGGAACAAGAGAAGAGCCAGCTGCTTCAGAAGCGAACTTCGCTAAAGATTCCAGCTTCTTGTCCACGGGATCCTTGAAGGCAGCGGCATCTGCCAGAGGCAGTGTAGTCGCCTTAGAGATCCGGGAGATTGGTGGATCCACTGAGGGAGGGGAAGCCACCTTAGCGACAAAGTTCTTGTCAAATGGATAACGCTCTTGAATTGTCTTGACTCCCAGGAATCTCTTGTCTGGATGTTTCCATGCGGATTCCAGAATGTCGTCAATGTCAGCGTGAGAGCTGAACCTTTGAGGTGCTGGCTTAGTGCAATGAAAGGATATTCCTGGATTGACATCCGAAGATCCTGGGTCCTCCAAGTGAAAGGTGTCTCTTATGGCTGTCACCAATGAGTTCACCATAGCAATTGAGTCCAAGCGGTTCTCTGGGTCAGATGCCGGTTCGGAAGCCTCGTCCACTAGTTCACCAGGGGAATGTGAGTGAGTAGAGGCAGTCCTGGAGGGGGGTGATCCAGAACGGGTACGCGGCTCTGGCATGACAGAGCGGCGACTCCGAGTACGTCCTCTGGAAGAGCGACGTTTGTGCCCAGATGATAGAGGGGGTGCGGGACCCGAGAGGGGAACGCTCACGTCTGTCCAAAGACTCAATGGAAGAGTCCGACGAGGCACCCCTAGCACGCTTGTGAGAGCGTGAAGTACGAGGAGACGAAGAGCTGGCCCTTTCAGAGGTCCTGCGCCGGGAAGACCCCTTCAAGGCAGACACCATTTCCCGGGAGGCCTCAGCCACCGAACGGGAGACTTGGGTCAAGTCAGCCATATACTGGGTCAGGGAAGAAACCCAAGTCGGAGGGGCGGCTGAACCCACCGGGACCGAAGGGGCATCAGGGGGCACCAGAGGGTCTGGGGGAGCAGCAGAGCAGGCAGAGCAAGCGGGCTCAGCGGAGCCAGGCATCTTGGTATGACAGTGCTTACAGGTATAGTAAGTCACTGAACTCCCAGGTTTCTGATTAGAGGGAGGAACAGCCCTGGGTACGGACATAATGGGGTAAAAAAAGAAGACAGGAACTTTCTCACCCGATCTGTGTCCCCTGTCAGCTGCAGTGAGGAGAACTAGCTCCGTGCAGCCAGAGAGACCGAACAGGCCAGCCAATAGGGAGGGAGGGGCGTGCCTGGAACAAGGCACACAGTAACCAACTCATACCCAAGAAAATCACGTCCACAGCGCCGATAGGACGCTGCTTCGCGCCTCTGACAGCCGAAGAAGAACTGTCATGGCGCCCGCTCCTTGTCCCGAGCGCACCTGCCTAGCTGTATATGCGCTCGGGGGAACAGAGCGGGCGGCCAGAACGCCGGCAGCGGCTGCCGGCGAAAGTGAGCCGGCGCAGAAGCGCCCGGCTCATAACAGCGCGGCGGCTTGCAGCCGCGAATAAGGCGCAAGCAGAAGAAGGAAGTCTCACCAATACACACACATATTAAAGTGTTCCATTTCCCATGCCCCCCAAAAGTAAGGTGCCTTATAAAAATATGCCCCCTCATGTCGCTGCTCCCCCAGCATAAGTGCAGCCCCTGTAAAATCAAGCCTCATACACTGAAGGTGGGCCAAAACAGGGGGTCTCCAGAGGTTGCGAGTCCATACCTATGGGAAAAAGGGGAAAGTACTTACCTCAGTCAGAAGAACTTACCTAATGGAGTCTTCAGTGAAGTCTTCAGTCAGCTTTGTTGTCCCTGCATCACGCCTGGCTGCTATGCGCGAGCGAGGCGAGCAGAGAAAAAAGGGGGACCCAGACCCATGAGGTACCACCCAGACGCTGACCGTTGGCGAGAGGGGGTTAACAGCGAATATACGCAATGTCTGTGCCCCCTTATTCGCAATGGGGAAACATAGGAAATAGGAAAAAGGGGGGGGGGGGGGCGATTCAAACTTTTATTAGGAAAGGGGTTAACCTCTTAAGGACCAGACCAATTTTATTTTTGCCTTTCTGTTTTTATTTCCTCCTCACCTTCTAAAAATCATAACTCTCTTATATTTCCATCCACAGACCCAAATGAGGGCTTGTTTTTTGAGACACCAATTGTACTTTGTAATTACATCACTTTTTTTTACCATAAAATGTACGGCACAACCGAATATTATTTATGTGGTAAAATCGAAAAGAAAACTGCAGTTTAGCAAATTTTGGAAGGTTTTGTTTTCACGCTGTACACTTTCCGGTAAAAATTACATGTTTTCTTTATTCTGTGGGTCAATACGATTAAAATGATACCCATGTTATATGCTTTTCTATAATTTTACCGCAAAAAAAAAAAAAATCTCAAACCATTTTAACAAAATTTGTATGTTTGAAATTGCCATATTTTGACCACCTATAACTTTCTAATTTTTCCATATATGGGGCGATATGAGGGCATATTTTTTGCGCCATGATCTTTAGTTTTTATCAGTACCACTTTTGCTTAGGTTTTACTTTTTATAATTTTTTTTATAAAATGTGACAAAAAAAACGCAATTTTGGACTTATTATTTTTTTATGTTTACGCCGTTCACCGTACGGGATAATTAACAATATATTTTAATAGTTCAGTCTTTTACGCACGCGGCGATAACAAATGTGTATTAATTATTTTTTTTTACGATTTTTGGGGGGTAAAATGAGAAAAACTGAAGTTTTACTTTTCTATTGGGGGGGAGGAGGATTCACTTTTATATTTTACAATTTTTTAAAACTTTTTTTTAAATACTTTTTATGTCCCCATAGGGGACTATTCATAGCAATCATTTGATTGCTAATACTGTTCAGTGCTATGTATAGGACATAGCACTGATCAGTATTATCGGTCATCTTCTGCTCTGGTCTGCTCGATCTCCGACCAGAGCAGAAGACCCCGGGAGCCAGCCAGAGCCAGGTGAGGGGACCTCCGGCCGCCATGCTGGATGATCGGATCCCCGCAGCAGCGCTGCAGGCGATCCGATCATCCATTCAATGTACCACACTGCCACGATCTGTATTGATCACGGCATCTGAGGGGTTAATGGGGGACATCCGCGCGATCGCGGATGTCCGCCATTACCGGCGGGTCCCTGGCTGCTGATAGCAGCCGGGACCTGCTGCGCATTACGCGAGCACCGCACCGGTGCTCTCGATCATGGCGGCGCGTAAATATACGTCATGGTGCGTTAAGTACCACGTCACCCTGACGTACATTTACATCCATTGTCGTTAAGGGGTTTAATGACCTTTATTAACTTTTTTTTCCTTCAGTGTTATAGCTCCCATAGGGGGCTATAACACTGCACACACTGATGTTTTACCTTGATCCCTGCAAAGCTATAGCTTTGCATGGATCAGCGTTCTAGGGGCTCGATTGCTGAAGCCTGTAGCTCAGGTTTGGAGCAATCAAACGCCGATCGGACGCCATGGAGACAGGAGAGGGGACCTCCCCTCGTGTCCTAGCTGATCGGGACTTAGCGATTTTATCACGATAGTCCCGATCAGCCCGACTCAGCTGCCGGGAAGCTTTTACTTTCGTTTTGGACGTGGCGATCAACTTTGATCGCCGCGTCTGAAGGGTTAATAGCACGCATCAGAACGATCTGTGCCGCGAGCTATTAGCCCAGGGTCCCGGCTATCATTAGCAGCCGGGCCCGATCCAGTGCGATGCGGGGTCACGGCGTGACTCAGTTTTAAACACCGGGACCGGGCGCAGGGCGTACAGGTATGCTCTGCATCCTTAAGAGGTTAATGATAAGCATTACTGGCCCACTACCACTGTCTACTTAAAACAGGTATAAGGGAGAAGTCTGCAGAGTATATTGCAGTAGGATGCTAGACAACATACAAATTTGCCATGATACCCAAGACATTTCACCAGACCTCCGGTATCCTCATGGCTTTAGGAACACTGGCTCCAAGATTGGACACTCATTTTTTTTTGTTTCATACTATAAAATGTATCCATTCAAACAGCTGAAATATCTCTGCTCACTAGATCAATAGTGTGTCTCCATACACCCTGGTTAGGTGTTGGTTACCCAGGTATACTCTGTCCTACTGTGGTCTCTGTATATGTTGTTTTATACCTTGCTATTAATATGTATATTATAAGAGTAACCTCTTTTACTAGGCTGTATTATTGCACATGGGCTTAGTCCCAACAATAAGGGTCTGTTTACATACATCCTTGTGTACTATTTCTATATTGATTGGTAGCTGCCATTTTCAGTCTGGTCCATTGAGGCCATTATCATAATTGTTTGTTGTATCCTTTCCAATCCCTTTTATGTTTTTTTTAATGTAATTCATG
Organism: Hyla sarda; assembly: GCF_029499605.1. Classification (NCBI taxonomy): domain Eukaryota; kingdom Metazoa; phylum Chordata; class Amphibia; order Anura; family Hylidae; genus Hyla; species Hyla sarda. The sequence goes on along the minus strand of NC_079194.1, from coordinate 144,926,865 downwards.
TATTTAATAAAGCAGTTTGATCTCTAAAACGCATTTCTTTCCTTTCTTGTTATGCTCTCGTATCTAGCGTGGGATCAGTTACACATTGGGGTAGTTTTTTGGTATTAACCACACACATGCAATACCTGTTGGTCAAACATTAATTTGCCTGATGGCTCTCCTATTAATCCTATATACAAGAACACTTACATGAGGCTTCAAATGTTCTGAATTAAAAGGGGTGCCAGACTTCTCTGGCAGTGGCTTTTCTAACAGAGAACAAAATGATCATGCTTGATCCTTTTCTCCCCTGACATTATCTGCCATTAAGCATTCTTCAATGTCTACCAGTGCCTTTAGCAGCCACAGCTTCCACCTTCATTAAGGAAACAGACTCACCTTGTCCCACACCAGTTCAGCACCATCTCCCTTTTTAGATAACTGATCTCTTAAAGTCTCAACACTTTGAGAAAACAACTGGGTGTAGCCAGCAACATCCAGAACCTGCTGATCCTTCAGGCCGACCAATGAGGAAGCATTCTTTTTTTCTGTAGGATCTTTTTCTATAGAAGAGAATAATAAACAGTGTGAAGCAGATAATTTAAAAGCTCAGAAATAACTAGGTAAAATTTCTACAACCCATGGTTTTAGGTCCGGTGGGAAAACCGTATACGGGGCAAAAATGAGCCGACCAGAGTCAGCGTTTGACTCCGGTCGGCTCATTGAAATACATCACATACGGGCCGGATACAGCTGGGATACGGGAGCGGATGGTTTTCGCTCCCCCCAGCAGTTTATGGTCCCGTATTGCTTAAAACGTAGTGTGAACCCAGCCTAAGCGTTTTTTTGATTAACACTTTCTTGCAATAAAGTTCAGATTGTTTTATTGAAATTCCAAGGAAAGTAGGTGTGGTTTGCCATGTACAAGAAAAACAAAATGTATCCCAAAAACCGTATGCTACTGTAGACCCATCCGTTTTTATTGACTTCAATGTAAAAAAAAAAAAAAAAAAGTATATGGTATTAAAACAGGACACAAAACCATAGTAGACTGCAGTTTTGTGTACAGTAAAAAAACGCACGAAATCATGCATTACCAAAAACATACACAATCAGATACTTCTTGTTGCATACGTTTTTGCATGGGATGTCTATGTATAGAGTTTTCGAAACAATTGTATACGGTTTTACAATTCAAAACCAAATACAGGATCTGTATGGCGAAATCATGAGGTGAATGCACCCTTAGTCCTGTTTGGACAATCCGCTACCACCACTCTCCAGGATTTCTGTGTTTTTACCTCTTCCTGTTCTCCAGGATGGTTTTTACCTTTACTTCTTTTCAGTTATGGGATTCTACCTCCTTCAGGTATTGCTGCGCTGTTTGGAGGCTCTGTTTGGAGGCTCTGTCTGGAGGCTTTAGGGTCCTCTAAGCCATTTCAGAGGTTGCTTTTCCCCCCATGCTCTGGCTCCTACGTTTACCTGTGGAGCGCACGTTGGGTTCGGTTTCCTCATTATTTGAAGTGGCGTTTTGCTCCCTTCTGGTCAATGACTGATATCGTACACTATGCTGTAATATTTATTTCTTTTCCCTTTATCTTCGAATCAGTTGGGCTTGTCTTAGGTTTATAAATTTACTTTTATTTTTCAGATACCTTCATTATAAAGCCCCTTTCACACTACCGTTATGCCCCGTCAATATCCGCCTATAAATCTTTTTTTTTTTGGAGTTAGATGGCCATCATTTTGACGGGTCATAACAGGCAATAACGGGTCCCGATGGACCCCATTATAGACAATGGGGTCCGTCGGGCGCCGCTATTAGAGAGAATAGCAGGAGAAAAAGACGGTGCAAACACTATTTCTCATTCAGCTCCTTTGGGGGGACACAGGAACCGTGGGTATATCTTGCTGCCACTAGGCATACAAAAAAGAAGTCAGCCCCTCCCAGCGGGGTATACCCCACCTACTGCCTTAGAGACACTCAGTTTTAGCTTAGTGTCATAGGAGGCAACACGGGTCTGGATTGCTCCAGGCCTGGTCTATTTGTTATTTTTTAGAGTTAGTGTTTAGATTTTTTTCTTCTTCTTTGTTTTTCTAGGTAGGGGCGGAAGGAGCATGGCGCTGCCTGTTTCCCCACATGCGAGTGAAGGGCACGGTTCCATAGTGTATGGTCCGTTAACCCTTCCTCACCACCGGCCAGCATCAGGTTTGTACCTTGGGTCCGGGTCGCCTATTGCCTCTGCTCGCCCAGCTTAACCTCTTCAGGACATAGGGCGTATGGATACGCCCTGCATTCCGAGTCCTTAAGGACCGACGGTGTATCCATATTCCGGTCCCCACTGCTAGCCGATTGGGGACCGGAGCCGGATGCCTGCTGAAATCGCTCAGCAGGCATCCCGGCATATCGCCCAGGGGGGTCATTATGTCCCCCCATGTCGGCGATCGCCGCAGATCGCTGGACAATTCAGTCCAGCGATCTGCGGCGATTCCGGGTCAATCGGGTCTCCAGTGACCCGGAATTATTGGCTGTTCGGGGCGGTCTCTGACGGCCCCGAACAGCCAGAGCCTGCAGGGGTGAGGTGGCACTGGTGCCACCTCACGATTGCCCTGATTCGTCGGCCGTATTACCGGCCGACCAATCAGGGCGCCTGCTGCGGGTGTCACTCCCGCACCCGCTCCGCCCCTCTTCCGGAGGACGTGAGCGGGTGCGGGACGTGCACCCCGGGAGCTGGGGACCCCGATCCCCGGCGTGAATGTTGGGATCGGGGCCCCAGAAGCAGCGGCGGCGACGACGAGGGACTGACTTTCCGGCGTGGATCGTTGGAGGTGAGTGACAGCCTCCTGCTGTTGCTTAGCAACAGCTCCCAGCATGCAAAAAGGGCATGCTGGGAGCTGTAGTTATGCAACAGCAGGAGGCAGACCACCACAACTCCCAGCATTCCCTTATGGGCATGCTGGGACTTATGGTTTTGCAACAGCTGGAGGCACATTTTTTCTATGGAAAAGTGTACCTTCAGCTGTTGTATAACTGTTGTAGTAGTGCATCTGCTGGTTGCATAACTACAACTCCCAGCATGCCCGTTGGCTGTCGCTGAGAGTTGTAGTTTTGCAACAGCTGAAGGCACACTGGTTGTGAAACACCGAGTTAGGTCACAAACTCAGTGATACATAACCAGTGTGCCTACAGCTGTTGCAAAACTAAAACTCTCAGCATGTACAGTCTGTCAGCGCATGCTGGGAGTTGTAGTTTTGCAACAGCTGGATGTTCCCCCCCCCCCAATGTGAACGTACAGGGTACACTCACATGGGCGGAGGTTTACAGCAAGTATCTGGCTGCAAGTTTGAGCTGCGGCAAATTTTCTGTCACAGCTCAAACTGCCAGCGAGAAACTACTGTGAACCCCCTGCCCAGGCGACTGTACCCTAAAAACACTACACTACACTAACAAAAAATAAAATAAAAAGTAAAAAACACTACATATACACATACCCCTACACAGCCCCCCTCCCCTCCCCAATAAAAATGAAAAACGTCTGGTACTCCACTGTTTCCAAAACGGAGCCTCCAGCTGTTGCAAAACAATAACTCCCAGTATTGTAGGACAGCCGTTGACTGTCCAGGCATACTGGGAGTTTTGCAACAGCTGGAGGCACCCTGTTTGGGAATCACTGGCGTAGAATTCCCCTATGTCCACCCCTATGCAAGTCCCTAATTTAGGCCTCAAATGGGCATGGCGCTCTCACTTTGGAGCCCTGTCGTATTTCAAGGCAACAGTTTAGGGTCAAATATGGGGTATCGCCGTACTCGGGAGAAATTGTGCTACAAATTTTGGGGGCTATTTTCTGCTTTTACCCTTTTTAAAAATGTAAAATTTTTGGGAAAACAAGCATTTTAGGTAAAAAAATTTTTTTTTTTTTACATATGCGAAAGTCGTGAAACACCTGTGGGGTATAAAGGTTCACTTAACCCCTTGTTACGTTCCCCGAGGGGTCTAGTTTCCAAAATGGTATGCCATGTGTTTGTTTGTTTTTTTGCTGTCCTGGCACCATAAGGGCTTCCTAAATGCGGCATGCCCCCAGAGCAAAATTTGCTTTCAAAAAGCCAAATGTGACTCCTTCTCTTCCGAGACCTGTAGTGCGCCAGCAGAGCACTTTTCACCCCCATATGGGGTGTTTTCTGAATCTGGAGAAATTGGGCTTCAAATCTTTAGGGGTATTTTCTGCTATTACCCTTTTTAAAAATTAAAAATTTTTGGGAAAACAAGCATTTTAGGTAAATTTTTTTTTTTTTTTTACATTTGCAAAAGCCGTGAAACACCTGTGGGGTATAAAGGCTCACTTTACCCCTTGTTACGTTCCCCGAGGGGTCTAGTTTCCAAAATGGTATGCCATGTGTTTTTTTTTTTTGCTGTTCTGGCACCATAAGGGCTTCCTAAATGCAACATGCCCCCCAAAAACCGTTTCAGAAAAACGTACTCCCCAAAATCCCCTTGTCGCTCCTTCCATTCTGAGCCCTCTACTGCGCCCGCCGAACAATTTACATAGACATATGAGGTATGTGCTTACGCGAGAGAAATTGGGCTACAAATACAAGTAAAAATTTTCTCCTTTTACCCCTTGTAAAAATTAAAAAAATTGGGTCTACAAGAACACGTGAGTGTAAAAAATGAAGTTTGTGAATTTTCTCCTTCACTTTGCTGCTATTCGTGTGAAACACCTAAAGGGTTAAAACGCTGACTGAATGTCATTTTGAATACTTTGGGGGTGTAGTTTTTATAATGGGGTCATTTATGGGGTATTTCTAATATGAAGACCCTTTAAATCCACTTCAAACCTGAACTGGTCCCTGAAAAATACTGAGTTTGAAAATTTTGTGAAAAATCGAAAAATTGCTGCTGAACTTTGAAGCCCTCTGGTGTCTTCCAAAAGTAAAAACACGTCAATTTTATGATGCAAACATAAAGTAGACATATTGTATATGTGAATAAAAAAAAAAATGTATTCGTAAGATCCATTTTCCTTACAAGCAGTTAGAAAAAGTTAGAAAAATGCAAATTTTTCATCAAATGTACGGATTTTTCACCAACAAAGGATGCAAGTATCGACAAAAACTTACCACTATGTTAAAGTAGAATGTCACGAAAAAACAATCTCGGAATCAGAATGATAACTAAAAGCATTCCAGAGTTATTAATGTTTAAAGTGAAAGTGGTCAGATGTGCAAAAAACGCTCCGGTCCTTAAGGCCAAAATGGGCTTGGTCCTGAAGGGGTTAATGAAGCCTGGCATGATGCAGAAGGCTTAGTCTGGTGAAGACTTCTGGGTAACAGACTTCTAGGGAGGTAAGTATACCTCCATAGTCAGGTGAGTATATTCCCCGGCACCCCTCTCACCCACCCCACTTCACCTAACCTAAGGCCTCTCAGGGGTTAATCATGGGTATCACCTAACCTAAGGCCCTCAGGGGTTAATCATAGGAATAATCTTTATCAGGGTTGGAGGGGCTCTTTTATTGTGAGAAAGGGGCATTCTTGGGGGGGGGGGGGGACTGGCCCCAACTGCGGCATACTTATATACCGACAGCCGCCCCCACACACGGTGAGGCAGCTGCCGGCTTCACTGGATGGCATTTGCGGCCGTCCGGACCGGGACCTACCCGCTTTCAGTCCTCGGGCGGTCTCGACTAATATCTCCGGCAGCCGGCTTCACAGGCATCAGAGCGGCTTGTTCGGCCGGGAGCCAGACCGCTACTTTAGCCTGCGGCTTTGGCCTGGTCCCGGCCGTAAGAAGCTCCGCCCCCTTATTCGCGCTCTCTGCGCGTCCAATGTCCGCAGCGCTCGCTGCCTATCAGGCGGCAGCGCGGGCACGCCAGGCTTTTCTCAGCCTCTCCCATGCTAGCGCTCGCGTGGTAACTCCTCCCTACGGGATCACGTGACACCGCCCCGGGTCCAGCACTGCTTCTTCAGACGCTGCTGCGATCTGCTCCTGTGATTCTTCCCTTCTCGGCTGCTGCAGTTCTGCTTACTCCAGCCGGCTGTCCTGTATTCCTGAAGCTGCAGGGACGTCAGTCAGGAACCGGGGTGAGCTTGTTCCATTTTTCTTCTGTCACTAGTTTGCTGTGCTTGGCAATGTCCACCCCCAGCTTTGAACCTTCTTTCAGGCAAGGCGGTCCCTGCTTTGGTCACTTACTATGCTTGTAAGGTTAAATTTTGGGGGGGGGGGGGGGGTGTTTCGGCTGAACCCACTTGTTCTGCCTACTCTTACTCGCACTCTATAGGCTCCCCCAGGCTCCCCCAGCCCAAGATGGCCCTTCGGTGTCTGTGGTCCCTGACCCGGTTTGGGTGGCTTCCCTCTCCCAAACTATCTTAGACTTGACGCAGGTTTCCAAGGAGGTAGCTACAGCCTTAAAGCAGTCTTCCTTGCGTCCCCCTCGGGAGACAAGTTCTGCGTCTTCGGACCGTCGACGCTCCCACAGACGTCCATGGGTCTTTTATTCGTGCTCCAGGTCTCCCGCTCCTCGGCAGTGTTCCCGGTCACGCGACCGCTCTCCTAGGGGCCTTTCTTGTTCCCCGAACGATCCCGGTCACCTAGATCGGGAGCCTCCACTAACCGTTCCCGATCTCTGGGTGAACTAGCGGACTCAGATCCAGCTCCGCATTTGGATTCTGAAGAGCTGTCATCCATGTCTGACTTGGTGGACAGTTTGGTGTCTGCAGTCAGGGACACCTTCAGTTTACAGGACCCTGGACCTTCGGACCCTGCTCCTGAAGTTTCCTTTACACTGACTCATCGCTCTCCCAAGGTTTGCCATCTTCATAAGGAGTTTGATGAACTTCTGGAGACTGCCTGGAAGGTTCCGGAGAAGCGCTTCCAAGGCGCTAAACGGTTAAAGACTCTGTGTCCATTCCCTCAGGATCTTATCTCTAAATGGACCGTTCCACCATCCGTGGACCCCCCAGTCTCCCGTTTATCCAAATCCCCCACTCTACCGTTGGCGGATGCCGCTTCCTTTAAGCATCCCGCGGACAAGCGGGTCGAGAATTTGGCCAAATACGCTTTTGAGGCAGTGGGATCCTCCCTGCTCCCAGCCTTCTCTTCAACCTGGGTCGCGAAGGCCTTATCGGTGTGGGCATCTCAGCTCAGTCAAGGGCTGTTGTCTGTGGCCTCCCCGGATGATCTGGCTGAAATTACTCGTCAAGTTTCAAACGCAGGTGAATATTTATGCCAGGTTTCATTGGAGTCTGCTCGCTGTGCGGCTGTCGCGTCTGGCAATCTAGTTGCCATTCGTCGCTCTTTGTGGCTAAAAGCTTGGAACGCCGATTCGGCTTCCAAGAAATCTCTGACAGAAATGGCCTTTACTGGCTGTCGCCTTTTTGGGAAACGGCTAGACGACATCATTTCCGAGGCTACGGGCGGTAAAAGTTCTTTGCTTCCTCAGAACAAGGCGCGCCGCCCTGCGGCTCGTGGGGGTTTTCGTAAGTCGACCTCCTTTTGGTCCTTTCGCTCCCTGGGCCATGGGCGCCAGGATAAGTCGAGCCCCTCACAGGGTAGGCAGGGCCCGTCCTTCAAACTTCGACCCCTCATGGAAGCAGGATAGTCGTTCCAACCGATTTCCCGCTAAATCGGGAACCCACAAACCTTCCTCGACCTGAAGGGGCACCCCCACCCGGGACTCCGTCTCTGGTGGGCGGTCGCTTACTTCTTTTTCGGGAAGTCTGGTTGGCGCAAGTCCAGGACTCTGGGGTTCAGGACGTCATCTCCGACGGTTACCGAATCGAGTTCGCTTCCTTTCCACGGGATCGTTTTTCGGTCCCGGCCTCCTCGTTCACCTGCTCTGGCTGCAGGTTTTCATTCTGCCATTCGCACTCTGCTGCAACAGGGTGTCATTGTGCCCGTTCCAGCTCAGGACCGTTTCAAGGGTTTTTATTCAAACCTCTTCATTGTCCCATAAAAGGAGGGATCAGTCCGTCCGATTTTGGATCTAAAACTCCTCAATCGACATCTTCGACTTCGCCACTTCCGAATGGAGTCGCTACGGTCGATCGTTGCATCCATGGATCAGGGCGAATTCCTGTCTTCAGTGGACATTTTTTCCTCCTCATCAAAGTTTTCTACGTTTTGCCGTTCCGCAGGGTCACTTTCAATTTGTGGCTCTGCCCTCCGGCCTGGCCACAGCCCCCAGGGTTTTTACCAAGGTCCTGGCGGTTGTCATGGCCATTCTCAGGTCCCGGGGGGTGTCTGTCCTTCCTTACCTGGACGACCTGCTTATCAAGGCCCCGTCCCGGATTCAGAACGAGGAAAGTCTCCACATCACCCTGCTGACCCTAACCAGCTTCGGGTGGCTGATCGAGGAGAAATCCAACCTTTCTCCCTCCCGGTCTCTGGTCTTTCTGGGCCTCTGGTTCGATACCTGGAACACTCGGAGGTGTTCGAATCCATTTGCCGTCGTTGGGGGGTTCCGGACGTGGACCTCTTTGCGTCCCACTTAAACTGGCAGGTTCCAGCCTTCGTGGCAAAGTCCAGAGATCCTCTGGCCGCAGACGCCCTTGTCATTCGCTGGTCTCGGTTCACTCTCCCGTACCTGTTTCCGCCACTTCCCCTCCTTCCCAGAGTGCTCAGGAAACTCAAGGCAGAAGGCGTATCGGCCATCCTAGTGGCTCCGGATTGGCCCCGTCGCTCTTGGTACGCAGACGTGGTCCGGCTCGTGGCGGACGTTCCCTTTCGCCTGCCAGATCACCTCGATCTTCTATTTCAGGGTCCTCTTTGCCACCCCAATTCACAGCCGCTCCGTTTGACGGCGTGTCGGTTGAAACCGCGGTATTGAAGGCTCGCGGGTTCTCATCTGGGGTTATTCGCACTATGCTCAGGGCATGTAAACCGTCCTCGGCTAGGATTTACCATAGGACTTGGCGGGCTTATTTTCGATGGTGTGAGGCCCGCTCTCTTTCTCCGGTTCGTCAAAACTTCTGGCGTTTCTGCAGTCGGGTCTTGAAACGCGCCTGCTCTCAGTTCTCTCAAGGGTCAAGTGTCGGCGCGGTCTATTCTTTTTCAGCGGCCTCTAGCTTCCGACTCATCGGTTCGCACTTTCCTTCAGGGAGTGGCTCATGAGATTCCTCCCTACAGGTCTCCTACCCCCCCCCCCCCCCTTGGGACTTGAATTTGGTCCTGAGTGGCTTGCAATCCGTTCCGTTCGAGCCTATGCGCGACATTTCTCTTCATTTGCTTTCTTGGAAGGTCGCCTTTTTGGTAGCTGTTACCTCGATCCGACGAGTATCGGAATTGGCAGCTCTCTGCTGTCAACCTTCCTTCCTGATTCTTCATCAAGACAAAGCGGTGCTTCGGCCGGTTCCTTCTTTTCAACCGAAGGTGGTTTTGTCCTTTCATCTGAACGAGGATATCGTTCTTTCTGCCCTGCTCCGTCTCATCCTAGGGAGCGTTCTCTCCACAATTTGGATGTGGTCTGGGCCTTACGAGTTTACCTTTCGGCCACATCTTCCTTCCGACGGTCGGAGTCACTGTTTGTCCTTCCGGAGGGCCGATGCAAAGGTTTGCCGGCTTCTAAGGCCACCATCTCCAGGTGGATCCGGTCCGCCATTTCTGAAGCATATCGTTCCAAGGGGAAGGATCCTCCCTTCTGGGTTACGGCTCACACCACTCGCTCTGTGGGGGCCTCTTGGGCGGTCTTTAACAGGGCTTCGGCCCTACAAGTGTGTAAAGCGGCTACTTGGTCTTCGGTACACACGTTCACCAAGTTTTACCAAGTGCACACTTCCGCCGACGCCTCTCTAGGGCGTAAGGTTTTGCAGGCAGCGGTGGCTCTGCCGTCAGCTTGATTCCGGGTTGCATTGTTTTTACCACCCCGGGGACTGCTTTGGTACGTCCCACGGTTACTGTGTCCCCCAATGAGAAAAAGAGATTTTTTACACTTACCGTAAAATCTTTTTCTCGGAAGCTCCATTGGGGGACACAGCTCCCATCCAGTGTTTTTAGTTGTGATCTGAGAGTCGGTCGCCTGTCAGTCTGTTGGTTCTGTATTTTTTCAGTTCCTCCTATTGCTTTGGGACTAAAACTGAGTGTCTCTAAGGCAGTAGGTGGGGTATACCCTGCTGGGAGGGGACGACTTCTTTTTTGTATGCCTAGTGTCAGCAAGATATACCCACGGTTCCTGTGTCCCCCAATGCAGCTTCCGAGAAAAAGATTCGACGGTAAGTGTAAAAAATCTTTTTTGCTTCTGCTATTCGCGATCTTAAAATAACAGGCTTCACACTGCCGGAGACAAACGGCAGTGTAAACGTAGCCTAACCGTGAATATATCAGAAGGGATGTGGCTTCTCTGGAGAGGAGATTTAAACTAGGGATCGACAGATATCGTTTTTTTTAGGGCCGATACTGATAATTGGTGGAGGTTAGGGCCGATAGCTGATAACTTATACCGATATTCCGGTATAAGTTATCGGCTATTTATCCCCCCGCGACACCGCTGTAGATCATTGATTTAAATCGGGCGCTTTAAATCAATGAACTGCAGTGGCTTTTGCAGTGCCATAGACCGACGCCGCCACCCGCTTCTCTCCTCCTGCCTGTCCGGGGATCCTGAGTCCTATCACCGCCACCCCCCACCGCTCTGCGTCGCACCCCCCACTGCACCGCCATGGCCCCATTGCCTCCCCCATCCCTTGTTTTATAATTACCTGTTCCCGGGGTCCACTCTACATCTGGCTCCGGTGGCGTCCTCCCGAGCTGTCACTGTGCGCACCGACGGCGACGTCACGTCGCGTCACTCGTCATTGCGCACAGCGTAACGCAGGACGCAGCAGGAGCCAGAAGTAGCGTGGACCTCGGGCCCCGGGAATAGGTAATTATAAAACCAGGGATGGGGGGAGGCAATGGGGCCGAGGCGGTGTGGTGGGTGCTGTGCAGGGGCGGGGCATTATCGGCAAGGTAATTGCAGATACCGATAATGCCCAAAATCGTGATTATCGGCAAAACCGATAATCGGTCGATCCCTAATTTAAACCTTCATTCAGACTGTGTGGAACTGTGTGTATTGCTCTGTGAATCACCTGTAGACTACAAGCATTTGGCTACAGGTATTTTTTTTTATTATTTCAAAAGATGTATGAAGCCTTAAACCCTTCCTAGAATGTAAATCCGCTAGAGAATTTTTTTATTTGACATCTGTTTTTATAAATAGCCGATAACTTATACCGGAATATCGGTATAAGTTATCGGCTATCGGCCCTAACCTCCACAGAGTATCTGTATCGGCCCTAAAAAAAAAAATCGATATCGGTCGATCCCTAACACCTAGTCTCAACAATATGCTGATCCTAAACTCAGTAGGAGACTACTAATGCATTTGGACAACATCCTTCAGAATCTAGATTGGCTAGGATGGATAATAAATCAGGACAAGTCAGATCTGATTCCTTCCACATCAAAGAGCTTCTTAGGGTTTGAAATCAACCTCCAAGGGACACAAATTCCTTCAGAAACATTTCAGGTGTCTCTTCAAACTAATGCAGTGTTTAGGGCTCATGGCATCTGTGGACACTGTTCCATGCGCCCTGTGGCATCTAATACCACTTCAAATGGAGACTCTGGATAATTTGAACAGACATAAATGTGAAAACGTATATAAAGGTTGTCCCCCACTGAACAGACCATAACAAATGTGAAAACGTATATAAAGGTTGTCCCCCCACTGCTCTTAACTCCCTAGTTTGGTGGGTACATCTGACAAAGTTGTTAGAGAAGCCAGAATGGCTGATATTGAGAACAGACACCTCAGACTCACGATGGGAAGCTCATATGCTACAGAGGACAGTTCATGGAATTTGGGGGTACTCTAATGAGAACCCTACCTGCGAATGTTCAAGAGTTAAGAGTAGTCTACAACTTTACCCCATTTCTCCTAGGCAAGTCTGTGAGGATCATAGTGGACAATATACAATCCGTTTTCCACATCAACAAACAGGGAGGTTCCAGCTCAGAAGCCCTTATAAGTGTACGTTCAGACAAGCAGATCCACAGCGTATTTTACACTGAAGATCCGCAGCAGAAGGACCCCTACAGGGTGCCTTTAGATGTGCCTGCCCGGAGCGGCACTACTCTGCTATGAGCAGACACATTGCTGCGATGAGTGAGTCGACACGCTTGTGCATCGTGGCCACTCCCCCTGCTCCCTGAGCTATGCCGAGAGCAGCAGCGATGTGCATGTATACTGCGCATGTACGTGGCGACTCGCACATCGCAGTATGTCTGCTTGTAACAGCGTATTGCTGCTACGAGCAGGCACATCTAAATGTACCCTGTAGCGGTCCTTTGGCGGTGGTTCCGCAGCGTAAAATACACTTTGGATCCGCTCATCTGAACGTACCCTAAAAGAAGAAATGAAGATAACGAGATTGGCAGAGATCAGGATATCGACGATATCTGCCATCCTTCTAAATAGAACACAAAACTTTCTAGCAGACCACCTGTCCAACAACATGACTATCCCAGGAGAATGGTCTCTGGATTAACAGGTTTTTCTTCATTTAACTGAGATGTGGGGCATCACAGAAGTGAATCGCCTAGCAACATGAAGCAATGACAAACTGAAGAATTTTTTGTTCCCTTTATCAGGAAGACAATCCCCTAGTGGTGGATGTGATGTCCATTCCTTTGGCGTTCAAACTGGCATACATCTTTTCGACAACGTCAAGGATGCCAAGAGTTAATAAAGATAAGACAGGATCAAGCCTTGGTGATAGCTATAATACCATTTTGATCCAAGAGATCCTGGCTTCCCCTACTAATGTCTGAGACGAGAGACCGATTGGACACTCCCCCAGCCCGCATCTCAAGGCTCACAGCTCTATCACAGCCTCAGATCATTCAAACTGACTTCTAGGAGGTTAATCACCCCTTAATAATGGCCAGGGGCTCATTCATAAAGGCTTATCACCTAGCACTATAAAGGTGCACATTGCAGTCTTAACAGTATCACTCTACAAAAGACTTCAGGTGTTTCAATAAGTAAAAGTCTTTGTATGGGCCACATCCAGCCTTCAACCCAGGCATATTAAGCCCATATCCCTGGAGAATTTGTCTTGAAGTCAAGGATATAAAATTCCTTACTATTTATACAGGAAACTGCCACCGCAAGGAGGATGAGTGAACTGCAAGCCATTTCCTGTAGAGAACCATATACCACCCTTCTCCAGGACAAGGTTCTCTTGAGATTTCTACCTTTTTTGCCACTACATGCTTCAGAACATCAATCAAGTGATTTGCCCGCATAACCGGAAGAGGAAGAAGACAGTCTTAAGACCCTGGACATCATGAGATGGTTAAGAGTAGTACATATGGAAAAGACTATCGGGGATATGTATGAAAACTTGTGGAGAAGAAAAGTTGACCAGTTACCCATAGCAACCAATCACTACTTTCAGATGGTTGCTACGAGCAACTGAAGAACTCTCTCTGCACAGGTTGAAATAAATAAAACTGTACTGAGGCAAGAAAGACTCAAAATCTTGATCTGTTGGATATGAAAGTGCATCAAATCTTGCTATTCAAGGATGGGGCCCACGGAATTTACAAAGTCCTACTCAACCAGAGCTGTGACTTCCTCTTGGGCTTAGAAGTGTTCTGTCCCTATTGAACAGATATGTCTGTGTGTAACTTGGTCGCCAGCTCAGGCTTTCTTTAAGACGAAATACCAGATTATCCTCTCGTCTGAGATTTGTTGCTTAGGTCATTGATTCTGCTAAGGATTAATGTCCTCCCTATAGATGAGCTACTTGCTATATCCCTATTGTGCTGCTGAGGAATGAAGGTAGGTAACATTTGAATGTTAATCTGTTTTGCCTTTTCTTCTCAGCAGAAGGCTCCCTCCCAATTTCTTAGTTTTTACTTTATAATCTACTTACTGTCTACATGGGGTGGAGTGCATATATACAGCCTGATGAGCAGGTACCTAATTTACATATTTGTGTTATTAAATTTGGGGGACCCCCTCTGTGCAGCACCTCTGTGTTTCCAGGACTGGAAACGTAACATGACGTCACGCCCCCTCCATTCATGTCTATAGGAGGGGGCATCACTCCCATAGACATGAATAGAGGGGATGTGGCATGACATCACGTCTCCAGTCCCGGAAACAAGGGAGATTTTTTTGTACTCATCATAAAATATCTCTCGTAGCCTTCATTGTGGGGACACCTAACTGATGGGTATATGCTCTTGCCACTAGGAGGCGCTGACACTAGGAAAAAAAAGGTCGGCTCCTCCCTGGCAGGATATATCCGCCCACCTGCAGTGAGGTAATCAGTTTTGTCACAAAACAGTAGGAGAAGCCAACAAAGAAATACATCCGAAGGACCCGAGAAAGGAATCGCGGATAAACAACCCAAGGACCGGAAAAAATATGAATGGGTGGGTGCGGTGTCCCCCAATAAAGGCTACGAGAAAGATTTTATGGTGACTACAAGAAAAACTCCTTTTCTCGGTCGCTCTTCATTGGGGGACACCTAACTGCTGGGACGTACCAAAGCAGTCCCCTAGGGTGGGGAAAAACAACCACTAGAGAAAAGGAATCAGTCCCAAAACTGAACCCACGTGTCCACAAGGCGGAGACACACTAGGCCCAGAAATTGAACTCCCGGAAGATCTCCCGTCCAAGGAGATGGACTAGGACACCAAGGAAAGGGGCCGTCCTCTGTAGCGACCCAAGATACCCTGGTCATAGAGAGAGACAAGAAACCACAGGAAAAAAAGAATGATGGAAAATGCTCTGGAGAGGTCTGGTGCATGAGAACAAAGACCTGAACAGCCGCAGACCCAAAAAACCCTGTCCCAGGGGGCCCGCCATGATGGCCCAGAAGGAGACAATAGCCATACTGATGTAATGCAGATAGTCTGAACGCCCTCCAACCCGGGAGGATATGGACCCCGAAGCAAAAAAGGAGTGGCAAACACCCTGAAAAGGAAGCATCCCAGATACCGGAGAGATCGTCAAGTAAACTGGAGACATAGAGTCACCTGGAAGAGGAAACCCTGAAGAGTAAGGAAAACAGACGTCCGTGAAAACTCTCCGGGCGAAAACTTCTATGAAGAAGTGAAGGGGTGCAGAACAGAAAAGACCGCCCCGACTAATGGGATTGCGGAGGAGTCTTGGCCGGATCACTACACATGCCCAAGACCTGAAACATTGCCAAAGCCCAAAGGAACCGAAAGAGCCACCTGAAAAAAAAGCACGCCACAGCATCCTAGGACAGAGTCCAAGCCAAGGAGACCAACCAGTCATAGACCCCAGTGGTACGAGCGGACCAGAGCACTCTGAAGAAACATCCCGCCAGAATGGGAATGGAGGGAGAAACAAAGGAGAACCCAGCTGGGACTCTCAGGGTCTGTGCACAGGAAGGATGACTCCAGAAGACTGTGGTGTCAGTGCAGTACAACTGATAGACAAAAGGGAAGGAAGAACACACCCCTTCCAGGGAGAGTGTACAAACTCCTCCAACAGAAAAGAGAGCCAAGGCTGCGTGAGCAGCCATAGATAACCAAAAAAACTGAAAGAGAGCCAGGCTGTAACAGTGGACAGTAAAAATCTCTGTTGAATGCTCTCAGCAAAGAAACAAGAGCCCCGCCAGATACTCCACCTATATAGTGGAAACAGCGAGATAGCATCATCTTGGCGGCAGAAAAAAACTCAACAAAATAGTCCCTCCCGAGGAGGGAAAACAAGGGTGGGCGAGAAGAAAACACAAGTACAGACCCATGCCAAGCTGATCCCCATACCCCTGTGGAAAGGGGAATGGCAAAGTGCGCCAGGCGCATGAGGAGCAGGGAAATGATGCCCCACTGCCACGGGACAAGTACTGGGTGGACTGAGCCCACAGGCGGCAACCATCGCTGTCTGGAGGAGCCACCCTGTGTCCCAAGAGGGATCGGAATCTTGCACACTGGAGCTGGGCAAAAAATACAAGACGTGTTGAGAGCCACAGTGTGGTTTACCGGTATGGGTCCATAGTATACCACAGGACACTCCATCAGGCACCTCGCACCAGCAGCGGCGTACCAAGTGAGAGCCGTGGATGCGGCAGCCATGAAATGAGTAACAGGTGAGACTACTGTCTGGCATAATAATGTCAGGTCTAATCCATGCCCACACAGGAATATTCCCGAGGACTGTGCGCTGGAAGAGGGGATCCTTAGCACAAGCCGCAGATGCGATAGCCTGTGGAGAAGGGAATCCCATAGCATGACCTGCCAAGAACACCCCTAGGATGGATGGCTCGCAGACCTGACAGATGAGAAATCTTAAAAAGAAACCTGGGCATCTGCCAGGAACGCAAAAGAACTTGCTCATTGTATGGCACTCAGTGGTAGAAGGGAACATATTGATGGAATATAACTCCCAGCTCCAAGGGGACTTGAAACCCTGGTAACAACCCGCCACGGCGGTTTTCATATGCTCCATGACAGCGAGCAACTATAGAATCAAACTGTAATACAAGTGTTGGCCACAAGAGGGTGCCAAACCCCACCAAATGGTCTGAGTGACCAAGAAATATGTACTTTTTTTATTTTATGCATTAAAATATAAAATACTATATGTCCTTTATTATTTATTAACATATGCCACCACAACTTGAAAGGGGACATTGGGCAAAGTGCAGCAGGATCACGAGCTCCCGCCGGGCTGCTGCCGCGTGAGCCAAGGTACTTTGCCCACGCCGACCCCGCAACGGGGAAGGAGGGCGGAACAAAAACCTCCAGCAGCGGAGGGAAGCAGAAGGGCGGAGCTATACCGCCATACCGCTGGTTCAGGGCAATAAGAGAGGCGGCCATGCGCCCTGGACTCCGTATGGCGGAAAGGGGTTAACGGGGCATTTTGCTCTATGCCGCGTGCCCCTTAGCCGCATATGGGGGAACAGGTAGCGCCATGCTCCTGAACCCCCACCTGAAAAAAGAGAATGAAAGAGAGTAAAGAACCTAACTAAACAGCCCTTACTAGAAAATAAAAGACCAGGTCTGGGCAGCTCCCAGACCTGTGTCTTGCCTCCTGCTGACACAACTAAAACTGATTACCTCACTGCAGGTGGACGGGTATATCCTGCCAGGGAGGAGCCAACTTTTTTTCCTAGTGTCAGCGCCTCGTAGTGGCAAGAGCATATACCCATCAGTATAGGTGTCACCCAATGAAGAGCGACCAAGAAACAGAGGTTTCTGAGACTGGAGTAGCAGACCGGCATAGACACAGGATGCACCAGAAGTTTGGTGTAAATTAACCCCTTAAGGACTGAGCAATTTCACGTTTTTGCATTTTCGTTTTTTCCTCCTTGCCTTAAAAAAATCATAACCCTTTAAATTTTGCACCTAAAAATCTGTATTATGGCTTCTTTTTTGCGCCACTAATTCTACTTTACAGTGACATTAGTCATTTTACCGAAAAATCCACGGCGAAACAGAAAAAAAATTCATTGTGCGACAAACTTGAAGAAAAAATGCCATTTTGTAAATTTTGGGGGCTTCCGTTTCTACGCAGTACAAAATTACACCTTATCTTTATTCTGTAGGTCCATACGGTTAAAATGATACCCTACTTGTATAGGTTTGATTTTGTATTACTTCAGAAAAAAATCACAAATACATGCAGGAAAATTTATACGTTTAAAATTGTCATTTTCTGAGCCCTATAACTTTTTTCTTTTTCTGTGTTCAGGGCGCTATGAGGGCTCATTTTTTGCGCCGTGATCTGAAGTTTTTAGCGGTACCATTTTTTGTTCTGATCAGACTTTTTGATCACTTTTTTGTGGTATAAAAAGTGATAAAAAAAACGCGGTATTTTTTTGCGCGTACGCCATTGAACGTGCTGTTTTAAAAGCAGTATATTTTTATAATTCGGACATTTCCGCACGCGGTGATACCACATGTTTATTTTTATTTACACTGTTTTATTTTGTTACTAGGAAATGCCGGGTGATTGAAACTTTTAATTCAGAAGGGAATACCTGAAAGGGTTAACTTTTTTTTTTTTTTTTTTTTTTTTTTACACTTTTTTTTGCAAGCTCATAGCTCCTATAGGGACCTATGAGCTTGCAATGGCTGATTGCATACACAGATTGTTGCCTTGCCGTTGCATGGCAACAAGCTGTCTAATCGGCGGTTGATTGCTCCAGCCTGTAACTCAGGCATGGAGCAATTAATCAGAGCCGGGACGCCGACGGAAGAAGGTAGGGACCTTCTTCTCTCTGGGTAGCTGATCGGGGCATCGCAATTTTATCGCGATGACCTTGATCAGCCCGACTGAGCAGCCAGGAAGCATTTACTTTCACTTTCGATGCGGCGCTCAGCTTTGAGCGACGCATCGGAAGGGTTAATAGCGCGTGGCCCGCCCGGACCCCGTGTTATAGACAGGGACCGGACTTAGGACGTACTCATACGTCCTAAGTCCTTAAGGAGTTAAGTCAACTAATAGGTGGTGTTAATAGGTGGTGTAGATTGCTGTCTAAAGATGCACCAAAATTATCAAACAGTATAATCCTCTATGATAAATCTTCTTATACTATCTAATCTATGTTTACACTGTCTAACAATTAGAACGTGCATGAATTACCACTGTTCTGCAAGCTAGACCAGTCCAAGGGAACTGGGGGCTTCCTCTTCCTCCACAGTTTATCCATGGTCAGGAGATACCGGATGTCATCCTTAAAAAGCTGCAAGTAATAAATCATATGATCATCATGCTATTGGGTCAAGCAGAACAACATTAGTACACCCCAGGATATGACCCTGACATCACAGAAGCCAGTTACCTTGTTAAAGAGCTTCACTGGATCATACCCTGTAGACTTGGCCCACTGCTTGGTAGATACTCGTTTGATATCCCCATCCTCATTGGAGGCGTTGGCCCTTTGTGCAGCTTCTGTGGGCTCCCCTGAGAGAGAGGTATCAGAGCTATTGGACTAGTAGTCTTGGAGGTATGGCACTTCTACAACCACAGTTATATGGCAACCACTGTTATATGACAAGTAATGGTAATTAGTACTGGATACATTGTACTACTTACAGGAAGCCTCTGGGTCGGCAGTGTCTGGTGAGACCTCTTGATCTGCATCTTCCTCCCCAAATAACTGGCTGCAAATGGGAGAAGAGCAGAATTTATGAGACTAAATAGTAAGAGAGTCAAAAGCAAAAGGATATGGCAATCAAATCCAACATTGCTACAAATACTGGCAGAACACAGTAATCCACATGACATACTGTGTAACATGAGGCAAATATCTTTATAACAATATGGCCTTTATTGATCACTAATTTGTGGAGTTTTATTTCCATATACTGTGTTTTCCCTCATATTGAATAAAAAAAAAAATTATTATTATTATTGTTTAGGTGTGGGGAACCCAAGTGCATCCAACTGGCCAAATAATGAAGTTTTCATTTAATCACCCCTCTCTCTAAGATTACAGTAGAAAAAAGATCGGGGTGAACAACTTCATGACTCAGATCAGTGTTTTCCAAACCGTGTGCCTCCAGATGTTGCAAAACTACAACTCCCAGCATGCCTGGACAGCCTTTGGCTGGGAGTTGTAGTTTTGCTACACCTGGAGGCACCCTGGTTGGGAACACTGATTCAGATAATGAAAAAACATTACCCAAAATGTATACAGAAATCCAGAAGTAGATGAAGGCCTGTGTGTCAAGTTATTGCAACCAGTTATTAAAATCAGATTGGAGTGTAGACTCCCGAGACTAATATTAGGAGCAGTCATTTGGTAGGTGCTCACCAATACATAAAGAATGTATGGTAGTTCACCTCAGCCCCAAGTACACATTCTACACACTTACTAAAGACCGGACACTTGCTAAAAGCATCTTACTTGAAAAGGTATTTTGCCCACACGATGCAATGGATTGGCTCGGAAGGAGTGTTCCGGATGGTGCAACCTGGGAAGGTCTTCTGGGTGGGTTTGGGTTGACATTCATAGCATTCGGTGACCCCCTGACAACAGGAATAAAACACAAGGTAATAGGTGAGTGTGTTATGATGCACAGCTCAGAGGCAACTAGCAGGTCACAACTACAAACCTTCTTGATGACTGTAACCTGCCCCAAGTACCCAGCTGTTCCGCTCTCAATTAAGGGGACATCTGCTGCCAGACACATCCTGTTCACATGATTCCGAGCAGCTGTAATGGACACAAGCGATGAATATATAAAGCAGCAACTAATGTGGATTAATCAAGATGGCACACGCTGCATAATATTGAGGCATGATAATACACATGTTTTGCAACAAAAATGTAGTAGTCATAATACATTTGTGACCCCCTTCCATGCACCTTATGTACCTGCGCAAGCATGTAATGCTGAACAACATTTTTCTACACCACTATTTTGCACTTTTTTTTTAAATGTATTTCTACTCCCAGCAAACCTTTGCAAATGATACATCCATCCATTCTCACATTTGACAAAGTGATTTGTGCCTATAATATGCAATTAAAAATAAAAAGTTGGGTTACTGCTCAGGGACTATATATTTTGAGACTGCTGTGGGAAGTGAGAAAAGGAGATTTTTATGCTTACTGTAAAATCTTTTTCTCAGAGGATCCATTGGGGGACACAGACCTTGGGTATATGGGTATATGCTGCTGTCACTAGGAGGCTTGACACTATGGTAAAAAAAAAAAAAAAAAAAAAAAAGGCAGCCCCTCCCAGCAGGATATACCCGCCTATAGGCACCTGAGCTAATCAGTTTTAGTCCCAGAGCAGTAGGAGAGGTCTGACATGTTAGAAAAAAATCATGAACTGTCCGAGGAAACCACAGAATAAAAAGTAACTGAACACACCCTCAGACAGGTAACCAAACCAGAAACACCAGAAAAGAAATGGCAGGTGCTGTGTCCCCCAATGGATCCTCTGAGAAAAAGATTTTACGGTAAGCACAAAAATCTCCTTTTCTCTATCGGCTCCATTGGGACAAATACTCCCTGGATGAGAAGGGACTGGACCATGCTCCGAAAGGCCTTTGTCAGAGAGGGGGACCGGGAAAGAAAAATAAATAAATAAATAAATAAATCGATCCTTGAAGGAAGCTGCATCAGCCCATAGCAGGGTAGTTGCCTTCGATAGGCAGGAGACTGGTGCATGCACAGTTGGAGGGGAGGTCCACCGAGTAACGACGTCCTTCGTGAAGGGATATTGCGCTTGAACCTTCTTAGTTTCTTGGAAAAGGTGAAAGCAAACTTCTGGAACTACTTCCGAAGTTCCTGGGTCCTCTAGGTGGAAGGTGTCCCTTATGGCCGAAACCACCGTGTCAGCCGTATCTGTTCAATCCTCTGAATCAGAGGCAGAATCAGAAGCCTCATCTACAAGTTCTTCAGAAGAGTGGGAACAGGTGGAGGCAGCCCTGGAAGAGGGAGACACTGACCTGGTACGCGGTTGTGGAGATCCAGAGTGGCGACCAGGCGAGCATCCCTTAGAAGGGGGACGCTTTCGGAAAGCTGGAGAAGAGGGGCGATACCTGTGAGGGGAGCACCTATGTCTGCTAGAAGACTCTGTTGATTTAGCATAGGGAGCATTTAGCATAGGGAGAGCAGGTCTCTTTAGAGAGTCGGCGTAATGAGGACCTCTCTAAGGCAGTCACCACAGAACGGGAGACCTGAGCCAAATCGGAAATAGACTGGGAGAGGGAAGACAGCCAAACTGGAGGGATAGCAGAGCCCACAGGGCTTGGGGGAGAATTCTGAGTAGAAATACCAGAAGGGTCAGGGCGTGCAGTGGTGCAGGCGGAACAAGTGGGTTCAGCAGAACTAGACATTTTTGCATTACAGCCCTTTCAAGTATAATAGGTGACCAGGGCTCTAGGTATCTGTTTAGAGGGAGGGACAGTTCTGGGTTCGGATATAGCAGGAAAAGAGATTAAAGAATCTCACCCGGCGTCTGTGTCCCCGCAAAAAGTAGCAGCTGAAGAGAACTTCAGCTGAGGAGAAGACCAGAAGAAGGAGTTCAGGACCAATGAGAAGCAGGGGGCAGGATTTCAGGCTAGAACGCCTCCCATTGGTCCTAAGGGTAGACTGCCGTGCGCAGAGCGCCGATTGGCAGAGAAACCGGCGACTTTCACAGGCCTGTATGAGAGGGAGGACAGTCCCGCCGGCCGCAAGTGGGTGGAGCTAAGCGGAGGAGCTGGTGGCCATTATGTGCAAATGAAGTTTCGCTGGCGGCGCCAAACCCTGTGCTCCGGTCGCTCTGTTTGAAGAATGCAACCGAAGGAGGAGGGCCAGCACTGTCTGAGATAGGGAAGAAGCTGTCAGCAGAGCGCGGCCGCTGAATGAATGAATGAAACCCGCGCTCCGCTATGTGCTGGCATCTGTATAAGACAGCGCCAAGAGAAGAGGGAACCCGTGCTCACAGATAAAAGCCGGCATCTGCACACAGGCAGCGCCGGAGGAGGTGAAACAGTCCTACACCACTGCAATGTACCTACAACACTAACTGATAAGAAACCCTCCCCAATAGAAAAATTAGGGTGGGAAAAAATAAAGAGGAGTGGGCTCCAGAAGGGGAGTCTTCAGAGGTTGAGAAGTCCTGTACCTGAAAGAAAAGGGGGGAAAATACTCACCTTAGTCTGAAGAACTTACCTAATAAAGTCTTCAGT
This sequence comes from Hyla sarda, assembly GCF_029499605.1. Taxonomy (NCBI): domain Eukaryota; kingdom Metazoa; phylum Chordata; class Amphibia; order Anura; family Hylidae; genus Hyla; species Hyla sarda. The sequence goes on along the minus strand of NC_079194.1, from coordinate 144,904,231 downwards.
CAGCTTTTTGTCACCTGCATCATATAAACAGCGAGACGAGCAGGGAGGTAGGGGGACCCGGACCCATGAGGGGGTTGACAGTACATCCACGATGTCTGTGCCCCCTCAATCGCAAATGGGAAAACAGTGAACGCTATGTTCCTGAGTCCCAACCTGAAAACAAGGAAAATAAAAGGGAGAGAAAATTCTAACTATACGTCCCTAATCTTAAAAGATAAAAGAGAAATGACCAGGTCTGGAGAACACCAGACCAGCATCTGCCTCCTACAGACACTAAGCTAAAACTGATTAGCTCAGGTGCCTGTAGGCGGGTATATCCTGCTGGGAGGTGCAGACTTTTTTTTGCTACCATAGTGTCAAGCCTCCTAGTGACAACAGCATATACCCATGGTCTGTGTCCCCCAATGGAGCCGATAGAGAAAGATATGTTTCCCTTTAACCACTTAAGCCCAACTGATGTAAATGTACATCCTGGTGCCCTGGTACTTAAATAATATTTTCATAAGTTGTATATCTTGGCAAAACAATATTTCTAAGATACTTCATAAAAAACAAAAAACAAAAAAAAAAAAGATTTTTTATGCTTACCGTAAAATCTTTCTTTCTCGAAGGATCCATTGGGGGACACAGACCATGGGTGTATGTTGCTGTCACTAGGAGGCTCGACACTATGGCAACAAGAGAAGTCGGCTCCTTCCAGCAAAGTATACCCACCCACAGGCACCTGAGGTAATCAGTTTTAGTCCCAGAGCAATAGGAGAAGACCGACAGGTCAAGAGAAAACCACAAACTGTCCGAGCAATCAGAAGAAAAGGCAACTGAACACACCTTCAGACAGATAACTGAAATAGGAACACCAGAAAAAAGTGTGGGAGCTGTGTCCCCCAATGGATCCTTTGAGAAAGAGATTTTACGGTAAGCATAAAAAAATCTCCTTTTCTCTATCGGCTCCACTGGGGGACACAGACCATGCGACGTACTAAAGCCGTCCCTTGGGTGGGTAAGGAATCAGACAGGTGGACGGTTGGACCACCACCGTCTGCAACATCTTACAGCCCAGAGTAGCATCAACTGATGCAAAGGCATGAATCTGGTAGCACCTTGAGAAAGTGTACAAAGACGACCACGTGGACGCCTTACAGAACTGCAAAGCCGAAGCCACGTAGTGGAGGGCCCTGGATGCCACGAAAAACAGGTGGAATGAGCCAAACCCCTGAAGGGTGGGATTACAGCGGTAAGCTCCCAAAAAGAGCAGACCGGATCCACCGAAAAATGGTGGTCGTAGAAGCAAGTTGTCCTATACAACGGCCTTTCGGGGGAAAAAAAAAAAAAAGGGGGTCACACTGCCGAAAGGAAAGTGTGACTGAGAGATAAGTCCGAACAGCCCTCACTACAACCAGGTTGTGGAACAAACGCTTCCAGGGATGAGAAGGGGCCGGACAAGAGGACGGTAGGACGATGTTCTCATTGAGATGAAAAGTCAAAAACCATCTCAGGTAAGGACGGATCTGGACGGAAAACAACTTGTCCTGGTATACCACCAGGAAGGGAGAACGGCAGGAGAGAGCTACCAGCTCTGACACCCTCCTAACAGAGGTAAGAGCAATAAGGAACGCCACCTTCCGGGGAAGGAGGCGAAGATAAATGTTCCTGAGAGGGTCAAAAGGGGCGTCTTGCAGAGCACCTAAGACCAAGTGTAAGTCCCAAGGGAAAAAAGGGGACTGATAAGGAGGGACAGCTTGGTTGTGGCGGGACATGCAGAGGTCCACGCCTGGAGCGCCCCAGAGGTTACAGATCACTGCAAACACCGGATGAAGGGACCACTCGCCTTGGACGGCTGAGGACCGGCTGAGAAAGACCACATCCCAGAAACGCCCGGAATGAAAAGCGCTGAGATGGCCGGAAACCTGAGTTCCGCCCAGAAGGGAATTTCCCAAGAAGCAAGCAAAGAAAGGATTGCCCTAGGCCCCAACATGTTGAAGGGGAAAAGGGCTTCTTGAGGGACCAAGGCGCCAGACTGGCCGGTCCTTGAAAACACCTCCCCAGCCCGACAGACTGGCAGGGAGGGGCAGGAAGGAGCGCGCCCCCCCCCCCCCCCCAGGGAGGAAACAAAGCCACCATAGAAGGGACCGACAAGACTGTCAAGTGACAATGGAGACCTGTCCCACCGGAAGAGAATCCCCAATTGAAGAGGTCGGTGATGAAACTGGGCAAATGGCACGGCCTCCACGGCCACCGCCAACCGACCCAGGACATGCATGCAAAAAGCGAATGGAAACTGGAGCAGGGTGCCAAAGTCATCGGACTCTTGAGAAGAGAGTCAGCCGATTGGTCGGCAGAGTTGAAAGTGGGCAGAGGCCGCGTCGAACTGGAGCCCCAGGAAAGCGGTTGGACTTTTTCCGAATGACCATCCAACCGAAGAGAGACAAGGTCTGGAGGTTGAGACTAAAACTCTCCAGGATCTGGGTCCTGGCTGGAACTCTGATCATAAGGTCGTCCAAGTAAGGAATCACGGAAACAACTGTTGTCCGTAAAAGGGGCTATCACAGGCGCCAGGACTTTAAAGGTCCGCGGAGAAGTGGCCAGACCGAAATGGAGAGCCACAATAGAAAATGACCGTCCGGAACTGCAAAGCGGAGGTACCGCTGATGACCGGAACAATGAGATGTGGAGGCAGGCATCCTTGATGTCCACCGAGGAACGAAAATTCCCCATGAACCAGGGACACCAGCACCGAACGGAGAGACTCCATTCGGGATGGGAAGCAGAAGATGCTGGCTGAGATACTCGAGAACCAAGATTGGGCGAACAGAAATGCCTTTCTTGGGTAACACAAAAAGGTTAGAATAAACCTCGAAAACGTTCCCCTGAAGGAACTGGGACAATGAATGTGCGTGGTCTAGGCATCCCGGAAGAGTAAGAGGCGACCAACCACCCGAGAAAGGTCGGCGGGTGGGGGCAACCCATCAGATCGAGGAAGGCCTACAGGTGCCTGATGGGGCCGCAAAACGTCCTGAACCGATAGCCGACCACCGGAAGGGACAGGTCCGGAAGGAGGGAGCCCTCTTCCCGTGAAGGCGCCCGGCTGGACCCTTTGTTGGTACCCGCAGACCCCGAAGGAGGACTTACGACGGAAAGCGGTTCTGTGAGCCGTATCCAGAGGTAATAAAGAACTCTTTTCCGCCCGACACCTCACTTCCTGAAGGCGGCGTCCACATTCCAGGCTTTAAGCCACATGGAGGGACGGTGGCTACCAGGTAGCTTGTGGCAAAGGCTGTGCATGGAACAGAAAATCTCCAGAAAATAATGCACTCTGAATAAAGCTGTGCCCCAGTCCAAAAATGCTCCTGCTAACCCCAGTTTTTTCAATAAATATAGAAAAAAAAACCCTGTCCAGGCCAGCCCCTGAGAAAAAGTGGGCAAAAAGTGAGGGTCTCCAGAGGTTGCAAGGCAGTACCTAGGAGAAAGGGAATATACTCACCACAGTCAGAAGAACTTACCTAATGAAGTCTTCAGTCAGCTTTCTGTCACCTGCATCACACCGAGCTACCATGTGCGAGCGAGGCGAGCAGGGAAATAGGGGGACCCGGACCCATGAGGTACAACCCCAGGCGCTGACCCTTGGCGAGAGGGGGTTAACAGCGCATATACGCAATGTCTGTGCCCCCTCAATCGCAATGGGGAGACAGTGAGCCGCAGTTCCTGAATCCCCACCTGAAAAGCTGAAAGAAAAAAGAAAGAAAAAACGAACACATCCCTAACTAGGAAAATAATAAAACATAAGACCTGGTCTGGAGAGAACTCCAGACCATGTCCACCTCCTTAAGACACTAAGCTAAAACTGATTACCTCAGGTGCCTGTGGGCGGGTATAACCCTGCTGGGAGGAGCCGACTTCTCTTGTTGCCATAGTGTCGAACCTCCTAGTGACAGCAGCATACACCCATGGTCTGTGTCCCCCCAATGGAGCCGATAGAGAAAATGCTGTTTTCTTTTTTTTATAGAAATCATGGCTTATAAAATCATGGCTTTGTCCAAGCTGAAACACAGGCATGGCCAAAGTCCAGTATGTGAGGGTGGGCTAGTACTCCTGTGCTCTCTTCTGTCTGATAGGACAGGAGAGAGCACAGAGGAGTGCTATCAGACAGGAGAGAGCACAGAGGAGTGCTATCAGACAGGAGAGAGCACAGAGGAGTGCTATCAGACAGGAGAGAGCACAGAGGAGTGCTATCAGACAGGAGAGAGCACAGAGGAGTGCTATCAGACAGGAGAGAGCGCTATCAGACAGGAGAGAGCACAGAGGAGTCCCATCACACAGGAGAGAGCACAGAGGAGTGCTAACCCACCCTCACTTACTGGACTTTGTCCATGCCTGTGCTTCAGCTTGGACAAAGTCATGATTTCTATAAAAAGAAAATAATTTTTTTTTTTTTATAAAGTACATTAGAAAGATTAATGTTTTGTTAACATGTACAACATATAAAAAGTTTTTGTATCTGACAGTGCCCATTTAAAGTACCTGGATGTACATTTATGTTCTGAGGGGCACTCTGTCTATGTAGTCAGCGCAGAAGCTACGCTCCCTTCATAGACTGAGTGACAGGCGCTATAAGCAGCCATGCACTCACAGTCCATGAGAGACATTGGTGATCCTGCCTATATCCATTATTAATTCCTTAAGTGCCGGGATTAATAGCGATCACAGCAATGACAGTCCCTCTGCTTGACTGTCACCCCTGCAACATATATGTTGGGGGTCCAGTCAGTTTACAAGCCTGCCGGAGGGCCCCTATCAGGACATAAAAAAATTCACCCCCTTTTCCAATTTAAAAATAGATAAAAAAAAAAAAATTTAAACATATTTTGAATTGCAACATGCGGAAATGTCTGAACTTTTAAAACATAATGTTAATGATTCCACACAACCCTGTATACAGATAAATACAAAAAATAAAATAAATAGAAGTCACATAAGAAAGGTGAATAAAAAGTGTCATTAAAAAGGACAATTGGCCATGCAAACAACAAGCCTTCATATGGATCCGTGGATGAAAAAATTAAAATTATGGCCTTAGAATGCAAGAAGAAATAAAACTAAAATGCTACAATTTAAATTGGTTGTGTCCTAAGGGCAAATGAGCTGTGCCATTAAGGGGTTAAAGGAGTCCACACTGGCAGTTCTGGGACAAGATGTAGCAACACCACATAGAAGTGCAGATCTCTATAAAATTCACCCGGAACAGCCAAAGTATTAACTTTCATGTGGATATCTCTGGAAGACAGTACCTCTGTTGTCCAAGGCGTTCATCACCAGAGTGAATTTCCTGAAGAATTCAACATCGTATTCAGCACTGCAAACAAAGAAAAATCACAAACAGGTGAACGATAAATATACAACTACAACATGGATTCACACTACGATATCACTCTATGGCTGCCGGATCCGGTGGGGGGTGCGAAAACCGGATGCTCGCGTATCCCAGCCAGACCTAGCCCGTATCTATTTCATTTCAATGCGCGTCCGGAGTCAAATGGTGACTCCGGTCGGCTAATTATTGCCCTGTATCCGGTTTTCTGACCGGGCTTAAAACCGCGACTCCGGTCGGCTCATTGAAATTAATTAGATACAGGCTGTAGGGCTGCAGCTAACGATTATTTTAATAATCGATAAGTTGTCAATAATTTCATCGATTAATCAGAAAAAACATCAATGGCCATATTAAAAGTTTCTAGCATGTGACGTGACCAAACAGCAGCAATTTCGGAGTTTTTTTTTTTTTTACTTTAACGTCGGTTGCTGTACAGGATCATTATTAAATGATCCTGTACAGAAACCAGAGTAAATTTGATATTGTTGCAAGGGTAACAATCTGAACTATTAAAATAAAATGTTAATGATTTACTAACCTTTAATTTTAATAGTTCAGACAGTTACCAATGCGGCAATATCAGATATGTAAAAAAACCAAAAAAAAAAAAAACTTTTTTTGTATAGCAAAAGGAGGAGCTCCAATTTTTATTGGTGGAGCGGTTTATTTCCCTTTTATTTTTTTTATATAGCGCTTCTATACACATGGGGGTATGTGCAGACTGCAGAGCGTTGCACCCGACCCATATCAGTAGTCCAGACTCTGTAGTACTACAAACACTAGGATGCAATGCTCTGCACATACTACCATGTGTAGCAGTGTACATGTACTACATACACACCGCTTTACCCATGGGGGTAAGTGCAGAGCATTGCATCCTTGTGTCTGTACTACAGGCACAAGGGTGCAATGCTCTGCACATACTCCTCATAGGTAAAGCGGTTTGCACAGCACACACTTTATTAAGTAGGGCCATTATATAACGCCCCTCCGACGCCCCCTGTGCCATTATATCCCCTCCCCCATTATATCCCCCCCCTCTGATGCCCCCTCTTTCAATATATTCCCCCATGCTCTGATGCCCCCTCTTTCATTATATCCCCCATGCTCTGATGCCCCCTCTTTCGTTATATCCCCCCCCCAGATGCCCCCTCTTTCGTTATATCCCCCCCCAGATGCCCCCTCTTTCGTTATATCCCCCCCCCCCAGATGCCCCCTCTTTCGTTATATCCCCCCCCCAGATGCCCCCTCTTTCGTTATATCCCCCCCCCAGATGCCCCCTCTTTCGTTATATCCCCCCCCCAGATGCCCCCTCTTTCGTTATATCCCCCCCCCAGATGCCCCCTCTTTCGTTATATCCCCCCCCCAGATGCCCCCTCTTTCATTATATCCCCCCCCCAGATGCCCCCTCTTTCATTATATCCCCCCCCCAGATGCCCCCTCTTTCATTATATCCCCCCCCCAGATGCCCCCTCTTTCATTATATCCCCCCCCAGATGCCCCCTCTTTCATTATATCCCCCCCCCAGATGCCCCCTCTTTCATTATATCCCCCCCCAGATGCCCCCTCTTTCATTATATCCCCCCCCCCAGATGCCCCCTCTTTCATTATATCCCCCCCCCCAGATGCCCCCTCTTTCATTATATCCCCCCCCCCCAGATGCCCCCTCTTTCATTATATCCCCCCCTGATGCCCCCTCTTTCATTATATCCCCCCCTGATGCCCCCTCTTTCATTATATTCCCCCTCCTCTGATGCCCCCCGTGTCATGATATTTCAGCCCAACCCCTTCCCCTCTCCTGTACCACATTATTACCAAACCTCCCCTCCTCTCTGATCCCCTGCTACCTGCCCTCCGCCCCCACGTGCGCTCCGGCAGGCTCAGGGACTCGGCGATCATTGTTGTTACTGGACCACATCCTCGGTCCGGACAGAGGTGCGCGCAACGAGTGACGTCATGGCACGTGCCTACGCCGGGACCCTGTCATCCTGCGCGGTTCGCTATAGGCTGCAGAGCACAGCTGCTGCCTATAGGAGTTTAGTTACAGGGCAAAATCGATTGCCCCATTATATTTGAATTCCTCAGGCATTTGGCCCTGCTTGCCCGAAGCAGCGCTAAATGCCTGAAGAATTCACCTGCCCGGCGCCTGGAACTGCATGTCCCAGGCGTCGGGCGCTACAATTTCCACAGTGACTCACTGTAACTGAGGATGCTGCGGGATTTTCGGGACTCACGCCTGACCGCAGCAGCCTCCTGGCTGCGTACAACCAATTAGGCGATTATTCGATAACGGGATTCATCGACAATAAATCCTGTTTTCAAATGTAATCGATTATATCGATTAATCGTTGCAGCTCTAATGGGCCGAGTCCCGCTGGGATACGGGAGCGCTTCGTTTTTGCTCCGGCCCAACTGGATCCGGCAGCCATGGAGTGAAATCGTAGTGTGAACCCACCCTATGGAAGACACTCAGCTGTATTACATCATTTCCTGGAACATATACATTTCAGTGTCAAAATCATAAGAAATCAGACAAGAGTAACATTTAAGGGCCAGCAACATTGTAGCAGAGTACTGTAGCTAAATTGCTGATAACAGAACATATTGCACCTAGGAGTACAAGAGAGACTACACACTCAATTTCTTATATGTACTATTAGAACAAATAGATGTCAAAGAGGAAGCCTACTTCATTTTGGAATCCTTTCTAATATAAAAAGAGTAGAAGGACGCTACAACGATTTGGTGACACCATATGTGGACAGTTTACACCAATGATAAATTATGGTTTAGGATCCAGCAAACAGACATAAAATTCATTCAGTTAACTACTGGGGAGCAGCCTCAGGACAGGGGTGCTACTATGCTGCCAGTTTCAGTAATGACTTACTTCATGATGCTGTCGTGATAAGCAGTGATACTGGCCCCGGGACAGAACTGCAGGACGCTCTCCTTGGCCACCTGAGAATAAAACATAAAGAATAAAAAACAGCAATTGACTAAGCATTGGGGATACAGGTCATATACCCATAGAAACAGCAGTCCCATTACCTGCGCCTTTGATCGTCCAACATGTTTCTTCTGGAACAGAAACTGACGATTAAGGTTACTGACATCAATTGTATCCAGATCAATCTAAAAGACACAGAAAATAGATGGTATTATAGAGAAGCTGCAGGGAGGAGTGACACTCTGGGGAACTGATAACCAGAATTAGCGAGAAGGCAGATAAACCCAGATATTTGCATAAAGGAAACCTGTCTTGCTTTATGTTGCCCAATCTGCAGACCGCATATAATGGGTGCGATAGGATCCCTTTAAAATGAAAGTCAAACCCTGAGATGTTCTACAGCAGTTAAAGGTCATCCTCTCTGGAATAGGCTGGGTTCACACTACGTTTTGTCCCATACGGGAGCGCATACGGCAGGAGGGAGCTAAAAGCTCGCGCTCCCGTATGTGACCGTATGCGCTCCCGTATGTCATTCATTTCAATGAGCCGACCGGAGTGAAACGTTCGGTCCGGTCGGCTCATTTTTGCGCCGTATGCGCTTTTACAACCGGACCTAAAAACGTGGTTGACCACGGTTTTAGGTCCGGTTGTAAAAGCGCATACGGCGCAAAAATGAGCCGACCGGACCGAACGTTTCACTCCGGTCGGCTCATTGAAATGAATGACATACGGGAGCGCATACGGTAACATACGGGAGCGCGAGCTTTTAGCTCCCCCCTGCCGTATGCGCTCCCGTATGGGACAAAACGTAGTGTGGACCCAGCCATACACAGCAGACGAGAAATACAGTATGGGGGAGATTTATCAAAACCTGTACATGGAAAGTTGACCAGTTGCCCATAACAACCAATCAGATTTCTTCTTGTATTTTTAAAAATGAAAGAAGTGATCTGATTGGTTGCTATCGGCAACTGCTCTACTTTTACTCTGCACAGGTTTTGATAAATCTTCCCCTATGTGACCAATGTACAATATTACATGTTTTTGCAGAGGGAACGTACTGAACCGTATGCATTGACTCTCCATTGAAAACCGTATGCCAAAAGATACATAAGGTGTCCGTTTTGCATCCTGTACGATTTTGTCAGTTTTTTTTCCCGTACCCAAAACCGTAGTCTACCACGGCTTTTGCTCCAGGTGAAAAATCGTATTGAAACGTATAAAAAAAAAATTTAACATGGGAGTCAATGGGAACCGTACAGAACCTTATGTGCGTACAGTTCCATCCGGTTATCACCATATGGTTTTTGGCTTTGCACAGTTAGAATTTCAAACAAGTGAAACTTTATTCATAATGGAATGAAAAGTAAAAATGTATGCGTTTTTTTCTTAAAAAAACAGATGCAACCGGACATCATTTTTCAAACCGTACACGGATTAAAATTTGTACACACGTTTTGATACAGTTTAGTCCGGTTTTGAGGAATCCATTTTTTATTCAAAAACCTGATACGGGAACTGTATTGCAAAAACGTGGTTTTGGGTACAGGAAAAAAACTGACAAAACAGTACAGGATGCAAAAGGGACACAACCTGATGGTGATCATACTCTGCACTGCCTGTGGGTGTCTGTTAGGGCAGTGGCCTCTAGCTCTTTGATCTGCTGCCCCCAGGTTTATATCATTCCTCATATCATTGCACAGTTCTGTGATTGCAGCAGAGAACATAGTGATATTTGTGCAGAGCTCACGGGGGAGGCATAACACGTACAGGTACTGTCTCCTCATGGCCCTCCTGGTTCTTACTCTCATACTGTGGCCCATAATACGTCAAAACAGTAACAATATTACAGGTTTTTGCACGGGAGGGGGGTGTTACTCTGCTACACTCTGGGGGAGTTGCTAGCATCACACCCTGTCAAGACAAGGGGCTAGCCAGTCCTCAATGCTCTGCCGGGACAAGGGGCTAGCCAGTCCTCAATGCTCTGCCGGGACAAGGGGCTAGCCAGTCCTCAATGCTCTGCCGGGACAAGGGGCTAGCCAGTCCTCAATGCTCTGCCGGGACAAGGGGCTAGCCAGTCCTCAATGCTCTGCCGGGACAAGGGGCTAGCCAGTCCTCAATGCTCTGCCGGGACAAGGGGCTAGCCAGTCCTCAATGCTCTGCAGGGACAAGGGGCTAGCCAGTCCTCAATGCTCTGCCGGGACAAGGGGCTAGCCAGTCCTCAATGCTCTGCCGGGACAAGGGGCTAGCCAGTCCTCAATGCTCTGCCGGGACAAGGGGCTAGCCAGTCCTCAATGCTCTGCCGGGACAAGGGGCTAGCCAGTCCTCAATGCTCTGCCGGGACAAGGGGCTAGCCAGTCCTCAATGCTCTGCCGGGACAAGGGGCTAGCCAGTCCTCAATGCTCTGCCGGGACAAGGGGCTAGCCAGTCCTCAATGCTCTGCCGGGACAAGGGGCTAGCCAGTCCTCAATGCTCTGCCGGGACAAGGGGCTAGCCAGTCCTCAATGCTCTGCCGGGACAAGGGGCTAGCCAGTCCTCAATGCTCTGCCGGGACAAGGGGCTAGCCAGTCCTCAATGCTCTGCCGGGACAAGGGGCTAGCCAGTCCTCAATGCTCTGCCGGGACAAGGGGCTAGCCAGTCCTCAATGCTCTGCCGGGACAAGGGGCTAGCCAGTCCTCAATGCTCTGCCGGGACAAGGGGCTAGCCAGTCCTCAATGCTCTGCCGGGACAAGGGGCTAGCCAGTCCTCAATGCTCTGCCGGGACAAGGGGCTAGCCAGTCCTCAATGCTCTGCCGGGACAAGGGGCTAGCCAGTCCTCAATGCTCTGCCGGGACAAGGGGCTAGCCAGTCCTCAATGCTCTGCCGGGACAAGGGGCTAGCCAGTCCTCAATGCTCTGCCGGGACAAGGGGCTAGCCAGTCCTCAATGCTCTGCCGGGACAAGGGGCTAGCCAGTCCTCAATGCTCTGCCGGGACAAGGGGCTAGCCAGTCCTCAATGCTCTGCCGGGACAAGGGGCTAGCCAGTCCTCAATGCTCTGCCGGGACAAGGGGCTAGCCAGTCCTCAATGCTCTGCCGGGACAAGGGGCTAGCCAGTCCTCAATGCTCTGCCGGGACAAGGGGCTAGCCAGTCCTCAATGCTCTGCCGGGACAAGGGGCTAGCCAGTCCTCAATGCTCTGCCGGGACAAGGGGCTAGCCAGTCCTCAATGCTCTGCCGGGACAAGGGGCTAGCCAGTCCTCAATGCTCTGCCGGGACAAGGGGCTAGCCAGTCCTCAATGCTCTGCCGGGACAAGGGGCTAGCCAGTCCTCAATGCTCTGCCGGGACAAGGGGCTAGCCAGTCCTCAATGCTCTGCCGGGACAAGGGGCTAGCCAGTCCTCAATGCTCTGCCGGGACAAGGGGCTAGCCAGTCCTCAATGCTCTGCAGGGACAAGGGGCTAGCCAGTCCTCAATGCTCTGCAGGGACAAGGGGCTAGCCAGTCCTCAATGCTCTGCAGGGACAAGGGGCTAGCCAGTCCTCAATGCTCTGCAGGGACAAGGGGCTAGCCAGTCCTCAATGCTCTGCAGGGACAAGGGGCTAGCCAGTCCTCAATGCTCTGCAGGGACAAGGGGCTAGCCAGTCCTCAATGCTCTGCAGGGACAAGGGGCTAGCCAGTCCTCAATGCTCTGCAGGGACAAGGGGCTAGCCAGTCCTCAATGCTCTGCAGGGACAAGGGGCTAGCCAGTCCTCAATGCTCTGCAGGGACAAGGGGCTAGCCAGTCCTCAATGCTCTGCAGGGACAAGGGGCTAGCCAGTCCTCAATGCTCTGCAGGGACAAGGGGCTAGCCAGTCCTCAATGCTCTGCAGGGACAAGGGGCTAGCCAGTCCTCAATGCTCTGCAGGGACAAGGGGCTAGCCAGTCCTCAATGCTCTGCAGGGACAAGGGGCTAGCCAGTCCTCAATGCTCTGCAGGGACAAGGGGCTAGCCAGTCCTCAATGCTCTGCAGGGACAAGGGGCTAGCCAGTCCTCAATGCTCTGCAGGGACAAGGGGCTAGCCAGTCCTCAATGCTCTGCCGGGACAAGGGGCTAGCCAGTCCTCAATGCTCTGCCGGGACAAGGGGCTAGCCAGTCCTCAATGCTCTGCAGGGACAAGGGGCTAGCCAGTCCTCAATGCTCTGCAGGGACAAGGGGCTAGCCAGTCCTCAATGCTCTGCAGGGACAAGGGGCTAGCCAGTCCTCAATGCTCTGCAGGGACAAGGGGCTAGCCAGTCCTCAATGCTCTGCAGGGACAAGGGGCTAGCCAGTCCTCAATGCTCTGCCGGGACAAGGGGCTAGCCAGTCCTCAATGCTCTGCAGGGACAAGGGGCTAGCCAGTCCTCAATGCTCTGCAGGGACAAGGGGCTAGCTAGTTCGTAATGTTCTGCAAAGACAGAGCTGTCTACTATGAAATGCTCTGTAGGAACCAGGGGCTGGCCAGTCTGCGATGCTCTGCAAAGAACTTTAGTGAGACTCTATGCAGGGGATGTAAATCCATTGATGTGGGGGGAAGCTCTTTCCCGGGACCGGAGTGTATGATAATAGTGAGAGGACAAAGAGGCCACAGTAAGGGTCTCACATGGCAGCAGAAGCGCCTAATGACCCCTCCCCTCTTCACCCCGCTCTCATCTATGCTCCAGGCTCCCCGACCTCCCCTCTTATCTTCCCCGGTCCCCCCAAGGTTCCGCACCACGTCCAGGTTGGTAAATCCGGTGAGCAGGAGATTCTTCAGTAACTCGCAGCCGATTCCTCCGGCCCCGACCACCAGCAGCCGACAGCTAGATACAGCCTCCGCTAGTTCAGTTCGAAGCGCCCCGGTCACCGCCATCCTCAGCCTCCGCCGCCTCACAGCGCGGGAGACACAACAGAGAGCTACACAGCAAGAACGGCCACTTCACCGCGCCACAGCGTCCCCAACAGGCTGGAGGACTCTTCGAGCACCTGTATGTGAAAGGACTGCGACTCCTGGAGGCTGCGCAGCACAAAAGTAAACAGAATGAGAGGCCTCTGGTGGTCAATAAATGTACTGCAAAATGCATAGCGTCTAGTCTCTGACATTGCCGATAGGTGACAGTACATATCATTATATGGGCTACAACCCGAACTACAGCATGACAGACAATGTGAAGCACAACCTGAACTACAGCATGACAGACAATGTGAAGAACAACCCGAACTACAGCATGACAGACAATGTGAAGTACAACCTGAACTACAGCATGACAGACAATGTGAAGCACAACCTGAACCACAGCATGACAGACAATGTGAAGAACAACCCGAACTAAAGCATGACAGACAATGTGAAGTACAACTTGAACTACAGCATGACAGACAATGTGAAGTACAACCTGAACCACAGCATGACAGACAATGCAAAGTACAACCTGAACTAAAGCATGACAGACAATGTGAAGTACAACCTGAACCAGCATGACAGACAATGTGAAGTACAACCTGAACTACAGCATGACAGACAATGTGAAGTACAACCCGAACTACAGCATGACAGACAATGTGGAGCACAACCCGAACTACAGCATGACAGACAATGTGAAGCACAACCTGAACTACAACATGACAGACAATGTGATGTACAACCTGAACTACAGCATGACAATGTGAAGTACAACCTGAACTACAGCATGACAGACAATGTGAAGTACAACCTGAACTAAAGCATGACAGACAATGTGAAGTGAAACCCGAACTACAGCATGACAGACAATGTGAAGCACAACCTGAACTAAAGCTTGACAGACAATGTGAAGTGAAACCCAAACTACAGCATGACAGACAATGTGAAGTACAACCTGAACTAAAGCATGACAGACAATGTGAAGTGAAACCCGAACTACAGCATGACAGACAATGTGAAGCACAACCTGAACTAAAGCATGACAGACAATGTGAAGTGAAACCCGAACTACAGCATGACAGACAATGTGAAGAACAACCCGAACTACAGCATGACAATGTGAAGCACAACCCAAACTACAGCATGACAGACAATGTGAAGCACATCCTGAACTACAGCATGACAGACAATGTGAAGAACAACCCGAACTACAGCATGACAGACAATGTGAAGCACAACCCGAACTACAGCATGACAGACAATGTGAAGAACAAGCCGAACAACAGCATGACAGACAATGTGAAGTACAACCCGAACTACAGCATGACAGACAATGTGAAGAACAAGCCGAACAACAGCATGACAGACAATGTGAAGTACAACCTGAACTACAGCATGACAGACAATGTGACGCACAACCTGAACTACAGCATGACAGACAATGTGAAGAACAACCCGAACTACAGCATGACAGACAATGTGAAGCACAACCCGAACTACAGCATGACAGACAATGTGAAGTACAACCCGAACTACAGCATGACAGACAATGTGAAGAACAACCCGAACAACAGCATGACAGACAATGTGATGTACAACCTGAACTACAGCATGACAGACAATGTGAAGCACATCCTGAACTACAGCATGACAATGTGAAGTACAACCTGAACTACAGCATGACAGACAATGTGAAGTACAACCTGAACTAAAGCATGACAGACAAAGTGAAGTGAAACCCAAACTACAGCATGACAGACAATGTGAAGCACAACCTGAACTAAAGCATGACAGACAATGTGAAGTGCAACCTGAACTACAGCATGACAGACAATGTGAAGCACAACCTGAACTACAGCATGGCAGACAATGTGAAGAACAACCAGAACTACAGCATGACAGACAATGTGAAGCACAACCCGAACTACAGCATGACAGACAATGTGAAGTACAACCTGAACTACAGCATGACAGACAATGTGAAGAACAACCCGAACAACAGCATGACAGACAATGTGATGTACAACCTGAACTACAGCATGACAGACAATGTGATGTACAACCTGAACTACAGCATGACAGACAATGTGAAGCACATCCTGAACTACAGCATGACAATGTGAAGTACAACCTGAACTACAGCATGACAGACAATGTGAAGTACAACCTGAACTAAAGCATGACAGACAATGTGAAGTGAAACCCGAACTACAGCATGACAGACAATGTGAAGCACAACCTGAACTAAAGCATGACAGACAATGTGAAGTGAAACCCAAACTACAGCATGACAGACAATGTGAAGAACAACCCGAACTACAGCATGACAGACAATGTGAAGCACAACCCGAACTACAGCATGACAGACAATGTGAAGCACATCCTGAACTACAGCATGACAGACAATGTGAAGAACAAGCCGAACTACAGCATGACAGACAATGTGAAGTACAACCTGAACTACAGCATGACAGACAATGTGAAGAACAACCCGAACAACAGCATGACAGACAATGTGAAGCACATCCTGAACTACAGCATGACAATGTGAAGTACAACCTGAACTACAGCATGACAGACAATGTGAAGTACAACCTGAACTAAAGCATGACAGACAATGTGAAGTGAAACCCGAACTACAGCATGACAGACAATGTGAAGCACAACCTGAACTAAAGCTTGACAGACAATGTGAAGTGAAACCCGAACTACAGCATGACAGACAATGTGAAGAACAACCCGAACTACAGCATGACAGACAGTGCAAAGTACAACCTGAACTACAGCATGACAGACAATGTGAATCACAACCTGAACTACAGCATGACAGACAATGTGAAGTACAACCTGAACTACAGCATGACAGACAATGTGAAGTACAACCTGAACTACAGCATGACAGACAATGTGAATCACAACCTGAACTACAGCATGACAGACAATGTGAAGTACAACCTGAATTACAGCATGACAGACAATGTGAAGTACAACCTTAACTACAGCATGACAGACAATGTGAAGTACAACCTGAACTAAAGCATGACAGACAATGTGAAGTGAAACCCGAACTACAGCATGACAGACAATGTAAAGCACAACCTGAACTACAGCATGACAGGCAATGTGAAGTGAAACCCGAACTACAGCATGACAGACAATGTGAAGCACAACCTGAACTACAGCATGACAGACAATGTGAAGAACAACCCGAACTACAGCATGACAGACAGTGCAAAGTACAACCTGAACTACAGCATGACAATGTGAAGTACAACCCGAACTACAGCAAGACAACCTGAACTACAGCTGACAATGCAAAGTACAACCTGAACTACAGCATGACAGACAATGTGAAGCACAACCTGAACTACAGCATGATAGACAATGCAAAGTACAACCTGAACTACAGCATGACAATGTGAAGTACAACCTGAACTACAGCATGACAGACAATGTGATTTACAACCTGAACTTCTTAATGACAATGTGATGTACAACCTGAACTACAGCATGACAGACAATGTGAAGTACAACCTGAACTACAGCATGACAGACAATGTGAAGTACAACCTGAACTACAGCATGACATACAATGTGAAGAACCACCAGAACTACAGCATGACAGACAATGTGAAGAACGACCTGAACTACAGCATGACAGACAATGTGAAGTACAACCTGAACTACAGCATGACAATGTGAAGCACAACCTGAACTACAGCATGACAGACAATGCAAAGTACAACCTTAACTACAGCATGACAATGTGAAGTACAACCCAAACTACAGCAAGACAACCTGAACTACAGCATGACAATGCAAAGTACAACCTGAACTACAGCATGACAATGCAAAGTACAACCTGAACTACAGCATGACAGACAATGTGAAGTACAACCCGAACTACAGCATGACAGACAATGTGAAGTACAACCTGAACTACAGCAAGACAATGTGAAGCACAACCTGAACTACAGCATGACAGACAATGCAAAGTACAACCTGAACTACAGCATGACAATGTGAAGTACAACCCAAACTACAGCAAGACAACCTGAACTACAGCATGACAGACAATGCAAAGTACAACCTGAACTACAGCATGACAGACAATGTGAAGTACAACCTGAACTACATCATGACAGACAATGTGAAGTACAACCTGAACTACAGCATGACAGACAATGTGATGTACAACCTGAACTGCAGCATGAAAGACAATGTGAAGTACAACCTGAACTACAGCATAACATACAATGTGAAGAACAACCAGAACTACAGCATGACAGACAATGTGAAGAACAACCAGAACTATAGCATGACAGACAATGTGAAGTATAACCTGAACCACAGCATGATAGACAATGTGAAGTACAACCCAATCTACAGCATGACAGAGAATTTCAAGTAAAACCCGAACTACAGCATGACATACAATGTGAAGTACAACCTGAACTACAGCATGACAATGTGAAGTATTACCTGACCTACAGCATGACAGACAATGTGAAGTACAACCTGACCTACAGCATGATAGACAAAGTGAAGTAAAACCTGAACTACAGCATGACAGACAGTGCGAGGTACAACACGAACTATAGCATGACAGACAATGTGAAGTACAACCCGAACTACAGCATGACAATGTGAAGTACAACCCAATCTACAGCATGACAGACAATGTGAAGCACAACCTGAACTACAGCATGACATACAATGCAAAGTACAACCTGAACTAAAGCATGACAGACAATGTGAAGTACAACCTGAACTACAGCATGACAGACAAGGTGTAGTACAACCTGTACTGCAGCATGAAAGACAATGGGGATATTTATCAAATGATTTAGACTGGTTTTTCCTGTCTAAATTTGTCGCACAGAAAGTCGCAGTCTAAATACAGTGACCCCCCGACTTATGATGGCCCCGACATATGATCATATTAACATATGATGGCCTCTCAGAGCCCATCGTATGTTGAAGGCAGCATCGACATATGATGCTGCTGTGTGTCGGGGCCATCGTACAAACAGCTATCTGACAGCGCTGACAACTTCAGCAACTGACAGATAGTTGTTTAATGTCCCCGTGTGCCCCGTTCTGCCTCCTGTTACTCACATACTGTCCTGCTAACTCACGCAGGCTTCCACTGTGAGCTCAGTGTAAGCCCCCCCCCCCCACCAGTGCAGCCATAGCCAATAGCCTGCAGCATCTTGCTGCAGGCATCCAATGAGCTGCTGGCTGCCCTCCCCTTCCTTTCCTATAGAGCTGTAGTCGGCAGGATCGTAATGGAGGACATTCTGTCCCCCCCCCCTGAAGGTATTTAAAGAACTGTTCAGTACTGTATGCGATGTCACACATCACATACAGTACATATACACACTATACACCCCATACAGCAATGTTTCCCTATCAGTGTGCCTCCAGCTGTTGCAAAACTATAACTCCCAGCATGCCCAGACAGTCAATGGCTGTACATGCATGCTGGGAGTTGTTGTTGTGCAACAGCTGGAGGCACCCTGGTTTGTTAAACACTCCACATACAATGGTCATCCCAGAACCAATTAGCAGTTTCCCATAGAGATATGTATTCAACATACAATGGTTCCGAGGCCCCAGAACCAATTACCATTTTTACATAGACATATGTACTTGACATATGATGGTTTCAACATATGATGGTTCTCCTGGAACCAATTAATATCATATGTTGAGGGACCACTGTATGTGCGACTTTTCTGCGACTTTTGTTCTAGAGGATTTTTAGAACATTATGCATACTAGTCTATTTTAGACGGAAATGCATTGGAAAATGCATTGGTGCTGAATTTATTAAAAGTGACTTTTCAGCGACAAGTCGCATCGGCTGAAAGTACCCCGAAATGTCAGACCATGTTGGAGCAGGTTTAAATATAGACTAAAGCATAGATCACGAAGTCTATTTGATAAATTAGGCGCACAAAAGACTAGCCTAACCCTCTGTGGTTTGGTCTATATTGATGCGGGACATAGACAGCTTTGATAAATATCCCCCAATGTGAAGTACAACCCAATCTACAGCATGACAGACAATTTGAAGTACAACCCGAACTACAGCATGACAGACAATGTGAAGTACAACCTGAACTACAGCATGACAGACAATGTGAAGTAAAATCTGAACTACAGCATGACAGACAATGTGAAGTACAACCTAATCTACAGCATGACAGACAATTTGAAGTACAACCCGAACTACAGCATGACAGACAATGTGAAGTACAACCTGAACTACAGCATGACAGACAATGTGAAGTACAACCTGAACTACAGCATGACAGACAAGGTGAAGTACAACCCGAACTACAGCATGAAAGACAATGTGAAGTACAACCTGAACTACAGCATGACAGACAATGTGAAGTACAACCTGAACTACAGCATGACAGACAAGGTGAAGTACAACCCGAACTACAGCATGAAAGACAATGTGAAGTACAACCTGAACTACAGCATGACAGACAATGTGAAGAACAACCCGAACAACAGCATGACAGACAATGTGAAGTACAACCTGAACTACAGCATGACAGACAAGGTGAAGTGCAACCCAAACTACAGCATGAAAGACAATGTGAAGTACAACCCCAACTACAGCATGACAGACAATGTGAAGTACAACCCAATCTACTGCATGACAGACAATTTGAAGTACAACCCGAACTACAGCATGACAGACAATGTGAAGTACAACCTGAACTACAGCATGACAGACAATGTGAAGTAAAATCTGAACTACAGCATGACAGACAATGTGAAGTACAACCCAATCTACAGCATGACAGACAATTTGAAGTACAACCCGAACTACAGCATGAAAGACAATGGGAAGTACAACCTGAACTACAGCATGACAGACATTGTGAAGAACAACCCGAACAACAGCATGACAGACAATGTGAAGTACAACCTGAACTACAGCATGACAGACAAGGTGAAGTACAACCCGAACTACAGCATGAAAGACAATGTGAAGTACAACCCGAACTACAGCATGAAAGACAATGTGAAGTACAACCCAATCTACAGCATGACAGACAATGTGAAGTACAACCCGAACTACAGCATGACAGATTTGGACTTGTGCTGCTATTGATCCACACGAGGATTATTTTCTTGTTATTCAGTGGGGTTTGGGGTCAATGCACACTACAGATGTAAATGCAAGCATAATTCACTTGCATCAGAGATTAATGGGATTCTGCTGTACAATGCACACTTTCCATCAGAACTTCCAACATGGATCCGGTTTCTTCCGTAAGAATAAACATGTTCATTATGTCGGTGGAATCTGGTCAGAAAAACAGGTAAGTCAAGGCGACTTTTATTTCTGACACTTATTTCCGTAGTAAAAAGCTTGCTGAATTTCTGTAGTGTGCATGGAATTTCTGTAGTTTATTTCTGTAGTATACACTGCTGTGGAATCTGTGTGCACTATATAAATAAAGAATTAGTGTTCCATTATTTGATAGAATGAACATGTTCATTCTTTCGTCTGATTCTGGATCTGCGCGGGAAGTTCAGCTACAGAACTTCCACAGTGTGCACTGAGCAGAAGTCTCATTGAGATATCTGTAGTGTGCATTGCCCCTAAACTCTCTGAATAACAATGAAACCATATCCTCATGGGGATGCACAGCAGCTGTGCTAATTCAGAGCACAAATCTGAGGGACAGTGTAAAGGTATATATGTATCCTAAAGGGGCCAACCACTGAACCACCATGTCACCCAACACCTAAAGGAGGGCTTTTGTTTTATATCATGTATCAGTCCCCGTATCAGGTTTTTGATAAAAAAATGGATCCCTTAAAACTTGACTAAACTGTATCAAAAAGTGTGTACAAATTTTAATCCGTATACGGTTAAAAACCGTATACGGTTTGAAAAATGATGTCCGGTTGCATCCGTTTTTTAAGATAAAAAACCTATACGTTTTTAACTTTTCACTCCATTATGAATAAAGTTTTACTTGTTTGATTGAAATAACCACCAAAAAACTGTGCAAAGTCAAAAACCTTATGGTGAAAACCGTATGGAACCGTACGCACATACGGTTCTGTATGGTTCGCATTGACTCCCATGTTTAAAAAAAAAGTGTATACGTTTCAATACGGTTTTTCACGGTTTTTCACGGTTTTGCAATACAGTTGCTGTATACGTTTTCAATTTGAAAACCGTACGGAATCGTAATGAAAACCGTATGCATTGACTCTCCATTGAAAACCGTATACCAAAGGTGCATCAGGTTGTGTTCGTTTTGCATCCCGTACAGCTTTGTCATTTTTTTCCCCGTACCCAAAACCGTTGCCTACCATGGTTTTTCAAACAAGGGAAACTTTATTCATAATGGAATGAAAAGTTAAAAATGTATGCATTTTTTTCTTAAAAAACGGATGCAACTGGAAATAATTTTGCAAACTGTATACGGTTTTTAACCGTAAACAGATTAAAATTTGTACTCACGTTTTAATACAGTTTAGCCTGCATTCACATCTCGTTTTTATAATACGGTTCCCGTCTCAGGCGTTTTGTAAAAAAACGCATATCTCAAAACCAGACCAAACCGTATACAACCGTGTACAATCGTATATACCTCTGTAGGGTTTTAAACCATATACGGTTTGAAAACGGATGTCCGATTGCATACGGTTTAATACATTTTTGGAAAAAAAATTGTCACGATTCGGCTTACAGGTTGTGGATCCACTGTGTCAGCGAGGGATTGGCGTGGACCGTGCTGGTGGACCGGTTCTAAGAGGCTACTGGTGTTCACCAGAGCCCGCCGCAAAGCGGGATGGTCTTGCTGCGGCAGTAGCAACCAGGTCGTATCCACTAGCAACGGCTCAACCTCGCTGACTGCTGAGAAGGCGTGGGACAGAAGGACTAGGCAGAGGCAAGGTCAGACGTAGCAGAAGGTCGGGGCAGGCGGCAAGGTTCGTAGTCAATATGGATAGCAGAAGATCAGGTAGCACAGGCTTGGACAACACTAAACGCTTTCACTGGCACAAGGCAACAAGATCCGGCAAGGGAGTGCAGGGGAAGTGATGTGATATAGCCAGGGAGCAGGTGGAAGCTAATCAGGCTAATTGGGCCAGGCACCAATCATTGGTGCACTGGCCCTTCCTTTAAGTCTCAGAGAGCTGGCGCGCGCACGCCCTAGAGAGCGGAGCCGCGCGCGCCAGCACATGACAGCCGGGGATCGGGACGGGTAAGTGACTTGGGATGCGATTCGCGAGCGGGCGTGTCCCGCTATGCGAATCGCATCCCCGCCGGCAATGTCAGTGCAGCGCTCCTGGTCAGTGGATCTGACCGGGGCGCTGCAGGGAGAGAGACGCCGTGAGCGCTCCGGGGAGGAGCAGGGACCCGGAGCGCTCGGCGTAACAGTACCCCCCCCCCCCCTTAGGTCTCCCCCTTTTTTTGTCCGACAACTGCTTTACCTGGGACGAGGACACCGGGAGTGAATGTAGGGTTTCCTCAAAGGCAGGCAGTACAGCAGGAGTGGGAATGGGGAGGGAGGGCAGAGGGTGAAGCTTGGCACGGGGCAGGGTGTCACCAGGACGGGGGCCATGAGGGGGCAAGGCACAGTCCAGATAAGCCTTGGGGGGACCAGGTGTAGGAAGAGGCACTGAGGCTTGCCTGACGGGACTGGGAGGGGGGGAGAGGCATTTTTTGGGGCAAGCAGAGTCCCAGTTCTTGATCTCCCCGGTGGTCCAGTCAAGGGTGGGAGAATGAAGCTGGAGCCATGGCAGACCGAGGAGGACCTCAGAGGTGCAATTGGGAAGGACGAAAAATTCAATCATTTCGTGATGGGGTCCAATGCACATTAAGAGGGGTTTTGTGCGGTAACGCACGGTGCAATCCAATCTAACTCCGTTGACCGCGGAAATGTACAGCGGCTTGACGAGACGGGTCACCAGGATGCAGAATTTAATCACCAACAAATCCAGAATAAAATTCCCAGAGGCACCAGAGTCCAAGCAGGCCACGGCTGAGAGGGACGAGTTGGCAGAAGGAGAAATCCGCACGGGCACCGAGAGACGTGGAGAAGCAGACTTTGAACCAAGAGACGCCACACCCACGTGAGCTGGGTGCGTGCGTGCGTTTCCTAGACGTGGAGGACGAATAGGGCAATCCACCAAGAAATGCTCGGTACTGGCACAGTACAGACAAAGATTTTCTTCCCTACGGCGATTCCTCTCTTCCTGGGTCAGGCGAGACCGATCCACTTGCATGGCCTCCTCGGCGGGAGGCCCAGGCGTAGATTGCAAAGGATACTGTGGGAGAGGTGCCCAGAGATCTAAGTCTTTTTCCTGGCGGAGCTCCTGATGTCTCTCAGAAAAACGCATGTCAATGCGGGTGGCCAAATGGATAAGTTCTTGCAG
Source organism: Hyla sarda (assembly GCF_029499605.1). Lineage (NCBI taxonomy): Eukaryota > Metazoa > Chordata > Amphibia > Anura > Hylidae > Hyla > Hyla sarda. The sequence goes on along the minus strand of NC_079194.1, from coordinate 144,880,618 downwards.
GTTGGCAGAAATCTCTCGTGCGGCCAGCACATCCTTGATGCTACTGGATAGGCCTTTTTTAAAGGTCGCGCAGAGAGCCTCGTTATTCCAAGATAATTCGGAAGCAAGAGTACAAAATTGGATGGCGTACTCGCCTACTGAAGAATTACCCTGGACCAGGTTCAGCAGGGCAGTCTCGGCAGAAGAAGCTCGGGCTGGTTCCTCGACGACACTACGGACTTCAGCGAAGAAGGACTGGACTGTGGCTGTGGCAGGATCATTGCGGTCCCAGAGCGGTGTGGCCCAAGACAAGGCCTTTCCTGAAAGAAGGCTCACTACGAACGCCACCTTAGACCGTTCTGTAGGAAACAAGTCCGACAACATCTCCATATGCAGGGAACATTGAGACAAAAATCCACGGCAGAGTCTAGAGTCCCCATCAAATTTGTCCGGCAGGGACAAGCGGAGGCTAGGAGCGGCCACTCGCTGCGGAGGAGGTGCAGGAGCTGGCGGAGGAGATGGTTGCTGCTGTAGCAGAGGCAGAAGTTGCTGTAACGTGGCGGTCAACTGCGACAGCTGCTGTCCTTGTTGGGCAATTTGCTGCGATTGCTGAGCGACCACCGTGGTAAGGTCAGCGAGACTTGGCAGCGGCACCTCAGCGGGATCCATGGCCGGATCTACTGTCACGATTCGGCTTACAGGTTGTGGATCCACTGTGTCAGCGAGGGATTGGCGTGGACCGTGCTGGTGGACCGGTTCTAAGAGGCTACTGGTGTTCACCAGAGCCCGCCGCAAAGCGGGATGGTCTTGCTGCGGCAGTAGCAACCAGGTCGTATCCACTAGCAACGGCTCAACCTCGCTGACTGCTGAGAAGGCGTGGGACAGAAGGACTAGGCAGAGGCAAGGTCAGACGTAGCAGAAGGTCGGGGCAGGCGGCAAGGTTCGTAGTCAATATGGATAGCAGGAGATCAGGTAACACAGGCTTGGACAACACTAAACGCTTTCACTGGCACAAGGCAACAAGATCTGGCAAGGGAGTGCAGGGGAAGTGATGTGATATAGCCAGGGAGCAGGTGGAAGTTAATCAGGCTAATTGGGCCAGGCACCAATCATTGGTGCACTGGCCCTTTAAGTCTCAGAGAGCTGGCGCGCGCACGCCCTAGAGAGCGGAGCCGCGTGCGCCAGCACATGACAGCCGGGGACCGGGACGGGTAAGTGACTTGGGATGCGATTCGCGAGCGGGCGCGTCCCGCTATGCGAATCGCATCCCCGCCGGCAATGTCAGTGCAGCGCTCCCGGTCAGCGGGTCTGACCGGGGCGCTGCAGGGAGAGAGACGCCGTGAGCGCTCCGGGGAGGAGCAGGGACCCGGAGCGCTCAGCGTAACAAAAATGGATACGCTTTTATGCTTGTCCTTAATTAAATAAAGTTCTTCTTCTATTTGTGGGAAGAACTATCAGAGTGCACTGCGCATGTGAAAACTGCAAAACCGTATTGTGCAAACCGATGGAACCGTACGCACATACGGTTCAATATGGTTCACATAGACCACCATTTAAAAAAAAAAAACATATACGGGTTGTATCCAGTTTTTCACCCGGACATAAAACCGTAGTAGATTACGGTTTTGTGTACGAGAAAAAACTGATAAAGCCGTAAATGAAGCAAACCATACACAACCAAATGCTACGGTTGGCATACGGTTTTCTATGAAATGTCTATACATACGGTTTGCAATACGGTTCCATACAGATTTTTCACTGAAACCGGATACGGGAACCGTATTGCAAAAACGAGATGTGAATGCAGCCTTAGTTAGGTTTTGAGGAATCTGTTTTTCATTCAAAAACCTGATGCGAGAACCGTATTGCAAAAACGAGATGTGAATGCAGCCTTAGTCCGGTTTTGAGGAATCCGTTTTTCATTCAAAAACCTGATACGGGAACTGTATTGCAAAAATGTGGTTTTGGGAGGGGAAAAAAACTGACAAAACTGTGCAGGATGCAAAACGGACACAACCTGATGGTGATCATACTCTGCACTGCCTGTGGGTGTCTCTTAGGGCAGTGGCCTCTAGCTCTTTGATCTGCTGCCCCCAGGTTTATATAATTCCTCATATCATTGCACAGTTCTGTGATTGCAGCAGAGAACATAGTGATATTTGTGCAGAGCTCACGGGGGAGGCATAACACGTACAGGTACTGTCTCCTCATGGCCCTCCTGGTTCTTACTCTCATACTGTGGCCCCTCTTCCTGGGAACATTGGGATCAGGTAAAATAAAACAGTTGAAATTTCTTTTAAAATGTCTTCATTTGCTAATGAATGTAACATTGCTGGGGATATTTTACAATCATGTTTAGTCATATAGAGATAACTGCTATTGATAGCAAATAATATGACAAAATGACTTAGCAGCGTCTGTTATAAAACTGCAAAGTTGAGACCTCTCAGCAGTCCCTGCTTGGTCAGTGCTGGCAATGTGACGTCTTTACCCCGGGCTCTGAATAGTCATCTGATGTAAATCCTCCTTTACATTTTAAGATTTAAATTAAGCTGCTATTGTGATGTCTGTCCACAAATTAAAGATTGTTTCCAATAACAGTCAGCAGAATACTAAGTGCAGTCCTGGAGTATATATAATACTGGATGTAACTTGGGCTCACTACAAGATAAATAATGTATTATATTTACACAGTAACTCCACCAGAAGAATAGTGAGTGCTGATCTGGAATATACCGTAATACAGGATATAGCTCAGGATTAATGACAGGTATAAACATAGAAGACAAGTAGAGAAAAACTCCATCAGAAGATTAGTGAGTGCAGATCTGGAATAACTCCACCAGAAGAATAGTGAGTGCAGATCTGGAATAGAATACAGGATATAGCTCAGGATTAATGACAGGTATAAACACAGAAGACAAGTAGAGAAAAACTCCACCAGAAGAATAGTGAGTGCAGATCTGGAATAGAATACAGGATATAGCTCAGGATTAATGACAGGTATAAACACAGAAGACAAGTAGAGAAAAATAGAGAACATGCAGGATTCTTTATTGTCCAAAGGTGTTGATGAATTTAAATGTATTGGTCTCAAATTCCAATGTGCCAATATGTTTAAGGGCATAAAACCCCTTCTTCAGGTACAGTGAGACATTAACATTAACAACAAACAAATGGTGTACATTCACAATAAAGTGGTTGGAGCCAGGTAAGACTTAAAAAGCAAGCAGATAAAAAAAAACATTGGAATCTGCATATATAGTGCATCCAGAAAGCTTTCAACTCTTTTAACTTTTTTTTAACATTTTGTTATGTTGAGGCTTTGCGCTAAAATAAAAAGAAATCCATATTTTCCTATCATTCTGCTCTTAAAGGGGTATTCCAGGAAAAAAACTTTTTTTTATATATCAACTGGCTCCAGAAAGTTAAACAGATTTGTAAATAACTTCTATTAAAAAATATTAATCCTTTCAATAATTATCAGCTGCTGAAGTTGAGTTGTTGTTTTCTGTCTGGCAACAGTGCTCTCTGCTGACATCTCTGCTTGTCTCGGGAACTGCACAGAGTAGAAGAGGTTTGCAATGGGGATCTGCTTCTAAACTGGGCGGTTCCCGAGACACGTGTCATCAGAGAGCACTTAGACAGAAAAGAGCAACTCAACTTCAGCAGCTCATAAGAACTGAAAGGATTAAGATTTTTTAATAGAAGTAATTTACAAATCTGTTTAACTTTCTGGAGCCAGTTGATATATATATATATATATATATATATATATATATATATATATATATATAAAAGTTTTTTTCCTGGATAACCCCTTTAATACCCCAGAAACAATACCCCAAAAAGTTAGAAATCTTTGCTGATTTATTGAAAATAAAAAAATAATACATAAACATAAGTATTTAGACCCTTTATTCAGCACTTAGTTGAAGCACCTTTGGTAGTTATCACAGCCTCCAGTGTTCTTTAGGATGAAGCCACAAGGTTTTCATATGTGGATATGGGGATTTTTTTGGAGCCTTCTTCTCTGCAGAACCCCTCAAAGTCTGTCATGTTGGTAGAAGCTGTTTTCAGGTCTCTCCAGAGATGTTTTACTTAGTTTAGCCAGGGTTCTGGCTGTGCCAAGGACATTCACTGAGTTGTCCCTAAGCCACTCCTGTGTTGTTTAGGTTTTGTGCTGAAGGTCACAGTTTTGTAAGAAGGTGAACCTTTGTCTCAGTCTGAGGTCCAAAGCGCTGTGGATCAGGTGTTTATTATGAATATCTTTGCTCCACTGAGCATCCCCTCAATTCTAACCAGTCTCCCTGTCCCAGCCATTGAAAAACATCCTCAGAGAATGATGCTGCCCCCACCATGCTTCACTGTAGGGATGGTATTAAACAAGTGATGAGCAGTGCCTGGCTTCCTCCAGACATGATACTCAGACTTGAGGCTACAATGTTCAATTTTGGTTTAATTAAACCTAAGAATTATGCTTTTGACAAAGTGGGACACCATGAAACGCATTTGTACATGCATATAAACTGCACCTTTTAAAGAATTCAATAAAGTTTGTGATTTTACTCCACCTGTCAAGCGCTGACTTGTTCATAACAGTCTGAAAATCCTTTAGGTGCTTTTTGCAAACTTCAGGCTTTAATGTGTCTTTTATTGAGGAGATGCTTCTTATTGTCCACTCTGCCATAAAGCCCATGGTTTCCCCTAACTTTTTAATTTTTAGAATTATGGAGGCCATTGTGTTCTTGTAAGCTTTCAGTCCAGCTAACAGGTTTTTGTATCCTTCTCCAGATCTATGCCTCCATACAATTCTGTCTCTGAGCTCTACAGGCAGTTCTTTCCCCCTCATGGCTTGGTTTTTGCTCTGATATGCATTGCCAGCTGTGAGACCTTATATAGATAGGGCTGTGTTTTTCCACATGTTTACCACACGTGACTCCACTCAAGGTGCAGAAATATCTCAAAGATGATCAAGAGGAATCGGAGGAGCCAGAGCTGAATTTCAAGTGTTATAGCAAAGGGTCTGAATACTTTTGTCCATGGGAAATATTTGTTTTTCCTTTTTAATAAATTTTCCAAAATTTCTAAAATTATACTTTCGCATTTTTATTATAAGATATTGAGGGTCTATTCACACGGCAGAACTTCCGCATACTGAATTCCACACAGATTCCGCATGCGGATTCTGCTTCAAATTAAAGCCCAATATACTTCTATGGGATTACACTTCACAGTTCTGAATTTCCGCATGTGGATTCTGCACTGATTTCGCACAAAATCCACACAAGCCAGAAACCACCCAAATGAATGGGGAAGCGGAATTGGTGCAGATGTGCGGAAATTCTGCAGTGTGAATAGACCCTGAGTGCAGAATGATTAGGAAAAACTAGATTTTTAAATTTTACTGCAAGAACGCAAAATATCAAAATGTAAAACAAAAAAAAAACAAGCAGTGTATATCATAGAAAATTGGAATTATTTAACCTTTAGTCTTAAAGAAAGGCATAGAAGCGTGTATTCGGCCGGGAGTTCTGCATCTTTCACCAATATTTTAAATCCATGCAGATTTTCCGCATGAATTCCGTGTGAATAAACAGTGCATGTCAAAAAAGTGCCTGTATTCATTGCAAAAGTTACATTTTGCACCAAAGTTGCATCAAATCTACATTTAGCAGGAGAAAAAAACATTTACTTCAATGGGCTTCCACAGCCAAATTCCGCAAAAATAAGATATTTGCAGATATTTGCAGAATTTTAGCTGTGGAATGTCCGCAGCGAAAATTCTGCAGTGTGAATGGGACTGCGGAATGCCATTGAACTAAATAGGCTTGAAACACATGCGGAAATTCTGCCGTGTGGACATAGCCTTAAAGGGGTACTCTGCCCCTAGACATCTCATCCCCTATTTAAAGGATAGGGAATAAGATGTCTGATTGCAGGGGGTCTGGCTGCTAAGACCCCTGCGTTCTCCGGCACTGCAGCATTCTGAACACGGAAGCTCTAAACGCGGAAGCTTGGAGCTCCCGTGTTCGTGATGTCACGCCATGCCATATCTATCGGAGGGGACGGGGCGGCTAGTACATAGCCGTCATACCTCCTTCCATAGACATGAATTGAGGGGGCATGACGGCTGTGGTCGCCCGTCACCTGGCACAAAGAGGAGTTCGCTTTGTGCACCAAATGACTGGGGTGCCGTAGATCGCGGGGGGGCCCAGCGGCTGGACCCTTGCAATTAGACATCTTATCCCCTATCCTTTGGATAGGGGATAAGCTGTTTAGGGACGGAGTAGCCCTTTATGGATCCTTTTACCTTGACCCTCATAATCACTGTTCGCCTTATGGCTACATACTGACACTTCCCAAAAGTGCCAAAAAATCACGGGAATCTATTCTCTCACCAGCAATTTGTCTTTACATGTGGATCTTCTGTTACAACATTTTTTTATCCTACTGTGCTCATACCTCAGACATTTAGCTTGGCTTATCCATCCCAACATAGACATAACTACCAGCAAAAGAAAAAAATTATTCATCATGGACATTATTGATTTCCAAATTGAGTTTGGCATTTCAAAAACTTCTATTAACTCCTTGCCAACATCTGTCTGTGGCAATTTGGTACGAAAAAATGCAGTGCAGCAGTTTTGGCAGGTTTTTGGGTGTTTTTGCAAAAAAACAAAAAGTGGTAACTTAGCCTAATTGTCTTTTTTTACACTTCTGATTTTTTTAATGGGTTTAAGTAAAAATGATAAGGCTATTTGCAAACTAGAATGTTTTGGGATCTTTATGGGCCATATATATGACATGTAAACAGCTTAAAAGAAGTCCCTTGCACCTAGGTTTACATCCGTAATAAATACAAATGTAAAACTGAACTAAATGTAAGCTAACAGAATTCAGTGGTAAAGAAAATAGCTGTGTTTTGGATGTTTTTATTCAGATAAAGTGGCAATTTTTTACGTCTCAAAAACTAATCAAACAACTGTGTCCACATAACGTTAGACAACTAGTCAGGGACTTTTCTTTTATATATTTTATTCCAATGGTTTTTACCTGACCATTGAAGGGACAAGAAAAAAGCACTACCTGTCCTGAATTCTTTCATGATTGAGGGCCATTGAAATCCACCAACGACCCAGTGAAGGCGACTACAGGCTGAGTGACTGTTTTACATGCATTTGTTGTGCCCAGCACAAAACCACAATAGATGAGAAAGAGTCCACACAGTTTACATCCTTCCCTGTACATATATTTTAGGTACATACTCTCTTTTGAAGAATAATGAGTGCAGCTCTGGAATGTAATTCAGGATGTTACTCAGGATTAGTACAGGATAAGTAGTGTATGTATATAGTGACACCTCCAGCAGAATAGTGACTACATCTCTGGAGTATAATAAGTAATGTATGTACACAGTGACTACAACAGCAGAATAGTAAATGCAGGTCTAAAGATTACAATAATATATGTACAGTGTTTTATATGGAAGGAATCCATATGAGAGGTTTGAAATATATGTTTTAACTGTCCTGCTTATAGAACAGGTGGACAATCCCCCACTGGTGGTGACACAGTATGGTACACTGCATGGGAAGACACTGTCGGTAAAGGAGGCAAACAGAACCATCCACGCCTTCTATGGTGTTCCTTTTGCCAAACCTCCAGTGGGTTCATTACGATTCACTGCACCAGAACCCCCAGAGTCCTGGAGCTCAGTAAGAGAGGCCAAGGAATATGCACCTATGTAAGTTATCAGTAGTTACCATGATTTATTTCCCAACAATTTCCACCATTTTATAATTGTCATGGATATTAATGTGGTATCGGGGTGTGATGAGGCCAGATGTTGTTACCCTAGGGGCAAATGGCATTAACCCCTTGTATTCATGATGCCAGGGCGTGGTTTATCCTCGATACCACCCGAAGGAATACAGCTAGATCCTGGGCTAGGCACAGGCGGTAATAATGAATACGACGTCAAGTTACGGACAACGGTAGCTTTACTGAGGGTAGACAGATGGTAAAGCCTATACAGTTCAGCCAGGGCCCATGGAGGTGACCAGTGACTCAGAGACCTTAAGGGCTTGCTGGGACTTGTAGTAGGACTGGACAATTTAATGCAGGCCATGCTGACTTGACAGTTGCCTAAAGGGACTGACTTGACTTGACTGACAATTGACAAAGCTATGACTGTAGCTTACTTGCAATTGACTGTGGCTGCAGACTTGACTTGAGGCCTCCAATGACTCTGGACACACACACTAGGACTTGACTTGACTGGACCTCTTATATGGTGGGCTTATATGGGGGAGACTAGCAGGGAGCCCATAGGTTACCCCTGGGATCACCTAGTCACTGGTACCCCCTGGGTAACAATCACATGGTACATTTCTTAAAGCTACAACACATTATATTTATAATACATAGCAAAACATATATACAGGAGGGAAACAAGTACAAGGGGCCCAGGGGACTCTGAAGGGAGGCTGACGGACAGGGCAGCAAGGGTAAGGGGTAACACCTCCCGTACCACATTTATCTGTAGCAAGAAATAAACTAAGTGATATTCAATGTTCCCTGATGCCTTGATTGTAACGAAGGATGGGAGACATCATTATGCACTTTCTGCAGCAACCTGCTAGTGGTGCTGTACGTTATAATATATATATGTATATCAAAACTAATTTTACAATCATTTTCTATAACTCCAGGTGTATACAAAGCCGCTACGTCCTGGAGCAAATATCGAGTTTCTTTAAAATATCTCCCATCATACCCCCCCTGTCAGAAGACTGTCTGTATCTAAATGTCTTCACCCCAGCAGACCGAGAAAAGGATTCCAAGCTGCCCGTGAGTAACTTCTCAATGGGATTGTTGTTGTTACTAAGTTGATCAAGTTAATGAAGACTATGAACAGATGGGATCTGAACCTCTCCGGCTGTTGTGAGAATACAAAAGGAGGTTACCTGCATCTTTCCACCCGTGGCACGACTATATACAGAAATAACCCAGGTCTCTCCAGTTGTTGTGAACTGTAGACAGAGGTGGAAGAGGTCTCTCCAGCTGTTGCGGGACTTGTGGACTCTAAACAGAGGTGACCCAGGTCTCTCCAGCTGTTGTAGGACTATAGACAGAGGTGACCCAGGTCTCTCCAGCTGTTGTAGGACTATAGATAGAGGTGACCCAGGTCTCTCCAGCTGTTGTAGGACTATAGATAGAGGTGACCCAGGTCTCTCCAGCTGTTGTATGACTATAGACAGAGGTGATCCAGGTCTCTCCAGCTGTTGTAGGACTATAGATAGAGGTGACCCAGGTCTCCCCAGCTGTTGTAGGACTATAGACAGAGGTGATCCAGGTCTCTCCAGCTGTTGTAGGACTATAGATAAAGGTGACGCAGGTCTCTCCAGCTGTTGTTGGACTATAGATAGAGGTGACCCAGGTCTCCCCAGCTGTTGTAGGACTATAGACAGAGGTGAACCAGGTCTCTCCAGCTGTTGTAGGACTATAGACAGAGGGGACCCAGGTCTCTCCAGTTGTTGTAGGACTATAGACAGAGGTTACCTAGGTCTCTCCAGCAGTTGTAGGACTATAGACAGAGATGACCCAGGTCTCTCCAGTTGTTGTTGAACTATAGACAGAAGTGACCCAGGTCTCTCCAGCTGTTGTTGGACTATAGACAGAGGTGACCCAGGTCTCTCCAGCTGTTGTAGGACTATAGACAGAGGTGACCCAGGTCTCTCCAGCTGTTGTTGGACTATAGACAGAGGTGACTCAGGTCTATCCAGCTGTTGTAGGACTATAGACAGAGGTTGCCTAGGTCTCTCCAGCTGTTGTTGGACTATAGACAGAGGTTGCCCAGGTCTCTGCAGCTGTTGTTGGACTATAGACAGAGGTGACCCAAGTCTCTCCAGTTGTTGTAGGACTGTAGACAGAGGTGACCCAAGTCTCTCCAGTTGTTGTTGGACTATAGACAGAGGTGACCCAGGTCTCTCCAGCTGTTGTAGGACTATAGATAGAGGTGACCCAGGTCTCTCCAGCTGTTGTAGGACTATATAAAGAGGTGACACAGGTCTCTCCAGCTGTTGTTGGACTATAGACAGAGGTGACCCAGGTCTCTCCAGTTGTTGTAGGACTAAAGACAGAGGTGACCCAGGTCTCTCCAGCTGTTGTAGGACTATAGACAGAGGTGACCCAGGTCTCTCCAGCTGTTGTTTGACTATAGACAGAAGTGACCCAAGTCTCTCCAGCTGTTGTTGGACTATAGACAGAAGTGACCCAGGTCTCTCCAGCTGTTGAAGGACTATAGACAGTGGTTACTCTTGTCTCTCTGGTTTTTGTGGGACTAGAGACATAGGTCACTCTTCTCAGTTGTGGGACTATACCCCTAGGGGAATTGTATCTCCAAAGCAGTTGTGGAACTAAAAACAAAAGGGACCCACATTCTTTTGTGGCACACTATGCAGAGGTAATCGGCATCTCTCCATATGTTGAGGGACTATAAACCTGCGACCTGCATATTTTATTGGACAATAGTAAAAGGAGACCTGCGTCTTTTATTGGACAATAGTAAAAGGAGACCTGCGTCTCTGGGTTTTAATAAGATTTTGGACAAAGGTGATTTGCTTCTATGCTGTTGTGGGACTATAGACAGAGATGACCTAGGTCTTTCTGGCAGTTCTTTCAAAGAGATGACCCATGTTTCTCTAGCTGTGTATACAGAGGTGACCTGGATCTCTCCAGTTGTTGCAAGAGTTAACCCTTTTTGCCCTGCTTTTTTGGATTACAGACCGAAGTGACCTGCAACCCTCTGACTGTTGTAGAACTGTAGTGGCTACGGGAAGTGTAGAAGGTTGTCACGATGCCGGCTGGCAGGAGGTGGATCCTCTGTGCCAGAGAGGGATTGGCGTGGACCGTGCTAGTGGACCGGTTCTAAGTCACTACTGGTTTTCACCAGAGCCCGCCGCAAAGCGGGATGGTCTTGCTGCGGCGGTAGTGACCAGGTCGTATCCACTAGCAACGGCTCAACCTCTCTGGCTGCTGAAGATAGGCGCGGTACAAGGGAGTAGACAGAAGCAAGGTCGGACGTAGCAGAAGGTCGGGGCAGGCAGCAAGGATCGTAGTCAGGGGCAACGGCAGGAGGTCTGGAACACAGGCTAGGAACACACAAGGAAACGCTTTCACTGGCACAATGGCAACAAGATCCGGCGAGGGAGTGAAGGGGAAGTGAGGTATAAATAGGGAGTGCACAGGTGAACACACTAATTGGAACCACTGCGCCAATCAGCGGCGCAGTGGCCCTTTATATCGCAGAGACCCGGCGCGCGCGCGCCCTAGGGAGCGGGGCCGCGCGCGCCGGGACAGGACAGACGGAGAGCGAGTCAGGTACGGGAGCCGGGATGCGCATCGCGAGCGGGCGCCACCCGCATCGCGAATCGCATCCCGGCTGGAGACGGTATCGCAGCGCACCGGGTCAGTGGAGCTGCCCGGAGCGCTGCGGCAGCGAGAGTGAAGCGAGCGCTCCGGGGAGGAGCGGGGACCCGGAGCGCTCGGCGTAACAGTACCCCCCCCCTTGGGTCTCCCCCTCTTCTTAGAGCCTGAGAACCTGAGGAGCAGACTTTTGTCTAGGATATTGTCCTCAGGTTCCCAGGATCTCTCTTCAGGACCACAACCCTCCCAATCGACCAGGAAAAAGGTTTTCCCTCTGACCTTCTTGGAGGCCAGTATCTCTTTAACGGAGAAGATGTCCGAGGAGCCGGAAACAGGAGTGGGAGAAACAAACTTAGGAGAAAAACGGTTGATGATAAGTGGTTTAAGAAGAGAAACGTGAAAGGCATTAGGAATTCGAAGAGAAGGAGGAAGAAGAAGTTTGTAAGAGACAGGATTAATCTGGCACAAGATTTTGAAAGGACCAAGATAGCGTGGTCCCAATTTGTAGCTAGGGACACGGAAGCGGACATATTTAGCGGAGAGCCATACCTTGTCTCCAGGAGAAAAAATGGGGGGAGCTCTTCTTTTTCTATCAGCAAACTTCTTCATGCGTGATGAGGCCTGTAAAAGAGAATTTTGGGTCTCTTTCCATATGGTGGAAAGATCACGAGATATTTCATCCACAGCGGGCAAACCAGAGGGCAAGGGAGTAGGGAGGGGGGGAAGAGGGTGACGGCCGTACACCACAAAAAATGGGGATTTGGAGGAGGATTCAGAGACTCTGAAGTTATACGAAAATTCGGCCCATGGTAGAAGATCTGCCCAGTCATCCTGGCGGGAGGAAACAAAATGGCGTAAATAATCACCCAGGACCTGGTTAATTCTTTCTACTTGCCCATTGGATTGAGGATGATATGCAGAGGAAAAGTTTAATTTAATCTTGAGTTGTTTACAGAGAGCCCTCCAGAATTTTGACACGAATTGGACGCCTCTATCCGAGACGATCTGCGTGGGCAACCCGTGAAGACGAAAAATGTGTACAAAAAATTGTTTTGCCAACTGAGGCGCTGAAGGAAGACCAGGAAGAGGGATGAAATGTGCCATCTTGGAGAATCGATCAACGACCACCCAAACAACAGTGTTGCCACGGGATGGGGGTAAGTCCGTAATAAAGTCCATACCAATCAGAGACCAAGGCTGTTCGGGGACAGGCAGAGGATGAAGAAGACCAGCGGGCTTCTGGCGAGGAGTCTTATCCCGGGCACAAACAGTGCAGGCTCGTACAAAATCCACAACATCCGTCTCCAGAGTCGGCCACCAATAGAAACGAGAGATGAGTTGCACGGATTTCTTGATACCCGCATGACCTGCGAGATGGGAGGAGTGACCCCATTTGAGGATTCCGAGGCGTTGGCGTGGAGAAACGAAGGTCTTCCCTGGAGGAGTTTGCCTGATGGAGGCTGGAGAAGTGGAGATCAGGCAGTCAGGGGGGATGATGTGTTGCGGAGAGAGCTCTACTTCCGAGGCATCCGAGGAACGAGAGAGAGCATCGGCCCTAATGTTCTTATCGGCAGGCCGAAAGTGAATTTCAAAATTAAATCGGGCAAAGAACAGAGACCACCTGGCCTGGCGAGGATTCAGCCGTTGGGCAGACTGGAGATAGGAGAGGTTCTTGTGATCGGTGTAAATAATAACTGGAAATCTTGATCCCTCCAACAGATGCCTCCATTCCTCAAGTGCTAATTTAATGGCTAGAAGCTCTCGGTCCCCGATGGAGTAGTTCCTCTCAGCTGGAGAGAAGGTCCTAGAAAAAAAACCACAAGTAACAGCATGCCCGGAAGAATTTTTCTGTAGAAGGACCGCTCCAGCTCCTACAGAGGAGGCATCAACCTCCAATAGGAAGGGTTTAGATGGGTCAGGTCTGGAGAGCACGGGAGCCGAAGAAAAGGCAGACTTGAGCTGTTTAAAGGCGTCTTCCGCTTGAGGAGGCCATGACTTAGGATTGGCATTCTTTTTGGTTAAAGCCACGATAGGAGCCACAATGGTGGAAAAATGTGGAATGAATTGTCTGTAATAATTGGCGAACCCCAAAAAACGTTGGATAGCACGAAGTCCGGAGGGGCGTGGCCAATCTAAGACGGCAGAGAGTTTGTCTGGATCCATTTGTAGTCCCTGGCCAGAGACCAAGTATCCTAGGAAAGGAAGAGATTGACATTCAAACAGACATTTCTCCATTTTGGCATACAGTTGATTGTCACGAAGTCTCTGAAGAACCATGCGGACATGCTGGCGGTGTTCTTCTAGGTTGGCAGAAAAAATCAGGATATCGTCCAGATATACAACAACACAGGAATATAAGAGATCACGAAAGATTTCATTAACAAAGTCTTGGAAGACGGCAGGGGCGTTGCACAGGCCAAAGGGCATGACCAGATACTCAAAGTGTCCATCTCTGGTGTTAAATGCCGTTTTCCATTCATCCCCCTCTCTGATGCGAATGAGATTATAGGCACCTCTTAAGTCCAGTTTGGTAAAGATGTGGGCACCTTGGAGGCGATCAAAGAGTTCAGAGATGAGAGGTAGGGGGTAGCGGTTTTTTACAGTGATTTTATTAAGACCGCGGTAGTCAATGCAAGGACGTAGAGAGCCATCTTTTTTGGACACAAAGAAAAATCCGGCTCCGGCAGGAGAGGAAGATTTGCGGATAAAGCCCTTCTTTAAATTTTCCTGGATATACTCAGACATAGCAAGAGTCTCTGGGACAGAGAGAGGATAAATTCTGCCCCGGGGTGGAGTAGTACCCGGGAGGAGGTCAATGGGACAGTCATAAGGCCTGTGAGGAGGTAAAGTCTCAGCTTGTTTTTTGCAAAAAACATCCGCAAAGTCCATATAGGCCTTAGGGAGACCGGTTACAGGAGGCACCACAGGGTCACGGCAGGGAGTACTGGGAACCGGTTTAAGACAGTCCTTAGAACAAGAGGGGCCCCAACTCTTGATCTCCCCAGTGGACCAATCCAGGGTAGGGGAGTGGTGTTGAAGCCAGGGTAGTCCAAGGAGAATTTCGGAAGTGCAATTGGGGAGGACCAAAAACTAAATTTTTTCATGGTGAGATCCGATGCACATTAGGAGGGGCTCCGTGCGGAAACGTATGGTACAGTCCAATCTTTCATTGTTAACACAATTGATGTAGAGAGGTCTGGCGAGACTGGTCAGCGGGATGTTGAACCTGTTGGTGAGAGAGGCCAAAATAAAATTTCCTGCAGATCCGGAATCCAAGAAGGCCATAGTAGAGAAGGAGAAGGTAGAGGCGGATACCCGCACAGCCACAGTAAGACGCGGAGAAGCAGAGTTGACATCAAGGGCTGTCTCACCTTTGTGCGGGGTCAGCGTACGTCTTTCCAGGCGGGGAGGACGGATAGGACAATCCTTCAGGAAGTGTTCGGTACCGGCACAGTACAGGCAGAGATTCTCCATGCGGCGTCGTGTCCTCTCTTGAGGTGTCAGGCGAGACCGGTCAACCTGCATAGCCTCCACGGCGGGAGGCACAGGAACGGATTGCAGGGGACCAGAGGAGAGAGGAGCCGGGGAGAAAAAACGCCTTGTGCGAACAAAGTCCATATCCTGGCGGAGCTCCTGACGCCTTTCGGAAAAACGCATGTCAATGCGAGTGGCTAGATGAATGAGTTCATGTAGGTTAGCAGGGATTTCTCGTGCGGCCAGAACATCTTTAATGTTGCTGGATAGGCCTTTTTTAAAGGTCGCGCAGAGGGCCTCATTATTCCAGGATAGTTCTGAAGCAAGAGTACGGAATTGTACGGCGTACTCGCCAACGGAAGAATTACCCTGGACCAGGTTCAACAGGGCAGTCTCAGCAGAAGAGGCTCGGGCAGGTTCCTCAAAGACACTTCGAATTTCCGAGAAGAAGGAGTGTACAGAGGCAGTGACGGGGTCATTGCGGTCCCAGAGCGGTGTAGCCCACGACAGAGCTTTTCCAGACAGAAGGCTGACTACGAAAGCCACCTTAGACCTTTCAGTGGGAAACTGGTCCGACATCATCTCCAAGTGCAGGGAACATTGAGAAAGGAAGCCACGGCAAAATTTAGAGTCCCCATCAAATTTATCCGGCAAGGATAGTCGTAGGCCTGAAGCGGCCACTCGCTGCGGAGGAGGTGCAGGAGCTGGCGGAGGAGATGATTGCTGAAGCTGTGGTAGTAGCTGCTGTAGCATCACGGTTAGTTGAGACAGCTGGTGGCCTTGTTGCGCTATCTGTTGTGACTGCTGGGCGACCACCGTGGTGAGGTCGGCGACAACTGGCAGAGGAACTTCAGCGGGATCCATGGCCGGATCTACTGTCACGATGCCGGCTGGCAGGAGGTGGATCCTCTGTGCCAGAGAGGGATTGGCGTGGACCGTGCTAGTGGACCGGTTCTAAGTCACTACTGGTTTTCACCAGAGCCCGCCGCAAAGCGGGATGGTCTTGCTGCGGCGGTAGTGACCAGGTCGTATCCACTAGCAACGGCTCAACCTCTCTGGCTGCTGAAGATAGGCGCGGTACAAGGGAGTAGACAGAAGCAAGGTCGGACGTAGCAGAAGGTCGGGGCAGGCAGCAAGGATCGTAGTCAGGGGCAACGGCAGGAGGTCTGGAACACAGGCTAGGAACACACAAGGAAACGCTTTCACTGGCACAATGGCAACAAGATCCGGCGAGGGAGTGAAGGGGAAGTGAGGTATAAATAGGGAGTGCACAGGTGAACACACTAATTGGAACCACTGCGCCAATCAGCGGCGCAGTGGCCCTTTATATCGCAGAGACCCGGCGCGCGCGCGCCCTAGGGAGCGGGGCCGCGCGCGCCGGGACAGGACAGACGGAGAGCGAGTCAGGTACGGGAGCCGGGGTGCGCATCGCGAGCGGGCGCCACCCGCATCGCGAATCGCATCCCGGCTGGAGACGGTATCGCAGCGCACCGGGTCAGTGGAGCTGCCCGGAGCGCTGCGGCAGCGAGAGTGAAGCGAGCGCTCCGGGGAGGAGCGGGGACCCGGAGCGCTCGGCGTAACAAAGGTTATGCTGGGTATAGTAGTCCTCAATGTATTTGTCATGTAGCAGAGTAGTGGACTAACCCAATCTTTCTCTATGAACCAAACAAATATATTTTTGTCAGTGAACCTATGTCCGCATATAAAGAACAGAAATTAGATTTTTGACACTAGGATTCTGTGAAACAACTTGTAAACTTTACTGAACTCAATTTTCAATTAAAGTAAATACAGTTGTTTGAATACAGCGTAAATAGTACATCTCTAGGAGTCTAAAGGTTTGACCACTGTCCCTTTTAATTAGCGCTTCTTTAGCAGATATACTGAAGGAATGTGTGACGGATCCATCTGCTGGTTAACCTCTTAGCCCCAATTAAAACGTTGTGGTTAACCGCAGACACCTCTCCATTCCATTCGTACGGGTTGTCGTCGTTCGCCGACCACGAGGCGGTGGCCGTTTTTGGGACCCGAGGAAAAATCAGCAGTGTTCGGTACAAATCCTATGGAACTAAAAACGGACCCTTTATCTACCAAACACCGCTGGACGCTGCCGCCCGCCTTCTATTTCGTCATTTATATGTTTCAATGTGTTTTCTTGTTGTGTTCTGGGATGGCGATTGTCTCTGTCCTGGGAGATAATTGGATTTCTTCGTCCTGGGAGATAATTGGATTTCTTCCCAGTTGTCTGGGGGATAGAGAGGAGGGAGGTATGGGTAAAGTGGGAAGGGCTTTTGTTGAACCCACTGCGATTTGGCTACTGTCCACTATGTTTTCCAGTCTTCCATCAGGTCCCCTAGGGGAGTGTCCACCTGGTGGAGACCTGCAAAAAAGACAGGTAGCCCCATTAAAGTCATTCCTCAAGACAGAGCTGGTCTCGTTTGTGGGGAGAATTACTATTGGGACAGCGCTTTCGTTATTCCTAGCTATGGAAGGAGTTCGACTGATTTGCTGATCGGGAGCGGCGGCGTTCGTATCCTCCGGTCGGGAGTTGGACGGTCGGCTGGAACCAACCTGCGTTCCTGGAGAAGGGGATCATTCCAAGCGGCGGCTTCCTCTACCTGTCGGGGAGTGTCGTAACAGAATGAATATTCCGGGGCCTTGTTAGCACATGTACGTGATATGTCTCCTGCAGATGTATGTGCGGATGTTAGGGTTCTCTAGCTCTCAATCCAAATTACTGAAACTACTAAATGAGGATCTTCACAGGTTAGCTTACCGTGGTGAAAGGTGCAAAATGGGAACCCCATTTTACACTATTGTGGTCATCTTTGACATGACACTGGGAAAGGAGCATCCATGTAAACCCTCCTGATTTGGTAGACAGGCAGAACTGAGCCAACTGTTTGACCCACATAAAGGTCAGCATAAAATAAAGGGGTCCTTGTACAACTTCTTCTTTTTTGTGAAAAATGGTAATTCTCCCTGAAATGTAGTAGAACCTATCCACACAGCAAGGACTGTAACAGGGATTAGGCACAGCAACTGACAAGGTGGGATAAATCGGGCCTTTGTAGATGTAGACCTAGCAAAAACAGGAATAAGTCAAAGCACATGTGGCTCTGACATAGGCCAAGCCTCAACTCTCTAGCTGGTTTTGGACTAGGAACCTTCTCCTCTAACTATTGGCTAGGAGATGACATATGACCAAATTATCATTCAGCTGTACAGTAGAATGCAAGATGTGAGCAATGTTAACTCCTAACACTCTGTAAGACGTTAAAATAAACACAAAACTAAGTGCAATGCACAGAAGTACATTTAAAAACGATTCTAACCTCATAAAGACACATGATGTACAAGCATGTCCTGGACCCACTCCCGCCATATGCGCTCGGGACTTTAAAAGTAGTAAAATAAAACTAAAACTATATAAATTGGGTTTAACCTACATAATAAAGATAATGCATATAAACTTAAGTCCTCAAAAGTTGCAGAATAGCGTTTATTTCAATAATGCCCCACAAATATTTTTTGTGGGTTTCACCATAGATTTTGTGATAAAATGAGGGATATCATTAGAAATTACAATTGGTGATGCAAAAAAAAAAACATGCCACCTTATGGTGTTATTATTTGAAGGCGAAGAGAAAATAAAACAAAAGTGCAAAAATAATAAAAAAAAATTATTTTCAATCAACTAGTGCCTGAAAGTTAAACAGATTTGTAAATTACTTCTATTAAAAAATCTTAATCCTTCCAGTACTTATCAGCTGCTGTATGCTCCACAGGAAGTTCTTTTATTTTTGAATTTCTTTTCTGTCTGACCACAGTGCTCTCTGCTGACACCTCTGTCCATGTCAGGAACTGTCCAGAGTAGGAGAAAATCCCCATAGCAAACCTCTACTGTTCTGGACAGTTTCTGACATGGACTGAGAAGAAATTCAAAAAGAAAAAAACTTCCTGTGGAGCATGCAGCAGCTAATAAGTGCTGGAAGGATTAAGGTTTTTAAATAGAAGTAATTTACAAATCTGTAGCGTATAGATGAGTAGTTCGGCACTGCTAATTTCTGAACCTGAAAGCGGGTGGACACTAATTCGCTGTAGCGGAGTAGGGATACGGTGGTGCTCGGACTCATGTAGAATATACCATCAGTGCATGAGAAGACAAAGAAAAGTCGGCACTCACCGGATTTCCAATTCAGCAGATTTTATTACACGTTACTCACAGCCGTAGTACAATTCTCGGGGAGACGACGGATGGTACAAGGGGGGTACCACAGAGAGGCGACACCTGTGTTTCGCACTTAGTAGTGCTTCAACGGGCCTAACTCTTTACCGGAACATGTCATCTTCTTATACAGGTGAGTTTAGTAATTGGACCTATCACCATCTAACACACCTTGTGACGTTAAAAGAAGGGGAGGAGGTTGCTTAGTTAAGCTTGTTCCTACTTAGATCTAGCTCCTTGTTCAGACTGCCAGGACTAGTATCATAAAAAACACTCTTAGAAGCAAACTGAGACATCAACTTTATCATTAAGCCCTAAGACTCCCGTTGCGTCAGTAGCAATTATCCATTGTGTCTCTCTTCTAAGAAGGTTTTTATCAGATCTTAGCCCCGGTCGTGCAGCTACTTTTTCTATTCCTGCAAACCTTAATGATTCGTGACTTCCTCCATGGGCTTCCACTACATGGGAAATAAATCTGGGAGCTCCCTTTTTAGTGCGTAGAGAGTAAAAGTGCTCTCTGATTCTAGCGCACATTTGTCTGATTGTTTTCCCTATATAGTAGAAGCCACATGGGCAAAATATAACATAGACCACATTTTTTGTTTTACACGTAATAAGTTCGCTAACCGTATGGGTAATTGGACCTATTCTGAATGTTTGCAAGCCGAGATTATATCTACAAAAATTACAATTTTTTAATTGAAAATTCCCTGTTGGTACATGACTAGTTAACCAGTCTGTTTTATTTTTCTTTTCTTTATCTTTTTGTATGTTATGTGCACGTTTCAATACTTCTCCTATTGTTTTCGTTTTTCTATAGGAGATTAATGGTTTCTTTCCTGCCATTTCTTTGAGGTCTTCATCTGTCTCTAGTATATACCAATTCCTCCTAATTGCTCTCTCTATCATTTTATTTACCGGTGAATTCTGAAATGTGAACGTGAACCTATTCAAGGGCGCGTTTTTATGTTTTTTTCTACATAATTCTTCTCTATTTTTCTCATCTGCTTTTTGTCTCCCTTTCTTAATTAGATCTGCTGGATAGTTACATTCTATTAATCTTCTTTCTAGCTCGGTTGCCTGTTTTTGATATGTTGAATCTTGAGTGTTATTTCTTTTTAAACGTAAAAACTGTCCGTATGGAATACCATTTTTAACTGCTTGTGTATGGGAACTTTGATAGTGAAGTATCGTGTTCTTAGCCACTTCTTTCCTGTATCCTTCACTTATTAATTTCTCTTCTTTCACTAGCAATTTAATATCTAGGAATTCTAGTGTATCTCCACCATATTGGTGTGTAAACTCCATATTATAACCTTTAACGTCATTAAGGTAATCTACGAACTGATAAAATTGGTTTCTGGTTCCTGACCATATTAACAAAATATCGTCCACAAATCGGACATAAGTTCTAATATATTTTATGAATGGATTAGCAGTAGTATATACTATGTTATTCTCAAAATTAGCTAAATACAGATTAGCGTATGTACAGGACACCGGTGTCCCCATCGGGGTCCCGGTGTCCTGTCCATACCACCTGCCTTCATATACAAAAGTACTGTTCTGTAGGACGAATTTGAGGGCGTCTTGTACGAATTTAATGTATTGTTTGGAGTTCTCAGTTCTTTTCAAAATTTCGGTCACCGCCTGCACACCCGTATCGTGGGGGATACGGGTGTACAGGCTAGTGACATCAATGGAACATAAACTCCAACCTTCTTCCCATGGTAAGTCATTAACTATAGATAATAGGTGACTAGTGTCCTTAATGTACGCTGGAATTGTGGGCAAAATTGGACGGAGCAAAAAATCTATATACTGTGACAAATGCTCAGTCACTGAGCCGATCCCCGCGACAATGGGTCGCCCTGGGGGTCGGCTCAGTGACTTGTGCACTTTAGGTAAATGATACCATTTTGCGGGGCATGGGCAATCGGGAGTTAACTTATCAGCGGTTTTCTTCGAGATAATGCCTTCAAACACAGATTTACTCAAAAAACCTTTTAAACTCTCTAATATTTTGTTAGTCGGATCACTTAAGAGGGGAGTGTATGTGGTATGGTCTGACAGTTGCCTTTAACCGAATTAAAGAAACGAAGTGATATCGTTATAGTTAGAGCGGATAAAGGAGGGAGTGTAGTGGTGGTCTCTAAGACACAATATAATGAAGAAGCCGAAAGGCAACTGTCAGACCATACCACATACACTCCCCTCTTAAGTGATCCGACTAACAAAATATTAGAGAGTTTAAAAGGTTTTTTGAGTAAATCTGTGTTTGAAGGCATTATCTCTAAGAAAACCGCTGATAAGTTAACTCCCGATTGCCCATGCCCCGCAAAATGGTATCATTTACCTAAAGTGCACAAGTCACTGAGCCGACCCCCAGGGCGACCCATTGTCGCGGGGATCGGCTCAGTGACTGAGCATTTGTCACAGTAGATAGATTTTTTGCTCCGTCCTATTTTGCCCACAATTTCAGCGTACATTAAGGACACTAGTCACCTATTATCTATAGTTAATGACTTACCATGGGAAGAAGGTTGGAGTTTATGTTCCATTGATGTCACTAGCCTGTACACCCGTATCCCCCACGATACGGGTGTGCAGGCGGTGACCGAAATTTTGAAAAGAACTGAGAACTCTAAACAATACATTAAATTCGTACAAGACGCCCCCAAATTCGTCCTACAGAACAGTACTTTTGTATATGAAGGCAGGTGGTATAGACAGGACACCGGGACCCCGATGGGGACACCGGTGTCCTGTACATACGCTAATCTGTATCTAGCTAATTTTGAGAATAACATAGTATATACTACTGCTAATCCATTCATAAAATATATTAGAACTTATGTCCGATTTGTGGACGATATTTTGTTAATATGGTCAGGAACCAGAAACCAATTTTATCAGTTCGTAGATTACCTTAATGACGTTAAAGGTTATAATATGGAGTTTACACACCAATATGGTGGAGATACACTAGAATTCCTAGATATTAAATTGCTAGTGAAAGAAGGGAAATTAATAAGTGAAGGATACAGGAAAGAAGTGGCTAAGAACACGATACTTCACTATCAAAGTTCCCATACACAAGCAGTTAAAAATGGTATTCCATACGGACAGTTTTTACGTTTAAAAAGAAATAACACTCAAGATTCAACATATCAAAAACAGGCAACCGAGCTAGAAAGAAGATTAATAGAACGTAACTATCCAGCAGATCTAATTAAGAAAGGGAGACAAAAAGCAGATGAGAAAAATAGAGAAGAATTATGTAGAAAAAAACATAAAAACGCGCCCTTGAATAGGTTCACGTTCACATTTCAGAATTCACCGGTAAATAAAATGATAGAGAGAGCAATTAGGAGGAATTGGTATATACTAGAGACAGATGAAGACCTCAAAGAAATGGCAGGAAAGAAACCATTAATCTCCTATAGAAAAACAAAAACAATAGGAGAAGTATTGAAACGTGCACATAACATACAAAAAGATAAAGAAAAGAAAAATAAAACAGACTGGTTAACTAGCCATGAACCAACAGGGAATTTTCAATGTAAAAATTGTAATTTTTGTAGATATAATCTCGGCTTGCAAACATTCAGAATAGGTCCAATTACCCATACGGTTAGCGAACTTATTACGTGTAAAACAAAAAATGTGGTCTATGTTATATTTTGCCCATGTGGCTTCTACTATATAGGGAAAACAATCAGACAAATGTGCGCTAGAATCAGAGAGCACTTTTACTCTCTACGCACTAAAAAGGGAGCTCCCAGATTTATTTCGCATGTAGTGGAAGCCCATGGAGGAAGTCACGAATCATTAAGGTTTGCAGGAATAGAAAAAGTAGCTGCACGACCGGGGCTAAGATCTGATAAAAACCTTCTTAGAAGAGAGACACAATGGATAATTGCTACTGACGCAACGGGAGTCTTAGGGCTTAATGATAAAGTTGATGTCTCAGTTTGCTTCTAAGAGTGTTTTTTATGATACTAGTCCTGGCAGTCTGAACAAGGAGCTAGATCTAAGTAGGAACAAGCTTAACTAAGCAACCTCCTCCCCTTCTTTTAACGTCACAAGGTGTGTTAGATGGTGATAGGTCCAATTACTAAACTCACCTGTATAAGAAGATGACATGTTCCGGTAAAGAGTTAGGCCCGTTGAAGCACTACTAAGTGCGAAACACAGGTGTCGCCTCTCTGTGGTACCCCCCTTGTACCATCCGTCGTCTCCCCGAGAATTGTACTACGGCTGTGAGTAACGTGCAATAAAATCTGCTGAATTGGAAATCCGGTGAGTGCCGACTTTTCTTTGTCTTCTCATGCACTAATTTACAAATCTGTTTAACTTTCTGGTACCAGTTGATTAAAAAGAAAAAAAAAAGTTTTCCACCCGAGTACCCCTTAAGGGGCTTGTACCTGAAATATATAATACATACCTAGCAATTCTTAATATACTTAGCCACCAGACAACTCTTTAGTCGGTAGCAGCTGGAACAGCTGTACTGGGACGCCGCAGAACTATAGACAAAGGTGACTCATGACTCTTCAGCTACTGTGGGAATACAGGTGAACCAGGCATCTCCAGCTGTTGCGGGACTGTAGACAGGGGTGACTGTTGTCTTTATAGCTGTTATGTACCTGTATACCTCTTGCAAGCATGTCATGTTCTACAGCCTGTAACCATGTATATGTTGTTTCTTTCTAGGTTATGGTATTTATTCATGGAGGAGGGTTACGTTCTGGGGGAGCAGGTATGTTTGAGGGGACAGCACTGAGTGCGTTCGAGAATGTAGTTGTTGCATCTATCCAGTACAGACTTGGTTTTCTGGGATTTTTCAGGTAAGTGGTTAAAACTGGTATATGATGATTTAGAGATGGTGACATGAATGTGGAGATCAGGGATCTGAGCTGAATACATTTTGAGGAAGCTCAGAAAATAAAATACAGAAAAAAATATGGAAGGGATGTAGTGACTTTTCAAGCCATGTAGATGGTGATCTGCACTAACATAATTACAAAATGGTAAATATTAAAAACTTCCTGCTGCAATTTGTGGTAAAAAGCTGGTTTGTGCTCGAGGCTACATCGTGACCGGCTGCCTGCGACTAATCACTATAATAACAACAACACACAATAACGGTAATCATGATAAACTGTAATAATGATGCAGTGACGATGATAACGGTTATTATGAGTACCGCAGTAACGATAACCATAATAATTGTCACGATGCCGGCTGGCAGGAGGTGGATCCTCTGTGCCAGAGAGGGATTGGCGTGGACCGTGCTAGTGGACCGGTTCTAAGTCACTACTGGTGTTCACCAGAGCCCGCCGCAAAGCGGGATGGTCTTGCTGCGGCGGTAGTGACCAGGTCGTATCCACTAGCAACGACTCAACCTCTCTGACTGCTGAAGATAGGCGCGGTACAAGGGAGTAGACAGAAGCAAGGTCGGACGTAGCAGAAGGTCGGGGCAGGCAGCAAGAATCGTAGTCAATAAGGCAATAGCAGGAGGTCAAGTACACAGTATGGACAAACACAGTAACGCTTTCACTAGGCTCTAAGGCAACAAGATCCGGCAGGGGAGTGCAGGGGCAGTGATCAGATATAGTCTGGGAGCAGGTGGAAGCCAATTAAGCTAATTGGGCCAGGCACCAATCATTGGTGCACTGGCCCTTTAAGTCTCAGGGAGCTGGCGCGCGCGCGCCCTAGAGAGCGGAGCCGCGCGCGCCAGCACATGACAGCAGGGGACCGGGACGGGTAAGTGACCTGGGATGCGATTCGCGAGCGGGCGCGTCCCGCTGTGCGAATCGCATCCCCGACGGCCATGACAGTGCAGCGCTCCCGGTCAGCGGGACCGACCGGGGCGCTGCGGAGAGAGAGACGCCGTAAGCGCTCCGGGGAGGAGCGGGGACCCGGAGCGCTAGGCGTAACAGTACCCCCCCCCTTAGGTCTCCCCTTCTCTTTGTCCGGTAACTGCCTCCCCTGGGATGAGGACACCGGGAAAGAATGGAGGGTTTCCTCAATGGCAGGCAGTACAGCAGGAGTGGGAATGGGGAGGGAGGGCAGAGGGCGAGGCCTGGCACGGGGCAGTGTGACACCAGGACGGGGGCCATGAGGAGGCACCGAGGCTTGCCTGACTGGACTGGGAGGGGGGGAGAGGCACTTCTTATGGCAGGCAGAGTCCATAAAGACCTTAGGGAGACCGGTTACAGGGGGAACCACAGGGTCACGGCAGGGAGTACTGGGAACCGGTTTAAGGCAGTCCTTGAAACAAGAGGTACCCCAGCTCTTGATCTCCCCTGTGGACCAATCCAGGGTTGGGGAATGGTGTTGAAGCCAGGGTAGTCCAAGGAGAATTTCGGAAGTGCAATTGGAGAGGACCAAAAACTCAATTTTTTCGTGATGAGGTCCGATGCACATTAGGAGGGGCTCCGTGCGGTAACGCACGGTGCAATCCAACCTGACTCCGTTGACCGCGGAAATGTAGAGTGGCTTGACGAGACGGGTCACCGGGATGCGGAATTTATTCACCAAGGAATCCAGAATAAAATTCCCAGAGGCACCGGAGTCCAAGCAGGCCACGGCTGAGAGGGAAGAGTTGGCTGAAGGAGAAATCCGTACGGGCACCGTGAGACGTGGAGAAGCCGACTTAGCATCAAGAGACGCCACACCCACGAGAGCTGGGTGCGAGCGTGCGTTTCCCAGACGTGGAGGACGGATAGGGCAATCCACCAAGAAATGTTCGGTACTGGCACAGTACAGACAAAGATTCTCTTCCCTACGGCGATTCCTCTCTTCCTGGGTCAGGCGAGACCGATCCACTTGCATGGCCTCCTCGGCGGGAGGCCTAGGCGTAGATTGCAATGGAGACTGTGGGAGAGGTGTCCAGAGATCTAAGTCTTTTTCCTGGCGGAGCTCTTGATGCCTCTCAGAAAAACGCATGTCAATGCGAGTGGCTAGATGAATGAGTTCATGCAGGTTAGCAGGAGTTTCTCGTGCGGCCAGAACATCTTTAATGTTGCTGGATAGGCCTTTTTTAAAGGTCGCGCAGAGGGCCTCATTATTCCAGGATAGTTCTGAAGCAAGAGTACGGAATTGTACGGCGTACTCGCCAACGGAAGAATTACCCTGGACCAGGTTCAACAGGGCAGTCTCAGCAGAAGAGGCTCGGGCAGGTTCCTCAAAGACACTTCGAATTTCCGAGAAGAAGGAGTGTACAGAGGCAGTGACGGGGTCATTGCGATCCCAGAGCGGTGTGGCCCAAGACAGAGCTTTCCCAGACAGAAGGCTGACTACGAAAGCCACCTTAGACCTTTCAGTAGGAAACTGGTCCGACATCATCTCCAAGTGCAGGGAACATTGTGAAAGAAAGCCACGGCAAAACTTAGAGTCCCCATCAAATTTGTCCGGCAGGGACAAGCGGAGGCTAGGAGTGGCCACTCGCTGCGGAAGAGGTGCAGGAGCTGGCGGAGGAGATGGTTGTTGCTGCTGTAGTTGAGACTGAAATTGCTGTAGCTGTGACTGAAGCTGCTGTAGCTGCGACTGGAGTTGCTGTGTCATGGTGGTCAAGTACGACAGCTGGTAGTCTTGTTGGGCGATCTGTCGGGCTTGCTGGGCGACCAGTGTAGTGAGGTAGGCGACAACTGGCAGAGGAACTTCAGCGGGATCCATGGCCGGATCTACTGTCACGATGCCGGCTGGCAGGAGGTGGATCCTCTGTGCCAGAGAGGGATTGGCGTGGACCGTGCTAGTGGACCGGTTCTAAGTCACTACTGGTGTTCACCAGAGCCCGCCGCAAAGCGGGATGGTCTTGCTGCGGCGGTAGTGACCAGGTCGTATCCACTAGCAAAGGCTCAACCGCTCTGACTGCTGAAGATAGGCGCGGTACAAGGGAGTAGACAGAAGCAAGGTCGGACGTAGCAGAAGGTCGGGGCAGGCAGCAAGAATCGTAGTCAATAAGGCAATAGCAGGAGGTCAAGTACACAGTATGGACAAACACAGTAACGCTTTCACTAGGCTCTAAGGCAACAAGATCCGGCAGGGGAGTGCAGGGGCAGTGATCAGATATAGTCTGGGAGCAGGTGGAAGCCAATTAAGCTAATTGGGCCAGGCACCAATCATTGGTGCACTGGCCCTTTAAGTCTCAGGGAGCTGGCGCGCGCGCGCCCTAGAGAGCGGAGCCGCGCGCGCCAGCACATGACAGCAGGGGACCGGGACGGGTAAGTGACCTGGGATGCGATTCGCGAGCGGGCGCGTCCCGCTGTGCGAATCGCATCCCCGACGGCCATGACAGTGCAGCGCTCCCGGTCAGCGGGACCGACCGGGGCGCTGCGGAGAGAGAGACGCCGTAAGCGCTCCGGGGAGGAGCGGGGACCCGGAGCGCTAGGCGTAACAATAATAAAATGACCGTAATAGCAATACCATAATAACACATAATAATAACGGTAATGATTATAATAATACTCATAATAATAACACTACCAATGGCCCCAATAATCATAATACCAATACCATACTTACAGCGGTCAGATTTGTGCCATAAACCGCGACCGTGGGCATGCCTATAGAGGACCTGCCCAGATGGGAAATGATAGAATAAGGGAGGGTTGGGCGGGTGTCGCCATACGCCAGGCACTCCCTAATCTGTATGCAGGGGGGCAATATATACTCTTCCGCCCCTCCCACAATGAGAACCACAGTAACAATAACCATAATAATAAAATGACCATAATAGCAATACCATAATAACACTAACCATAATAATAATAACAACGGTAATGATAATAATAATAATACTCATAATAATAACACTACCAATGGTCCCAATAACCATAATACCAATACCCTTGAATAAGATGATAACAAGAATAACGGATAACATACTTACAGCGGTCAGATTTGTGCCAAAAACCGCGACCGTGGGCACGCCTATAGAGGGCCAAAAAACCGGGCAGTAATCAAACCAATTATCACTTACCTCCTCCAAAACTCGACCTTGAAGAATAGTATCGAATACCAGAAACCCCCTAATGTACCCTCCGCATTGAGGTGCCAGGGACATACAGATGCCCATGTAACATCTGTTCGACTGGCTGTAAATGTTGTATTTGTACCTGTACGATTGATGATACTTAACATGATGGTTAGTAGTGAACTATAACCTCTTGCAGGGCCCCCGCCATAAGGGCCAAAAAACCCAAACAATGTTCTTTGACTCCCTACCATCACCTACCTCTGGTCTTATTGCTCTGAAAACATGCCAGTAACAATAATTACGCAGTGCTTGACCCTGCAGACGAGGTAGGCATAACAGGTATTGTACCTCCTATGAGTCATGATATCATTACTCTTAAGATGTGTCAGTAACAATAATTACCCTGTACATCCCCCTGCAGACGTGACAGGTACACCGGGAATTCTACCTCCTAATAGCCTTAATATTATTTCTCTAAAAACGTGTTAGTAGCAAATACGTAGTGCATCTCCTTGCAGATGTGGCAGGCGTAGTAGCGTATACAGGACATTATATTATTGCTCTGAAAACGTGTCAGTAACAATAATTGCACTGTGCATCCCCCTACAGACGAGAAAGACACAACAGGTTAACTGCCGCATAAAAGTCGTGATATTATTGCTCTGAAGAGGTGTCAGTAACAATAATTACCCTGTACATCCCCCTGCAGATGTGGCAGGTACAACGGGAATACTACCTCCTAACAGCCTTAATATTATTGCTCTAGAAACGTGTTAGTAGCAAACACGTAGTGCATCTCCCTGCAGACGTGGCAGGCGTAGTATCATACAGGACGTTATATTATTGCTCTGAAAATGTGTCAGTAACAATAATTGCGCGGTGCATCCCCCTGCAGACGAGGCAGACACAATAGGTATACTACCACATAAAAGTTGTGATATTATTGCTCTAAAGAGGTGTCAGTAACAACAATGCACAGTGCATCTCTCTGCAGGCGTGGCAGATATAACGGGTATATTACTGCCTATGGATCGTAACATTATAGTTCTAAATGTGTCATTGACAATAATTACGCAGTGCATCCCCTTGCAGATGTGGCAGGTACAACGGGTATCCTACCGCCTAAACTTCGTAATATTATTGCTCTGAAGAGGTGTCAGTAACAACAATGCACGGTGCATCCCCCTGCGGGCGTGGCCGGCATAACGGGTATATTACCATCCATGGATCAAGATATTATGTTCTGAATGTGTCATTAACAGTGATTACTCCGAGCATCCCCCTGCAGACGTGGCAGGCACAACAGGTATACCACCGCCTCTGTGTCTGAAGACATGTCAGCAAGAATACTTACACAGTGTCTTACCCTGCCAGCGTGGCAGGCAAACAGGTATACTACCACCTGTAAGTTTTGTATTGCTCTGAAGATGGCAGAAGCAATAAGCCTCCCCATGCAGGTGTGGCAGGCCTGGCATGTATACTTGTCGTCTATGACAAACCTCTGAAGATTGCTTAAGCTAGTAAGGCATTGAACATCAATTACCAACGTGAAACAGAAACTCATCTATGATACCGTAACCAGAATATCAGCTATAATAACCTAATCACCGAAATCCTGCATGCCGAACAGTCTAAATTATGAACCTACGCACATCCTATGCTATAACGTAACACGGTATGTATTATAAACGTGTACCTGCTATGTATGCTAATGCAGCATATGCATACTATAGCTGTACTGAAGAAATGTACGCTATAAACGCTAAGAACGTATGACCATGTAATTCTATGAGTATTTTCACCACGTACATGTTACCAAGAAACATTTCATATCGATCATGCTTTGAACATGTACCCATTCTAATGGCATGGAATGTTTGCTTATACTGCTATAACGATGAACATTTGATTTTTTTTTTTTAATGCTAGGTAACTAACAAACATGTATAGTAAATGCTACAAGCATATGTACCGTATAGATACTATGAACGTATGTACCGTATGAATGTGACAAGCATATGTACAGTCTGAATTGTGTGACCGCATGTACCGTATGCAACTGGGTATTACTAATATGTTATGAGCGTATGAACAGAATGACTGTAATGACCATATGTACCTTATAAAGCTATAATATATTCCCAGCATAAGGCTATGAACTTATGATCAGCATCCAGCTATTTACTTATGAACCGGCACCACGCTATAGCCCAAGAAAACTGCTGTGGGCGTGTGTGCTATATACAAGCTGAGAACGTGTCTGCAGTGCCAAGGCTGGATCATGTGCCATAAGGGGCTATGAGCATCAGAGCCAGATAATACTATGGGCGTATATTCTGTATGAATTCCGTAAACATATGTGCAGTGAAAGTTGTGAGCGTATGAAATGCTGTGAGCGTATGTGCGGTGTAATTATGAGTGTATGTGCAGTGTAATGCTATGAGCGAACAATCGGTACTATGTTGTGAGCATCCGTGCCGTGTCAACACTATGAGTGTGTGTGCAGTAACTTTTCTCTGTTCTTTATTAACAGACGTGTGTATGGTATACGAGCGTATGTACAGAATAAATGCTATGAGCATATGAACCGTATGAACCTTACCAGTATGTACAGTCTAAGTGCCACGGCCGTTTGTAGCATATCCTACCAGCGTGTGACCAATAAATGTTGCGAGCGTATGAATAGAATGACTGCTCTGTACCACATGAAAGCTATGCATGTATGCCCAGCCTAACTGCTATGCACTACACCCAGCACCAATGCTATGATCAGTGTAAGGCTATGCACTTATGTATCACACCACACTATTGCGCATGAAACAGCACAAATGATGTGGGCATATGGCAATGTACCAGTTATGAGCATATGTGCAATGTGATGGCTTAGAGCGAATATGGAGTATGGAGCTATGAGCGTACGTGCCTTATAAGAACTATAAACATACGTACAGTGTGAAACTATGAACGTATCTGCTATAGGAATGCTATGAGCATATGTGCCATGAAAAGCTATGAGCGTATGTGTAATATGAATGCTATTAGCGTATATGCAGTATAAATTATATAGCATGTGTGCCATAACTGCTATGAGCGTATGTGTAGTATAAATACTATGAGTGTATGCAGTCTAAATTCCATAAACATGTGTGCAGTAACTGCCATGACTATATGTGTAGTATAAATGCTGTGAGCATATGTGCAGTATAAACCTATGCGCGTACGTACAGTACAATGCTGCGAGTGTATGTGCAGTGAAATGCTATGCGTACATACAGTGCAAATTATATGAGCGTATGTGTATTATAAATGCTCTGGGCGTAAGTGCAAAATGACTATGAGTGAACGTGCAGACTACATGCTTATGGGCGTAAGTGCAGTATGAAAGCAAAGTGTGAGCGAGCAGTATGAACGCTAAGAATGTGTATACAGCATGACTGCTATAAGCGTAATTGCAAAACATTCTGTGAGCATGTACAATGTAGGTGCTATGAGCAATGTACCGTATGAATTCTATGAGCGTACATGCCGTGAAATTCTGTGAGGAATGTGACAGCTTGAGAATACGTGTAGAGTTACTGCTATGGACATACGGGCAGTATGAATGCCGTGAGTGTACGTGCAGCATACACGCTAAGGGCTTACTTACAATGTAAAAGCTATAGCGTAGGGGCAGTATGAATGTTATGAGCATGCGTGCAATGTAATGCTATACGCCTATGTGCACTAAAGATACTGTGAGCGTGCGTGCATCATGATACTATGAGCGGGCGTGCATTGAGATACTGAGCTTGTGTGCAGTGTACATACTATGAGCGTGCGTGCGTAAATGCTAATGAGCATGCATACAGTATGAACCCTATGAACATGCGTGCCATAAATGCTGTGAGCGTACATGCCATGTAATTCTGTGAGCGTGCAATCAGTATCAATGCTTTAAGCGCACGTACAACTGCTACGAGCATATTCATCGTAAAAATGCTTATGAGCATGTGAGCAGTGTGAAGCAGTAGCGAACGAGCACGCTCTAACCTGTATGCAGGGGGGCGTTATATACTCTTCTGCCCCTCCCACAAACTCAGCCTTAACAGGCTTACACTTATGTGATTTGCATCGGTGGCCACTGCATTTATAAACCTGACTAAAGGGTTGTTATCCAGGCTAAACTATAGAATAATATAGCGAAAAGGAGTGAGTGAAACCTGGTACATTCAAAACTTTTGACATGTTTGGGCAACACGTGAAAAGTTTTTTAAAATGATTTCAACCCTTTAAAAGGTAGATTCTTAGTGAATTGACAGTTTAGTGGTGAAGATTTCAGCTATGATATACGCAAGCTCGCTGCCGTGTTTTATAGCAAATTAGACACAGGGTTAGGCCACACCCCTTTAAAGAAAAAAAACAGGCACAAGTATTAAAGGGCAAAAATGCACGCATTTTTTGGTAACTTTTTGCGCATTTTCCACTCTGTGTAGACACTTCAACACCATGCTAAAAGGGTAGTGGCTCACTAAAAAGTGAGTGTGGCACCGCTGGATTGAACATGGATAAAACACATCATAAAAATGCCACTTTTGGCACACATTTTTGGCTTAAAAGTAAGCCAACTAATAGATGATGCAAACTTCTACCAGCCAGTCTAAAGAGGCGATAGATTGTCAAACAACATAAGTCATTGTAGCTGATGGTGCTATTTAGAGACTGAGATAAAGTTTTCCTCTAATGTAGTGATTATGAGAAATAATTTTCATTATTACATTGTCAATGAAGCATCTGAAGACACAGAAACCTCTTGTCATCTCTCTTTTAGCACTGGAGAAGAACAAGCACCAGGAAACTATGGATTTATGGATCAGGTCGTCGCTCTGAAGTGGATTAAGGAGAACATAGAGAATTTTGGTGGTGACCCTAATTTAGTGACAATATTTGGTGAATCAGCCGGAGGAGTCAGCGTCTCTGTCCTTGTAAGCTCCACCAGGTCCTATATAATATAGATGTGCTTATTCCAGGCAGATCCTTCACTTCCTAGAATGTATTGGTTTCATGATATAATGGTAAAATTATTTCCTTGTTCTAATGATAATGATCCTTATTACCCTGTCTAAGAGTAACATCATGGTTCAGCTGGCTCTTTACTTGTGTCATTACTGACAAAACTTTGTGTTTTACTTTCTCTGATCACAGCTGATGTCCCCAATGTCAAGAGGTTTGTTCCACCGAGCCATTGCTGAAAGTGGAGTTGCCCTAATACCACATCTAATGGCAGAAAAAGCCCAAGATCTCACCTTTATTCAGAAGGGAAGTACTCTATCTATGTACAACAGAGAATCTGAACGAAGTTCTACATAGGCTTCATTCTTAGTGATGCCACCGCTGATTGATGTCTAGTAAATAGATAGACTTTATTATCAGTGATTACATTGCCACTATCTATTTAATGTGTGGTATGGGGTGTGAGATGCAGAGCAGATGGAATTACCCTAGGGCAGTGATGGCGAACCTTTTTGTGCCCAAGTGCCCAAACCGTAATGCACGCCAACTTTTTTTTCCCTCAAAGTGCCAGCACAGCAATTAAATCAGAATACTGAGGTTTAAGTTTAGAAAAAACTACTCATACAGTTGCCATAACTAATTAACATATTTTGTTTTAAAAAAAGAACACAACAACAGAGTTCAATGATCCAAACTTGTTTATTTATTTTATTGATAGTTTATAGTTCCCCCACATTAGGTTGTAGTTCCCCCACATTAGATTGACAGCACAGTTCCCCCACATTAGGCTGGCAGTATAAGTCCCCCCACATTAGGTTGTAGTTCCCCCACATTAGGCGCAGGATAGTTCCCCCACATTAGGTGCAGTATAGTTCCCCCCACATTAGGTGCAGTATAGCTCCCCCACAGACATACAGCCTTCAGCCATATACAGTGTATGGCGGGAGGCTGTATGCCTGTGTACTGCCCCACTTCAGTGTTCCGACCACTGCTCCTCCAGTCCGGGGGCCAAAATCTACTGCTATGGCCTACAGGCCCCTGCATTTTTAAAGTTAACAGAGCCGCAGAAAGGTAACCGGGGCATCCTTGTGTCCCGAAAAGATCTTTCAGGACACGGTGATGTCCCGAATGGGCTGATGGTGAACTATGGCCGCGTTCCCACAGAGGGGGCTCGGCGTGCCACCTGTGGCACACAAGCCATAGGTTCGCCATCACTGCAATAGGGGCAGATGGCATTAACCCCTTGTATTCGTGATGCCAGGGTGTGGTTTATCCTCAATACCACCCGAAGGTATACCGCTGGATCCTGGGCTAGGCACGGGGGCAATAATGACTCCGAAACCAAGTTACGGACAACAATAACTTTACTGAGTGACAGATGGTACAGTCTATACAGTGTAGCCAGGCCCATGGAGGTGACCAGTGACTTCAGAGACCTTAAGGGCTTGCTGGGACTTGCAGTGGTTTTGGACAATTTAGTGCAGGCCACGTTGACTTGACAATAGAAGACAGTGACTTGACTTGACTTGACTGGAGACAGACTATGCTGTGACTTTAGCTTACTTGTAGACTTGTAGCTTGTGGCTGCAGACTTGACTTGAGGCCTCCTATGACTTCAGACACACTCTTAGGCTCGACTGCACCTTAGCAAAGACTCAGGAACTAACACTGCAGGGAGGCTGCCTGACAGGGCAGCAAGGGTACGGGGTAACAACTCCCATACTGGGCCACCAAAAATGGATAGGTTGCATTCTCATAGATGTCACTACCACTTTCTCCTGAAATGAGAGGCTTCATGGGGATGGCAATGACTGCAAAGTCCTAGCGCAGACAGATTTGGAATCTCCAGATGGAATTTTTCTGGCCAGGGATTCTGTAATGTGAACCTGCCCTTAGTATAAGGATAGGCTACATTCTTAGTGATCTCATCGCTGCTCTCTATTCAATGGACAGGCTGTATTCTCAGTGTTGCCACCGCTGCTCAAAGATGCATATATAGGCTGTATTCTTTGCGATGTCACTGCTGTTCTTGTAAATGTATAGGCTCTATTCTCAATAACAGTACTGCTACTATCTAATGAATGGATATACGCTGCATTCTCAGTGGTGCCTCTCTCTCAGTGCTGCTGTGTAGTGCATGTATTCTTAGTGACTTCACTGCGAGTAGATAGGCTACATTCTCAGTAATATCACAGCTGTTCTATTACATTTCTTCTCATATTATATGTATATCTAGCTAATTAAACAATTATAACATAATGTTTCTGAAACAGATTGTCAGTAATGTATCTGCCTGTGACTCTGCTTTGCTCCTGGACTGTCTGAGGGACAAGACAGAAAATGAGATCTCTGACATATCTGGATCCCTGGTGTGTATTCTACTGTACACCACAATTAACCAAAATCTGATTTATTTATGGGCACGGATCCAAGATTATGGTTTTGATGGTAACAGAATTCATTCCTTCCCTTACAGGGTCACATATTATTTCCTGGACGTGTTGATGGGAAATTTATTCCCAAACCAACAGTAGAGCTGCTGACTGAGAAGGCAGTGGCACATGTTCCATTTCTCGTTGGTGTTAACAATCATGAATTTGGATATATGATTCCCAGGGTAAGACACTGATTTTTCTAATGATCTTACATTATGTGCCAGACTGTAGCAGCAGAACCTTGGTCCAGACAGCAAAAGTGGCGCTATTGGAGGAATCCTCATTCTGCTCATTGTTGTTTTTGTAATTTGTGCCCAGGCCTTTAATATTACTGGACTCACGGAAGGGATCCGGAGAGATCACATTGAGCATATTTTAGGGAAAACTCATCTTTTGGTGAGTGTATCTGCTAGCTGCTTGGCTGTAACACACATATCTATGTTATTTTTCCACAAAACATAAGTTTACATTTTATAGGTTGTGCGGCCTGAGGTTCTCTCCCTTATTATGGATGAGTACTTTGGTAACATCACTGACCCTCTCAAAATCAGAGAAAACTTCCTGGACTTATGTGGGGATATGATGTTTGTCATTCCAGCCCTTCGCACCGCTGGTTATCATCGAGGTAAGAAATACACTAAAGCCTTGATACATTTTAGAGCATGCTCTTACATACAATGCATCAGCAGTTGACAGAAGGGACACCTCCTAGTTCAAAGATAGAACCTTGTGCTGTAGATCCGGTGTTACTGACTTATTTATTTGCAGATTCAGGAGTTCCTGTCTATTTCTATGAATTCCAGCACAGACCCTCACTCTTCAAGGATCTTAAACCTGACTACGTAAAGGCCGATCACGCAGACGAGATCTTCTTTGTCGTAGGAGGGCCATTTCTTGATAAAGGGGTCATGTTTGCTGGTGAGTCTCTGGATTTTCAATGCAGTTAAAAAACATGGGGGAATTTATCATTGTAGGTGTGCCGTGAACTGTTTTGTAGGCAATCTTTGTTGCACAAAAAGTGCTGAGCTGCGTCAGATTTATAAAATAGTGCACAATGTTTATAAATTTGGTGCAGCAAGAAACTGACCAGAAAAGTTACCTCCCCACGCAGAATTAAAGTTCACTTTCATTTGGTGTGGTGGCTGGAGTGTGTGCTCTCTCCAACATATGGTGTAGATGGAAAAAGGTTTGTGTCACCCTGTAAGACTCATTTAGACCAACAAATTTATAGAGCAAAACATCACGGAGCATGACCAACATCTATTACAATTATGATCAAATTTGAAGGGACAGCAGACGGGCCAGAGAAAGAAGAGCAATTGGGGACTGAGAAAAGGATGATAGGGAAGAAAAGACTAAATAGATAGTAGATGTGGCACTCCCTCCTCTAAGGTGTGTAACGGCTGGAATAGTGGACTCTAGTGTACCACTGAGGACGATGGTGAAAGCCGCACCAGGGAGTGGATTCTAAGGAGCCGCTGGTTTTCACTTGCTGCAGCAGGCGAACTCCCAGGTTGCTACCCCTGGCGCAACTTGCCCACATTGGCAGCTAAGGTGAGGCAAGGTGCAGACTAGTAAGGAAGGACTCTTGGTAAGGGACAGGCAGGAAGGTCAGGACTGGCAGCAAGATACAGTGAACAGGAACATAGCAGACAGAACTGGTACACGGTATAGCAAAACACAATTGGGATACGCTTTCTCAATGGCAAGGTAGCACAAAGATCCAGCAGGGGTCCAAGGAGGTGAGAACACTTTATAGGGTCAGCGCCCGGCAATAGCCAATTACCGGCACGCTGGCCCTTTAAATTTCAGAGAGCCGGCACGCGCGCGTCCCAGGAAGCGGGAACGTGCACGCCGGCTGTCAGGATAAAGTATCCTCTGGCCGGTTGAGTGCGCCCGCAGCCGGACATTCAAGCCATGGCGCTGTCCGTCCCCAAAACAGTACAGGGAGATGGGCAAGGGATGTGCCGGCAGCCAGCATGTCTGGCCGCGATGCGAGTTGTAACAGTACCCCCCCCCCCCACCCCCTAGGTCTCCCCCTCTTTTTCGGCAGCAGAAATTTAAGCACCAGATTCCGGTCCAGAATGTTCTCTCCTGGTTCCCAGGACCTTTCCTCAGGTCCGAACCCCTTCCAGTCTACCAGGAAGAATCGTTTCTTCATGACGGTCTTGGTGGCCAGAATCACAAATATGTCCACAGCATCAGTCACAGGAGTAGTGGAGACACGGTTGAGTACTAGCGGCTTAAGGAGGGAGACATGAACGGAGTTAGGGATACGAAGGTATGGAGGAAGGCAGAGTTTATAAGGCACCAGGTTAATACGATGCAAGATCTTGAAAGGGCCTAAAAACTGAGGACCAAGTTTGTAACTGGGGATCTTCAAATGTACAAATTTGGCAGACAGCCAAACCTTGTCCCCTGGAGAGAAAATTGGGGGTGGTCTTCTCTTCTTGTCGGCCTGAGTCTTTATGCGGATAGAGGCGTGAACTAAAGAGTGCCGGGTTTCCTGCCAAAAAGCAGTTAAGTCCCGAACCTGGCCATCCACAACAGGTACTCCAAAAGAGGCAGGCAGAGGAAGGGGAGGGCGAGGATGGCGACCATAGACAATGAAGAACAGAGATGTTCTTGTGGCCTCAGAGTCCTGATGATTATAGGAAATCTCCGCCCAAGGTAACAGGTTGGCCCAGGGGCGGACTGACTGGCCGGTCCGATCGGACGTCGTCCGAGGGCCCAGGCGGGTTAAGGGCCTGCCGCCGCTACTACTCGTCCCAGATCCCCAGCAGACAGCTCTGCCTTCTCCGGTATGTGCGATACACACACACATACAGGATAAGGCGTCCCCTCCATCTGAGCCGCATCTGCAGCTTACACAGAGGAGATGTGACCTCCGCCCCCACGCAGCATGCAGTATAGGCGCCAATGACGTCACTCATTGGCGCCTGTACTGTGGAGGGGAGAAGACGCTGCTGCTGAGGAGATCGCTGCGTGGGACATTAGGTGAGCATAATTCTTTTTTTTTTACTCTGCCTATTCCTTTGGGGAAGGGGGGGAGTAACTCTGCCTATATTTATGGGGAAGAAGGGGGGGTTAACTCTGCCTATACCTATAGGGAAAGGGGGTGGAGTAACTAAAGGAAAAAAGATGCAAGTGCAGCTCACAATTAATGTGGAAACCCTACCTGAGGTCAACAGGGCATGCAACTATACCACAGTTGCAAAATAATGCGAAATATGTATAGAAAAATATTGCCCGGACCTTCCAAGGTAGTGTGATTGATTAAATAAACAATGGATAACTGGGTCGTACTCCAATAATAATTCAATAATTATTTATTTAAAATGTATAGTGCATTACTCCTCACAGGGCCCTTGTGAGAAAAAACACATATAGTGAATGTACAAGATTAAACAATCTTAAAATGTAAAAATATGCAAATATTAAAAAGTGACACTGGCATATGAGATAGCTCTATATGGACAAATTAATATGATGTCTTTACGGTATTATAAAGATGCAGTATAAATGTCCTTTTGTATGACAATTTTTTATGAAATGTCCTTTTGTATATCAAATTGGATACTTTGTTACCGGTCCTGGATGGTGTGACTCTGACAGCTCCCGCTGAGGCAATATAGTTGTTCCTGTGCCTAGATATCACAGTCAGCGGTCTTAGATGGTGCTGTGGCTTTAACTCTCAGGGTCCAGGTGTTACGCGGTGATGGTCGTCCCAGGCTGGTGGCGCTGGCAGGCGCCGATGGTAGAGTCGCCGGGAGACCGTGCGCTGGCAAGCGCCGATGGTATGCTTGTCAGGAGATCAAGCGCTGGCAGGCGCTGATGATATCAATCTCCTCACCGCTGGACTTGGAAGAAGCCGGAGACCACACGCTGGGTAGATGGAACTTGCCTTGTGTGGATGGCGTGTGACGTCAGCTGAGCCGGAGCTGGCCAGGTAATATCAGGACCGGACACTAGTCTGGATCAACTAATGCGTAGGAGATCCACAATGTGATAAACTTGCTCCGTGAGCAATAGGTAGAGTTCATGAAGAGCATAAATGCCAGTGAGCAAGACTAATGTACAGGACTAGACGCGTTTCAGGGTTCTCAAATACGACCCTTTCCTCAGTAGTCATGATGGTTACTAGCAATGTTTGTCTATTTATAGGAACACGAATCCCATGAATCAACAGTATTCTAAGTGATATCAAAAACATGAAATAGATAATCAAAAGAATTACTTAGAGAGCAAAAATAAATGAATGTGTATGTGAATACCGTCAAAGACGGAAAATAAGTGTTTTAGATTGCGTATATAGGTGAAGCTGACTGAGCTACTTATGGTATTATACAACATATATAATTAAATATCTTTCACACAGTTGCAGTGAAAAAGCGAACACTATTAATGGAAATAAAAGTAAGAATGAAAAATAAAAAATAAAAATAAAAATGAAGAATAAAAATAAAATAAAAATTTAAATAAAGAATTATGAAAATAAAAATGAAAATAAAAATTAAAATAATAATGTGATAAAGATGAAAATAGAGATATGTAAAAAATATATATAAAAAAATGTAAAAAATATTTATAATGAAAGATAAAATAAAAATGAAAAAATAAAAAATAAAAATAAATATAAAGAAAAGTAAATGTGAATAATAATGATAATAACATTTAAAATAAAAATAAGAATAAAAAATAAAATTAAAAAT
Organism: Hyla sarda; assembly: GCF_029499605.1. Taxonomy (NCBI): domain Eukaryota; kingdom Metazoa; phylum Chordata; class Amphibia; order Anura; family Hylidae; genus Hyla; species Hyla sarda. The sequence continues at coordinate 144,840,385 of NC_079194.1, read as the reverse complement.
AAAAATGAATATAAATAAATATAAAATAAAATAAATATAAAGATGTATAAATAGGATGTCAATGTAGAGGATGGAGTCAGTCCATGGGGCACCCCCCTAAATCACTACAGGGGTGATCCCATGGGCCAAGTACATCCCCTACAGAAATCCAAATAATTCAAAACTGGAGTTGAGTCCCCCTGGTTCTAAAGTTGCAAATTCAAAGATCTTGCCTTTGGACATTTTGAGCAGATAACTGCCACCACGCCAATCTTGTTTGACTAATTGGGAACCAGTGAAGGAGAGAGAAGACATATCGCTGTTATGGATGGTAGAAAAGTGAGCTGATAACGGATGTTTTAAGTTTTTATTTTTGATGTTATTGAGGTGTTCAGCTATCCTCATCTTAAGGGCCCTTTTGGTACGGCCCACATACTGTTTTTTACAGCCACATTCGATTATATATAGCACACCTTTTGAATTACAGGTAATTAGCTCTTCTATTTTCCATTTGAACGTGTTAGTTTTAGAACAGATCTCTAGACCCTTGATTTTCATACAATTGGCACATGTCCCACACCTCACAAATCCCTTTGTATTTAACCAGGTGGTATTTTGTTTCCTTGGGGGAGCTTTTATAGATGGTGCAACAGTAAGGCCCAAATTTGGGGCCCGAGTATATACTATCGGGGGACATGATGGTAGGAGTGCCCCCACCTCACGGTCTTGTTGTAGCAAATGCCAGTGTTTTTGTATTATTTTTTCTACTTTTTTATATGAATTATTAAAGGGAATTACTAATTTTCCTCCAAAGTCGGCTTCTTTTTTTTCCTTAGTGTTTTCAAAAAAGGTGGTTCTATCTAATAATTTAATATTTTCAAGAGATTGTTCCAGGAGCTGATCAGGATAGTGTTTCTCCTTAAATTGATTTGTAAGAAGGCTGGCCTCGACCAAAAATTGGTCATCTGAAGTACAGTTTCTTTTTAACCTTCGATATTGCCCCTTTGGGACATTCATTAGGCACCTAGGTAGGTGGCAACTCGAAAACCCTATATAACTATTTTTAGCCGTTGGTTTATAGTAGGTTTTGCAAGTGAGACCATCCCGATCAGCACTAATAACAATGTCCAAAAAATTAATGGATTCCCTACTAATTGTGGATGTGAAGTGTAAATTATAATCTTGTGTGTTTAAACCTAGATTGTAATTGTATTCAATGATTGTAATTCTTTCAAAGCTTATCTTTCTTTCTGAGAAATGTTATCCTTCGGGTATTTAGTCTTTTGTATTTTTCTCAAATCATTTTCTACTAATTTTTTTAAAGTGGTAACATCGGGGCCCATAAGGTGTTTGGGATAGAACCATGATTTAGGTCTACACTCAGTTTGTATGTATTCTGTCTCAATTGTTGATCGTTGTAGCGGAGTTTTTAGAAAATGTTTTTTTAAACAAATATTACGAATGTATTTTTCCAAACCAATATAGGTCTGGAACTTATCTAATGTATGGGATGGGGCATATTTCAATCCCTTGTTCAAAAGAGTTTCTTGTGCCACAGTTAATGTATGGTTACTTAGATTTATAATGGGTGTATTCCCTGATGGGGTTTGACTATTTTTTGTGGAGGTAGAATGGCATGATCTAGCTCTATATCTTCTACGTAACCTCTTTTTTTGTTTGGGGTCCCCAGTGTTTGTTGTGTGGGAGGGGCTTGATGCACTTCTGCTGATACTGTGTGAGTCTTTAGTGGAACTTTGATTGGTTGGGTTTCTCTGTATGTTGTTTGATATTTTTGTTGATACCTGTTTTGATATGATTGGTGTTTGTAATAATTTAGACGGAAATTGTAGGGGCTGTTTATGTGATTTGTATATGGTCTGTAATTGTTTCCCTGAGTGGAGTAACTATGCCTATACCTATGGGGAGGGGGGGGGGGGGGTAACTCTGCCTATACCTATGGGGAAAGGGTGGGTGGGTAACTATGCCTGTACCTATGGGGAAGGGGGGTGTAACTCTGCCTATACCTATGGGGAAAGGGGAGGGAAGGGGGGGTAACTCTGCCTATACCTATGGGGAAAGGGGGGGGGGTAATTATGCCTATACCTATGGGGAAGAGGGGGGTGGGTAACTCTGCCTATACTTATGGGGAAGAGGGGGTTAACTCTGCCTATACCTATGGGGAAAGGGGGGGTAACTATGCCTATACCTATGGGGAAGAGGGGGGGGGGGTAAAACTGTCTATACCTATGGGGAAGAGGATTGGTGGGTAACTCTGCCTATACCTATGGGGAAGAGGGGGGGTGGGTAACTCTGCCTATACTTACGGGGAAGAGGGGGGGGCGGTAGCTCTGCCTATACCTATGGGGAAAGGGGGTAACTATGCCTATACCTATGGGGAAGAGGGGGGGGTAACCCTGCCTATACCTATGGGGAAGAGGGTGGGTAACTCTGCCTATACCTATGGGGAAGAGGGTGGGTAACTCTGCCTATACCTATGGGGAAGAGGGGGGGTGGGTAATTTTGCCTATACTTATGGGGAAGAGTGGGGGTAACTCTGCCTATACTTATGGGGAAGAGGGGGGGGGTAACTCTGCCTATACCTATGGGGAAAGGGGGGAGTAACTATGCCTATACCTATGGGGAAGAGGGTGGGTGAGTAACCCTGCCTATACCTATGGGGAAGAGGGTGGGTGGGTAACTCTGCCTATACGTAAGGAGAAAGGGGGTTAACTTTGTTCCTATACCTATTGGGAAGGGAGGGTTTACTCTGCTGCCTATACCTATGGGGAAGGGGGGTTAAGTCTGCTGCTTATACCTGTGGGGGAGGGTGGGGGGCTAACTCTGCTGCCTATACCTTTGGGGAAGGGGGGTTAACTCTGCTGCCTATACCTAGAGGGAAGGGGAGGGGTTAACTCTGCTGTCTATACCTACAGGGAAGGGGGGTTAACTCTGCTGCCTATACTTACAGGGAAGAGGGAGTTAACTCTGTTGTCTATACCTGCAGGGAAGGGGTGTTTAACTCTGCTGCCTATACCTACAGGGAAGGGGGAGTTAACTCTGTTGCCTATACCTACGGGGAATGGGGAGCTATATAACTATAAACCTGGATGCCTAACTACTTACCTACATACCCAGCTACCTAACTATGTACATACCTGGCCTTCATACATGGCTGTCTAACTACCTAGCTAGCCCTCTACCTACCTGGCTTGTCACCTACCTACTTATCTGGCTTCCTGATCTACCTATCTAGTTACCTATTCACCTGGCCAACTACCTACCTGCCCTTTTACTCTGCAGGACACCAAGGAGGGCATTATTACAGTTTGTTGGCCTATAGATGGAAAGATTGCATTTTTCCAGTGCCCTCCCCTCCTCTACACAGAGTCTGTGTCATGTTTGTCCGGCAGATCTTAAGAGACCCACATGGCGGTCTTATCCGGACGGAGAATAAAAGGAAAGAGTACGCCGCTGATCAGAAAATACGTAATTGTGAGTCCCAAAATGTAACAGTAATCACTTATATGGTATACACATCCTGTGTACAGCTGTTATCTACCACCATATGATCCTGTATATAATCACTTATATTGCATACAGATCCTTTATAGTATACTGGTCTATGTATAGTGGTTTTATTCAGTACAGTATGGTGGTATTATCCAGTTATTGTGTGGTGGTATATATTTACTCCTTGAATACCAGTATTATTGGTCATGGAAATTTACCTACGTTAAAGTGTTTCCTACATATATAAATTTTAGTTTGTGTTTGGGTGGAATAGGGGTGTGGCAGAAGATTGACAAGCTCCAGAGCCTAGCAGGGGCCCTTGCCTTTTTTTGGCCTGGGGGGCCCCGAGTTGTCAATCTGCCCCTGGGTTGGCCCAATCATCCTGCCGAGCAGAAACAAAGTGGGGGAGGAAATCTACTAGAATTTGATTCATCCTCTCTAACTGGCCATTGGTTTGCGGGTGATATGCCGAGGAGAAGTCCAGCTTGACCTGGAGACGGGAACAGAGAGCCCTCCAAAATTTGAAGACAAACTGGACCCCTCGGTCAGACACTATGTGTGACGGTAACCCGTGTAGGCGAAAAATATGACGAAAGAATTGGTCCGCCAGCTGAGGAGCAGAGGGAAGTCCTGGAAGTGGTACAAAATGGGACATCTTGGAGAACCGATCCGTGATCACCCAAATGACAATGTAGTTAGAGGAGGGCGGGAATTCCGTGATGAAGTCCATGGCAATGTGAGTCCAAGGAGATTCGGGAGTGAGCAAAGGTTGTAAAAGGCCATAGGCTTAAGACGAGAAGCCTTGTCTCGGGCACAGATTGCACAGGAACGAACAAAATCAGTAACATCGTTCTCCAGGTTCAGCCACCAGTAGTGACGGGAGATGAGCTGAATAGACTTCCGTATCCCAGGATGCCTGGCCAGTAAAGAAGAATGACCCCAGTTCAACAACTTTACTCTTAGTCGGGTAGGCACAAAAGACTTCCCCGTGGGTACTTGCTGTAGGCCAAAATCAATCATTCAGCGGGCACAATATGCTGAGGGGAATGATCCAGCCCAACCACATCAGAAGCCTTAGAGGGAGCATCAGCTTTAAGGTTCTTGTCCGCTGGCCGAAAATGAATAAGGAAATTAAATCTGGAAAATAAAAGAGACCGTCTGGCCTGCCTGGGGGTTTAGTCCCTGTGCGGACTGTAAATATAGGAGATTTTTATGGTCCGTGAAAATATTAACTGGATGGGGAGATCCTTCCAGAAGGTGAATCCATTCTTCTAGGGCGAGCTTAATGGCCAAAAGTTCCTGATCTCCTATGGTATAGTTCCTTTCGGCTGGCGAGAACTTCTTGGAAAAGAACCCGCAAGACACCGTATTGCCACTGGTGGACTTCTGGGTCAGAACTGCACCAGCAACTACTGAGGATGCATCTACTTCAAGGAAGAGTGGTTTTTCAGGCTCGAGTCTAGACAGAACAGGTGCGGAGGCAAATGCCGATTTCAACTGGGAGAATACTTCTTCAGCTTCAGGAGGCTAGTATTTGGGATTACCATTCTTCTTGGTAAGCGCCACAATCGTGGCAACCAAGGAGGAGAAATGTGCAATGAATTGACGATAGTAATTGGCGAATCCAATGAAGCACTGTATAGACCACAGGCCAGTAGGTCGTGGCCAGTTGAGAAGAGATGATAACTTCTCTGGGTCCATCTGGAGGCCTAGGTTGAAGACAATATAATCAAGAAACGGCAAACTCGTCTTCTCAAAAAGGCATTTCTCAAGTTTGCCGTAGAGTCGATTGGACCTAAGGCATCGCAGGACTTGGCGCACATGGGTGCGATGGATTTCCAAGTCATTTGGATGACATCAGGATGTCATCCACGACACAAGTATAAAGGGGATCCTGGAAGATGTCATTGACGAATTCCTGGAAAACGGCCGTGGCATTACAGAGACCAAATGGCCTGACTTTACTCTAAATGCCCATCACGGGCTGAGTCACTGGAAGACGAAGTTCGTGGACCAAAGAGGCATAATAAAGTTCAGGCCAAGGCCAAGGCATAGAACGGAACCCCAAAGCAAAACCGGCATGGTCAGTCGGGGAGAGGGGTTTTCACACCTAGGGACGCCTCTCCCACGAACCCTAGGTGCGTGCGTTTCACGGACATTGAGACCGCAATGGGCAATTCCTGCGGAAATGCTCCGGGCTGGCACAATAAAGACACAAATTTTCTACGCGTCAACAAGACCATGCCTGCTGTTGAGGCAGCCGCTGGAACAAACGGGGAAGACAACGCGACCGAGCTGGTTCGCATTCTTGGCGGAGTTCCTCTTAAGCTCACTGAGCTCACTTAGGGAAGACGGAGGGTCTTGTGCGGCCAAAGCATCCTTGACCCTGCTGGAAAGGCCCTTTTTAAAAGTGGAACATAGGGCTGCATCATTCCAGTCAAGCTCTGAGACTAGGGTGTGGAACTGGACCGCGTATTCGCCAACTGAAGAATCCACTTGGCAAAGATTCAGAAGTGCGGTTTCAGCTGAGGAGGCCCGATGCTGTGGAACTCCAAGAGGAAAGCTTGCAAATTAGTTGCCACCAGATCGCTTCTGTCCCAGAGAAGAGTAGGCCAGACCAGGGCCTTCCTGGAAAGAAGACTGACCACGAATGCCACGTGGAACGCTCAGTCGGAAACTGGTCGGCCATCAGTTCCACATGCATGGAGCACTGCGTCACGAAACCCCTGCACAATTTAGGGTCCCCTTCGTACTTAGTAGGCAGGGACAAACAAAGCTTAGGACCAAAAGACACCATGGAAGCTGCAGACACCGGAGGAGCCAGAGGAGAAGGTTGCGGCTGTTGCAGTTGCGGCTGCTGGGTGGAGAAGAGCTGCTGCATCATAGCAGATAGCTGATTCAACTATTGCACCTGTTGCGCTAACTGCTGAGACTGTTGAGCCACAATGGTGGTGAGGTCAGCAACGTTCGGCAGAGGCACCTCTTCAGGATCCATGGCCGGATCTTACTGTAACAGCTGGAATAGTGGATCCACTTTACCACTGAGGACGATGGTGAAAGCCGCACCAGGAAGCGGAGTCTAAGGAGCTGCTGGTATTCAGCAGAGCCCGCCTCAAAGCGGGATGGACTTGTTGCGGCAGGCGAACTTCCAGGTCGCTACCCCTGGCGCAACTTGCCCACAATAGCGGCTAAGGTGAGGCAAGGTACAGACTAGTAAGGAAGGACTCTTGGTAAGGGACAGGCAGGAAGGTCAGGACAGGCAGCAAGATACAGTGGACAGGAACCTAGCAGACATAACTGGCACACGGTATACAAGACACAATTAGGATATGCTTTCTCAATGGCAAGGTAGCACAAAGATCCGTCAGGGGTCCAAGAAAGTGAGAACACTTTATAGGGTTAGCGCCCAGCAATAGCCAATTACCGGTGCGCCGGCCCTTTAAACTTCAGAGAGCCGGCACACATGCCTTAGGAAGCGGGAACGCGCATGTCTGCTGTCAGGAGAAACAGAGGAGTCAGGAATGCAGCGGGGTAAGTATCCTCCGGCCGGCTGAGTGCGCCCGCAGCCGGACATGCAAGCCTCGGTGCTGCCCGTCCCTGACACAGTACAGGGACACGGGCAAGGTATGTGCCCGCGGCCAGCATGTCCGGCCACGGTTTAAGTAGTAACAAGGTGCTCAAGTAGGAATCCAAATCCTCGTAATATTTATGAAATAAACTTGGCACTCAATATTGTAATTCAAAGGAAATTTTTTTTTTAAATATAACTTTATTGAAATTTTCATTTAAGAGCATAACAAGACAGGAGGAGTATCTCCTGATCGATGATAAAAGTAACAGTATACTTGAATAGCAGAACAAGAAAATGATTTATTCACCCATCAGTGAGATGCAACGTTTCGATCCACAATCCGAATCTTTATCAAGCATCCGGATTGTGGATCGAAACGTTGCATCTCACTGATGGGTGAATAAATCATTTTCTTGGATTACAATCCCTGGAGTGCCGCTTCTTCCGTGTTTTCTTCAATTATCTGGGATCTTAAGTCGGACCCTTGGAGCTTGTGCACCCACTCTGGACTATGAGTCCTCCACTGTGCCTTACCTCACTTTCCTTTGTTTTTCTGAATAGCAGAACAAGTGTGGTACAAGCAGAAAGACAGGGCAAAACACATTGCAAAGCACAACCCAGCACTATACATTTCGGTGCATTGCCTTCCGGAAACATAGAATTCCCATCCCCCCTCCCCCAAGGTCTCCATTACGATAAAGATGTTCAAAACAGTAAGGTTACATCGGTCACCCCACAACAGTAAGGTCTTTTCGGTCACCCCACAAGCTAGGAATACATGTACCAGGAACCCAAAGAACCCCTCAGTTCAATTTCAACCTGCCTAGCGTGCCCGCTACTGCCTTCCTCAGATACCATTCAGTATTTTTGAACGGTAACACCACCTGGGCAATTTCCTCAGAAGATAAAAAATGGATGATAAACAAGGTCCACTTCCTAAAGAATCCTTTTGCCGACTTATTAGCCGTCCTGCTACATTCTAATCTATCTCTGGAGAGGTAAGTTTTCACTTGTGAAACAACCTCCTGTACTGAGGGCATATCTGCCACCCACCAGTGCGCCAGCAAACATCGTTTCCCTACCAGAATAAAAATATGGTGGAGCCCTGTTAAGAACAAGTCATCCTTTGGGATATGAAATAGGATTAACAGAGGATCAATAGGCAGATGCGTGTGTATTTTACGCTCCAGGTAGGCGAATAGAGAGGACCAAAATAATCTTGACTGTGAACACGTAAGGCCATGTAGTAAGTCCGTCCTAGGTGCAGTACAATTAGGACAGCAATCAATGCGGTCCGGATAAGTTGGTGTCTTGGGTGACGTAAAACCATAAACCGCGTGGTGCATTATTTTAACCCCTTAAGGACCGGGGGTTGTCCATTTTTGCATTTTCGTTTTTTGCTCCTTGCCTTTAAAAAATCATAACTCTTTCAATTTTGCACCTAAAAATCCATATGATGGCTTATTTTTTGCGCCACCAATTCTACTTTATAATGACGTCAGTCATTTTGCCCAAAAATCTACGGTGAAACGGGGGAAAAAAATCATTGTGCGACAAAATTGAAAAAAAAACGCTGTTTTGCAACTTTTGGGGGCTTCCGTTTCTACGTAGTACATTTTTCGGTAAAAATGACACCTGATATTTATTCTGTAGGTCCATACGATTAAAATGATACCCTACTTATATAGGTTTGATTTTGTCGGACTTCTGGAAAAAATCATAACTACATGCAGGAAAATTAATTATTATGAGGGCTCATTTTTTGCGCCGTGATCTGAAGTTTTTAACGGTACCATTTATCATTGATAGGACTTATTGATCGCTTTTTATTCATTTTTAAATAATATAAAAAGTGACCAAAAATGCACTATTTTGGACTTTGGAATTTTTTTGCGCGCACGCCATTGACTGAGCAGTTTAATTAATGATATATTTTTATAATTCGGACATTTCCGCACGCGGTGATACCATATATGTTTATTTTTATTTTTATTTACACTGTGTTTTTTTTTTAATTGGAAAAGGGGGGTGATTCAAACTTTTAATAGGGGAGGAGTTAAATGATCTTTATTCACTTTTTTTTTTCACTTTTTTTTTGCAGTGTTATAGGTCCCATAGGGACCTATAACACTGCACACACTGATCTCCTATGCTGATCACTGGTTTCTCATAAGAAACCAGTGATCAACGATTCTGCCGCATGACTGGATCTCAGGCACTGAGCAGTCATTCGGCGATCGGACAGCGAGGAGGCAGGAAGGGGCCCTCCCGCTGTCCTGTCAGCTGTTCGGGATGCCGCGATTAGCCGCGGCTATCCCGAACAGCCCGACTGAGCTAGCCGGGAACTTTCACTTTCACTTTTAGCCGCGCGGCTCAGCTCTGAGCGCGCGGCTAAAGGGTTAATAGCGCGCGGTGCCGCGATCGGCGCTGCGCGCTGTTAGAGGCGGGTCCCGGCTTCACTATGACGCCGGGCCCGCCGTGATATGACGCGGGGTTACTGTGTAACCCCACGTTATATCAGAAGAGCAGGACCAAGGACGTACCGGTACGTCCTTGGTCCTTAAGGGGTTAAACTGAGTCTCTCTCCACTGTTCCCCAACTACCACCTTCCGAACCTTGAACCATCCCTACAACACTGGCTTATGTAACTCAGTAATGGATAATTTATTCTCCCAGTAGCTAAATAAGGAGGTGCTTATGGCCTCTCCACCTTTCCTCTTCACCTTCCAATACAAGTAGGACAGGGAATGAACTGTATTAGAGGACGTCATAAAACTGTCAAAGGAAGTGTAACCCTGGATAAGAGCTAAATTCAACAAGCGTGGTTTCAAAAAAGCCATTATCTGGTTGTATTGTAAAAAGTGGTCTTGACTGATAGTAGCAATAGCAATAGCAATCTCCCAGTTCCCCTAGAGTATAGTACCTAGGCTCAGTCGGATGCATCAAATGTTTTACTCTGTCTACCCCCAGTTGAGCCCAGCGTCTAAAGAGAGGGTTTGTAAGCCCTAGCTGAAATTCAGGGTGAGACCATAATGGCATCTCCTTGCCTAGCAGGAAGGGGAGCCCCATTACAGACCTGCAGGCCTTCCAAGCTGCAATAGTATCCCTTAATAGTACACTAAGTTTAGCATCCCTAGGCAATAATCTATATCGAGTATGTAGTAAGGCAGGTAAAGACCAAGAGGAGACCATCCCGGACTCTAGAGGCAGCACAGAGTATAGCGAAGTCCCCTTGATCCAATCAATGCCATGACGGAGTAAGCACGCTAAATTATAGTGGCGGATGTCCGGAAAATGCAACCCACCCTACTCCTTAGGGAGCATCAACTTTTGGAGGGAGATTCTGGGCCAACGTCCAGCCCAGATGAATTTAGTAAAGGAGAAATTCATCCTCCGTACATCAACATGTTTCAACAGAACGGGGATAGTCTGCATGGGATAGAGGAGTTTTGAAAAATTCATCATTTTCACTAGATGGCAGCGTGCCATAAAGGGAAGCGGAAGAGATTACCACCTCTGTAGTTCCTTTTCTATTCTCTGAAATAGCGGAATATAATTTAAATTATATAGGGATTGCGGGCGACAACCAATAAGAATACCCAAATATTTTACATGGGAATTATACTGGTATTGGTGGTGATCCCCCACGACAGTTGCGTGTCGCCCCCTGATGTCAAGCATAGTACTCTTAGAGGCGTTCACTCTGAAGCCCGACTCACCTCCAAAGTCCAGTAGGGCCCCAAATATCTTATCCAGGTCCCTCCGCGGCCGCAAAAGAAACAGCAGAATGTCATCAGCGAACAACGCTGTATGGAGTATTACGGAACCAAGCGCTATCCCCTCTGCGACCGCCGAGGAGTCCAGGACCCTCACAAGAGATTCAAGTGCAATGTTAAACAACAATGGTGACAAAGGACACCCCTGTCTCGTGCCCCGTTCCAGTCTAAAACTAGGGGACAGGAACCCAGTCGTCGCCACCCTTGCAAAAGGATTGGAGTACAAGGATAATATATCATTATAAAATGTACCAGTAAAGCCCATCGCCCCCATTACCTTCCACAACCACTCCCACCTCACGCTATCAAAAGCCTTAGCGGCATCCAAAGACAAGATAGCGGGCGATGGGTGTGCCTCCGGGTGTAAGTTAACCTCATCCAAGACTGCAATAACTTTACGCAAGTTAGCCACAGCAGCCCTGCCTCTGACAAACCCCACTTGTGAAGGTGCAATCAGTCGGGGAAGTACCTGGGCCAGGCGATCCGCCATAATTTTAGAGAGCAGCTTTGTTACAGCGAGCGCTCCGGTCCCCGCCTCCGGATCGGAGCGCCCGCCGCCTGCTTCTGTTGTCCCCGGTCCTCGGCGTCTCCCGGTCAGAAACACTGACCGGTATCGCGGGTCCTATTGTCCCAGGGACGCGGCTCGCGTGGCGGCTGGCCACCGCTCACGCGCCGTGCCCTTCTCCTTCTTACCTGCGCTCCGGCGCGCTGCTGCTCCGTCCTCGGCATCCCGGCACACGCGCGCCGTCTATGGTAAATTTAAAGGGCCAGCGCACCTATAATTGATGCGCTGGTTCCTGATTCCCCACTGTGTCCCTGCCTATTTAAGTGTTCATCCCCTTCCTGCCCTTGCCGGATCTTTGTGCTAGTGCCATTTTGAAAGCGTTCCTTACTGTTGTATTTTGCCTTGCCCGTTGCCGAACCCATTGCTATTGTCCTCTCGCCTATGAACCCTTGCTACCGCCGCAGCAAGACCATCTCGCTTTGCTGCGGGCTCTGGTGAAAACCAGTAGCAACTTAGAACCGGTCCTCCGGTACGGTCCACGCCAATCCCTCACTGACACAGAGGATCCATCACCAGCCTGCCGAATCCTGATAGTAAGATCCGGCCATGGATCCCGCTGACGTTCCATTGCCTAGCCTGGCGGACCTCACCACCATTGTCGCCCAGCAAGGTCAACAGCTGGCTGAGCTAACCACTATGTTTCAGCAGCTCCCGCCGTCTCAGCAACAGCCAGCACCTCCGTCTGCACCTGCCGCTTCATCTCCTCCTGCAGTTGCTTCCGGATCCAGAATCCGTTTGTATTTGCCGGACAAATACGACTGAGACCCCAAGCAGTGCCGAGGGTTCCTGTCTCAGTGCTCCCTTCATCTCGAGCTACTCTCAGATCAGTCTCCAACTGAGTGAGCCAAGGTTGCCTTCATCCTTAGTCTGCTTACCGGGAGGGCCCTGGCCTGGGCTACACCACTTTGGGACCACGCTGATCCTGCCACCACCTCTGTACAGAACTTCTGCCGGGAATTCCGTAGCATTTTTGAGGAACCTGCCCGGGTTACCTCCGCAGAGACTGCCATACTGAACTTGACCCAAGGAGGTTCCTCAGTGAGGGACTATGCTATACAGTTCCGCACACTCGGCTCAGAACTAAATTGGAACAACGAAGCCCTCTGCGCTACTTTCAAGAAAGGACTTAATTGTGATATTAAGGATGTCCTTGCAGCTCGAGAGCTGCCCTCTACCCTCTGTGACCTCATCTTGCTGGCCACCAGGATTGATAAACATTTTTCCGAAAGACAAGAGGAACTCCTCTCCACCAGGAGAAAGAAAAGACTCGTCCAAGACGTTTTCCTCGTCTGGCTCCCGTTTCTTTACGTCCACATCAAGCTGTTCCTGGGCCTCCCGCCGTGGAAGCCATGCAGGTGGACCGGTCTCGCCTGACCCCACAAGAACGAAGCCATCGTAGAGACGAGAATCTATGTCTGTACTGCGCCAGTACCGAGCACTTCCTGAGAGACTGTCCTCTTCGTCCTCCGCGTTCTGGAAACGCCCGCAATTAGTAAACGTGGGAGAGGCGTTGCTGGGTGTGGATTCTTCCTCTCCACGACTCATCTTATCAGTGCAGTTGTTCCTACCGTCCAAGTCCTCCTTCACGGCTGCCGCCTTCTTGGACTCCGGTTCTGCTGGCAATTTTATCCACGCCTCCTTGGTCGAGAAGTACCGAATTCCCATAGTCCGTCTGCCTAAACCGTTCCTCATCTCTACGGTAAATGGTGAGAGACTTTCTGCCACGGTTCAATACCGTACCCAGCCTCTGCGGATGGACATTGGGATATTTCATACAGAGGCTTTGGAGTTTTTTGTCCTTCCTTTTTGTTCCTCAGAGCTTCTGCTGGGTCTTCCATGGTTGCAATGCCATTGTCCAGTCCTTAATTGGACCAACCGGGGAGATTCTACATTGGGGTTCCTCCTGCTCCAAGCCTGCTCCTATTAAATGGGACCCGCCTGTACTTCCGCCACCAGGTCTTCCCAAGTCTTACCACGGTTTTGCGGATGTCTTCTGTAAGAAGCAAGCAGAGACTCTTCCACCTCACAGGCCTTATGACTGTCCTATTGACCTGCTACCTGGTTCTTCTCCACCTCAGGGCAGAATCCACCCTCTCTCTCCTCCTGAGACTCAAGCCATGTCTGACTATGTATGAGAAAACCTTCAAAGAGGGTTTATTAGGAAGTCTTCCTCCCCTGCCGGAGCCGGTTTTGTCTTTGTCTCTAAAAAAGACGGTTCTCTCCGCCCCTGCATAGACTACAGAGGACTTAACAAGATCACCATCAAGAACCGCTATCCTCTGCCCTTGATCTCAGAACTGTTTGATCGTCTCAGAGGGGCTAAGATCTTGACCAAATTGGATCTTTGTGGGGCTTATAACTTGATCCGCATCCGAGAAGGAGATGAATGGAAGATCGCCTTTAACACTAGAGATGGACACTTTGAGTATCTGGTTATGCCCTTCGGCCTCTGTAATGCCCCTGCTGTCTTCCAGGAATTTGTTAATGATATCTTCCGGGACTTGCTTTATACCTGTGTGGTGGTATATTTGGATGATATCCTTATATTCTCCTTAAACCTGGACCAGCACCGGGCTCAAGTTCGTCAAGTCCTCACTCGTCTTAGGAGAAACCGCCTATATGCCAAGATCGAAAAATGTCTCTTTGAACGTTCCTCCTTGCCATTTCTCGGGTACATCATCTCTGCTCAGGGACTGCAAATGGATCCTGCCAAGCTTTCCTCAGTTCTGGATTGGCCACGCCCCTCTGGACTCCGGGCCATACAAAGATTCTTGTGTTTTGCCAATTACTACAGGCAATTTATTCCACATTATTCTACCCTGGTGGCTCCCATAGTGGCATTAACCAGAAAAGGAGCTAATCCCAAGACCTGGCCTCCTGAGGCTGAAGAGGCCTTCCAGTCCCTGAAATCCGCCTTTGCTTCTGCTCCGGTTCTGTCTAGGCCTTACCCCTCCAAACCATTCTTTCTTGAGGTGGACGAATCCTCGGTGGGAGCCGGAGCTGTGCTGACCCAGAAGTCGTCCAGGGGTAAGACCATAACCTGTGGCTTCTTTTCTAAAACTTTTTCCGCCGCTGCGCCGCGCCCTCCTCCTTCTTACCTGTGCTCCGGTGCGCTGCTGCTCCGTCCTCGGCATCCCGGCTCGCGCGGCCCCGCTCCCCAGGGCGCGCGCGCGCCATCTATGGTAAATTTAAAGGGCCAGCGCACCAATAATTGATGCGCTGGTTCCTGATTCCCCACTGTGTCCCTGCCTATTTAAGTGTTCATCCCCTTCCTGCCCTTGCCGGATCTTTGTGCCTAGTGCCATTTTGAAAGCGTTCCTTACTGTTGTAACCCGTTGCTATTGTCCTCTCGCCTGTGAACCCTTGTCGCCTGCCCTGAACTCTGCTACGTCCGACCACGCTCCTGCCTTCTCCTTTTGTACTACGCCTGTCTCAGCAGTCAGTGAGGTTGAGCCGCTACAGGAGGACACGACCTGGTTGCTACCGCCGCAGCAAGACCATCCCGCTTTGCGGCGGGCTCTGGTGAAAACCAGTAGCAACTTAGAACCGGTCCTCCGGTACAGTCCACGCCAATCCCTCACTGACACAGAGGATCCACCACCAGCCTGCCAAATCCTGACAAGCTTTAGATCAACATTTATGAGTGAAATTGGATGGAAGCCATTGGGTGTGGAGACATCCTTCCCAGGTTTCGGTAGTACCCTAATATAGGCCGTGTTCATAGACTGGGAGATAGGGAGGCCTGATAAGTAGGCATTATACAGCGATAGTAAAGGAGGGGCTATTTCATTCGGTAACAGCTTAAAAAAATTCACTCGAGAACCCGTCCGGTCACGGTGCCTTCCCCGACTGCATTGACCGTATAGCAGAGAGCAATTCAGTGCTGTTGATCTCGGCATTCAAACTCGTCAGCTCCTCTGCAGTTAATTCAGGGAGACCAGCATCCCTCAACCAGTGCCGCAAGGCAGGTTGCTCTGGAGGTCGGTCAGTATACAACTGTTTAAAATAGTCCGCCAAGACCACCACCACCGAATTCGGATCAGTCTGCTGAACCCCCAGGGCATCTTTAATAGAAAATATATGGAAGGGCAATACTGGACCCCTGGCAAAACGAGCCAATAATTTGCCTGGTTTGTTCCCATATCGGAATGACGAAGCCTCCCAATAGGACCTATTAATATTCTCCCTCCTTTCAATACAAGTCTCATGCTCATGCCGTTTTCCACCTTGTCTTAGATACCTCCGACATAGTATGGACAAATCAGTGTATGCCACCCGTAGAGCCTCCCCAGTTTCCTTGAGTTGATCCGTTAGGCGTCTCTTCAGAGAGAAAACATAAGACATTATGAGCCCACGTAAGACAGCCTTCGCCGCCTCCCAAAAAAGGAATTTTATTGTAGCAGTCCCTTTAACAAAATTGAGGTTTTGGTCCTACCTGGACCTTCATCAATATAAACGGGACTGGTGTGGAGGAGGAATAAGGAAGTGAAACGGCCTAGTGCCGTGCATATGGAGGAGTTCAAACGTGACTGAAGCCACTATTGCGTTCTCTGTAGTGGCTTCGAACACTATAGTGGCTTCGTCATGTTTGAACTCCTCCATATGCATGCCACTTGGCCGCTTCACTCCCTTATTCCTCCTCCGCATCAGTCCTGTATATTCTGATGAAGGTCCAGGTAGGACCAAACTGTCAATCTTGATAAAGGGACTGCTACAATAAAATTCCTTTGAATTACAATACTGAGTGCCAAGTTTAATTCATAAATATTATGGGGAAGAAAAGACATCACTGCTATGATGAGAAAGTACATCACTGCCATGTTGTGTGACTGATAGCGCAGGAATAGAGCTACTGCTGGTAGAAGTGCTAGGCGGCCAAGCAGTCACTGGTGGGGTTTCAGTATACTGTGAAAGCTGGGTGCCTGATATTCCTCTCCCCTAAGCTTGGGGTATAAACAACATGCAATGCTAGAACAATCAGCTAAGGGCTCATTTTCATTAACGTCAATTTTCCGTTAATTCATGCCCTTTCTCAAATCCATTCAAGCCTTTTGCAAAAATAAAACGGTTTGCAAATGACTGTAAACAGATCTTTTGTCACCCGTTTGCACTCGTTTGGTTCCTATTCCGTCATTTTTAGCAGAGAAAAGACGTTGCATGCAGTATTGTTTTCTCCACCAAAAATAACAGGTTAAAAATAGATCTATGAAATTCAACATTGAAGTCTATGGCAAATGGAGGAGCCTGTAATGTCATCCATTTGCATCCGTTTTTTTCAATCCGTTTTTGATCTGTAATTACTTCTGGGCATGCTCAGAATAGATGTGAGCAACCAATAAATGATACAAACGGAATAAAAACTGATGCGACAGGATGGCACTTAAAGGGGTACTCCGGCCCTAAGACATCTTATCCCCTATCCAAAGTATAGGGGATAAGATGTCTGATCGCGGGGGTCCTGTAACTGTTGACCCCCGCAATCTAGCATGCAGCACCCACCTGTGAGCACTGCAGGAAGCGCTGGAAGCTCCAAGTCTTATGCCTCCCAACCACGGAGACGGAGTATCGCAACATCACGATTCCGCTCCGTGTAAAATCATACCCCGCCCCCTCAATGCAAGTCTATGGGAGGGGACGTGACGGCTGTCACGCCACCTCCCATAGACTTGCATTGAGGGGGCAGGCGTGATGGCACACGGGGGCGGAGTAGAGACGTGCACATGTGTTTGTGTTAGCATATACTCAAGAGTATTTATTAACCGATAATCTGGTCATAGCACCAAAACAACCCTATCATAGTTTTAATCATTTATATGTGCCAAATAGCCAAATTACAATTTTGATAAAAAAGTAAAGAAATCAAGGAATATTCAGTTTTATTTTGATAGTATTGTTGAATTAAATAAAATAAAACAGTACTATTTCATATCTCTGGCTTAAATAACCTTTCTTTAGGATAAACAAACAATGTTTTGCTACATAGATAGTTTTGTGAGCATGCTTCTTGCTGGAGTGAGCTTTCACAAAAATGTCTTACATTACAAATGTCACTAATGATAAATGCTAGTCCACTGTATAACCAAAAAAAAGTGTCCACGTGTAGAGTATTTTCAGAAATTTGGAGATCAATAAAAAGCACAGCAAATGGACAGATGCACCTGGAAGGCGCCAAAGCACAACCAAAAAAAGAATCGACCCACCATTAAAAATTTCCCCCATTGGCAGAAATGTATCTGTCTCAGACAAAAATATGTCTGTTTTTGTATCGGAAAGATAGCAACCAATCACTACTTATTTTGAGTAATGGAAAAATAAGCTGTGATTGGTTGGTATCTGAGACAAAATGCATAGTTACCATATAAATGCATAGTTATTGGCTGAGCAGACACTTCCATACATTAAGACCAGTAAGTAGTGAGCAACAGGGACCAGGCAGGTGGGTACAGCTTTTTTTTATTTTCTAACTTCCAATTTATTTTAAATCACAGATAATTATATACTTTAAATGGGCACTGGCAGATACAAAAACTATTTATGTGTTGTTACTGATGGAAATTAAAGACCTTTTATATGGTTGTTTACATTTTTTTTTATATTTAAAAAAGATAACTGCTCCTGAAAATCCCACCACTAGGGGTCCCCATACCTAATGGGACACTAACCAGTCCTGCAACAGCATCAGGCTTGTCCATGAGTCATGGACAAGAGATGACTCCTGGACAAGGCTGCATGAGCAGACACACCAATTTCCTCCCACCACCACCACCACCACAAGTAAGGGACAAACCCCCTTCCCCTGAGAGGATTTCTAACACTGTGAGATCATGAAAAGAGGATTTTGTATACAAATATAGGCGATATAGGCATAAAAATGAGATGTACGTGGTCAGTATTAGCTACTGAGTAAAATCTTTTTTTTTTTTTTTGTGGGATCTGACAAGTACGCTTTACATTTTTATATGGAAAGGGAAGGAGGATTACTTTCTCTTGCTCTAAATGTATACCTGGTGGTCTCTTATACAGTATGTACTGTATGTAGCTCCTATTTTCAACCCATTTGGAAATTCTGAAAAACTGAATCTCTAAAGGAGTTTAAGCTTTAGTACACTTATTTTCTACATAGCACCCAGTGTCTCCCCCAGCAGCATAGTAAGCACAGCTCTGGTGTATAATACATGCGGTAACGCAGGATCAGTATAAGATTACTGTTGTGTATTTACAAAGAGACTCCCCCAGCAGAGTATTGAGTCATGCTCTGTGATATAATACAGCAAGTAACTCAAATTCAGTCCAGGATAAGTAATGTGACAAGTGACTCCACTGTTTATTGGGATTTATTTGACATAAATGGCAGATTCTATAAGTTTGTTGATATATTTGAGTTTCTGCAGATTTTCTAATGATTCCGATTCATTAAAGGTCCAGACACAGAGGAGGAGAAGACTCTTAGTAAAGCAGTCATGAAGTACTGGGCCAATTTTGCTCGGAATGGGTAAGCTGTCAACGTTTTATATTGTATGTCCTCTGTGAATTGCTGGGGGATACAGATAACCATGATACACCTGTTTCCCCATATACTGTACAGAGAACATTCATATTGTTAGCGCAAAGCTAGGTTGTTTGAAACTGTTTGTAATGTGTATTTTATGCAAGCAGTTACTGTAAGTTATTTGTCAAGAAAAGAATATGCACAAGGTATATGCGTGTAAAGTAGAACACTTACATTACAGAGTATCTACAGTTAGC
This sequence comes from Hyla sarda, assembly GCF_029499605.1. Classification (NCBI taxonomy): domain Eukaryota; kingdom Metazoa; phylum Chordata; class Amphibia; order Anura; family Hylidae; genus Hyla; species Hyla sarda. The sequence continues at coordinate 144,821,238 of NC_079194.1, read as the reverse complement.
AAAAGTTTACCCTGCATCACACACTTCTTTGTAACACAACCATCAACATGACACGGAACAATAAGTAATGTAGAAGGAATAGGGTGTAGGTAAAAGAAGTACAAAGACTTCCTGCAGTTCTCAGCAAACACGTTAGTAAGAGGTCAGCCATACCTCAGGTTTTTGATGGGACAAGCGGACAGTCTAATGTGTATGAAGGCCCCCCAACTCTCCCCCAATAGATAGGTAAGATTTTTCTAACCAATTTTGCTGCTTCTGGAAAATGCTACAAATTATCTGTAGATTATGCTAAATTATGCAGATTATTTGTATGAAAATTATTTGCAGAAAATACCCAACAAGTCTTCCTTTTCTGGCTGTAGCCTAAAGGTACGTTCACACAATGAACGTTCTAGTAATTAGACAGAAAGATACACAGCACTGAAAGTATATGTTGCTATAATTCACCCAGATTATATCAGTATATTAGTGCTGAGAGTCTATGCATTAGTATTCCAGTATACATCCAACAACAACATTGGATACACAAAGAGGAACATGAGAGCCATTGCTACTGATAAAATAATAGACTTTATTTGTATCAATTAAAAATAAACATATGTGTGACTATATTTAGAAGTATATAAAACAAAACAAAACAATGAGTGTGTTCAGGTTATTAAACACAATACATTGATGAGACAGGTAAAAAATCAAAATTGTACCAGCAAATGGTGTCACCTAAGTTAGTAAGAGGTGGAACAGCAGTTAAAGGCTCCTCACGCAAGTAGTGTTGGATTAGACAGTGTCAGAGACAAACCCTCTATAAGGTATGTAGCTATATGCTGCAAGCTGCTAAAAGTAAATATTCTACACACTTATAACATAACCATGTAATGATGTGCCACCTCACTTACCGATAATAGGGACACGTCTCCACCGCCCCAACGTTTCGTCACCCGGACTTTCTCAAGGGACGCTATCTCAATCTAATGCCTGCTTCCTTAAGTACTCCGCCAATGTGGCGTAAAAACGCGTCGACTCTCATGCGGCGGCGCATGCGCCGGGTCCTGACCCGGAACAACCTCACCACCCCCCAGTGAGTCAACACCACGGCACGCAGGTCACAGATACATCATATCCGGAAATGCGCTCCGGGCTACCTGGTGCCCGGAGAGTCAGTGCCAGGAATCGGACCCGGCGCATGCGCACATGTGGGAGTCGGTGCTATAAGGTATAGTGCGACAGATAAATTACCTAATCTCTCTCAAATATTATAGAATAACATGCCGATATATGGAATAGGAGCCCATAGCTGCTGTTCTCTATTTAATAGTGCAATAAAGTGCATATATGTAAACAAGATTCCACAATAACATATTGGGTTTAATAACCTGTCCCATCAACGTATTGGGTTTAATAACCTGAACACACTCATTGTTTTGTTTTGTTTTATATACTTCTAAATATAGTCACACATATGTATATTTTTAATTGATACAAAAAAAGACAATTATTTTATCAGTAGCAATGGCTCTCATGTTCCTCTTTGTGTATCGAATGGTCTAGTAAGCAGAATTCTGCACATAATTTTAGGTGCATTGCATTATGTACTGGTTACAATGGGATTACGCTTTGTCGTGCAGACTGTGGATTTTCCACCTCGGAATTTCCACATGAATATTCCGCCATCATTTGCCTGATGGCAAAAAACAAATAAGAAAAAATTCTAATGAAGTGAACCCAGTCTAATAGTGCCTTCAATGATTGGGACATGACTAAATTTATTCCAGCAAAGTGTCCGCCTGTTTGGAGTGCATTTTACAAGCAAAAAAAAAGTAAAAATTTCCATTTAATGTATTTATTTATTTTTTAGCTTTTTATCTTTAACAGATGTTTTGGTTGTATTGCTAGACATTTGGCTGTTTGTATAGGGGACCTCTTTTAAGACGTTTACATCCCAAAATATGTCCCAAATTACATGGCAAAACACATATTTTGGTACATAAATGGCTATAAAGGAGCCGGTTTATCATTAAATTTAATAGAATTTAATGGGGAAAAAGACAGTTTTTTTTTTGTGGCAAGATATGAATAGGCCATGTTTGGGATGTAAAATATAAGGATGCAGCTACCACTTATATTTATAATGGGGCCGGATCTTTCCCAGCATTCCATGCAGACACAGACAATTGTTACGCCGAGCGCTCCGGGTCCCCGCTCCTCCCCGGAGCGCTCGCTTCACTCCCTCCGCTGCAGCGCTCCGGTCACGTCCTCTGACCCGGGGCGCTGCGATCCTGCTGCCAGCCGGGATGCGATTCGCGATGCGGGTAGCGCCCGCTCGCGATGCGCACCCCGGCTCCCCTACCTGACTCGCTCCCCGTCTGTTCTGTCCCGGCGCGCGCGGCCCCGCTCCCTAGGGCGCGCGCGCGCCGGGTCTCTGCGATTTAAAGGGCCACTGCGCCGCTGATTGGCGCAGTGGTTCCAATTAGGGTTTTCACCTGTGCACTTCCCTATATTACCTCACTTCCCTTGCACTCCCTTGCCGGATCTTGTTGCCTTAGTGCCAGTGAAAGCGTTCCTTGTGTGTTCCTTGCCTGTGTTTCCAGACCTTCTGCCGTTGCCCCTGACTACGATCCTTGCTGCCTGCCCCGACCTTCTGCTACGTCCGACCTTGCTTCTGCCTACTCCCTTGTACCGCGCCTATCTTCAGCAGCCAGAGAGGTGAGCCGTTGCTAGTGGATACGACCTGGTCACTACCGCCGCAGCAAGACCATCCCGCTTTGCGGCGGGCTCTGGTGAAAACCAGTAGTGGCTTAGAACCGGTCCACTAGCACGGTCCACGCCAATCCCTCTCTGGCACAGAGGGTCCACTACCTGCCAGCCGGCATCGTGACAGTAGATCCGGCCATGGATCCCGCTGAAGTTCCTCTGCCAGTTGTCGCTGACCTCACCACGGTGGTCGCCCAGCAGTCACAACAGATAGCGCAACAAGGCCAACAGCTGTCTCAACTGACCGTTATGCTACAACAGTTGCTACCACAGCTTCAGCAGTCATCTCCTCCGCCAGCTCCTGCACCTCCTCCGCAGCGAGTGGCCGCTCCTGGGATACGCTTATCCTTGCCGGATAAATTTGATGGGGACTCTAAGTTTTGCCGTGGCTTTCTTTCCCAATGTTCCCTGCATCTGGAGATGATGTCGGACCTGTTTCCCACTGAAAGGTCTAAGGTGGCTTTCGTAGTCAGTCTTCTGTCCGGAAAAGCCCTGTCATGGGCCACACCGCTCTGGGACCGCAATGACCCCGTCACTGCCTCTGTACACTCCTTCTTCTCGGAAATCCGAAGTGTCTTTGAGGAACCTGCCCGAGCCTCTTCTGCTGAGACTGCCCTGTTGAACCTGGTCCAGGGTAATTCTTCCGTTGGCGAGTATGCCGTACAATTCCGTACACTTGCTTCTGAATTGTCCTGGAATAATGAGGCCCTCTGCGCGACCTTCAAAAAAGGCCTATCCAGCAACATTAAAGATGTTCTGGCCGCACGAGAAATTCCTGCTAATCTACATGAACTTATTCACCTAGCCACTCGCATTGACATGCGTTTTTCTGAAAGGCGTCAGGAACTCCGCCAAGATATGGACTCTGTTCGCACGAGGCGTTTCGTCTCCTCGGCTCCTCTCTCCTCTGGTCCCCTGCAATCTGTTCCTGTGCCTCCCGCCGTGGAGGCTATGCAGGTCGACCGGTCTCGCCTGACACCTCAAGAGAGGACACGACGCCGTATGGAGAACCTCTGCCTGTACTGTGCTAGTACCGAACACTTCCTGAGGGATTGTCCTATCCGTCCTCCCCGCCTGGAAAGACGTACGCTGACTCCGCACAAAGGTGAGACAGTCCTTGATGTCTACTCTGCTTCTCCACGTCTTACTGTGCCTGTGCGGATGTCTGCCTCTGCCTTCTCCTTCTCTACAGTGGCCTTCTTGGACTCTGGATCTGCAGGAAATTTTATTTTGGCCTCTCTCGTCAACAGGTTCAACATCCCAGTGACCAGTCTCGCCAGACCCCTCTACATCAATTGTGTAAATAATGAAAGATTGGACTGTACCATACGTTTCCGCACGGAGCCCCTTCTTATGAGCATCGGATCTCATCATGAGAGGATTGAACTTTTGGTCCTCCCCAATTGCACCTCGGAGATTCTCCTTGGACTTCCCTGGCTTCAACTTCATTCCCCAACCCTGGATTGGTCCACTGGGGAGATCAAGAGTTGGGGGTCCTCTTGTTCCAAGAACTGTCTAAAACCGGTTCCCAGTAACCCTTGCCGTAACTCTGTGGTTCCTCCAGTAACCGGTCTCCCTAAGGCCTATATGGACTTCGCGGATGTTTTCTGCAAAAAACAAGCTGAGACTCTACCTCCTCACAGGCCTTATGATTGCCCTATCGACCTCCTCCCGGGTACTACTCCACCCCGGGGCAGAATTTATCCTCTCTCTGCCCCAGAGACTCTTGCCATGTCCGAATACGTCCAGGAGAATCTAAAAAAGGGCTTTATCCGTAAATCCTCCTCTCCTGCCGGAGCCGGATTTTTCTTTGTGTCCAAAAAAGATGGCTCCCTACGTCCTTGCATTGACTACCGCGGTCTTAATAAAATCACGGTTAAGAACCGCTACCCCTTACCCCTCATCTCTGAACTCTTTGATCGCCTCCAAGGTGCCCACATCTTCACTAAATTGGACTTAAGAGGCGCCTATAACCTCATCCGCATCAGAGAGGGGGACGAGTGGAAAACGGCATTTAACACCAGAGATGGACACTTTGAGTATCTGGTCATGCCCTTTGGACTGTGCAATGCCCCTGCCGTCTTCCAAGACTTTGTCAATGAAATTTTTCGTGATCTGTTATACTCCTGTGTTGTGGTATATCTGGACGATATCCTAATTTTTTCTGCCAATCTAGAAGAACACCGCCAGCATGTCCGTATGGTTCTTCAGAGACTTCGTGACAACCAACTCTATGCCAAAATTGAGAAATGTCTGTTTGAATGCCAATCTCTTCCTTTTCTAGGATATTTGGTCTCTGGCCAGGGACTACAGATGGATCCAGACAAACTCTCTGCCGTCTTAAATTGGCCACGCCCCTCCGGACTCCGTGCTATCCAACGCTTTTTGGGGTTCGCCAATTATTACAGGCAATTTATTCCACATTTTTCTACCATTGTGGCTCCTATCGTGGCTTTAACCAAAAAAAATGCTGATCCCAAGTCCTGGCCTCCTCAAGCAGAAGACTCCTTTAAACGACTCAAGTCTGCCTTTTCTTCGGCTCCCGTGCTCTCCAGACCTGACCCTTCCAAACCCTTCCTATTGGAGGTTGATGCCTCCTCAGTAGGAGCTGGAGCTGTTCTTCAACAAAAAAATCCTTCCGGGCATGCTGTCACTTGTGGTTTTTTCTCTAGGACCTTCTCTCCAGCGGAGAGGAACTACTCCATCGGGGATCGAGAGCTTCTAGCCATTAAATTAGCACTTGAGGAATGGAGGCATCTGCTGGAGGGATCAAGATTTCCTGTTATTATCTACACCGACCACAAGAACCTCTCCTACCTCCAGTCGGCCCAACGGCTGAATCCTCGCCAGGCCCGGTGGTCTCTGTTCTTTGCCCGATTTAATTTTGAGATTCACTTTCGTCCTGCCGATAAGAACATTAGGGCCGATGCTCTCTCTCGTTCCTCGGATGCCTCAGAAGTTGATCTCCCTCCGCAACACATCATTCCACCTGACTGCCTGATCTCCACTTCTCCTGCCTCCATCAGGCAGACTCCTCCAGGAAAGACCTTTGTTTCTCCACGCCAACGCCTCGGAATCCTCAAATGGGGTCACTCCTCCCATCTCGCAGGTCATGCGGGCATCAAGAAATCTGTGCAACTCATCTCCCGCTTCTATTGGTGGCCGACTCTGGAGACGGATGTTGGGGACTTTGTGCGAGCCTGCACTATCTGTGCCCGGGATAAGACTCCTCGCCAGAAGCCCGCTGGTTTTCTTCATCCTCTGCCTGTCCCCGAACAGCCTTGGTCTCTGATTGGTATGGATTTTATTACTGATTTACCCCCTTCCCGTGGCAACACCGTTATTTGGGTGGTCGTTGATCGATTCTCCAAAATGGCACATTTCATCCCTCTTCCTGGTCTTCCTTCTGCGCCTCAGTTGGCTAAACAATTTTTTGTACACATTTTTCGTCTTCACGGGTTGCCTACGCAGATTGTCTCGGATAGAGGGGTCCAATTCGTGTCTAAATTCTGGAGGGCTCTCTGTAAACAACTCAAGATTAAATTAAATTTTTCCTCTGCATATCATCCCCAGTCCAATGGACAAGTAGAAAGAATTAACCAGATCCTGGGTGATTATTTGCGACATTTTGTTTCCTCCCGCCAGGATGACTGGGCAGATCTCCTTCCATGGGCCGAATTTTCGTATAACTTCAGGGTCTCTGAATCTTCCTCCAAATCCCCATTTTTCGTGGTGTACGGCCGTCACCCTCTTCCCCCCCTCCCTACCCCCTTGCCCTCTGGTCTGCCCGCTGTGGATGAAATTTCTCGTGACCTTTCCATTATATGGAGAGAGACCCAAAATTCTCTCTTACAGGCTTCTTCACGCATGAAGAGGTTCGCGGATAAGAAAAGAAGAGCTCCCCCCGTTTTTTCCCCTGGAGACAAGGTATGGCTCTCCGCTAAATATGTCCGCTTCCGTGTCCCTAGCTACAAGTTGGGACCACGCTATCTTGGTCCTTTCAAAATTTTGTGTCAAATTAATCCTGTCTCTTATAAACTTCTTCTTCCTCCTTCTCTTCGTATCCCTAATGCCTTTCACGTCTCTCTTCTCAAACCACTCATCCTCAACCGTTTTTCTCCCAAATCTGTTCCTCCCACTCCTGTTTCCGGCTCCTCGGACGTCTTCTCGGTCAAGGAAATTTTGGCTGCCAAAAAGGTCAGAGGGAAAAATTTTTTTTTAGTAGACTGGGAGGGTTGTGGTCCTGAAGAGAGATCCTGGGAACCTGAGGACAACATCCTTGACAAAAGTCTGCTCCTCAGGTTCTCAGGCTCCAAGAAGAGGGGGAGACCCAAGGGGGGGGGTACTGTTACGCCGAGCGCTCCGGGTCCCCGCTCCTCCCCGGAGCGCTCGCTTCACTCCCTCCGCTGCAGCGCTCCGGTCACGTCCTCTGACCCGGGGCGCTGCGATCCTGCTGCCAGCCGGGATGCGATTCGCGATGCGGGTAGCGCCCGCTCGCGATGCGCACCCCGGCTCCCCTACCTGACTCGCTCCCCGTCTGTTCTGTCCCGGCGCGCGCGGCCCCGCTCCCTAGGGCGCGCGCGCGCCGGGTCTCTGCGATTTAAAGGGCCACTGCGCCGCTGATTGGCGCAGTGGTTCCAATTAGGGTTTTCACCTGTGCACTTCCCTATATTACCTCACTTCCCTTGCACTCCCTTGCCGGATCTTGTTGCCTTAGTGCCAGTGAAAGCGTTCCTTGTGTGTTCCTTGCCTGTGTTTCCAGACCTTCTGCCGTTGCCCCTGACTACGATCCTTGCTGCCTGCCCCGACCTTCTGCTACGTCCGACCTTGCTTCTGCCTACTCCCTTGTACCGCGCCTATCTTCAGCAGCCAGAGAGGTGAGCCGTTGCTAGTGGATACGACCTGGTCACTACCGCCGCAGCAAGACCATCCCGCTTTGCGGCGGGCTCTGGTGAAAACCAGTAGTGGCTTAGAACCGGTCCACTAGCACGGTCCACGCCAATCCCTCTCTGGCACAGAGGGTCCACTACCTGCCAGCCGGCATCGTGACAACAATATGTCATAAGTCACAGTCTCCAGGGGAGTATGGCAGAGTAAAAGGGATAGCAATACTCCAGGGGAGACCATGTGACTTATGAAATATTGGCCCTGATTTACTAGGTTTCTTTGTCAGTTTTAATTCCCCACAATTTTTTTTCCACGGTATTTACTAAGGTTTCCCTACATTTTCCACTTTCCCTACATTATACTTTTTTTTTAACACATGCCCTGATCTGTAGGGTTTTCCTCAGCTGAAATCCACCACATTTTCTGTGGAAACCTTAGTGAATATGTTGGGTTTTTGTGAAAATGTCGTGACCACGTCCCTTTTCCCGGCAACCACGCCAATTTTGGGGGTTTACATAGTGAAATGGAGAGTTAGTCAGGTATTTTCAATTCTGGCGCAAATTCTGATGCAGAATCTGGTGCACAACCCGACAAAACATGTCTGGTTTGCAATAGTAAATGAGGGCCGTTATCTATTTAACAGTAAAATAAAAAAAACACTACAGCAAACATGAAAACAGGACACAATGACACACAGAGGTAAAGGGAGCATATACAGTGGGGCAAAAAAAGTATTTAGTCAGCCACCAATTGTGCAAGTTCTCCCACTTAAAAAGATGTGAGAGGCCTGTAATTTTCATCATAGGTATACCTCAACTATGAGAGACATAATGAGAAAAAAAAATCCATAAAATCACATTGTCTGATTTTTAAAGAATTTATTTGCAAATTATGGTATAAAATAAGTATTTGGTCACCTACAAACAAGCAGGATTTCTGGAGCTCACAATGTCTTCTTTAAGAATCTCCTCTTTTCTATACTCATTACTTGTAGTAATGGCACCAGTTTGAACTTGTTATCAGTATAAAAGACACCTGTCCACAACCTCAAACAGTCACACTCCAAACTCCACTATGGCCAAGACCAAAGAGCTGTCGAAGGACACCAGAAACAAAATTGTAGACCTGCACCAGGCTGGGAAGACTGAATCTGCAATAGGCAAGCAGCTTGGTGTGAAGAAATCAACAGTGGGAGCAATTATTAGAAAATGGAAGACATACAAGACCACTGATAATCTCACTCAATCTGGGGCTCCATGCAAGATCTCACCCCGTGGTGTCAAAATGATCACAAGAATGGTGAGGAAAAATCCAATAACCACACGGGAGGACCTAGTGAATGACCTACAGAGAGCTGGGACCAAAGTAACAAAGGCTACCATTAGTAACACATTACGCCACCAGTGACTCAAATCATACAGTGCCAGACGTGTCCCCCTGCTTAAGCCAGTACATGTCCGGGCCTGTCTGAAGTTTGCTAGAGAGCATTTGGATGATCCAGAAGAGTATTGGAAGAATGTCATATGGTCAGATAAAACCAAAGTAGAACTTTTTGGTAAAAACTCAACTTGTTGTGTTTGGAGGACAAAGAATACTAAGTTGCATCCAAAGAACACCATACCTACTGTGAAGCATGGGAGTGAAAACATCATGCTTTGGGGCTTTTTTTCGGCAAAGGGACCAGGGCGACTTATCCGTGTAAAGGAAAGAATGAATGGGGCCATGTATCGTGAAATTTTGAGTGAAAACCTCCTTCCATCAGCAAGGGCATTGAAGATGAAACGTGGCTGGGTCTTTCAGCATGACAATGATTCCAAACACACCGCCCAGGCAAGAAGGAGTGGCTTCGTAAGAAGCATTTTAAGGTCCTGGAGTGGCCTAGCCAGTCTCCAGATGTCGACCCCATAGAAAACCTTTGGAGGTAGTTGAAAGTCCGTGTTGCCCAGCGACAGAAGCAAAACATCACTGCTCTAGAGGAGATCTGCATGGAAGGAATGGGGAAAAATACCAGCAACAGTGTGTGAAAACCTTGTGAAGACTGTAAGGGTCACAGCAGGTGGTGGATCCTCTGGGCCTGTGTGGATGATGATGTGAGCCGTGCCGCAAAGTGGGATGGTCTTGCTGCAGCAGGCGGCACCCAGTTCGCTACCCCTGACACGACTCATCCACACAGGTAGCTGGGATGAAGCGTGGTACAGATGGATAAGGACAAGACGAGGTCAGGATAGTTGAAGGTCAGGGCAGGCGGCACAGTAGCAGGATCAGGTCACAGAACAAGGATCAGGTACATGAATAAACAGGATCACAGGAACACAGAAACACAGTAGCTTTCTCTCAGGCACTAGGGCAACAAAGATCCGGCACAGGGGAAGGGGGAGGTGCACACACTTATAGGGTAGGAACAGGTGAAGGCACTAATTAGGGCATACTGGCCCTTTAAATCACAGAGCTCCGGCGTGCCCTAGGAGGCAGGGCCACGCGTGCCGGGACTGAGAACACGGAAGACCAGGGAGGTGAGCCACGGGCTGGAACTCGCATGCGGGCATGTCCTGCGATGTGAGTCCCAGCCTCACCAGCAGCGGGGGACATGAGAGGAGAGCGTTCATTGCCAGTGTGTCTGGCCTGAGCACTGACGTTACAGTATCCCCCCCCCCCCCCTTTGGTCTTCCTCTCTTCTTGGAGGGTTTATGGAGTGGTCAAAGGCTGTAAGTCGTCTGCAGGTTTCCGTAGAATAATTTTGTTACGGGCACAGGTAATGCAGGAGCGAACAGAATCTGCGACATCCCGTTCAAGGTGTGGCCACCAGTAATGCCGGGAGATCAGTTGAATAGTCTTTCGTTTTCCAGGGTGAGCCTCCAGCAAAGAAGAATGTCCCCAATTCAGGATTTCACGTCTCAGTTTAGCAGGTACAAAAGATTTTCCAAGTGGAACTTGCTGAAGATAGCCTGGAGCTAAAGGAATCAAATGCTCAGGAGGAATATTATGCCTTGGCTTGGAGTCCAATTCTGCAACATCGGAGGATCTGGAAAGAGCGTCGGCTCTGAAGCTTTTATTAGCAGGCCTAAGAGGAGGCACGAGACAGTGATCTTGGCAAAATTGTCCCCAACAAGTGATTTCACCAGATTTCCAGTCAATTGTAGAGAATGACGTTGAAGCCAAGGAAGACCAAGAAGAAGCTCTGAAGTACAATGTGGTAGCACATAAAACTCAATTTTTTCCTTATTTAAATCCCCCACTTGCATAATGAGGGGTTCAGTGCGGAATTGCACCTTACAGTTTAGATTTTGTCCATAAAAAGAAGAAATGTAGAAGGGCTTGACAAGACGTGTCACTGGAAGACGGTGTTTATGGACCTGGGAGGCACCAATGATGTTGCCAGCGGAACCAGAGTCCAAAAAAGCAGAAACGATGAAAGAAGTCTTGGCAGAGGTAAACACTTGAACCGGGGTGGTCAGGCAAGGAGAGGTAATATTCACATCAAGGGATGCCACTTCTACTTGTCCAAGATGAGAGCGTTCTCACAAATGCGGAGAACATACAGAACAGTCTTTGAGAAAGTGCTCTGGACTGGCATAATATAGGCACAAATTCTCATTGCGTCAATGGGATCTTTCCTGCTGTGTTAAGCGAAAGCGGTCTATTTCCTTAGCCTCTTCGGCAAAATGCACATCAATTTGATGGCCTCGTCGTTCCAAGCAAGTTCAGAGGCAAGAGTGCGGAACTGAACCGCGTAGTCGCTAACTGAACCGCGTAGTCGCCGAGGTTCAGAAGAGCCGTCTCGACAGAGGAGGCTCGCACGGGTTCTTCAAATGCATTGCGGAATTCTGCAAGGAAGGCCAACAGGTTCAAGGAAACCGGATCTCTATGATCCCAAAGAGGTGTAGCTCAGGCTAAACATTTTTCCAGACAGTAAACTGACCGCTTTCCATCGGGAACAGATCTGCCATGAGTTTTAGATGGATAGAACACTGTGTCACAAAGCCTCTACACAGCTTGGGATCTCCGTCATACTTCGCTGGCAAGGACAAATAAAGCTTGGTCCCAGGAGAAGCTGCAGACACAGGAGGGGGCTCAGGAACAGGTGGCTGCTGCTGTTGCTGTTGTTGCTGTTGAGCGGCAAGAAGCTGTTGCACCATGGCTGAGAGTTGATTCAGTTGTTGCACCTAAAGGGCTAACTGCTGCGACTGTTGAGCCACGACAGTGGAAAGATCCGAGACATCTGGCAAAGGCACTCCAGCGGGATCCATGGCCGTATCTTACTGTAAGGGTCACGGAAGGTGGTGGATTCTCTGGGCCTGTGTGGATGATGACATGAGCCGTGCAAGGGAGCGGATTCTAAGGTGCAGCTGGTTTTCACCAGAGCCGTTCTTGCTGCGGCAGGCGGCACCCAGGTCGCTACCCCTGGCACGACTCATCCATACAGGTAGCTGGGATGAAACTGGTATGAAGTGTGGTACAGATGGATAAGGACAAGACGAGGTCAGGATAGCTGAAGGGCAGGGCAGGCGGCACAGTAGCAGGGGCAGGTCACGGAACAAGGATCAGGTACACGGATAAACAGGATCACATCAACACAGAAACACAGTAGCTTTCTCTAGGGCAGTAGGGCAACAAAGATCCTGCACAGGGCAGGGGGAGGTGCACACACTTATATGGAAGGAACAGGTGAAGACACTAATTAGGGCTTACTGGCCCTATAAATAACAGAGCTTTGGCACGCGCGCCCTAGGCGGCGGGGGCACGTGCGCCGGGACTGAGAACATGGAACACCAGGGAGGTGAGTGACGGGCTGGAACTCGCATGCGGTGCGTCCCACGATGCGAATCCCAGCCCCACCAGCAGCGAGGGACATGAGAGGAGAGCGCTCATGGCACTGACGTTACAAAGACTTACAAGAAACGTTTGACCTCTGTCATTGTCAACAAAGGGTATATAACAAAGTATTGAGATGAACTGTAGTTATTGACCAAATACTTATTTTCCACCATAATTTGCAAATTAATTCTTTAAAAATTCTGGAATACCCTCTTTTACAAATGCAGAAAGTGGAAACACCACACATGCAAATAGTAAAATATTGTACAGGGTCACTAGTCTAAATGAATAAATAACTAAATCCTAATAAATAATGCAAATATCAGGATGTGCAAAGTGTGAAATGTGTATGTAGAAATCAGAGATGATTTATTAACATCAATAATAAGATGAAAAGTTTTCCCATAAATACATGTGGATGGATGAGCCCCACATATATCATTGTGAAACATGGCTTCTGCAACCCCTGAACACCCAGTCACTAAGTATAAACAAGAACAATCCTAATCACTGGTAGAAAACATCTTGATCTTGAGAAGGTGAGGCATTGAAACTTAAATAATATAAGTTGCAGAGCTTTTCAACATGCTACCTGAGTAATTCTGAAGAGACAAATAACTATTTGTCATCCTTTACAGAGATCCTAATGGGCCGGGTCTGGTCCAGTGGCCGCAATATGACCAAAATGAAGGTTATCTTCAGATTAATGTAGCTCCAAGCGCTGCCTACAAACTTAAAGCAGAGAAATATGAATTCTGGACTAAAACCCTTCAACAGAAAATTCTGACAATGTCAAAGGAACGCTAGAAGCCTACAGACTGTAAACGTGTTTCTACATAGGCGAAAACTAAAAGGAGACATTCTATTCTACAACGGCTGGTTGACTTTTAAAGGGAATGTGTAACCGTAAACTGACCCATTGTATAATCAAGTTTTTGGGGGAGATTCTCAAAACCTGTGCAGAGAAAAAGTTGACCGGTTGCCTATTAGCATCCAGTCAGAGTGCTACTTTCATTAGTAAAAGGTCTTCTGGTCAACTTTTTCTTCTACACAGGTTTTGATAAATATCCCCTTTATGCTTATGTTTTTTTTAAATATCTTACCTTTTCCATTCTTGCAGCTAGGAATAAAATTATACTGAGAATTCCTATTCTGTACTGTTCACTTCTCAGCAGTATATAAAACTCATCAGCACATCCAAAAGAACTATTATAAATATGTAGGTACTTGCTGACATGGCCATGCCATGTGCAAATGCAAAAATTACAGAAGCACCTCAAGCTCTAAGATACATGTATAATATGAATAACTTTAAAGGGGTACTTCACAGCCGTGACGTCATGACCCCTGCTGCCCGCACCCAGCGTTTTAAATAAAATGGTCCGAACGCTGGGGCAGTAGAGTACCCCTTTAACCCCTTGGAACGGAGGGTTTTTCCACTTTCGTTTTTTCCTTCTTAGCTTTTAAAAATCATAACCCTTTAAATTTTGCACTTAAAAATCCATATGATGGCTTATTTTTTGTGCCACCAATTCTACTTTGTAATGACATCAGTTATTTTAGCCAAAAAATCTACGTTGAAACGGAAAAAAAAAATCATTGTGTGCCAAAATCGAAGAAAAAACACAATTTTGTAACTTTTGGGGGCTTCCGTTTCTACACAGTAAATTTTTTGGTAAAAAGGACACCTTCTCTTTATTCTGTTGGTCCATATGATTAAAATGATATCATATAAAATCATATCTACATGCAGGAAAATGTATACGTTTAAAATTGTCATCTTCTAACTGTCACGATGCCGGCTGGCAGGTAGTGGATCCTCTGTGCCAGAGAGGGATTGGCGTGGACCGTGCTAGTGGATCGGTTCTAAGTCACTACTGGTTTTCACCAGAGCCCGCCGCAAAGCGGGATGGTCTTGCTGCGGCGGTAGTGACCAGGTCGTATCCACTAGCAACGGCTCAACCTCTCTGGCTGCTGAAGATAGGCGCGGTACAAGGGAGTAGACAGAAGCAAGGTCGGACGTAGCAGAAGGTCGGGGCAGGCAGCAAGGATCGTAGTCAGGGGCAACGGCAGGAGATCTGGAACACAGGCTAGGAACACACAAGGAAACGCTTTCACTGGCACGATGGCAACAAGATCCGGCGAGGGAGTGAAGGGGAAGTGAGGTGATATAGGGAAGTGCACAGGTGATAACACTAATTGGAACCACTGCGCCAATCAGCGGCGCAGTGGCCCTTTAAAACGCAAAGACCCGGCGCGCGCGCGCCCTAGGGAGCGGGGCCGCGCGCGCCGGGACAGGACTGACGGAGAGCGAGTCAGGTACGGGAGCCGGGGTGCGCATCGCGAGCGGGCGCTACCCGCATCGCGAATCGCATCCCGGCTGGAGGCGGTATCGCAGCGCCCCGGGTCAGTGGAACTGACCGGAGCGCTGCAGTGAGGAGAGTGTAGCGAGCGCTCCGGGGAGGAGCGGGGACCCGGAGCGCTCGGCGTAACAGTACCCCCCCCCTTGGGTCTCCCCCTCTTCTTGGAGCCTGAGAACCTGAGGACCAGACTTTTGTCCAGGATATTGTCCTCAGGTTCCCAGGACCTCTCTTCTGGACCACAACCCTCCCAATCCACTAAAAAGAAGGTTTTCCCTCTGACCTTTTTTGATGCTAAAATCTCTTTGACGGAGAAGATGTCCGAGGAGCCGGAGACAGGAGTGGGAGGAACAGATTTGGGAGAGAAACGGTTAATGATAAGTGGTTTAAGAAGAGAAACGTGAAAGGCATTAGGAATACGAAGAGAAGGGGGAAGAAGAAGTTTGTAAGAGACAGGATTAATCTGGCGCAAAATTTTGAAAGGACCAAGATAGCGTGGTCCCAACTTATAGCTAGGGACACGGAAGCGGACATATTTAGCGGAGAGCCATACCTTGTCTCCAGGGGAAAAAATGGGAGGAGCTCTTCTTTTCTTATCCGCGAATTTCTTCATGCGTGAAGAAGCCTGTAAGAGAGAATTTTGGGTCTCTCTCCATATGATGGAAAGATCACGAGAAATTTCATCCACAGCGGGCAGACCAGAGGGCAAGGGGGTAGGGAGGGGAGGAAGAGGGTGACGGCCGTACACCACGAAAAATGGGGATTTGGAGGAAGATTCAGAGACTCTGAAATTATACGAGAATTCGGCCCAAGGTAGAAGATCTGCCCAGTCATCCTGGCGGGAGGAAACAAAATGTCGTAAATAATCACCCAAGACCTGGTTAATTCTTTCTACTTGTCCATTGGATTGAGGATGATATGCAGAAGAAAAATTTAATTTAATCTTGAGTTGTTTACAGAGAGCCCTCCAGAATTTAGACACGAATTGGACGCCTCTATCCGAGACGATCTGCGTAGGCAACCCGTGAAGACGAAAAATGTGTACAAAAAATTGTTTAGCCAACTGAGGCGCTGAAGGAAGACCAGGAAGAGGGATGAAATGTGCCATTTTGGAGAATCGATCAACGACCACCCAAATAACAGTGTTGCCATGGGATGGGGGTAAGTCAGTAATAAAATCCATACCAATCAGAGACCAAGGCTGTTCGGGGACAGGCAGAGGATGAAGAAAACCAGCGGGCTTCTGGCGAGGAGTCTTATCCCGGGCACAGATAGTGCAGGCTCGCACAAAGTCCACCACATCAGTCTCTAGAGTCGGCCACCAATAGAAGCGAGAGATGAGTTGCACAGATTTCTTGATGCCCGCATGACCTGCGAGATGGGAGGAGTGACCCCATTTGAGGATTCCGAGGCGTTGGCGTGGAGAAACAAAGGTCTTTCCTGGAGGAGTTTGCCTGATGGAGGCTGGAGAAGTGGAAATCAGGCAGTCAGGAGGAATGATGTGTTGAGGAGAGAGTTCAACTTCAGAAGCATCTGAGGAACGAGAGAGAGCATTCAAACAGACATTTCTCTATTTTGGCATAGAGTTGATTGTCACGAAGTCTCTGAAGAACCATACGGACATGCTGGCGGTGTTCTTCTAGATTGGCAGAAAAAATCAGGATATCGTCCAGATATACAACAACACAGGAGTATAGGAGATCACGAAAAATTTCATTAACAAAGTCTTGGAAGACGGCAGGGGCGTTGCACAGGCCAAAGGGCATGACCAGATACTCAAAGTGTCCATCTCTGGTGTTAAATGCCGTTTTCCATTCATCCCCCTCTCTGATGCGGATGAGATTATAAGCACCTCTTAAGTCCAGTTTGGTAAAAATGTGGGCACCTTGGAGGCGATCAAAGAGTTCAGAGATGAGGGGTAGGGGGTAGCGGTTCTTAACCGTGATTTTATTAAGACAGCGGTAGTCAATGCAAGGACGTAGAGAGCCATCTTTTTTGGACACAAAGAAAAATCCGGCTCCGGCAGGAGAGGAGGATTTACGGATAAAGCCCTTTTTTAAATTTTCCTGGACGTATTCAGACATGGCAAGAGTCTCTGGGACGGACAGAGGATAGATTCTGCCCCGGGGTGGAGTAGTGCCCGGGAGGAGGTCAATAGGACAATCATAAGGCCTGTGAGGAGGTAGAGTCTCAGCTTGTTTTTTGCAAAAAACGTCCGCAAAGTCCATATAGGCCTTAGGGAGACCGGTTACAGGAGGAACCACAGAGTCACGGCAAGGGTTACTGGGAACCGGTTTTAGGCAGTCCTTGGAACAAGAGGGCCCCCAACTCCTGATCTCCCCAGTGGACCAATCCAGGGTTGGGGAATGGAGTTGAAGCCAGGGAAGTCCAAGGAGAATTTCAGAAGTGCAATTGGGGAGGACCAAAAGTTCAATCCTCTCGTGATGAGATCCGATGCACATTAGAAGGGGCTCCGTGCGGAAACGTATGGTACAGTCCAATCTTTCATTGTTTACACAATTGATGTAGAGGGGTCTGGCGAGACTGGTCACCGGGATGTTGAACCTGTTGACGAGAGAGGCCAAAATAAAATTTCCTGCAGATCCGGAGTCCAAGAAGGCCACAGCAGAGAAGGAGAAGGCAGAGGCAGACATCCGCACAGGCACAGTAAGACGTGGAGAAGCAGAGTAGACATCAAGGACTGTCTCACCTTTGTGCGGAGTCAGCGTACGTCTTTCCAGGCGGGGAGGACGGATAGGACAATCCTTCAGGAAGTGTTCGGTACTAGCACAGTACAGGCAGAGATTCTCCATGCGGCGTCGTGTCCTCTCTTGAGGTGTCAGGCGAGACCGGTCGACCTGCATAGCCTCCACGGCAGGAGGCACAGGAACAGATTGCAGGGGACCAGAGGAGAGAGGAGCCGGGGAGAAGAAACGCCTCGTGCGAACAGAGTCCATATCCTGGCGGAGCTCCTGACGCCTTTCGGAAAAACGCATGTCAATGCGAGTGGCTAGGTGAATGAGTTCATGTAGATTAGCAGGGATTTCTCGTGCGGCCAGAACATCTTTAATGTTGCTGGATAGGCCTTTTTTAAAGGTCGCGCAGAGTGCCTCATTATTCCAGGCTAATTCTGAAGCAAGAGTACGGAATTGTACGGCATACTCGCCAACGGAAGAATTACCCTGGACCAGGTTCAACAGGGCAGTCTCAGCAGAAGAGGCTCGGGCAGGTTCCTCAAAGACACTTCGAATTTCCGAGAAGAAGGAGTGTACAGAGGCAGTGACGGGGTCATTGCGGTCCCAGAGCGGTGTGGCCCAAGACAGGGCTTTTCCAGACAGAAGGCTGACTACGAAAGCCACCTTAGACCTTTCAGTGGGGAACTGGTCCGACATCATCTCCAAGTGCAATGAACATTGGGAAAGAAAGCCACGGCAAAACTTAGAGTCCCCATCAAATTTATCCGGCAAGGATAGTCGTAGTCCAGAAGCGGCCACTCGCTGTGGAGGAGGTGCAGGAGCTGGCGGAGGAGATGATTGCTGGAGCTGTGGTAGTAACTGTTGTAGCATAACAGTCAGTTGAGACAGCTGTTGGCCTTGTTGCGCTATCTGTTGTGACTGCTGGGCGACCACCGTGGTGAGGTCAGCGACAACTGGCAGAGGAACTTCAGCGGGATCCATGGCCGGATCTACTGTCACGATGCCGGCTGGCAGGTAGTGGATCCTCTGTGCCAGAGAGGGATTGGCGTGGACCGTGCTAGTGGATCGGTTCTAAGTCACTACTGGTTTTCACCAGAGCCCGCCGCAAAGCGGGATGGTCTTGCTGCGGCGGTAGTGACCAGGTCGTATCCACTAGCAACGGCTCAACCTCTCTGGCTGCTGAAGATAGGCGCGGTACAAGGGAGTAGACAGAAGCAAGGTCGGACGTAGCAGAAGGTCGGGGCAGGCAGCAAGGATCGTAGTCAGGGGCAACGGCAGGAGATCTGGAACACAGGCTAGGAACACACAAGGAAACGCTTTCACTGGCACGATGGCAACAAGATCCGGCGAGGGAGTGAAGGGGAAGTGAGGTGATATAGGGAAGTGCACAGGTGATAACACTAATTGGAACCACTGCGCCAATCAGCGGCGCAGTGGCCCTTTAAAACGCAAAGACCCGGCGCGCGCGCGCCCTAGGGAGCGGGGCCGCGCGCGCCGGGACAGGACTGACGGAGAGCGAGTCAGGTACGGGAGCCGGGGTGCGCATCGCGAGCGGGCGCTACCCGCATCGCGAATCGCATCCCGGCTGGAGGCGGTATCGCAGCGCCCCGGGTCAGTGGAACTGACCGGAGCGCTGCAGTGAGGAGAGTGTAGCGAGCGCTCCGGGGAGGAGCGGGGACCCGGAGCGCTCGGCGTAACACTAACCCCTATAACTTTTTTTTTATTTCGTACGGGGCGGTTTGAGGGCAAATTTTTGGCGCCATAATCTGAAGTTTTTAGCAGTACAATTTTTGTATTGATCGGACTTTTTGTTCGCTTTTCATAAATTTTTTCATGATATAAAAAGTGACCAAAAATACGCTATTTTGAACTTTGGATTTGACCGTGCGGTTTAATTAACAATATATTTTTATAATTCGGACATTTTCGCATGCGAAGATATCACATATGTTTATTTTTATTTACACAGTTTTTTTTTTTTTTATGGGAAAAGGGGGGTGATTCAAACTTTTATTATGGAAGGGGTTAAATGATCTTTATTCACTTTTTTTTCACTTTTTTTTTGCAGTGTTATAGCTCCCATAGGGGGCTATAACACTGCACATACTGATCTTTTACATTGATCAATGGTTTCTCATAGGAAACCATTGATCAATAATTCTGCCGCTTGACTGCTCATGCCTGGATTTCAGTCACTGAGCAGTCATTCGGCGATCGGACAGCGAGCTGTCCTACAGCTGTTTGGGATGCCGCGATTTCGCCGTGGCGATCCCGAACAGCCCCCTGAGCTAACCGGCATTCGTTTACTTTCACTTAAGTTCAAAGTTGAACGCCGCGTCTTAAGGGTTACTAGCGCGCAGCCACGGGTCCCGGCCATTAGCCACAAGACAATTAGGCTAAGTTTCCACTTGTTTTTTTTCTGGCAGTTTTTGAGCCAAAGTTAGAAGTGGTTCTGTAAGTATTAGAATACCTAAGTTCCACCACTCCTGGAGGAACAAAATTATAGCCAATTGCTTTCTACCCCTATTGTTGCATTCTGCTGAGGAAAGTTTTTTTGGGAGAGAAATCCACATGGATGTAATAGGCTCTATCAAGTAGGAAGTTTAGAAAAGTGGGTGTCTACTCCCGTCTCAGACGCATCGACCAACCAACCAGGATGGGAGCTGTGACAAAAACAGTTTTAATGATTTTAACCTGGGAAACCGGAGACCACACAGTTGTGAATGTGCGATTGGAGGGGTGTGCACTTTCTTTAGGGGAGGGGGACTTTTTTATTTTTTTCTCATTTTATTATTTTATTTAGATCACTGCTACCAACGATCTATATAAACTACCAAAGAGAGGGCCATTAGGTACGATGTACTAAGTATGTGTCTCAGATGGAAACACTCACTATAACAAAACCTATCACATAACCACTGAGACAAAAAAATTTGCAAAAATAGTGTACAATCTTTATTAGGGTGCATAGATACATAAAATCACAATTAAAATTAAAATGGAACAGAGACAGACAGAAAATACAGGCGTCTCATACAGTACGTTATTCACATTCCCTGAAGAAGCTTCACATTCCCTGAAGAAGCTCATTGTGAAACGGTGTTGGGGTGGTGGTCTCTGCTGGTAACGGTGTCCGGTTCTAACTTGTGCATCATGTGTCATCTGACCGTTCCTTATTCTTGGACCATGGCATGTTGAGGTGATATGTGCCATATTTTGGTGGGTCTTCACCTGAATTTGTGCTAGGGTTACAGGGTCTAGTGGTCTGGTTATGATACTATATGTTCCATGCACGATCGCACCTGTATCTTTGGGACCCCTATTGTTGTGTTATGTGCAGTATATTTGGGTAGTCTTTAGGTACTTATTATGGGCATTGTGCTAATATGTATATATAGCTGCTCCTTTTACCCATATACCTTTATGGAATAACTCTAGATAGTCCCTGCACTAGAATACTCACCTTACGTACTGTATGAGACGCCTGTATTTTCTGTCTGTCTCTGTTCCATTTTAATTTTAATTGTGATTTTATGTATCTATGCACCCTAATAAAGATTGTACACTATTTTTGCAAACATTTTTGTCTCAGTGGTTATGTGATGTGGTTGCAACAATCTATATAGTCAAGCATTGGAGAGAAGACGCAGATGGCATCTTTTCTGCAAGCCTCTGGGCCACTTTGTTAAGGGAAGCCCTGTCATCACTCTGATGTAGCAAAAGGAATAGAGGGCGCAACCTAGCGCATTACCACTTAAAAATACAAGGGTGAACACAGGTAAATACAATGCTCACCCAGGATGTTACACTCGCCAAGTGTAACAATGGAAAAAGGCTTGTGTAAAAGTATGCCGGCAGCCGGTCCACCTCAGGACAGATAGACAAAAAGCCAAGGAGCCTCCAGGGGAGCGGCGGACATCAACAGGCCCAGCACACTCATGGGGTAGAATATACTTTAATCACCCATCATGCAACGCGTTTCACAGATTATCTGCTTCATCAGGCAAACTCAGGTGAGTGCAGGCATGCCATATAGAGGGAGCTGGGTGGTTAACCCTCCAGGTGAGCCCATGAGGGATTAACCCCCAGGGCTCCACTGGAGGGGAACCACCCAGTATACAAAGATACACATATATAAAAGGAAAGGGGGGGGGGGGGTCACATATGAGCAATGTATATAAAAAAGACCATATATAAAAAAATGTAGATATATATATATATATATATATATATATATATATAAAATATAAACTTATATGTTAGTATATAAAGGAATGCAGGGGTTGTGGAGCACCCAGCCATCTGACCACTATATTGAATGGAGTAGGAAATTATACTCAAACCATAATATGTAAATGGAAAATCGACTGGTAGAGAGAAGATGATAAATGAGTGAGTATGGAAAAAATAATAAATAAAAACAGAAAAAAAAAATATATGTATATATATAAATAATAATAAATAAATATAAATAAAAATAAGTAAAACATTTTTATAAAAGTGAATAAAATAAAATAACATAAAAATCATAAACATAAAAAAAATGTATCTTCTTTTTATCCTTTACATCACCGTGGTGTCCATCTTGAAACTTTTTATTCTTTGGTGTCTAAGGAATTCTCACAAATTCGTGATTATATAAGCCCCACCTCCAAGAATGATAACCTCACTACCCAAGAAAGAAGTGCAATTAAATCCTTGCAGAACAATAAATCTATAGTGATTCGTCCAGCGGATAAGGGTGGGGGTATTGCCATCTTAGACAGATCCGCTTACATTAAAGAATCACTTAGAATATTGTCGGATGATGAATATTACGAAGTATTACCAACTGACCCTTCATCCCAATACTTTTTGGACTATAAGATTCTCATCAATAAAGCTAGAGATGATTCTCTTGTGAATAAAAAAGAGTTTGACTTCCTGAACATCAAACACTATTCTCTCTCCACCTTCTATTATTTGCCTAAACTTCACAAATCTGTCACCAATCCACCCGGACGCCCTATTATTTCTGGTGTAGGATCTCTTACTTCTCATCTTTCTCACTATATAGATTTGTTTTTGCAACACTACGTAGTACAACTCCCTTCCTACCTGAAAGATTGTACCCAATTAATTAGGGAAATCTGTTCTTTACACCTCTCTTCTAATTTTTCTTTTCTCACTTTAGATGTCTTTGCACTCTATTCTAATATCACCACCCCTATAGGTTTGGCAGCGGTTCGGGATACATTACACCTTGACTCCATTCTCTCACCCCCCCCCCCCCCCCCCCCAATCTGACTTCCTCATTAGGGCCATGGAATTTATTTTGGAACACAATGGGGGAGATTTATCAAACGATTTAGACTGGTTTTTCCTGTCTAAATTTGTCGCACAGAAAGTCGCAGTCTAAATATGTGCGACTTTTCTGCGACTTTTGCTGTAGAGGATTTTTAGAACATGATGCATGCAAGTCTATTTTAGACGGAAATGCATTGGAAAATGCATTGGTGCTGAATTTATCAAGTGCGACTTTTGTGCGACAAGTCGCATCTGCCCAAAATACGCTGAAATGTCAGACCATGTTGGAGCAGGTCTAAATGCAGATTAAGCTGTAGACCCTGAAGTCTGAGCACAGAATTTATCAAGGGCTGTGAGATCTTTGATAAATTAGGAGCACAATAGACAGGAGACTACCACATACGCTGGTCTATAAGCATACCCATAATAGACTAGATTAGTAAATGTCCCCCAATGTTTTTGAATTTGATAATATTATTTATAGGCAGAGGCGGGGCTGCGCGATGGGGACTCGATTCACGCCCAGTTATGCCAATTTGGTTATGGGGAGTTTCGAGTCCCTATTCATCGCGCAGTCCCCCCCTCTGTCATCATGTTCTATTTTTCAGAAGATTTATAGATGATTTGTTTTTTATTTGGTCGGGCAGTGCACAACAGGCCATTGAGTTTGTTGACCACATCAATTCCAACGATTGGAGACTCAAATTCACTCTCCATCACTCTGCAGACAGTATTGAATTTCTAGATTTACTCATCAAGAAGGATGAGATAGGTAATATTACCACTGAAACGTTCTTTAAATCTGTGGACGTGAACAGTCTTCTCGCGTTCAATAGCGCCCATTATCCGAAATGGATCTCTAATGTACCCTACAGTCAGTATTTAAGAGTTAGGAAAAATTGTATCTCTGATGGGGATTTTGTTAAACAATCACGCATACTCCAACAAAGGTTTAAAAATAAAGGTTACCCACAATCAATGTTAAATAATGCATACAACCGTGTCAAAGACAAACAACAGGTCAGCCTGGTACAGCCCAAGCCAGTGGAACATTTTGCAAACGGAATTAACAATGGTAACAACTATAAATACAATTTTATTACGAATTACAATTGTGCATCCATAGAAATAAAAAGCATACTTTTGTAATATTGGGGAATACTCAAAGATGACCCAATTTTGAATAAGTCACTCCCTCAACATCTGGGGGTAACCTTTCGGAGATCTAGCAATCTCCGTAATTTACTAGCTCCCAGCAAGTTAAAACCCCTTGATAAATCAGTAAAAAATTATACTACGTCCCAAGGGGCGCCAGGGATGTACCCCTGTAATCATGGGAGATGTTTGTGCTGTTTCATGATTATAGGGGGTACAAATAGTTTTCTGTCCAACCAGTCCGGATTATCCTACACCATAAAAGGTATACATAATTGTGACAGCTCATATGTCATATATCTATTGACCTGTGTTTGTGGCATGCAATATGTGGGCCGCACGGTTCAGGCCGTGCGGTCCCGCATGAACAAACACAGGTCAAACATCAACAGAAATTTTCTCCTCCATAGCGTTTCACGTCACGTTGCATCAAAACACAATAAAGATATTAACAGCATTAAATTAACCATCATTGAAACTATTCCAGACAACATCCGTAACAGATTCAGGAGACTGATTAATAAAGAGTCATTTTGGATTTGAACGAGACAATTGAAAATGCCCGGTAATTATTTATTATTTTTAATTTTAATTTAATTTAATTTTATTTATTGTATACATTTTTTTTTATGTTTATGATTTTTATGTTATTTTATTTTATTCATTTTTATATATTTTTTTATTTATTTTTATTTATATTTATATTTTATTTTTATTCATATTTATTTATTATTATTTTTATATTTATTTTTATTTATTTAATTTTTTCTGTTTTATTTATTATTTTTTCCATACTCACTCATTTATCATCTTCTCTCTACAAGTTGATTTTCCATTTACGTATTATGGTTTGAGTATAATGCCCTACTCCATTCAATATAGTGGTCAGATGGCTGGGTGCTCCACAACCCCTGCATTCCTTTATATACTAACATATAAGTTTATATTACATAGTTACATAGTTAGTACGGTCGAAAAAAGATATATGTCCATCAAGTTCAACCAGGGAATTAAGGGGTAGGGGTGTGGCGTGATATTGGGGAAGGGATGGGATTTTATATTTCTTCATAAGCATTAATGTTATTTTGTTCCAGGAATGTATCTAATCCTGTTTTAAAGCTGTTCATTTTTCCTGCTGTGACCAGTTCCTGAGGTAGACTGTTCCATAAGTTCACAGTTCTCATGGTAAAGAAGGCGTGTCGCCCCTTGAGACTAAACTTTTTCTTCTCCAGACGGAGGGAGTGCCCCCTCGTCCTTTGGGGGGGTTTAACCTGGAACAGTTTTTCTACATATTTTTTGTATGGGCCATTAATATACTTATATACGTTTATCATATCCCCCCTTAAACGTCTCTTCTCAAGACTAAACAATTGTAACTCCTTTAATCGCTCCTCATAACTAAGATGTTCCATGCCCCATATTAGTTTAGTCGCGCGTCTCTGCACCCTTTCCAGCTCCACAGTGTCCCTTTTATGTACAGGTGACCAAAACTGAACAGCATATTCCAGGTGAGGCCGTACCAATGCTTTATAATATATGTATGTTATATATGTAAATATATATAAAATAAGTTATATATGTAAATATATGTTTTCATTTTTTTTTATATATGGTATTTTGTATATACATTGCTCAAATGTGAACCCCCCCCCCCCCTTCCTTTTATATATGTGTATCTTTGTATACTGGGTGGTTCCCCTCCAGTGGAGCCCTGGGGGTTAATCCTTCATGGGCTCACCTGGAGGGTTAACCACCCAGCTACCTATTTAGAGCATGCCTGTACTCACCTGAGTATGCCTGATGATAATCTGTTAAATGCGTTGCATGATGGGTGATTAACCCCTTACCGCAAATTGACGTTCATAAACGTCCTAAGTGCTGTCCCTGTCTATAACGCGGGGTCCCGCCATAGCGGGATGGTCCCGGCGCCTATTCACAGCCAGGGCCCGCGGCTAATAGCGATCGTTCGGCCACACTCTATTAACCCTTCCGATGCGGCGCTCAAAGCTGAGGGCCGCATCGAAAGTGAAACTAAATGCTTCCCGGCTGCTCAGTCGGGCTGATCGGGGTCATCGCGATAAAATCGCGAGGCCCCGATCAGCTACTCGTAGAGAAGAAGGTCTCTTACCTTCTCCGGTGGCGTCCGGGCTCCGATTGATTACTCCCAGCCTGAGTTACAGGCTGGAGCAATCAATCACCGATTTCACTGATTGTTGCCATGCAACGGCAAGGCAGCAGTCTGTGAATGAAATCAGCCATTGCAAGCTGATAGGTCTCTATGGCACCTATCAGCTTGCAAAAAAAAAGTGTAAAAAAAAAGTTAACCCTTTCAGGTATTCCCTTCTGAATTAATAGTTTAAATCACCCGGCATTTCCTAGTAACAAAATAAAACAGAGTAAATAAAAATACACATGTGGTATCACCGCGTGCGGAAATGTCCGAATTATAAAAATATACCGCTTTTTAAACCGCACGTTCAATGGCGTACACGCAAAAAAATTCCAAAGTCCAAAATAGCGCATCAAACCTATATAAGTAGGGTATCATTTTAACCGTATGGACCTACAGAATAAAGATAAGGTGTCATTTTTACCGAAAAATTTACTGCGTAGAAACGGAAGCCCCCAAAATTTACAAAATGGCATTTTTTCTTTAAGTTTGTCGCACAATGAATTTTTTTTCTGTTTTGCCGTGGATTTTTTGGTAAAATGACTAATGTCACTGCAAAGTAGAATTGGTGGAACAAAAAATAAGCCATAATACAGATTTTTAGGAGTAAAATTTAAAGGGTTATGATTTTTTAAAGGCAAGGAGGAAAAAACGAAAATGCAAAAACGTGAAATCGCTCAGTCCTTAAGGGGTTAAAGTGTATTCTACCCCACGAGTGTGTCCAGCGCCTGTTGATGTCCGCCGCTCCCCTGGAGGCTCCATGGCTTTTTATTACTCTGACGTAACAGGCTTGCTTAGCAACTGCCTGAATGTGGGAGCACAGCATTATGATACAGTATCTCACATAAGTGAGTCCATTCCTACAATTTATGTAAATATTTTTTCATGTGACAACAACACTGCTACAATGTAAAGAGTTTCATTTTTTCCCTCTAAATAACTTAAAGGGGTATTCCAGGCAAAAACTTTTTATATATATATATATATATATATATATATATATATATATATATATATATATATATATATCAACTGACTCCAGAAAGTTAAACAGATTTGTAAATTACTTCTATTAAAAAATCTTAATCCCTTCAGTACTTATGAGCTTCTGAAGTTAAGGTTGTTCTTTTCTGTCTAAGTCCTCTGTGAAGACACCTGTCTCAGGAAACGCCCAGTTTAAAAGCAAATCCCCATAGCAAACCTCTTCTAAACTGGGCGTTTCCCGAGACAGGTGTCATCAGAGAGCACTTAGACAGAAAAGAACAACCTTAACTTCAGAAGTTAATACGTACTGAAAGGATTAAGATTTTTTTAATAGAAGTAATTTACAAATCTGTTTAACTTTCTGGAGCCAGTTCATATATATAAAAAAGTTTTTGCCTGGAATACCCCTTTAACATACAGACATTAATGTCTAAACTTTGCGATCCCCCACATTCCATTTGAGGATGCTCAATAGGGTTTAGATCTGAAGACATTCTAGGCCAGTCCATCACCTTTACCATCAGCTTCTTTAGCAAACCAGTGGTCATCTTGGAGATGTGTTTGGGGTCGTTATAATGTTGGAATACTGCCCTGCGGCCCAGTATCTGAAGGGAGGGGATCATGCTCTGCTTCAATATGTCACAGTAAATGTTGGCATTCATTGTCCCCTAAATGAACTGTAGCTCCCCAGTGGCAGTAGCACTCATGCAGGCCCAGACCATGACACTCCCACCACCATGCTTAAAGGGGTATTCCAGGAATTTTTTTTATCATTTGACTATGCTACAGGGGCTGTAAAGTTGGCGTAGTTCATAATATAGTGTCTGTACCTGTGTGTGATGGTTTTCTCACAATTCTTATGTGATTTTCACCCCGATATTTATTTTTAACAGCATACAAAATGACTGTTGTCTCAAATGTTTCCCAGGTTGCTATGCGGCCGAGACTTGACTCACTAGTCAGCTGATGACAGGGAGCCTGTCTGCTTCAATGGGTGGAGAGATCGCTTGGTGGGAGAGAGATCAATCTGCAAATAATATAACAGCTGTAGGTACCCTGATTGAAAACCACAGGTCTTTTGAATGAATGTAGCTCATTTATGTTTCAATGGGTGGGGTGTCTGATTTGTGGGAGGGAGAAAAATGGAATTATGGGATTTTTTGTCAAAAATGAAAAATCAAACAGTAAATACCAGTTCACAAAAATCTAGCCACAGTGTTCTGGTAATCTCACAACATAGCCATTTATCCCCAAGACAAGCACAGATCCTTCCTAAACATGTCCATTACTGTCTGGCAGGTACGTACTAAAATCACCTTATGGTGCATAACCCCTTTAACTGTAGACAAGACACACGTTTGACACAATCTGAACCAAACAAGTTAATCTTGGTCTCATCGGACCACAGAACATAGTGACAGTAATCCATGTCCTTAGTCTTCTTGTCTTCAGCAAACTGTTTGCGGTATTTCTTATTCTTCATCTTTAAAAGAGGCTTTCTTCTGGGACGACAGCATCTGAGCACTGACAGGCTTACCCCCACCCCTTCAACCTAAGCAGCAATGCTGACTGCTCCCATACGTCTATTTACCAAAGACAACCTTTGGCTATGACACTGAGCACGTGCACTGAACTTCATCGGTCAACCATGTTAAGGCCTGTTCTATATGGAACCTGTTATGTAAAACGGCTGTATGATCTTGTCCACTGTGTTGCAGGTCACTTTCAGGGTCTTGGCAATCTTCCTATAGCCTAGGCCATCTTTATGTAGATAACAATTTTTTTTCAGATTTCAGTCCAAGGGTTCAGATTCACAATTTAGGGTATGTTCACACAGCAGATTTCTTTTGCAGAATGTTCACCCAGAAAATTTTCGACCAGACAGCAAGACGGCAATGCATTTCCAAGCGGATTTTGCATAATTGCTACGTCAATTCTTTCTGCAAAGGCCTGAATCAAAATTCTTGTAAAATCTATCGATATTAAAACAAGTATATCTTTTGCATCCATATGCATTAGATCTAGGGATGTAGAGGAATAATGTCTTTTCACTATGATGCATGTAGGATGCAGATGTGTTGTGATAAAAAGCTATTGTGCTAAACATAGGATGCATATCGGGGTGTCATTGTGTCATGGCTTTTTTGGGGCTGAAAGGGCACAGCAGAGAACTCTTAAAAGAGGGAGCCATTTCACTCTTGTGGGCTATAGACCACTTCAGGCTTGTGGCCTATGGCAATCAGCATTATGCCATGTTGCTGTCAGCACAGGAAGAGGTCTGTAGTGAGAGTAGGAGAGTTTTTCCTTTTATTGTGTAAACATGATTTGATAAGTAGCAGTTCTTACACTAAAGAGGGTAAAATTACTGTGTAGGAGCCGTAAGGAAACATTTTTTACTGTGAAGGGGCATTATGGGGGCACTATGAGTGTGCTAGGACACTTATAGTGTGTGAGGCAAAAAGAGTGGCTTTATTACTTTGTAGGGTCAGCAAGGGGCACCATTCGGATATGTTCACACACTGCAGATTTGCTGCAGATAAGTTGCCATAAATGTGCACTGATTCTGTTCCAAAATGATACAGTAATTGAAATCAGTGGCAGAAAATCCGTAGAAGATCTGTAGCATGTGAACGTGCCTGTACACAAAGTGGGCACTATCACTGTATTAAAGCCATTAAAGCCATTTAAAACAGTCATCACTGTTTTAAAAACAAAAATTTTAACATAATTTGTGAGATTTATCAAAACCTCTCAATCAAAATATTTGAAAAGTTGACCGTTGCTATCAATTAGGCTATCAATGAGTTTACATATGAACTCAACGCAACAGATGATACAACTGATGACAACATGCATCAGTTGAATATAACACACGTGTAGGGCAATTAAATGTTTTTTTTTTTCTTTTATTTTTTCTTTTAATATTAAACAATTACAAAAATACATTGTACAAATCCAATAAAACAACATCACCAATCGGGAGAAAAGCAAAAGCCATAGAAGCCAAATAGCCATACTTGTTTACATCTAAGAGTATATCTAATCAACATCCCCCCCCCATCCCCCCCCCCCACCCACTGGCACCGAGAAGAGCAAAGAGTAGAGAAAAAAAAAAAGGAAGAACTTTTAAGTCTACCATAAATTCCACATTTTTCTACATTCTCTTTGACCCCCCCTACTCCTCATCCATCTAAACTCCTTATTTTTCATGGTTTTCAAACCTTCCTTCCATTCCTCTATTTGCAGTTCTTTAGGGGATATCCAATTCCTTAATATAATCAGTCTGGCGAAGAACAAAATCCGATGTAGTAGGCACTCAAATTTGCCCATCTTACCAATAGCTCCCAGCAGTATAAACTCTATCGTACGAGGTACCTTCACAGGGATTTTACTTTCTACCTCTTTTATTACAGATTCCCAGAAAACAGATATCTTCTCGCACGACCAAAAGCTATGTAAATAGTCCGCTTCTTCCAGACCACATTTAACACACTGTGAAGTGATTCTCACCCCTATCCTATGTAAATGAAGCGCGGAATAGTGGGTCCTGTGTAATATCTTAAATTGTGTAATTTTATGTTCCATATTACGAGAAACCTTGCTTATATTTTGGGCCATAATGTCCCAGTCTTCCTCAGACACAGTACCCACTGTTACGCCGAGCGCTCCGGGTCCCCGCTCCTCCCCGGAGCGCTCGCTGCACTCTCCTCACTGCAGCGCTCCGGTCAGTTCCACTGACCCGGGGCGCTGCGATACCGCCTCCAGCCGGGATGCGATTCGCGATGCGGGTAGCGCCCGCTCGCGATGCGCACCCCGGCTCCCGTACCTGACTCGCTCTCCGTCAGTCCTGTCCCGGCGCGCGCGGCCCCGCTCCCTAGGGCGCGCGCGCGCCGGGTCTTTGCGATTTAAAGGGCCACTGCGCCGCTGATTGGCGCAGTGGTTCCAATTAGTGTTTTCACCTGTGCACTTCCCTATATCACCTCACTTCCCCTTCACTCCCTCGCCGGATCTTGTTGCCATCGTGCCAGTGAAAGCGTTTCCTTGTGTGTTCCTAGCCTGTGTTCCAGACCTCCTGCCGTTGCCCCTGACTACGATCCTTGCTGCCTGCCCCGACCTTCTGCTACGTCCGACCTTGCTTCTGTCTACTCCCTTGTACCGCGCCTATCTTCAGCAGCCAGAGAGGTTGAGCCGTTGCTAGTGGATACGACCTGGTCACTACCGCCGCAGCAAGACCATCCCGCTTTGCGGCGGGCTCTGGTGAAAACCAGTAGTGACTTAGAACCGATCCACTAGCACGGTCCACGCCAATCCCTCTCTGGCACAGAGGATCCACTACCTGCCAGCCGGCATCGTGACAGTAGATCCGGCCATGGATCCCGCTGAAGTTCCTCTGCCAGTTGTCGCTGACCTCACCACGGTGGTCGCCCAGCAGTCACAACAGATAGCGCAACAAGGCCAACAGCTGTCTCAACTGACTGTTATGCTACAACAGTTACTACCACAGCTCCAGCAATCATCTCCTCCGCCAGCTCCTGCACCTCCTCCGCAGCGAGTGGCCGCTTCTGGACTACGACTATCCTTGCCGGATAAATTTGATGGGGACTCTAAGTTTTGCCGTGGCTTTCTTTCCCAATGTTCATTGCACTTGGAGATGATGTCGGACCAGTTCCCCACTGAAAGGTCTAAGGTGGCTTTCGTAGTCAGCCTTCTGTCTGGAAAAGCCCTGTCTTGGGCCACACCGCTCTGGGACCGCAATGACCCCGTCACTGCCTCTGTACACTCCTTCTTCTCGGAAATTCGAAGTGTCTTTGAGGAACCTGCCTGAGCCTCTTCTGCTGAGACTGCCCTGTTGAACCTGGTCCAGGGTAATTCTTCCGTTGGCGAGTATGCCGTACAATTCCGTACTCTTGCTTCAGAATTATCCTGGAATAATGAGGCACTCTGCGCGACCTTTAAAAAAGGCCTATCCAGCAACATTAAAGATGTTCTGGCCGCACGAGAAATCCCTGCTAATCTACATGAACTCATTCACCTAGCCACTCGCATTGACATGCGTTTTTCCGAAAGGCGTCAGGAGCTCCGCCAGGATATGGACTCTGTTCGCACGAGGCGTTTCTTCTCCCCGGCTCCTCTCTCCTCTGGTCCCCTGCAATCTGTTCCTGTGCCTCCCGCCGTGGAGGCTATGCAGGTCGACCGGTCTCGCCTGACACCTCACGAGAGGACACGACGCCGCATGGAGAATCTCTGCCTGTACTGTGCTAGTACCGAACACTTCCTGAAGGATTGTCCTATCCGTCCTCCCCGCCTGGAAAGACGTACGCTGACTCCGCACAAAGGTGAGACAGTCCTTGATGTCTACTCTGCTTCTCCACGTCTTACTGTGCCTGTGCGGATGTCTGCCTCTGCCTTCTCCTTCTCTGCTGTGGCCTTCTTGGACTCCGGATCTGCAGGAAATTTTATTTTGGCCTCTCTCGTCAACAGGTTCAACATCCCGGTGACCAGTCTCGCCAGACCCCTCTACATCAATTGTGTAAACAATGAAAGATTGGACTGTACCATACGTTTCCGCACGGAACCCCTTCTAATGTGCATCGGATCTCATCACGAGAGGATTGAACTTTTGGTCCTCCCCAATTGCACTTCTGAAATTCTCCTTGGACTTCCCTGGCTTCAACTTCATTCCCCAACCCTGGATTGGTCCACTGGGGAGATCAGGAGTTGGGGGCCCTCTTGTTCCAAGGACTGCCTAAAACCGGTTTCCAGTAACCCTTGCCGTGACTCTGTGGTTCCTCCTGTAACCGGTCTCCCTAAGGCCTATATGGACTTTGCGGACGTTTTTTGCAAAAAACAAGCTGAGACTCTACCTCCTCACAGGCCTTATGATTGTCCTATTGACCTCCTCCCGGGCACTACTCCACCCCGGGGCAGAATCTATCCTCTGTCCGTCCCAGAGACTCTTGCCATGTCTGAATACGTCCAGGAAAATTTAAAAAAGGGCTTTATCCGTAAATCCTCCTCTCCTGCCGGAGCCGGATTTTTCTTTGTGTCCAAAAAAGATGGCTCTCTACGTCCTTGCATTGACTACCGCGGTCTTAATAAAATCACGGTTAAGAACCGCTACCCCCTACCCCTCATCTCTGAACTCTTTGATCGCCTCCAAGGTGCCCACATTTTTACCAAACTGGACTTAAGAGGTGCTTATAATCTCATCCGCATCAGAGAGGGGGATGAATGGAAAACGGCATTTAACACCAGAGATGGACACTTTGAGTATCTGGTCATGCCCTTTGGCCTGTGCAACGCCCCTGCCGTCTTCAAAGACTTTGTTAATGAAATTTTTCGTGATCTCCTATACTCCTGTGTTGTTGTATATCTGGACGATATCCTGATTTTTTCTGCCAATCTAGAAGAACACCGCCAGCATGTCCGTATGGTTCTTCAGAGACTTCGTGACAATCAACTCTATGCCAAAATAGAGAAATGTCTGTTTGAATGCCAATCTCTTCCTTTCCTAGGATACTTGGTCTCTGGCCAGGGACTACAAATGGATCCAGACAAACTCTCTGCCGTCTTAGATTGGCCACGCCCCTCCGGACTCCGTGCCATCCAACGTTTTTTGGGGTTCGCCAATTATTACAGGCAATTTATTCCACATTTTTCTACCGTTGTGGCTCCTATTGTGGCTTTAACCAAAAAAAATGCCGATCCCAAGTCTTGGCCTCCTCAAGCGGAAGACGCCTTTAAACGGCTCAAGTCTGCCTTTTCTTCGGCTCCCGTGCTCTCCAGACCTGACCCATCTAAACCCTTCCTATTGGAGGTTGATGCCTCCTCAGTGGGAGCTGGAGCTGTCCTTCTACAAAAAAACTCTACCGGGCATGCTGTTACTTGTGGTTTTTTTTCTAGGACCTTCTCTCCGGCGGAGAGGAACTACTCCATCGGGGATCGAGAGCTTCTAGCCATTAAATTAGCACTTGAGGAATGGAGGCATCTGCTGGAGGGATCAAGATTTCCAGTTATTATTTACACCGATCACAAGAACCTCTCCTACCTCCAGTCTGCCCAACGGCTGAATCCTCGTCAGGCCAGGTGGTCTCTGTTCTTTGCCCGATTTAATTTTGAAATTCACTTTCGGCCTGCCGATAAGAACATTAGGGCCGATGCTCTCTCTCGTTCCTCAGATGCTTCTGAAGTTGAACTCTCTCCTCAACACATCATTCCTCCTGACTGCCTGATTTCCACTTCTCCAGCCTCCATCAGGCAAACTCCTCCAGGAAAGACCTTTGTTTCTCCACGCCAACGCCTCGGAATCCTCAAATGGGGTCACTCCTCCCATCTCGCAGGTCATGCGGGCATCAAGAAATCTGTGCAACTCATCTCTCGCTTCTATTGGTGGCCGACTCTAGAGACTGATGTGGTGGACTTTGTGCGAGCCTGCACTATCTGTGCCCGGGATAAGACTCCTCGCCAGAAGCCCGCTGGTTTTCTTCATCCTCTGCCTGTCCCCGAACAGCCTTGGTCTCTGATTGGTATGGATTTTATTACTGACTTACCCCCATCCCATGGCAACACTGTTATTTGGGTGGTCGTTGATCGATTCTCCAAAATGGCACATTTCATCCCTCTTCCTGGTCTTCCTTCAGCGCCTCAGTTGGCTAAACAATTTTTTGTACACATTTTTCGTCTTCACGGGTTGCCTACGCAGATCGTCTCGGATAGAGGCGTCCAATTCGTGTCTAAATTCTGGAGGGCTCTCTGTAAACAACTCAAGATTAAATTAAATTTTTCTTCTGCATATCATCCTCAATCCAATGGACAAGTAGAAAGAATTAACCAGGTCTTGGGTGATTATTTACGACATTTTGTTTCCTCCCGCCAGGATGACTGGGCAGATCTTCTACCTTGGGCCGAATTCTCGTATAATTTCAGAGTCTCTGAATCTTCCTCCAAATCCCCATTTTTCGTGGTGTACGGCCGTCACCCTCTTCCTCCCCTCCCTACCCCCTTGCCCTCTGGTCTGCCCGCTGTGGATGAAATTTCTCGTGATCTTTCCATCATATGGAGAGAGACCCAAAATTCTCTCTTACAGGCTTCTTCACGCATGAAGAAATTCGCGGATAAGAAAAGAAGAGCTCCTCCCATTTTTTCCCCTGGAGACAAGGTATGGCTCTCCGCTAAATATGTCCGCTTCCGTGTCCCTAGCTATAAGTTGGGACCACGCTATCTTGGTCCTTTCAAAATTTTGCGCCAGATTAATCCTGTCTCTTACAAACTTCTTCTTCCTCCTTCTCTTCGTATTCCTAATGCCTTTCACGTTTCTCTTCTTAAACCACTTATCATTAACCGTTTCTCTCCCAAATCTGTTCCTCCCACTCCTGTCTCCGGCTCCTCGGACATCTTCTCCGTCAAAGAGATTTTAGCATCAAAAAAGGTCAGAGGGAAAACCTTCTTTTTAGTGGATTGGGAGGGTTGTGGTCCAGAAGAGAGGTCCTGGGAACCTGAGGACAATATCCTGGACAAAAGTCTGGTCCTCAGGTTCTCAGGCTCCAAGAAGAGGGGGAGACCCAAGGGGGGGGGTACTGTTACGCCGAGCGCTCCGGGTCCCCGCTCCTCCCCGGAGCGCTCGCTGCACTCTCCTCACTGCAGCGCTCCGGTCAGTTCCACTGACCCGGGGCGCTGCGATACCGCCTCCAGCCGGGATGCGATTCGCGATGCGGGTAGCGCCCGCTCGCGATGCGCACCCCGGCTCCCGTACCTGACTCGCTCTCCGTCAGTCCTGTCCCGGCGCGCGCGGCCCCGCTCCCTAGGGCGCGCGCGCGCCGGGTCTTTGCGATTTAAAGGGCCACTGCGCCGCTGATTGGCGCAGTGGTTCCAATTAGTGTTTTCACCTGTGCACTTCCCTATATCACCTCACTTCCCCTTCACTCCCTCGCCGGATCTTGTTGCCATCGTGCCAGTGAAAGCGTTTCCTTGTGTGTTCCTAGCCTGTGTTCCAGACCTCCTGCCGTTGCCCCTGACTACGATCCTTGCTGCCTGCCCCGACCTTCTGCTACGTCCGACCTTGCTTCTGTCTACTCCCTTGTACCGCGCCTATCTTCAGCAGCCAGAGAGGTTGAGCCGTTGCTAGTGGATACGACCTGGTCACTACCGCCGCAGCAAGACCATCCCGCTTTGCGGCGGGCTCTGGTGAAAACCAGTAGTGACTTAGAACCGATCCACTAGCACGGTCCACGCCAATCCCTCTCTGGCACAGAGGATCCACTACCTGCCAGCCGGCATCGTGACACCCACTATTCCGGACCATTTTTCTTTGATTCTATCGGTCCCCCTTACTCCAATAATCTTATTTAATTTCTTATACAAAATTGATATTCCTTTTTTTTTAAAGTGCTCTATTTGAGTTAGTGCTTCTATGAAATTGTGTTTCTGTGCTACGTATATATCTCCTTATCTATCGTGTTATGGACTGCATGACTAACTTGCCAATAGTACAGCCAATCATTATCACTAATATCATACCCCCTTTTTATGTGCTCAAATGAAAAGAGTTGTCCTTTATCAAATAATTGTTCCAGTCGTTTTATACCCTTACTATCCCAAAAAGTTGACTCACAATTCACCAATTCTTTAAATTTATTGTTACCCCATAGGGGTGTGAACCCAAAACTATTTCCTACATGTAATTCTCCCTTTAATCTTTCCCATACTTTCCTATATTTATACAATAACATCGTGTTATTTGACCCACTCTCCTCATAATCATCTAATTCCAACACCTCAAATATGTTCACTTTCTCCTTATCTACTACAATCTTCTCCAGATATCTAGAATTTCTCCAA
The DNA here is from genome assembly GCF_029499605.1 of Hyla sarda. Classification (NCBI taxonomy): domain Eukaryota; kingdom Metazoa; phylum Chordata; class Amphibia; order Anura; family Hylidae; genus Hyla; species Hyla sarda. The sequence goes on along the minus strand of NC_079194.1, from coordinate 144,784,297 downwards.
TTCACGATTCGTACCAACTGCGCGGCCATGTAATAAACAAAAAAGTTGGGCATATCCAATCCCCCCCTATCTCCAGGGGCCATAAAATATCTGTACTTCAGACGAACCCTTTTTCTTCCCCATAACAATCTACCCAGTATCACTTCTATCTTCCGGAACCAGCATTTGCCGATCCACACTGGCGAGGCAGTAAGAAAAAAAAGGATCTGTGGGAGGACCACCATTTTTATTATCGCCATCCTTTCTGACATAGAGAAGGGCATTTTAATCCATACTTCTACTCTCTTCGCTAAACTATTCAAAAGGGGCCGTATATTGTTAATCACAAACCTATCATTCGTAGCTGCTATTTTTACTCCCAGATAAAGGAAACATTCTTTTTTTTTTTACACGGATAGTCTTCCCTCCGTCTCCCCCATATCTTCATCCAGGGGGAGCATAGTAGATTTATTCCAATTTATCTCCAACCCAGATAGAGGGGCAAATGCCTCGAACATCTTAATGATACGATGTATTTTTTCTTGTGGGTTAGTTACAAAAAGGAGGATATCATCTACAAATAACAAGATCTTACTCTTCTCTCCATTTACTCCAAATCCCTCATAAACATCATTATCTCTTATCCAAGCCGCTAAGGGTTCAATATAAATTAAAAATAAAGAGGGTGAGAGGGGGCAGCCCTGCCTTGTTCCTCTACTTAGTTTGAATGGGTAGGAGGGAATTCCATCCACCACTACACTCACCTCGGGGTTAATGTATAGTAGCTGAATATAACTCAAAAACCTCGGGCCCATCCCAACCCTCTTCAAAACTTCCCAGAGGTATCCCGACTCCACCCTGTCAAAAGCTTTAGTAGCATCCAATGACAGAATGGAGGAGGGGCCCCGGGATCCACTCTGGATTGCTTCATACACCTGATGAATATTGTCATGAACCGTTCTTCCTGACCTAAACCCTCCCTGGTCATTGCCCACCACTGCCTCCACTACTTTATCCAATCTCCTTGCCAGTGCTTTCGCTATTATCTTTATATCTGTATTAAGCAAGGAGATAGGACGATATGAGCCCAAATCCAAGGTATCTTTATCTTTTTTCCTAATGAGTCTAATATTAGCCTCACACATAGATTTAGGGAGAACCCCCCCCCCCCCCCCCTCCAGGATTCATTAATGATACCCAGCAGTTTTGGAAGTAGCAGAGTTGAGTATATCCTATATATCTGGAAAGGAATGCCGTCAGACCCGGGGGATGTATTCCCTTAGATTGATGCCAATGCCTCCTCCAATTCCTGGAGGGAAATTGGGTCATCCAAGGAGTCCCTGACATCCTCCGTCAAACTTGGAATATTAATTCCCCTCAAGAATTCCGCTACCTCCGCCCTATTAATATTGCTGCCTATATAGAGATTGGAGAAAAAAGAGCCAACCATTTGGGCTATTTCTTCTCTATCTGTGGTTATTTCTTCTCTATCTGTGGTTATGCTGCCATCCTCCCTCCTCCCCCCTCGCCATAATACCACATTCGTCGCCTTGATTTTTAAGTAATCTTGACAGTGTCTTGTTTGGTTTCCCTTTCTCAAAGAAACTAAATTGCCCACTGAAGAATAGTTTATTTTGTGCCTTTTTAAGTAGATATTCTTTATATTCCTCTTGAGCTGCCTTCAGTTATAACAGCTGCCCCCCCCCCACTATCCTCTTCTATCCCTGCTTCTAATGTTGCCACTTTATTATTCAGTACTGATTCTTCCTGTGAGAATTCCTTTTTCTTTTTATTGATTCGCCCTATATATAGGCCCCTCAAATATGCCTTCATAGTATCCCATACCACCTGAGGGTTTGCGGACTTATGATTAATCTCCCAAAATGCCTCTATTTCCTGTCTAAACCAGTCCTGATCTCCCACTAATTCTATCCAGTGGGGGTTGAGCAGAAAGCCCAACCTTTTCCCACCCATTACCTTACCTCCAATTTCCACCACCACTGGGCAATGGTCAGATAGGGTTTTAGCTTTATACTGCACCCTGCTGGTCCAGGTCATTGCATTCTTATCACACAGGCATAAGTCAATTCGGGAAGCGGTGTTGTATGAGGTACTAAAACATGAGTACTGTCTTACTCCTGGGTTTAGTTTCCGCCACCCATCAACCCAATTCATCTCTCCACAGTATCTCGCCAATGCTGTTTCGTTCCCCCCTACATTCCTACCTAATTTGTATCTGTCCATACTAGGGTCCATTACATTGTTCAAATCTCCAACTATCCATAATGCCGAATGTGTCTTACTTTCGCTATAGCTCACGAGGTCCCTCAGGACATCCACTCTAAAAGGTGGAGGAATATAAACAGAAGCCAAGATGACTGCCCTATCTTCCCATATTCCATAAAGAAATGCATATCGACCATACTTATCTACCTTTGCATTCTTAGTCTCGAATGGTACCCTCCTGTGAACATATACTGATACTCCCACGGAGTAAGAAGAGAGTCTGGAGTGGTATTCTTCTTTGGCCCACTTCCTTGGAAGTATCTGCTCATCTCTTGACCTATGGGTCTCGACTAAACATATGATCGCAGGAAGGCACCTCCGAATATAATCGAAGATTGCACACTTTTTAACTCTATCCGACAGACCTCCTACGTTCCAGGCTAATAATTTAAGCATAGATATATTTACCTAAGAGAGAGAAAAAAAAAAAAGAAGATCCCCTCATTTGATCATCCCGTGCCATCCCTTCCCCCTTCCCCTTCCCCCCCTTCCCCCCCTCTCCCCATAATGCACCGTACTTCTACTATGCACTCCTGTCCTAGTGACACCCCAGAGAACCCCCCAACCCCTCCCCCCGAGACGTAACATTATTACTCAACTAATACTTCCAACCCCTAATGCCACAGTAGTGCCTTATATTACATACCTTCTTTATCCATCTAATCTGAGACTTCTTGTGGGGTTCCAAATATTGTTACCTTTCCCTTATGCTCAACCCGGAGTCTCGTTGGAAACAACAGAGAGAAGGGCACCCCTGCGTTCTTTAGCCGCCTTTTTATCTCCCGAAAGGATGCCCTTTTCCTCTGGGTCTCCCAGGAGAAATCCGGATATAGAAAAATATTCTGTCCATTATACTGTAGGTCCCTCATCTCTCTTGCCCTCCTAAGGATAGTATCCTTATCCTGGGAGGTATATAACTTAATGAGGATTGTCCTAGGGGGACCCCCCGGAGGGGGAATACGCCTTGGTACCCGATGAGCTCGTTCAATCCCAAACATTGGGGTAAGATGCCCTTCCCCTATCCCCTCCTTCAACCACCTACTAAGAAACTGTATGGCAGAGTTCCCCCCTCCACCCCCTCAGGAAACCCCACCATCCTTATATTACAACGTCTGGATCTATCCTCAAGGTCAATGAGCTTATCTTTAACAGATGTCCTCTCCTTTTTCAAGTCATTAACCTCCTCCTCCAAAACCTTAATCCTATTTTCTGTTTTAGGGGCTTCTTCCTCCAGTCTGGAAATCCTATCTCTCATTTTAGTCATATCGTGTCTTATCAGAGATACCTCGGTAGATACCACACCCAGTTGTTTATTTATCTCCTCAATTGCACAATTAGATTTTTTCACCCCTCCCAAGATCTCCTCCAACATCTGAGTTCCCATAGGGGGCACAGACTGCCCTTCCTCAGTTTCTTCCACCTCCAAGACCGAGTACCTAGAGCCTGTTTTACTAGGGGAGAGATCCTTCTGGGTTCTAGTTTTTATACCCACAGCTGGAGACTTCCATATTTTATCCAATTTACCCATAGCCCCCTTGTCTTTTTGTGGCGAGCTACCCCCTGATCTTCTGGGGTTCACCTTAGGGGCCATTTCACCCACTATTTCTCTTCACCTTATATTTGTGGGGTATATGTATCACTACGGGGATATCACGGACCAACTTAGTAACTTTATACCCCTCCCACTCGAGAATTTAAATCCCGTTATTTACAGCATACAAAAGTAAGGATTGACAGTCCCATATGGCTCTGGGGAGCGCTTAAAACCTAAGGTGTCACACCCTGATCCAGAAGTATCCACCACCAAATATAGCATACTAATATGCAACTACGGAATCATTAGCATATTCACGCTCCCCCTGGTAGACAGTGCAATCACCCCCAGAGTCACTGATCTTATTGGGTCCAGGGAGGGGTTCAATTTCATGAGAGAGGAATTCTGCTAAGACCAAGTTGTTCAATTTAGTCCATGAGTCCAGGTTTCTCCTGTATAAGAGAGAGAGGGGGGTAAATCCTCCAAAAACATCGATTTTTACAGCATGGCAAGCCATAGGTACATCTACGTGACCATAATTATACCATCCATACTCCTCAAGGTCCACACAGCTTTCATTTCAGCCTCCCATAGTAATATCGGCAGGCAAGTGAAGGGAGAGCACATGAAGAAAAAATGGATCTTTAAATACCAAGGAGTTGCGCTTACTATTGTGGCGTCCTGTGTGAGGATTCCTGTGTAGCTGGCGGCTTGGGGAGGGATCGGCGTGCCGTTGTATTTATCTCCCTCCAAGCAGCGTTTCCTTCCGTACATGCGCATTGAGTTGCACATTCGGGAGCGCAGCGCTTTCCATGCACATAGCGGCAGTTTTTGTAAGTGACGGGGAGCATGTGTTTGCGCATGCGTGCCCGTGTTAGTTGTAAAAAAGAAGGGAGCGCGTATCGCGCTGGGTGACACGGAGGAGAAGGGTGTGTTCTCCTGTCAGTGGTATCAGACAGAGAGCCCACTCTATGGGTTTAATTAGTCAGAGGGGGGAGCGGTGAGAGAAATAAATAGGAATTGTTGTGGTGTCCCGGTACCGTATCCTATCCGGTACCTGCGTATGTGGGTCCCCTTAGCCAGAGTCCCTGGGACGTCGGGGTCCCCATTGCCTAGTTCACCCCTGGTCAATGCTCATCTAGATAGTTATTGAGCTAATGGTTTATTTAGGATGCATGTAAATATGATTGTATAAATGTCTATAAATAGTTAATTACCTGTATACAGCGTAGCAGGACCTGCGGGTCACGTGATCAGGAAAACTCTATGGTTTTTGCTTCAGGACCCTGTGACGTATTCTACCCATCACTCCTTGTAACGGTGAGTGACAGTTACTGGGACCAATCCAAAATGGCCCTGCCCCTGCCCATATAAGGGAGCGGCGGCCATTGCTCTGTCTCTTTGCTCCTGCGCTCCTGACGAGGAAGGACCTGTACAGCTATCTCCCGCAGTGAGTTAGGCCCGAGATTTGCGGCAACGGCTGATCGATTCTAAATTGAGAGTGTATAAATCCCTAAGCACTCTGCATGATCACCGGACCTTATCTGTCCCCTAAATCCGGACGGATCTGCAAATATTACCCTAAATTCAGAGACTGTATCTAAAAGTCAAGGTCCGCAACAACTGTCAGTCATTGCACTATAAAAAGACTGTATTTCTGAGACTGTTATTGTGCATTGGATGTACTGCAAGCCTTTCAGTAAAGTTTGTTCAAGTTCAAGTACCTTGTGGACCTTCAGTCATTTTGTATATGCACCTATCGTTACTGGGAACGGGCGGCGATAGGCCGGAGAATAACCTCAGCATACTAGCCCTAAGCCTGGCATCACGAACTATAGGGTTAACATTAACCCCTCATTTACCAAAACAACACCCCAACTACCATACACCCCCCAAGGGCTACCACACTGTGATATCAAGGTATTGGAGGAAAAACGGCAAGGTGGGGGAGAAGGGGTAGAGGGGGATTAAAGGGAATAGTGGGGAGGGGAAAAAAACAGGAAAAGTAGAGGGATGGACATAGGTGGGTGATGGATGAATGATGGGTTTAGAGATATCGTAAATCAGTTATATCAAATTGTGAACAATAAATTATTGTGGATGAAGTAGGAATGAATGGGGGAGAGGAGTGGAAAATGATGGTCTGGAGAGGCAAATGGTAATAATAAATTAAATTAAATATTAAAAAAACTGAATGGTGAAATGGACAAATGTTAGTTTATGATCTGTGGTAAATCAGAAACCAGTAATGTTGTGAGGGAATCATGTTGGGGATATGTACAAGAGAGTAGTGTATACAACCATAATCGTTCTATGTATTAGAGGTCCGTCTGGCATTAAACATTTCAATTTGTATATCCAGTAGGCTTCACGCTTATTTAAAGCGGCTTGTCTGTTTTCCTGGTCTTCCAGTATTTTCTCAAGTGGGGTGATGCTGATGTATGTGAAGTCTTTGTTATGTTCCTCAAAAAGGTGTCGAGAGACATTATGCTTCGAATAGCCGATGGTGCAATTACGTTTGTGACCGTTCAATCTTTTCCTTAGTGTCTGAGTAGGCCTGCCAATGTACTGCAGGCCGCAGCGACATTCGATTAAGTATATCACGTAGGAGGATCCGCAGTGCATATTGCTTTGATGTTGAATTCCATGGATGTATTGTTGTAGGTGAAGGTTTTTCTGCCATGTGTGATGCTGTTGCAGCATGAGCAGCCTCTTTTTCCACATTTGTAAGCTCCTGGGGGAGTGTGGAGATCCTTACTGTTTTTGTTCTTCTTAGGCGGCTAGATGCTAGAATATTTTTTATGGTTTGGGCTCTTCTGAATGTGAGTCTGGGTTTTTTGGGGATAAGTTTCTTGAGGATGGGGTCCAGGAGTAGTAGCCCCCAATGTTTTTCCAGAGTTTTCCTGATGGAATGGTGGTCCTGATTGTATGTTGTAATAAAGTTGTAGGAATATGCGGGATTGTTCGTTTTTTCAACAGGTGGGTTGGATGATAGTAGATTTGTCTGTTCAACTGCTAGATTGGTAGTGTAGGCTTGTTTGAGAATGCTGGATGGATAATTTTTTGGCTGGAATCTTTGTTGTAGTATTTTGGATTGTTTTTTGTAGTCCCCGTTGGTGGTGCAGTTCCTTCGGATCCTTCTATATTGACTAAATGGGATGTTTCTTACCCACTTTTTGTGGTGTGCACTCTGAAAGTCTAGGAAACTATTAGTATCCACTTTCTTGAAGTGTGTGGAGGTTATGATTTTCCCAAGGTTGTGGCTGATAAGGAGGTCCAAAAAAATGACTGATGTGGAATCTATGGTGGGAGAAAATTCCAGTCCCCATGTATTATTATTGAGATGCTGAACAAAGAGGCGTGCTGTATTTGTATCACCTTTCCAGATTAGAAATCGGTCATCAATGTACCTTTTATAGTACTTGATGTGGGATGCATAAAAGGAGGAATTGAGTATAAATTCTGTTTCAAATCCCCCCATGAATAGGTTTGCGTAACGTGCCCGGAACGCTGAAGAAGATAACGCGCCGCCGGTCCCTTACCAGGCCCCGGCCGGCGCGCGTTCTGCGATGATCCTGCTGTCCTCATGGTCCTCCCGCGTCTCTATGGTTGTACGCACGGAGGACCAGGAGGACTGAAGGAGGATCGCTAGAGGGCAGACGTTCTCTGGCTTGTAGGCTGCCGCGCATGCGCTGAAGAGGCGGCTTTCTTGTGTCAAAAATAAAAACATTAAAAAATTTTAAAAAGCGAGAATAAAAGGTGAAGGCTGGCTGCCGGTGGCGGCTACGCGGGCCACATGACGGGGTCTGGCGGGCCGCGGGCCTTGTGTTTGACACCCGTGCTCTACAGGATCAACATCCTCACATCAACACAAACCCCCTGGAAAGCCCCCACAAAAGGACCTCACACCAGCAGGACCTTTGTCAACTCCAAGAGATCTTCCAATACTCACACCGAATCCAAGAAAAACAAAATCGAGGTTCCAAAAACCATCTCAAACCACTCCACCGCAACCACCCATCTTCCTACCACCCCTGTACCATCCCCCTCTGTACCACACTCAGATCCGATATTCACTTCATCAGGTTCCACAAGGACACTGGGCCTAACACCATAGGTCAGCCTCTGTTTTTCCACATATCTTGACTCTTCCACTTGTGCCCGTATCCAACAAGACCTACTTGACAAATGCTACTCCCCCATCTGTGCCCGAACACAAAAGGACTTTTTCGATTTATGCAACTCACCCTCAGACCCCTTCTGCCATGGGGACACTACCATCATTCCATCATCTACCATTGAGGACCCAGGAGAGGAATTGGAAGAACTCCCCAGCACACATGACTCACCATCAAGCAGCATCTCCCAGGTCTCTTTTTTAGAGTTCCCCATCCCGAAATACCTGGACCACCACTACAGATACTGGAAGCCTGTGCTAGCATTTCTCCTGCAGTGCTGCTTTCAGTATGTGAAGAGTGGGAGAATAGGGTTGCATTGACAATCCAACACAATGGGCAGCACATTGAACACATTTTATAAGTGGTCAGAAACTTGTAAATAACTGGTTTCCTTGTCACCCACCCACGCAGCACGAATACAACTCCCAGCATGCCCTTACAGTAAGGACATGCTGGAAGTTGTAGTCGTGCAACACGGGCGGGCAGAAGATGTGCGGGCGGGTGGTCGGGGAGCGGAGCTGCGCAAAAAGTCACACAAAAGACTTTAAAAAAATTGCTGTCAAAGGCAAGTTTGTAAGCCAGGTCTTACAAGAGATCACGGGGGTCCCCAGCAGCAGCACCCTGCAATCAGACATGTTATGCCCTATCTTTTGGATAGGGGATAAGCATACCTCTCATAAATATTTGACTAACGACTATGATGCAGCATTGTGCACAACAGTCGTTTTTCAAATTGACATGTATTTCAGATTTGGCATTTAAACAGCAAAAAGAGGCGTTGTTCTCCCTGTGGCATAACGCTATTTATATGAGAAAGGGCTTCCCACTCTGTCCCAATAGCTACAGTCTCTAGTGCAAGACCCAGCATGATGCTCCTTCTCTTAGGAATAGCAATATGTGGCAGGGAGAACTGCGCCTCGTTCCGGTCTTAAAGCACAAAATTTGAAACAAGTCAGTTTTAAAAATGACTATTGTGCATAGTGCAGCACAGTGTAATTTTTCCTAAAATTGACCACAACATTAAAGGTATGCTTTAAATGGGCACTGTCAGATACAAAAACTTTTGATATGTTGTGAAGCATGTATAACCAATAGGTTTTTTGCAATTGCTTTCAACAGAAAATTTTCTGTATTTCTACTGAACAAGCCAGTCAAACAACTGCCCCCCCTGCCTGCTTGGACACATACTATTCCTGCTGTGTCCATGCGTCATCACCTATGTCATGGACACACTTCCTTGATTGACAGCTGTGAGCGTAGGGCTCACACCTGGAGGAAAAATCCTCCCACTGTCAGCTTGTGTCCCGCTACTGTCAGTGAGGACATGCTGGGAGTTGTAGTTTTGCTAATGCTAGGGAAGATGTGAGCAGATAGCATACTGAGGGAGGGGGCGGAGACCTCCACAGATAGGCCACGCCCCCTCCTTTTGAGAGGAATTCAGACTAGTGAGCTAAATTAAAAGTGTAATAAAAAAAAAATAAAGGTGCTAGACACATAAAAATTTGATGTACATGGTCAGGATTAGGTACTGAGTGATATATTAAAAAAATATTTTTTTTTTGTTGGATCTGACGGGTACGCTTTAAGAAAGAGATGGCACATGTGACAATACCCTTAGGGCTTGTTCACACAAGCGGATTTTCTTTCAAACTCGCAGGGTGTTTCCAGCTGGTGTTTGAAACGGGGTGGGCTCTCTGCAGCAGATATTTGTACCGCATTTTCGCTGTTGAAAATCCCTCACAGACCCTTTTGACTTCAATGGGGTCTGTGGTGGATTGTACACAGCCGAGATTCCACTGCCGAAAATTTGCTGTGGTGAACGCATCCCCTTTAAAACTCGCAGCTGGAAACATGCTGCAAGTTTGAAAGAAAATTAACCCCTTAACCTGTTAAGGACCCAGGGCGTACCTGTACGCCCTGAGTCCGCTCCCGATCTATAATCTATAGCGGGTCGGGCCCGGCCTCTAACAACGTCTGGGACCCGTGGCTAATAGCGCGCGGCATTGATCGCGCTGCCGCATGCTATTAACCCTTTAGACGCGGCGTTCAAAGTTGAACGCCGCATCTAAAATGAAAGTGAAACCATGCCGGTTAGCTCAGGGAGCTGTTCGGGATAGCCGTGGTGAAATCGCGGCATCCCGAACAGCTTACAGGACAGCTGGAGGGTCCCTACCTGCCTCCTCGCTGTCCGATTGCTGAATGACTGCTCAGTGCCTGAGATCCAGGCATCAGCAGTCAAGCGGCAGAATCATCGATCACTGGTTTCTTATGAGCAACCAGTGAACAATGTGAAAAATCAGTGTGTGCAGTGTTATAGGTCCCTATGGGAGCTGTAACACTGCAAAAAAAAAAGTGAATAAAGATCATTTAACCCCCCTCCTATTAAAAGTTTGAATCACCCCCCTTTTCCCATTTAAAAAAAAAACTGTGTAAATAAAAATAAATATATGTGGTATCGCCGCGTGCGGAAATGTCCGAATTACAAAAATATATCATTAATTAAACCGCACGGTCAATGGCGTGCGCGCAAAAAAATTCCAAAGTCCAAAATAGTGCATTTTTGGTCACTTTTTATATCATGAAAAAATGAATAAAAAGCGATCAATAAGTTCTATCAATGCAAAAATGGTATCGCTAAAAACTTCAGATCACGGCACAAAAAATTTGCCCTCATACCGCCCCATACGCGGAAAAATTAAAAGTTATAGGGGTCAGAAAATGACAATTTTAAACGTATAAATTTTCCTGCATGTAGTTTTGATTTTTTCCAGAAGTACGACAAAATCAAACCTACATAAGTAGGATATCATTTTAACCGTATGGACCTACAGAATAAAAAGAAGGTTTCATTTTTACCAAAAAATGTACTGTGCAGAAACGGAAGCCCCCAAAAGCTACAAAATGTCGTTTAAAAAAAATTTTTGGTCTCACATTGATTTTTTTTTCCGTTTTTCCGTAGATTTTTGGGTAAAATGACTGATGTCATTACAAAATAGAATTGGTGGCGCAAAAAATAAGCAATAATATGGATTTTTAGGTGAAAGATTGAAAGAGTTATGATTTTTTAAAGGTAAGGAGGAAAAGACAAAAATGCAAAAACGGAAAAACCCCGGGTCCTTAAGGGGTTAAGGACCCAGACCATTTTCACCTTAAGGACCCTGCCATTTTTTGCACATCTGACCACTGTCACGTTAAACATTAACAACTCTGGGATGCTTTTACTTTTCATTGTGATTCCGAGATAGTTTTTTCATGACATATTCTACTTCATGTTAGTGGTAAATTTTGTCGATACTTGCATCATTTCTTGGTGAAAATCCCAAAATTTTATGAAAAAATTGAAAATTTTGCATTTTTCTAACTTTGAAGCTCTCTGCTTGTAAGGAAAATAGACATTCCAAATAAATGATATATTGATTCACATATACAATATGTCTACTTTATGATTGCATCATAAAGTTGACATGTTTTTACTTCTGAAAGACATCAGAGGGCTTCAAAGTTCAGCAGCAATTTTCCAATTTTTCACAACATTTTCTAAATCGGAATTTTTCAGGGACCAGTTCAGTTTTGTAGTGGATTTGAAGGTCCTTCATATTAGAAATAACCCATAAATGACCCCATTATAAAAACTGTACCCCTCAAAGTATCCAAAAAGACATTCAGTAAGTGTCTTAACCTTTTAGGTGTTTCCCAGGAATAGCAGCAAATTGAAGGAGAAAATTCTAAATCTTCATTTTTTACACTCGCATGTTCTTTTAGACCCAGTTTTAGAATTTTTACAAGGGGTAATAGGAGAAAAAGTCCCCCAAAATGTGTAACCCAATTTCTCTCAAGTAAGGAAATACCTTATGTGTATGTCAAGTGTTCTGCGGGTGCAGTAGTGGGCTTAGAAGGGAAGGAGCAACAATGGGATTTTGGAGAGTGAATTTTGCTGAAATGGTTTTTGGGGGGCAGGTCGCATTTAGGAAGCCCCTATGGTGCCAGAACAGCATAAAACCCCCGCATGGCATACCATTTTGGAAACTACATCCCTCAAGGCACGTAACAAGGGGTCCAGTGAGCCTTAACACCCCACAGGTGTTTGACTACTTTTCGTTAAAGTCGGATGTGTAAATGAAAAAAATGAAAAAATTTCACTAAAGTGCAGTTTTTCCCCCAAAATTTACATTTTTTTCAAAGGCTAATGGGAGAAAATGCCGCCAAAATTTGTAACCCCATCTCTTCTGAGTATGGAAATACCCCATGTTAGGACGTAAAATGCTCTGTGGGCGAACTACAATGCTCAGAAGAGAAGGAGTCACATTTGGCATTTGGAAAGCAAATTTTGCTGAAATGGGTTTTGGGGGGGGGGGGGGGGGGGTATGTCTCATTTAGGAAGCCCCTATGATTGCCAGAACAGCAAAAAAAAAAAAAAAACACATGGTATACTATTTTGGAAACTACACCCATTAAGTAACATTACAAGGGGTACAGTGAGCCTTAACACCTCATAGGTTTTTGACGACTTTTTGTTAAATTTGAATGTGTAAATTTTTCACTAAAATGCTGGTTTTCCCCCAAATTTTACATTTTTACAAGGGGTAATAGGAGAAAATGACCCCCAAAATTTGTAACCCCATTTCTTCTGAGAATGGAAATACCCCATGTGTGGACGTCAAGTGCTCTGCTGGCGCACTACAATGCTCAGAAGAGGGGGAGCGCCATTAAGCTTTTGGAGAGAGAATTTGTTTGGAATGGTCCATGTGCGTTTACAAAGCCCCCCCGTGGTGCCAGAACAGTGGACCCCCCCCCCACATGTGACCCCATTTTGGAAACTAATTTCCAACAAAGGGCACTGATTCCCTAAATCCTTCCTTCTAAAACTTAACTTTTATTGTTGTTAACTTAAATTATAAGAGTAGAAAAAAGTTAAAAACACAGCACTGTCCACTGTTTATGACCACTGTCTTACTTACAGTATAGCAATATATTGTTTCTTATATAGCTGCTCCATCCGGAGCTAGTCTATCAATTGCTAGCTAATGCCCTTTACAGTTATACACTGTGATTTTTCTGGGTGCTGGCAGCTGTACCTGCAGTGTGCGCTGGCAGCTAAATACACAGTGGACAGTGGTGCTGTTTAAAACCTAATCCCTGTATAACACCCTACATGTTTTGCCACTTGCGTGGCTTTCCCAAGGATGATTTCTACAGACTGAGACTTAGACGTCAGGCGCTGGTTTAAATAACCTCGGCGTCTGACAAAATCAATTACCTGTGGCGAAATCAATTACCTGTGGCATTTTGGAAACTACACCCCTCACAGAATTTAATAAGGGGTGCAGTGAGTATTTACACCCCACTGGCGTTTGACAGATCTTTGGAACAGTGGGCTGTGCAAATAAAAAATTAGATTTTTCATTTTCACGGACCACTGTTCCAAAAATCTGTCAGACACCTGTGGGGCATAAATGCTCACTGTACCCCTTATTACATTACGTGAGGGGTGTAGTTTCCAAAATGGGGTCATGTGGGGGGGGGGGGGTCCTTTGTTCTGGCACTATGGGGGCTTTGTAAACACATGTGGCCTTCAATTCCGGACAAATTTTCTCTTCAAAACCCCAATGACGCTCCTTCTCTTCTGAGCATTTTAGTGCACCCACAGAGCACTTTACATCCACATATGGGGTATGTTCTTACTCAGAAGAAATGGGGTTACCAATTCTGGGGGTCTTTTTTTCCTATTTTCCCTTGTGAAAATAAAAAATTTATGGTAACACCAGCATTTTAGTGAAAATTTTTTTTTCCTTTTCCCATCCAACTTTAATGAAAATTCGTCAAACACCTGTGGGGTGCTAAGGCTCACTATACCCCTTGTTGCATTTCGTAAGTGGTGTAGTTTCTAAAATGGGGGTCACATGTCTGTATTTAATTTTTTTGCGTTTATATCAGAACCGCTGTAAAATCAGCCACCCCTGTGCAAATCACCAATTTAGGCCTCAAATGTACATAGTGCGCTCTCACTCCTGAGCCTTGTTGTGCTTCCGCAGAGAATTTTACGCCCACACATGTGGTATTTCCGTACTCAGGAGAAATTGCGTTACAAATTTTGGGGATATTTTTTTCCTTTTAGCGCTTGTGAAAATAAAAAGTATGGGGCAACACCAGCCTGTTAGTGTAAAGAAATAAAAAATGTTACACTAACAGACTGGTGTAGCCCCCAACTTGTAGTGCAATTTCTTCCGAGTACAGAAATACCCCATATGTGGCCCTAAACTGTTTCCTTGAAATACGACAGGGCTCCAAATTGAGAGAGTGTCATGCGCTTTTGAGGACTAAATTAGCGATTGCATATGGGTATTCTACGCCAGTGATTCCCAAACATGGTGCCTCCAGCTGTTGCTAAACTCCCAGCATGCCTGAACAGTCAGTGGCTGTCCGGAAATGCTGGGAGTTGTTGTTTTGCAACAGCTGGAGGCTCCGTTTTGGAAACACTGCTGTTCAATATGTTTTTCATTTTTATTGGGGGGGGGGGGGACAAAGTAAGGGGGTGTATATGTAGGGTTTTACCCTTTATTATGTGTTAGTGTAGTGTAGTGTTTTTAGGGTACATTTGCACTTGCGGGTTACGGGGAGTTTCCTGCTAGGAGTTTGCGCTGCGGTGAAAAATTTGCCACAGCTCAAACTTGAAGCAGAAAACTCACTGTAAACTCGCCCGTGTGAATGTACCCTGTACATTCACATTGGGGTGTAAACCTCCAGCTGTCTCAAAACTACAACTCCCAGCATGTACTGACAGACCGTGCATGCTGGGAGTTGTAGTTTTGCAACAGCTGGAGGCACACTGGTTGGAAAACCTTCAGTTAGGTTCTGTTACCTAACTCAGTATTTTCCAACCAGTGTGCCTCCAGCTGTTGCCAAACTACAACTCCCAGCATGTACTGATCGCCGAAGGGCATGCTGGGAGATGAGGTACGCAACTACCACTCCCAGCATGCCGAGACAGCTGTTTGCTGTTTGGGCATGCTGGGATTTGCAGTATTGCAAGATCTGGAGGGCTACAGTTTAGAGACCACTGCACAGTGATCTCCAAACTGTGGCCCTCCAGATGTTGCAAAAATACAAATCCCAGCATGCCTAAACAGAAAACAGCTGTCTGGGCAGGCTGGGAGTTGTAGTTTTGCAACATCTAGAGGGCTACAGTTTAGAGACCACTGTATAGTGGTCCCAGACTGTAGCCCTCCAGATGTTGCTAGGCAACTCACCGGCTTCCATAGGATCCAGGGAGCCACAATGCCGTCCTCTTCTGGCGCCGATGATCGCCACCTGGTGCCGCCGGATGGGTAAGTGGATCTTCGGCGCCGGTCCTCTGTCAGTTTCCCCGTTCTGCCCGGCCTATTATGGACAACCCCGATCCCCCTTATATACCGGGTCACCATAGACCTGCATGACCCGGAATCGGTTCAAAACGCCAGTTTGAATTCACCGGCGATTTGCGGCGATCACTGACATGGGGGGGGGGGGGGGGGGTCTGATGGCCCCCCTGGGCATTTGCGCGGAGTTCCTGCTGATCGATATCAGCAGTCACCCCAGTCCGGTCCCCGTCTGACGCACGGGGGGACCGAAATGGTCCTTAAGTACTGGGTCCTTATGTACCAGGGAGCGAAGGTGTACCTGTACGCCCAGGGTCCCTATGTGGTTAAAGGTGTGTGCATGTTGGGGGAGTGAGGGTTTCTATTGAAAATTGGAAAATGGTGGTATTGAATATTGAAAATGGTTGTGTAAGACCACAGAAACGTTGTACCTTTGCATTGCTGGATTAAAGCTACACTCGGAGTAAAGCTCTTCCCTTGTTTATACCCTGTATGATAATGTGTGTGCACTGAGTGCAGTGGGGCTATTGTTCCCACCACTGAGTATGTATATCTTGTTTTGAAAAGTTGTTTTTAGTGTTACTCTGCTTTTTGAATTAACTCCTTGAGGAAACTGGATGTATATGTATGTTATGTGCTTGCTCAGAAGCTGCGCTCACTTCAAAGCCGGAAAGTAATGGCTGAAATCATGCCAATATCCAGCATTAACACTTTAGATGCTGCGATCCATGTTGATGACAGCATCTAAAAGTGCAAATTATTGATGCCCTTGGGTTCTAGGGGGGCTGATTGGGGCCTCTGTGGGATGATGCAGGGTCCCATTCAGCTGACGTGACTGCCAGAGGTCTCTTACCTCAGGAATTGCATTGTATTAACATATGTAAGGCTGGGGACAGGGGAGGTAGAAAATCTCCTGTTGTATCATGGGAAACAGTGACGTCTTGATGACAAAATGGGCGTCCAATGCACTCCAATGGTCGACAACAGTAACACTAGGTGAAGAACTACTGAGTTTTTGGCAAGAGGTAGCAGACGGCAAAGCCATAACTGGGTACACAAACAGTAGAGCAAGCATATTGAATAGTTATATAACTTTTGTATTGGTGTACTTAGAACATGTGTTGATTGCTGCTGCAGTACTCCTTTAAAGCATTGCTGTCATTAAAAACAACTTTTGACATGTCGATCCGGCCCAACAAAAGTTATTAATCACACGAGGTCTTACTTCTTAGATCCACTGCAATAGTGAGTTATTAGTCGGGGAATTGAACAGCTTTGTGGTGGATAAATCTGTACAAAAAATTCTATGCAGAGAAATGGATGGATCTCTCGACCATCCAGGGAATTGAGCGCAATGTCGCCCATTTCCCTGGCTAAGAACTCTCAATCACCAACTTTTAATGGTGTGGAATGTCGCCCATTTACCCAGCTAAGAACTCTCGATCAACAACTTTTAAAGATAAACTGACAGCTATTCACCCGCACAAAACAAAATAAACTTGGTTATACACTGCTCAAAAAAATAAAGGGAACACTAAGATAACATATCCTAGATCAGAATGAATGATCTAATCATATGAAATACTTTCGTCTTTACATAGTTGAATGTGCAGACAAAAAAAATCACACACAAATTATCAATGGAAATCAAATTTATCAACCCATGGAGGTCTGGCTATTGAGTCACACTCAAAATCAAAGTGGAAAACCACACTACAGGCTGATCCAACTTTCATGTAATGTCCTTAAAACAAGTCAAAATGAGGCACAGTAGTGTGTGTGGCCTCCACATGCCCATATGACCTCCCTACAATGCATGGGCATGCTCCTGATGAGGTTGTGGATGGTCTCCTAATGGATGTCCTCCCAGACCTGGACTAAAGCATCCACCAACTCCTGGACAGTCTGTGGTGCAACGTGGCATTGGTGGATGGAGCGAGACATGATGTCCCAGATGTGCTCAATCGGATTCAGGTCTGGGGAATGGGCGGGCCAGTCTATAGCATCAATGCCTTTCTCTTGCAGGAACTGCTGACACACTCCAGCGACATGAGGTCTAGCATTGTCTTGCATTAGGAGAAACTCAATTTCAACTGCACCAGCATATGGTCTCACAAGGGGTCTGGGAATCTCATCTCGGTACCTAATGGCAGTCAGGCTACCTCTGGCAATTACATGGCACATGGAGGGCTGTGCGGCCCTCCAAAGAAATGCCACCAACACCATTACTTACCCACCACCAAAACGATCATGCTGGAGGATGTTACAGGTAGCAGAACGCTCTCAACCGTGTCTCCAGACTCTGTCACATCTGTCACATGTGCTCAGTGTGAACCTGCTTTCATCTGTGAAGAGCACAGGGCGCCAGTGGGGAATTTGCCAATCTTGGTGTTCCCTGGCAAAGGCCAAAGGTCCTGCACAGTGTTGGGCTGTAAGCACAACCCCCACCTGTGGACGTCGGGCCCTTATGAAGTCTGTTACTGACCGTTTGAGTGGACACATGCACATTTGTGGCCTGCTAGAGGTCATTTTGCAGGGCTCTGGCAGTGCTCCTCCTGCTCCTTCTTGCACAAAGGCGGAGGTAGCGGTCCTTCTGCTGGGTTGTTGACCTCCTACGGCCTCCTCTATGTCTCCTGATGTACTGGCATGTCTGCAGGTAGCGCCTCCATGCTATGGACACTACGCTGACAGACACAGCAAACCTTCTTGCCACAGCTCGCATTGATGTGCCATCCTGGATAAGCTGTACTACCTGAGCCACTTGTGTGGGCTGTAGACTTTGTCTCATGCTACCACTAGAGTGAAAGCACCGCCAGCATTCAAAAGTGACCAAAACATCAGCCAGGAAGCATAGGAACTGAGAAGGGGTCTGTGGTCACCACCTGCAGCACCACTCCTTTATTGGGGGTGTCTTGATAATTGCCTGTAATTTCCACCAGTTGTCTGTTCCATTTGCACAACAGCATGTGAAATTGATTGTCAATCAGTGTTGCTTCCTGAGTGGACAGTGTGAATTCACAGAAGTGTGATTGACTTGGAGTTACATTGTGTTGTTTAATTGTGACCTTTATTTTATTTTTTTTTTGTAGCAGTATAGTTTGGGTGCTTGAAAAAGGTGGTGGATATCACTGAAACATTGCATCTGAACATGGTTTAAATAAACACCGTTGTGTTTCTTCACTTGAACCCGTGAGTGCTGTTGGATTTATTGCTGGAATTTATGGATGCGGTCTGCAACTGGGACTGCGGTTTCTTCCTATTGCACCCGGATTACTATTTTGAGACTTACAGTGGTAGTGCTGTCCTCCGCCATTTGGGAATAGTATAGTTTGGGTGAATAGCTGTAAAAAGAGGGGTTACTAACATATATAGGTGCCGTATTTTGTGAGTTGTGCTGTTTCTTACTGCGTTGCAATATTCACTCCCCTGCCTGCCCTTCTCCTTGCTACATTCGACTTCCAGGCTCTCACGTCATGGAAGGGGGCGGGCTGGGAGCGAATATTGATGAGGCAGGGGAGCTGGGTGGGTTTAAATACAGCACAACTACACTCTCCTAATACAACTCCCATCATGGAAAAGACACTGTTAATGGTGGGAGCAGTAGGAGAAGGGGCTGCTCCTGCTGGGAAAGCAGGTGGCATTGTGCCGTGATCCCCAGCTGGCCTGCTTTATGAAAAACTATGAGCTGCACTGTAGAATTTTAAAAACCCAGCCAAGAGCCATGAATGCGATATATATACATATATATACATCCCTGGGGAGCAGAGGGGTGTGGCATGCCGCCCGCTCATGGCAGGTTATGAGCTTATGATCGCAGCGGGTCTCAGAATTGACACCTGATACAATCAATCATAGCCTCTGTACTATTACCCACAACATGGAACAGACTCTGTTCAATGATGATAGTAGTAGTTCAAGCGCTGCTGTAGTCTCTCCAGCCGCCTTCAGACTCCTGCAGGTGGGGCACTACTATTCCTATTGTGGTGTCTGGGTAAGGTAATGATGTTACAGGGTCTGGTGGTATTAACCCTTGGTTTGTCATGACCCCAGGGTGAGGTTTGCTTAGTATAGAAGGCCCTGCCACCAACCGGCCCAAAAACAGGAGGGAATAAATGGAATGTCCACATTTATGAGATAACTGGAACTTTTACTTAACTTTTTGACCAAACAGGCGAGTAAAGGGTAAACCCTGAAGAAGAGCCCTGTGGAATGGAGGGGACTTAAGACAGGGGCAAGACAAGGTCCTGTACCAGGACACCACACTATCATGTGCTTTGTCCTCTTCTAGGTCTTACAACCATTTGGCCAGACAGTGGTCTCACGGCCCATCTTACTGGTCTGGTGGGGGTGACTCAAGGTCTGTGGGGGTGGCCATCCTGATCAGGTGAGGAAACTTTGCACTTGATTCCGTCCAGGAGCTTGTCTGTGGCAGACTTCTTGTCACAGATGGTTCCTGGGCGGGTGAGCCCATGCAGCTCACCAACGTGTATGCCTCCACTGAGAAAAATGTCCGACTGGCAGTTCTCCAGACCCTGTGTTCTCAGCTTGCCACAACTAGGGCATTAGTGTTGGGTGATGACTTCAGCTGCCCTATTGAGGTGGACGGGCGCAGTTCTGGCACATCCACCAACCTTGACGTGACGTCCAAGCTGCTGATCAAGATGGTGACAGAGGCATCCTTGCAGGACGTTGTTGGGTCCATCGGGAACGGCTCTGTAAACTATACGTGGAGCCGCCCTGATGGCTCGCTCCATTCTCAGATAAATTTCATCTTCACTTCTAGAGCAGTTAGAAAGGTGTAGTACTCTATGGTCCCCTGCTTCTTCTCTGACCACAGGGCCATTCGATTTTGGGGGATTCTAGGCCATGGATTTCCACCTGGCCTAGGCTCCTGGAAGTTGAATTGTGCCCTGTTGGTGCAGAGGGAGATCATGGAGGAACTTAGGGATGTGTACCTTGTATGGCGTAATGATAAATGTCTGTTTAACTGCATCAGCAATTGGTGGGAATATGTTAAAGTCGAGTTTTGTTGTTTCTTTCAGGAAAAACGCAGACAACAGGCGTGTGAGAAGAAGTAGGACTTCAGGAGGCTGCAGTGCGAGTTGCGGTCATTGCAAGACCTGCTCCAGTGCTGCTGGGACATCAGGTAAGAGCTGGAGGAGACCAAAAAGAGCTTGAAAAGGCGCTTTCAGGAGGAATTCAAGCAAATTGTCTTTTGTTCCAAGGTGGAGAACCTGGAAAAGGGTGAGAAGTGTAGCTGTTTCTTTTTCAGGAAGCTCCATGCTGGCCACATGCCCCTGACTGAAATGCGAGATGAGACCAGACACATGAGGAGGGGCAAGGAGGAGGTAATGGGGGTCGTAACAGATTTCTACAGCAATCTCTATGCCCCAAAGTCATCTGACCCCGAAGCTGCCGAGAGGTTCCTGTCAGGTATCACTAATGTTGTTGATCCCACAGGTGCCACGGCTATGGACTATCCCTTTACGGTGGGGGAGCTGCTCTCTGCTGCTAAATCCTTTAAGCCTGGCAGGACCCTGGGCAGTGACTGTCTCCTGGCCGAGCTCTATGTAGTGCTGGGGGACCTGATCTGTCCGGACCTGTTGGAGGTGTACGAGGAGATGGTGGTGGTGGGCAGAATGCCTCCGTCATTGAGGGAAGGGAGGATCACGATCTTGTATAAGCGGAAGGGGGAAGAGATGTGACTTGACAAATTGGCGTCCCATCTCTCTCCTGAAAGTGGACTACAAGATCCTCGACAAGGTGCTAGCCAACAGGCTTAAATCTGTCATCGGGCACATCGTCCATCCGGACCAGACATGTGGCATCCCTGGTCGCAGGATTACCAATAGCCTTGCCCTTGTGAGAGACACGGTCAATTACATCCAGGACCGCTGAGCCCACGCCGCCCTGGTCAGTCTAGAATGCGTTTGAGTGTATCTCCCACCCTTTCATTGGCAGGCTGGGTCTGGGGAAGATGTTTTGCTCTTTTGTTAACGTCATGTATTGTGATATTTGTAGCACGGTGTTGGTGAACGGCTGGAAGACTGACCCCTTCCCAATTCTTTCAGGGGTCAGACAAGGCTGCCCTCTTTCACCTCTTCTTTTTGTTTGTGTTATAGAGCTCTTCACTGAGTCTATCCAGCAGAATGGAGAGATCAGAGGGATCCCCGTACCAGGACCAGATCGCTACGAGGTCAAGTGCTCGCTCTACATGGACAACGTGACTGTCTTCTGCGCTGGCCGGCGTTAGGTGACTGCACTCGTCCAGACCTGCGAGGACTTTGGCAAAGCTTCGGGGGCAAAAGTCAACTGCGGAAGTCAGAAGCTCTTCTGGGAATGGCACCTGTCTTCTTCTGCCCACTTACCTTTTACTGTTAAACCAGACTTCATCCAAATCTTGGGAATCTGGTTCGGGAAGGAAGGAGCGGCCCTTAAGTCTTGGCAAAACCGACTGGCAAAAATTAAATCTAAGATCGGACTGTGGAGCTCCAGGAAGCTCTTGATAGAGGGCAAAACACTGGTCTTGTGGAGTGAAATTTTGCCTGTACTCCAATACACCGCACAGGCCTGGCCTCTCCATGCCACTGTTTGCAAGGCCATCATCTGGACCGTCTTTCGTTTCATCTGGGACAAATGGACAGAGTCAAGCGGACTGTTATGTACAAGGAGCCCCACAATTGTGGGAAGGGAGTGCCCGATATCCCCACTTTGCTTCGGCCTTCCTTTGCATGTGTTAGCGTGCAGCAGACTCTTGTAGAAAAGACTGGCTCAGCGGGCAGGTCCATGTCTCGCTTGTTTCTCTTGCCCCTCTGGAGACAGCTTGGCTGGGACAAGTGGGACAGCTCCATTCCTTAGAACTGGAACACTCCCTGGTTCTATGGGGATGTTGTCCGGTTTGTGAGGAAGCACCAGCTGGAGGTACTGAAGCCTGATATAGCTCATCCGAGCTAAGGACTTGTTGGAGCTCGTTCCCCGGCTCTCTGCGGCCACGGCAGAGACTGTCTGGACTAATGTGGCTTCAAAGCGGCTTAACAATGGACATAAGGACTTGTCATGGATGGCCATTAAGGGAGGACTATCTCTTAGGTTGTTCATGCATGCCCATGACCTGTGCAGAACCCGGTCACTGTTTGTGGAGGAAACATCTTTGCACATGTTTTGGCAGTGCCCCTTTGCGCAGGGTCTGTTGGATGCCCTGGAACATGAACTCAGAGACTTTGTACCCAGGAACTGCCTATCGTACCATTCGGTGCTTTACGGTCTGTTCCCTGGGACCCATGACATGCAGGCCATCCAGGAAGCCTGGCGCCTTATGAACTGTTTTAAGGACGCTTGCCAGGAACCGCCTTGTGATCAACAGGGAGGACATGTCCGTCCGGGACTTCCGCAAGTTCATCCGGAGCCTGCTCAGAGACTATTCCATCTTGGACAGCCCGGCTGCCGATGAAGAAGAGTAGTGAAGACCCCTCTCCTTCCCCCTTGTTCCCCTGAAGTTATAGCCCAGTAGTTTGGCCCTGTGATCTGCCCTCTCTCTACCCTCCATAGAGTTGCCCACGCCCCTACAACGATCACAGATTGTATTGTGGTGTCCCGTTACCGTATCCTATCCGGTACCTTAGCCAGAGTTCCTAGGACGTCGGGGTCCCCATTGTCTAGTTCACCCCTGGTCACCTCTCATCTAGATAGTTATTGAGCTAATGGTTTATTTAGGATGCATGTAAATATGATTGTATAAATGTCTATAAATAGTTAATTACCTGTATAGCAGGACCTGCGGGTCACATGATCAGGAAAACTCTATGGTTTTTGCTTCAGGACCTTTGGAGGTCCCTGTGACGTATTCTACCCATCACTCCTTGTAACGGTGAGTGACAGTTACTGGGACCAATCCAAAACAGCCCTGCCCATATAAGGGAGCGGCGTCCATTGCTCTGTCTCTTTGCTCCTGTGCTCTTGATGAGGAAGGACCTATACAGCTATCTCCCGCAGTGAGTTAGGCCGAGCCTTGCGGCAACGGCTGATCGATTCTAAATTGAGAGTGTATCAATCCCTGAGCACTCTGCATGATCACCGGACCTTATCTATCCCCTAAATCCGGACGGACCCTAAATTCAGAGACTGTATCTAAAAGTCAAGGTCCGCAACAACTGTCAGTCATTGCACTATATAGAGACTGTATTCCTGAGACTGTTATTGTGCATTGGATGTACTGCAAGCCTTTCAGTAAAGTTTGTTCAAGTTCAAGTATCTTGTGGACCTTCAGTCATTTTGTATATGCACCTATCGTTACTGGGAAGGGCGGCGATAGGCCGGAGAATTACCTCAGCATACTAGCCCTCAGCCTGGCGTCACGAACTATAGGGTTAACATTAACCCCTCATTTACCGAAACAATACCCCAACTACCATACACCCCCCAAGGGCTACCACAGTATTGTTTGGTTTTCTTGATTTCTTGTGCTTTTCTCTGACAGGATTGAGCGGTGTGTTAGAGTAGCATGCTGTGTGATGTATAGCTTAGGGAACCTTTGCTGTGTATTGTACTGTCATGATTTGTGTGATTGTAATTTATTGTATGACTTGTAATGATTGAACGATCAATAAAGCTCTTTCAATAACTACTACTCCTATCATGGAAAAGAGTCTGTTCTATGATGGGATTAGTAATAGTACTGCAGCACTGCAGGAGTCCCAGATGGCTGCGAAGTAAAAGGTAAGAAAGAGAATCGTGCAGAAAGCTGTGGTAGACTATGGTTTTGTGCACGAAAAAAAAAATACGCAAAAAAATTACACGTACTAAAAGTTACACAACTGGATACATCTAGTAGGTCAATGTCTACGTTTTTCTACGTATACTGAAACCGTATAGCAAAATCGTGATGTGAATGCACCCTAACTTTGGTTTGCAAGTATTTGTAGTTCAGCAGGTTTGTTACATGCTCACGAGCACATACTCTGCAGAGTGAATGCCTGTGTGATTAACTCTGTATAAAGTTTACTCTTTTGATCCTAATAGGTAAGTAGCATAAATGATACTTATCTGCATGTGCTGACATAAGACAGCCTCTGACACACAGCAGCCAATCACAGCCAATCACAAGTCAAGAGCCAGCTCTGCCCTGCTTGTGAAGTCTCAGCCCAAAGCAGCCGCCTATTAATGTCCTGGAGATCATTTCAGGTCAGGGATCCTGCGTATTTTACAATGATGGCTGCTTTGGTTAGAATAACTGTGCTTTGCACCCTGGCTCTGGTCATCCTGGCATCAGGTGAGGAGACATTACAATGATGGGACGCTGTGTTTGCTGGAACATTGCACTGGAGGATACAGGTTTATTGTGCAATGTGCTGTTTCCCTATTATACTGTCACATTACAACGTGAGCAGTCTGCAGCCCTCACTACCTTAAAAACTTATTGTAGTTCTCTGGTCAGCTGAGATCTATCAGCATCAGAGTGCAACCTCTTACAGTCAGTGGGGGTCCTCTCTCTTATAGAAGGTAGTCTCCTATGCTCAGTAGGGTCCTCCCTCCAGTGCAGTATAGGCTCTTATGGTTAGCGGGGTCTCTCTCCTGTACAGAATAGTCTGTTATTTTCAGCAAGGTCTCTCTCCTGTACAGTATAGGCTGTTATGGTCAGCGGGGTCTCTCTCCTGGACAGTATAGTCTGTTATGGTCAGTGGGGTCTCTCTCCTGTACAGTATAGGCTGTTATGGTCAGCGGGGTCTCTCTCCTGTACAGTATAGACTGTTATGGTCAGTGGGTTCTCTCTCCTGTACAGTATAGTCTGTTATGGTCAGCGAGGTCTCTCTTCTGTACAGTATAGGCTGTTATGGTCAGCGGGGTCTCTCTCCTGTAGAGTGTGAGCTGTTATGGTCAGCGGGGTCTCTCTCCTGTACAGTATAGGCTGTTATGGTCAGCGGGGTCTCTGTTCTGTACAGTATAGGCTGTTATGGTCAGCGGGGTCTCTCTCCTGCACAGTATAGGCTGTTATGGTCAGCGGGGTCTCTCTCCTGCACAGTATAGGCTGTTATGGTCAGCGGAGTCTCTCTCCTGTACAGTATAGGCTGTTATGGTCAGCGGAGTCTCTCTCCTGCACAGTATAGGCTGTTATGGTCAGCAGGGTCTCTCTCCTGTACAGAATAGTCTGTTATGGTCAGCGAGGTCTCTCTCCTGCACAGTATAGGTTGTTATGGTCAGCGGAGTCTCTCTCCTGTACAGTATAGGCTGTTATGGTCAGCGGAGTCTCTCTCCTGTACAGAATAGTCTGTTATGGTCAGCGAGGTCTCTCTCCTGTACAGTATAGGCTGTTATGGTCAGCGGGGTCTCTCTTGTACAGTATAGGCTGTTATGGTCAGCAGGGTCTCTCTCCTGTACAGAATAGTCTGTTATGGTCAGCGAGGTCTCTCTCCTGTACAGTATAGGCTGTTATGGTCAGCGGGGTCTCTCTCCTGTAGATTGTGAGCTCTTATGGTCAGCGGGGACTCTCTCCTGTACAGAATAGTCTGTTATGGTCAGCGAGGTCTCTCTCCTGTACAGTATAGGCTGTTATGGTCAGTGGGGTCTTTCTCCTGTACAGTATAGGCTGTTATGGTCAGCTGGGTCTCTCTCCTGTACAGAATAGTCTGTTATGGTCAGCGAGGTCTCTCTCCTGTACAGTATAGGCTGTTATGGTCAGCGGAGTCTCTCTCCTGTAGAGTGTAAGCTCTTATGGTCAGTGGGGTCTCTCTCCTGTACAGTATAGTCTGTTATGGTCAGCGGGGTCTCTCTCCTGTACAGTATAGGCTCTTATGGTCAGCGGGGTCTCTCTCCTGTAGAGTGTAAGCTCTTATGGTCAGTGGGGTCTCTCTCCTGTACAGTATAGTCTGTTATGGTGAGCGGGGTCTCTCTCCTGTACAGTATAGACTGTTATGGGCAGCAGGATGCTCTCTCTTGTACAGTATAGGCTGTTATGGGCAGCGGGGTCTCTCTCCTGTACAGTATAGGCTGTTATGGTCAGCGGGGTCTCTCCTGTACAGTATAGGCTGTTTTGGTCAGAGTGGTCTCTCTCCTGTAGAGTGTAAGCTCTTATGGTCAGCGGGGTCTCTCTCCTTTACAGTATAGACTGTTATGGGCAGCAGGATGCTCTCTCCTGTACAGTATAGGCTGTTATGGTCAGCAGGGTCTCTCTCCTGTAGAGTGTAAGTTCTTATGGTCAGAGGGGTCTCTCTCCTGTACAGTATAGGCTGTTATGGTCAGCGGGGTCTCTCTCCTGTACAGTATAGACTGTTATGGGCAGCGGGGTCTCTCCTGTACAGTATAGGCTGTTATGGGCAGTGGGGTCTCTCCTGTACAGTATAGGCTGTTATGGTCAGCAGGGTCTCTCACCTATACAGTATAGGCTGTTAGGGTCAGCGGGGTCTCTCTCCTGTACGGTATAGGCTGTTATGGTCAGTGGGGTCTCTCCTGTACAGTATAGGCTGTTATGGTCAGTGGGGTCTCTCTTCTGTACAGTATAGTCTGTTATGGTCTGTGGGGTCTCTCCTGTACAGTATAGGCTGTTATGGTCAGCGGGGTCTCTCTCCTGTACAATATAGGCTGTTATAGTCAGTGGGGTCTCTCCTGTACAGTATAGGCTGTTATGGTCAGCGGGGTCTCTCTCCTGTACAGTATAGGTTGTTATTGTCAGTGGGGTCTCTCTCCTGTACAGTATAGTCTGTTTTTGTCAGCGTGGTCTCTCTCCTGTAGAGTGTAAGCTCTTATGGTCAGCAGGGTCTCTCCTGTTGAGTATAGGCTGTTATAGTCAGCGGGGTCTCTCTCCTGTAGAGTGTAAGCTCTTATGGTCAGCTGGGTCCACTATCCTGTACAGTGTAAGCTCCTATGATCAGTGGGGTTCTCTCTCCTGTAGTGAGTAAGCTACACTCAAGAGGTTCTGTCTCCTATAGAGTGTAAGCCCTTATGGTCCTCATGATCCTCTTTTCTGTAGAATGTAAGCTCATTAGTTCATTGGGGTCCTCTTTTCATCTTTACAGTGAAATTTAAGCTCTTATGGTGAGTGGGGTCCTCTTTTCTGCAGAGTATAAGATCGTAAATTAGATGTTTCTCAGTGTTTCTAATGGAGTAATAGAGATGTAAAATTTCGTACATTTTGAATCCATGCAATAAAAACTGTCGTTTTGTTTATTTTTTATCCTGAAAATATCTGTGATGAGGAAGAACATTAATATGAATCAGATAGATAAATGTCAATTAAGGTCAATCTGAGAGGACAGAAACATTTTCCCTGCAGCGCCCCTATTGACAGAAACGCATATTGCTCTTCTTTAAAAACTACATTTTCAGTATTTGAATTATATTCCCAGGATTTTTTTGTTTTCAGGTGAGACTGGAAAACTTACAAAAATTCTAAGATGTCATTCATGAAGGTCTAAATGTTAAATAGTTTAAATCCTATGTTATAAATATATTATTTATCATTATAATAAATCATATTCCTTACTCCTTTTAGTTTTTTTCTGGGGGGGGGGGGGAGAAACGGAAAAGAAAAACAGCTTTGAGGAAAAAAAAACATTTTTTAAATTTTTTTCCCCTAGACCTTCCTAGCTCTTTGTAGTAATCTTACCTCCAGTTGTGCAGATCTGTGGACTATGTTAGTGTAATATAAATAAAGGTCCAAGTAGTATTTCTGGGCCTCCTGCTAGTAGTCTACTGACACTACTCCATTTATGGGATTGTTACAAAGCGAACAATTTTTGAAGTAACAGCTCAGCAGATTACCTCGGCTCATTCCCAGGTCACTTGTGATAACCATGGCATTGGATGAGAATGCTTTGTATTATTTTAACGTTTTATTACAACCAGAACTATTTTTCAAAAAAATCTTTATAGAAAGCAAACTATAAAGCTATATATTGGCAACAAATGGCATTTTGTTTGGGTTAAAATGCTGATGCCAGATGTTAGCTGAGAGACAATGGGTAAATATGATATGCAATACTTAGGCAGGGTTCACATATGTCCGGCATAGGTGAACTCAGTCTAGATCTTGATGCAACTGATGCCACCAAATGAAAGCAACATGCATCACTTGTCATCAGTTGAGTAGCATCCGGCGTCCATTGTTTCTGCAAACTGCGTTCCCCTGTCTCATGCTGTCCAGTGCGTCCAACCATCCGGCGTCAAAATTGAGACGCTGGATGATTGTGAACTGTCCCATTCAAATGAATGGGATCAGTTCTAGCATCAGTTTCACTCCAGTGCACGCCAGAGGAAAACTGTGCCGGATGCCTGATACACAGTATGTGAAATCAGCCTTAGGCTACATTCACTCTGCCGGTTGTCTCCGGCAGTGTCAAGCCCGTTATTATAGGATCGAGAAAAGCCGGAGAAAAAATAGTGCTTGCATCGTCCGGCTTTTCTCTCCGAAAATAACGGCGCCCTACGGACCCCATTGACTATACTGGGTTCCATTGGGACCCGTTATGACTCGTCAAAATTACGTCCGAAAAAAAAAAGGAAGTTTGAAGGGGCATACCGCAGGGCGAAAGGGGCCTTACATGGCCTTTCTGATTGTTGTGGCAGGTTGTTTTGCTATCACAGCATGCATTGGCTATAGCTGTTTTTTTCTAGACCTTTATTGGTTGATATAACATGTGTAAATAATGTGTGTGAGCATTTTTTTTTTCCTGTGATTTTTTCGTTCACATTATTCAACAAAAATTCAGTCACATGTTTTGTAAAAATGCAGGTGAAAAAAATGCCCTATAAAAAGTACTAACACACTTTAAAAAATGTAACTAAAACAGCATTATTGAGGACACAAAAAAAGAGTTTGGATTCAATGTATCCACTAAAGAGAACATAACATTTATTACTGACAATTTAACCCCTTCTCTGACAGAAATCAGTATCCAGGTATCTGAGATTTGACGGAGAACAGTGATGATTTGCTGAATCATTGTTATATTATGGGAGATGTTGTGGTAACAATAGTCTCTCTGTTGTAATGTAGATTGGTTGTGTAACTGTAAATGCTTTCCCCGCTTCACTAAATATTTACTATCTTGTATTGTGCAACGCTCACTGGTCTGGGCACTGGATGAAGGAGCTGTGACCGGTGACTGTTCCAAAACATCATCATTCTTATTATACATCTTCAGTAAATGATAACCAAGGAGCTATGTGACCATATAAGGGTCTTGGAGCTGTTAACTGAAGATATCATTGTCTGATAATGTGCAGCAGTGTATAGGTTAATGTGCACTCTAAGGATATGTTCACACTGAGGAAATGAAGCAAAGAAAATTTCTTGGCTGAATTTCTCTGTCAATCTGTGATCTATGTGATCATAATAAATGAAGCAGAAACTATCCAAATCTAAATCCCCATCGAAAGTTTTATCATGGAACCCCCGCTGTCTTAACACAGCAAAGAAAAACACATTTTAGTCAATGGGACTATGTGTTGCATGACGAAATCCCCTCAAATATTTCTTGAGAATCCCGCCTTGCAATTCTGTAATATGAGTGAGCCCTAAGAGTACTGTGGAATGACATTAAAGAGGTTAACCGGGAATAGAAAAACAGAGCTAATTTCTTACAAAAACTGCTTCCTGTCTGTCTCCAGGTTGAGTGTGGTATTACAACTTGACTCCATTCACGTCAATGGAACTGAGCTGCATATCCACACCCAACCTAGAGACAGACAGTGAGTTGTTTTTGAAAGAAATTAGCTCTATTTTTCTATTCCTGGATAACCCCTTTAACCCCTTAAGGACTCAGGGTTTTTCCGTTTTTGCACTTTCGTTTTTTCCTCCTTACCTTTTAAAAATCATAACCCTTTCAATTTTCCACCTAAAAATCCATATTATGGCTTATTTTTTGCGCCGCCAATTCTACTTTGCAGTGACATTAGTCATTTTACCCAAAAATGCACGGCGAAACGGAAAAAAATATCATTGTGTGATAAACTCGAAGAAAAAACAAAATTTTGTAACTTTTGGGGGCTTCCGTTTCTACGCAGTGCATATTTCAGTAAAAATTACACCTTATTATTATTCTGTAGGTCCATACGGTTAAAATGATACCCTACTTATATAGGTTTGATTTTGTCCCACTTCTGAAAAAAATCATAACTACATGCAAGAAAATTTATACGTTTAAAAATGTCATCTTCTGACCCCTATAACTTTTTTATTTTTCCACGTACAGGGCGGTATGAGGACTAATTTTTTGCGCCGTGATCTGAAGTTTTTATCGGTATGATTTTTGTTTTGATCGGTAAGGGCCCTCCCGGTGTCCTGTCAGCTGTTCGGGACACCGCGATTTCACCGCGGCGGTCCCGAACAGCCCGACTGAGCAGCCGGGTCACTTTCACTTTAGAAGCGGTGGTCAGCTTTGACCGCCGCTTCTAAAGGGTTAATACCGCACATCGCCGCGATCGGCGATGTGTGGTATTAGCCGCGGGTCCCGGCCGTTGATGAGCGCCGGGACCGACGCGATATGATGCGGGATCACGGCGCGATCCCGCTTCATATCGCGGGAGCTGGCCCAGGACGTAAATATACGTCCTGCGTCGTTAAGGGGTTAAAGGACAACTGCAGCGGCATTACACTTATCCCCTATCCACAGGATAGGGGATAAGTGTTTGATCGCGGGGGGTCCGACCGCTGGGACACCCCCGATCTCCCTAATGGGGCGCCGCCATGAGCACTCATGGTGACGTAGCATCGACCTAGAGGTCGACCGTCTCCTCTCTGTCCCCATACAGTTCTATGGGGGAGACGGGGAGGCACGAACGCTGCCTCCCTGCCTCTCCCATAGAGATGTATGGAGGAGCCGTGCCGTCCGCAACGTCATGCTGCAGCTGGCACGCCCCCTGCATGGGAGAGCCGCGGCCCCGTACAGGAGATCGCCGGGGGCCCCAGCATTCGGACCTCCCGCGATCAAACACTTATCCCCTATCTTGAGGATAGGGGATAAGTGTTTGTACTGCTGCAGATGTCCTTTAAGGCTCCAATCATAAGTGATAATATCAGTTGTGGTTACTAATGGCACATATACCGTATATAATGCCCTGTATTATTCAATATATTGGGGGAATTTCCTATTTTGCATTCAATGCATTTTTTTGTCTCCACGTGCACCAAAGTTTGGCGTACTGCAGGTACATCTTATTTACTATTATTCTACACTACTTGGGTGACACTGTTTAGACACGTACGTTTTTGGAGCTTCTGCTTACAAAAAGGTAGCATGGCTAGAGAGATTTATGTTTGCCTAACAAAGTTACAAATGAAAAAGGCACATTTCTGCCTCAATTTTTGGTGCAAGCTACACAAAAATAAGAGGTGTAAATTGCTAAGCATTTTGCCTCTGGACCGTGTATTCCTGTGTGGAAGCGGGGGTCTGGCAAAAATGCTTTAAAACAGATTTGGATACTTGGTTGATAGGATGTCAGGTTTGTGACATCACAGTTAGGGTTGTGGTAAGTATGTGTGACTAATAATAAGGGTTATAGGGGAGATTTATCAAAACATGTCCAGAGGAAAAGTTGCTGAGTTGCCCATAGCAACCAATCAGATCGCTTCTTTCATTTTGCAGAGGCCTTGTTAAAAATGAAAGAAGAGATCTGATTGGTTGCTATGGTCAACTGGGCAACTTTCCTCTGGACAGGTTTAGATAAATCTCCCCCATAGTGTCCAATGGCTGTAGTTAATTGACAGTTTCCACTAATCTCTATTTCAAGTAAAGCAGCTATCTATGGCAAAGCCCCAGGAATCATGTTAAAATAATTCTAAAAACCCTATCCTGAGACATTAGCTATATTCTTAAATTATAGCATGCACTCAATCTGAAAACTCTTCCCTTAACCCCTTGGAGACTGAGCCCATTTTGACCCTAAGGACCAGAGCATTTTTTTGCACATATGACCTCTGTCACTTTAAGCACTAATAACTCTGGGATGCTTGTACTTATGAATTTGGTTCCAAGATTGTTTTTCGTGACATATTCTACTTTATGTTAGTGGTAAATTTCCTTCGATACTTGCATCATTTCTTGGTGAAAAATGTGAAAATTTCATGAAAAATTAGAAAATTTAGCATTTTTTTTAAATTTGAAGCTCTTTGCTTATAAGGAAAATAGACATACCAAATAAATTATACATTGATTCACATATACAATATGTCTACTTTATGTTGAGATCATAAAGTTGACATGTTTTTACTTTTTGAAGACATCAGAGGGCTTCAAAGTTCAGCAGCAATTTTCCAATTTTTTAAGTAAATTTCAAAATCTGAATTTTATAGGGACCAGTTCAGTTTTGAAGTGAATTTGAGGGTCTTTATATTAGAAATACCCCATAATGGACCACATTATGAAAACTGCACCCCTCAACGTATTCAAAATTACATTCTGAAAGATTGCTAACCCTTTAGATGTTTCACAGGAATAGCAGCAAAGTGGAGCCAAACATTCAAAATCTTCATCAAATTCTAAATTCTAAATCTTTTGTAACCCAATTTCTTTCGAGTAAGGAAATACCTCATATGTGGATGTGAAGTACTTTGTGGTCTCACTGGAGAGCGAATTTTGCTGAAATGGCTTTTGCGGGGCATGTCACATTTAGGAAGGCCCTATGGTGCCAGAACAGCGAAAAACACCCCACATGGTATACTATTTGGGAAACTACACCCCTCAAGGAACGTAACAAGTGGTACAGTGAGCCTTAACACTTCACAGGTGGTTGAAGAATTTTCAATAAAGTTGGGCGTGACTGACGTCCCATGCGTGCGCCCAAAGCAACGGAGGCGCAGAAGACCGGAGCATCGAGGAGGAGGAAGACGTGCGCTGGCCAGCTTGGTAAGTGACCAGCGGGACGTCTTCTTCGGTGTTCCGACCACCACTTCTCCGGTCCCGGGAACTAATGCTATGGCCGGACCGGAGGGCAGGTCGGAGCACTGAAGTGGGGAAGTACACAGGCATACAGCCTCCAGCCATACACTGTATATGGCTGGAGGCTGTATGTCTGTGGGGGAACACTGCCAGCCTAATGTGGGGGAACACTGCCAGCCTAATGTGGGGGAACACTGCCAGCCTAATGTGGGGGAACACTGCCTACCTAATGTGGGGGGAACTCTGTCTGCCTAATGTGGGGGGAACACTGCCAGCCTAATGTGGGGAAACTATACTGCCAGCCTAATGTGGGGGAACACTGCCTACCTAATGTGGGGGGAACTCTGTCTGCCTAATGTGGGGGGAACACTGCCAGCCTAATGTGGGGAAACTATACTGTCAGCCTTGTGGGGAAACTATACTGCCAGCCTAATGTGGGGGAACACTGCCTACCTAATGTGGGGGGGAACTCTGCTGCACCTAATGTGGGGGGAACACTGCCTACCTAATGTGGGGGGGAACTCTGCTGCACCTAATGTGGGGGGAAACTCTGCTGCACCTAATGTGGGGGTGGGGAACTCTGCTGCACCTAATATGGGGGGAAATCTGCTGCACCTAATGTGGGGGCCTCGTATCGACGTTCGCTCACATCGCGCTCCCAGAATTCAAGGGCCGGCGTTACTACGTCCTGACACCGGCCCTAGAGGGTGAAGTGCGTGAACATTAAGGGGGGGGGGGCTCCATGTCCACTTTGCTTGGGGCCCCCAAATTCCTTCAAACGGCCCTGACGTAAAGTGATCAGTGGGTGCACTAGAGGGCTCAGAAGGGAAGGAGCTTTAGGAAAGCGAATTTTGCTGAAATGGTTTTTGCGGGGCATGTCTCATTTAGGAAGCCCCCATTGTGCCAGAACAGCAAAAAAACACCCCACATGGAAACTATTTGGGAAACTACACCCCTCAAGGAACATAACAAGGGGTACAGTGAGCCTTAACACCCCACAGGTGTTTGATGACTTTGCATTGAAGTTGGACGTGAAAATGTAAAATTAAATTTTTTTCACTAAAATGCTGATGTTACCCCAAATTTTTCATTTTCACACGGGGTAATAGGTGAAAATTTCCCCCTTTCTCTTAAGTAAGGAAATACCTCATATGTGGATGTAAAGTGATCTGCGGATGCACTAGAGGGCTCAGAAGGGAAGGAGCGACATTTGGCTTTTGGAAAGCGAATTCTGCTGAAATGGTTTTTGGGGGGCATGTCTCATTTAGGAAGCCCCCATGGTGCTAGAACAGCGAAAAACACCCCACATGGCACACTATTTGGGAAACTAAACCCTTCAAGGAATGTAACAAGGGGTGCAGTAAGCATTCACACCCCACTGGCGTTTGACAAATCTTTGTAACAGTGGGCTGTCCAAATGAAAAATTACAGTCTTCCTTTTCACGCACCACTGTTCCAAAAAATCTGTCAGTCAATTGTTGGGTGTTAAGGCTCGCTGTACCCCTTATTACGTTCCGTTAGGGGTGTAGTTTCCAAAATGGGGTAACATGTGGGTATTAATTTTTTTGCGTTTATGTCAGAACTGCTGTAAAATCAGCAGCCACCCCTGTGCAAATCACCAGTTTAGGCCTCAAATATACATAGTGCGCTCTCACTCCTGAGCCTTGTTGTGCGTCCACAGAGCATTTTACGTCCACATTTGGGGTATTTCCGTACTTGGGAGAAATTGTTTTACAGATTTTGGGGGTCTTTTTTTCCTTTTACCTCTTATGAAATGAAAAGTATAGGGCAACAACAGCATATTAGTGTAAAAAATGAAAAAAATTTACACTAACATGCTGGTGTAGACCCCAACTTTACCTTTTCATAAAGGGTAAAAGGAGAAAAAGCCACCAAAAATTTGTAGCGTAATTTCTCCCAAGTACAGAAATACCCCATATGTGGCCCTAAACTGTTGCCTTGAAATACGACAGGGCTCTGAAGTGAGAGAGCGCCATGTGCATTTTAGGGATTTTCATAGGGGTGTACCTGGATGTAAGCGTTACACTTGCCTCCTCCACCAAAAATACTGTACGTCAGTTTTTCCCAAACAGGGTGCCTCCAGCTGTTGCAAAACTCCCAACATTCCTGGACAGTCAATGGCTGTCCAGCCATACTGGGAGTTGTTATTTTGCAACAGCTGGAGGCTCCATTTTGGAAAAACTGAAGTACAAGACGTTTTTTTTTATTGGGGGGGGGGGGGGGCGACAGTGTAAGGTGTAGTGTATATGTAGTGTTTTACTCTTTATTTAGGGTTAGTGTAGTGTAGTGTAGTGTTTTTAGGGTACATTCACACAAGCGTGGGTGTACAGTGAGTTTCCTGCAGCTGCAAATTTGCCGCATCTCAAACTTGAAGTGGGAAACTTGCTGTAAACCCCCGCCCATGTGAATGTACCCTGGATGTGGTGGGGGGGGGGTCAAAACTACAACTCCCAGCATGCACTGACAGACCGTGCATGCTGGGAGTTGTAGTTATGCAATAGCTATTGGCACACTGGTTGGGATTGGGAAACACTGAGTTAGGTAACAGACAACCGCAGTGTTTCCGCACCACTGTCTGTTTCCTAACTCAGTGTTTCCCAACCCATGTGCCTACAGCTGTTGCAAAACTACAACTCCCAGCATGCATGGTCTATCATTGCATGCTGGGAGTAATAGTTTTGCAACACCAGGAGGCTGAGTTAGGAAACAGACAATGTTTCCCAACCAGTGTGCCTAAAGTTGTTGCAATACTACAACTCCCAGCATGTCCAGACAGCCGAAGGGCATGTTGGGAGTTGTAGTTATGCAACAACTGGGGGAGAACAGTTTGGAGACCACTGTGTAGTGGTCTCCAAACTGTAGCCCTCCAGATGTTGGAAAACTTCAACTCCAAGCATGCCCAGGCATGCTGGGAGTTGTAGTTTGGCAACATCTGAAGGGCCAGATGTTGCCAAACTACAACTCCCAGCATGCCTGGACAGTCTCGGCATGCTTTGAATTGACATCTGAAGCACTACAGTTTGGACACCACTGTACAGTGGTCTCCAAACAGTCCCCCGCCAGATGTTGCAAAACTACAACTCCCAACATGCTGTGACTGTCCAGGCATGCTGGGAGTTGTAGTTTTGCAACATCTGAAGGGCCAGATGTTACAGAACTACAACATTCAGGGCATGCTGGGAGTTGTAGTTTTGAAACTCCTAGATACAGCTGTGAAGATCACTTTATGGCGATCTTCACAGCTGCATCTGACACCGCCACCTCTTGCCTGCCGCCCGCCTCCTGTCAGCCGCCGGTCCTGGTCCCCGCACTGGAGGTAACTGCCACTGGTCCCCGCCGCACCATCGCCGACATCTTTACCCCGCTCTTCCCCGACATACAGGGGCGGGCAGAGCAGGGGAAATTAACTTTCACCCCCGCCCCTGACCTGCGATTCGCCGGTCAGACCTGATCGGCCAATAGCAGTGGATAGGAGGAGGTGGCACCCCTGCTATCCTTCAGGATGGTCATCCCGATCATCCCTATTTTCCAGGCTATCGGGTCATCAGAGACCCGATCAGCCTGGAATCGTCGCAAATCGCACATCTGAACTGATCGGCAATTTGCGGCGATCGCTGACATGAGGGGTCTCAGGACCCCCCCAGGCATTTGCACGTGATGCCTGCTGAATGATTTCAGCAGGCATCCCGGTCCGATCCCCGTCCGGCTAGTGGCGGGGATCAAAATTCTCATGGGCATACAGGACGCCCTTGGTCCTTAACTACCAGGGCGCAAGAGTGTGCCCAAATGCTCGTGGTCCCCAACAGGTTAATTGAACTTTATGATATCACAAAATCCCCTGAAACAAGATGTACTTTGAGCTATCAGACAAGCTATTATATTGCTGATAAGAAGTTGGCAAGATGAATGTATCACAATAATGTATTTAAACTTTAGACTACAACTTAATACTTGACTTTAGACTGGCTGTACTTCTGATCTGGCAACTATCCAAGTGTGAGTGTGTTCTTCAGAGGTTTTCGTGGGGATATTCTGTAGTAAACTAAAGTCTCCCTCCCTCACCTACAATTCCTTGGGTTACTCTGAGAGATTACTGACCTGAGGACATCAAGAAGGAAGTGTCATGACCGACTGGGGGGACAGGGAGAGTGAGCCCCAATCTCTCCGGTAACAGACCTGAACAGAAACAGAAAACTACTAGACAACCAGATATACCAGACAGAATACAAATACTAACAGGGCAGAATATAGTGAATTAACAAACAGTTCATAAACCGGATATCAGATAAATGGCAGACATGATAAAATGAACAAGACTAGGCATGATATGAATATACAGCAGACATAGTCAGAATATAGCACAAACAGACATTTTGATTGCAGCCTGTTGTCTAGACCTTCAATATTGTAGTTGGAAGCAGACTACCATGTGTCAGAGCTGCTAGTGATGTTCCTTGACCAGAGGACACAGCCTAACCAACAGTGTGCTTTAGGTCCCTCCCCTGTGCCTGGGAACTCGAGTTTAGAAAATACAGCCCTTAGCCTTTAATTGGCTAAAAGGTGGACATGTGACATGTTACCAGCTTAACACAGAGAAGATAACAATTTGGGGTACAGACATAATCCCTTGAACTTGTATTAGCTAAATGCAGGCAGAAAACATATACATATATAGAATAAAACACTTGCATAGCAATACATTTATAGAAATAGACCTGAGACTGAGCTGGGGACCTCTGAGGCAACAGCTACCTGAACAGTGTTCATGATAGCAAAAGGTGACCCCACTTTGGGAACCCCCAACTGAGGAGAGACCCAAATCTAAATGTGCACCAAAATAGTAAAGGGCACAGAAAATACACCACACTTAATGCACTCGGCATGTTGGACACTCTAAAAACAATAGTATGACATTCCCCATTATCTTATTATATTGTACAGTGTGGACATCATAGTCATGAACCAGCAACACAGTTGTGCTGGTTGATATTGGAAACTTTACAGAATGATAGTGAATAGAACAAGCAATGCTACACTAACCACTATTGTAGCTGTATTGTTTTCTTTTATTGCAATGTTCTGAAGATAAAATACATTCAGATGCCAGAAAGTAGAAGCGGGGAGCGAGAGATGCTGCTCTCAGGTGCAGAGGGGCGTACCACTGAGACCAGTTTCATGTCATGATGACGTTTCTTCCTGTCAGATGAAGCATCATCATGACGCGAAACTAGTCTGGCATCTGAATGTTTTATCTTCAGAACTTTGCAATAAAAGAAGAAAATACAGCTACAATAGTGGTGAGTGCAGCATTTTTTTTTTCTATTCGCTATCATTCTGTGAACTTTCTATATATTCTATGCTAGCACCCCACTAAAGCAATATATCGGTTGTCCAGGGATTAATATTCCCAGGAGTACTTTATAAGATATTATCATGTGGATAGCAGAGCCTGCATGTTGATTTCTTTACCCATATACTGTTATTGTATTGGAAACTGTTTAACAAGACAGACACCCCCAAGGACTAAGCTGAGCACCTATAATGCAATGCACCATCATTAAATGATCGTAGTAGAAGAAGGAAATTAACTCACGCACTCAATGGTCATGCTTCTTTTGTTTATTCCAAAAGAGGTAACTTCACATGTCGGAAGGGGGTAGAAGTGAAATGGGACGACGAACGTCCGTTTCGCGGCTACTAGCCGCGAAACGAATGCTCTTCGTCCCCATTCACTTCTACCCCCTCCCGACATGTGAAGTTACCTCTTGTGGAATAAACGAAAGAAGCAAGACCATCGAGTGCCGTGAGTTATTTTCCTTCTTCTATGGTATTACCAAGTCTTTGCAGCACTTGTCTTTGCTCACTGAGCACCGGTATAAGTCAAGCTCATAGTTTGTTGTTACCATTACACCGAGGGTCGATTCCAGCAAGATGTGAGAGAATGCGATAGGGGCAGCAGTGCCGACTGCGCTTTCTTCTGACTTACATTAAATGATCGCACATTGTGTCTGGTATAAAAATGTATTTTCCCATAATTCAATTCACCAGAGAAAGTTCAATGCTAAACAAAGAAGTGTGTTGCATTACTCTATGTAAATGGAACTATGGTAAGAAATAATATTTGTGACTTATTTGATCTTCAAATTTAGGCGATGTGACCATTTTCAAGGTATGTTGTAACAGCACCATAATGATTGCAGTTCTGTATGTCACTGGAGAACAAAACATCATGTAAACGCATCCAAGTATCTTCTGGTTTCTGTTACTTTAGGAAATGAGGATGGTCACCCTCAAGTGGAAACGCAGTACGGCAAGCTGCGGGGAAAGATTCTGTTTGTAAAGGGAACAGAGAGGACTATCCACGCCTTTTATGGAGTTCCCTTTGCTACTCCTCCAGTTGGTTCATTGAGATTTGCAGCCCCACAACCTCCCAAATCATGGAGTTCAATCAGGGAGGCTACAGACTATGCTCCAATGTAAGTGCACAAGTTGGTTAGAAAAAGCTTGGCCCGCTTTGATATTGCAGTGTGTGTGTGTGTGTGTGTGTGTGTATAATGGTGTTCAATTAATTTAAAAATAAGAGAAGGCTGCAGGATTCAACAATAAGGTGCAAAATCTGTGAGAATATTTAATAACCAATACAATGAATCTGAAAAGAGAGAAGTGAAGAAAAAAGAACAGTGAATTGTGATACATATAATGATACAATACAATAATGAACCTTTATCCAAACCCACTTCAATATTTACAGTAAAGTAATGTAAAAGGAGTATTAATAAAGTAACCACCAATAAAGAGATACAACTAGGAAACGTGTTTTATATTCAGCAGAGCTGTACAGAGTTTTTATCATTACACACAGCAGTCCTTTTTCCCATTGGGGCTTACAACCTAAATTCTAAATTGGCTTTATCCCACACTACTAAACAAGGTCAAAGTACCCAGGGGAACAGGGTTGGTGCAAGGATTTTTGCCATCCTAGGCGAAAGCTAATTTTGCCACCCCTTGACCCTGCTTATTGGCTTCACCCTTTGACACGCCCCACCTTACTACTGGGGGACACAATGTAACAAACCCACTCCTCTTGTAATCTCCTTACTACTGGGGTGACACACTGTGAAAAAAACTCCTTCTCATGTAATCAACTACTACTGGGGTGACACACTGTAACAAACCCCCTCCTCATGCGACGGGGGTTCTGGCTGCGCTGGTGCTTCAAATGAGCGGCGGGTGCTTCAGATGCTGGCTGGTTACTAATTTTCTTGCAGCGGACACAGCAGCGCCCCCATCAAGAAGGCGCTCTAGGCGGCTGCCTATAGGCAGAGCCGGCTCTGCAGGAGAAACCCTTGCAAACATGGGGAAAACATATACCTTGCAAATGTTACTCTTGGTGGTGTTTAAATTGGTATTCCAGTATTATTTTTTATTTGACTATGCTACAGGGGCTGTGAAGTTAGTGTAGTTCATAATATAGTGTCTGTGTCTGTGTGTGACGGTTTTCTCACAATTCTTCTGTGATTTTCACTCCAATATTTATTTTTACCAGCCTACAAAATGACTGTTGTCTCAGATTTTTCCCAGGTTGCAATGCGGCCGAGACCTGACTCACTAGTCAGCTGATGACTGCTTCAATGGGTGGAGGGATCAATCTGCAACTAATGCAACAGCTGTAGGCACCCTGATTGAAAACCACACTGATTTGAATGGATGCAGCTAATTTATGTTTCAATGGGTGGGGTAGCTGGGAGGAAGATGGAATTGTGGGATTTGTAGTAAAAAAAAGAAAAGTCAAACAGGAAATACTGGTTCACAAACAGCTAGCCACAGTATTATGGTAATCTCACAACATAGCCATTTAGCCCCAAGACAAACACAGATCCTTCCTAAGCCATGTCCATTACTGTCTGCCAGGTACGTACTAAAATCACCTTATGCTGGATAACCCCTTTAAACCTTGGACTCCAATGCTGCATAAGAGCAGTGGTCAGTGTTGCAAACTTAAACACAACCCAAAGGCATAAATGAAAATTGATTGCAGGTGATCCACACATAGAACTTTCATATCACATTAAGTGCTGTGGTTAGCATAGGACGAAGGTTGCAGGACCGAAACACGTGTTGGGGTGGAGGCATCCCGGGACTGTTGATCTTTTTAATTACTGTTGCTGTTGTCTGTATTGCTGCTATGCTTTTGTGTTATATATTGTCTGGAAGCTTAGTCATTGCACTTGCATTTTAGTATATCTTATATTGGTCTGACTTCCAGTGAGCTGATTAGTGATACCGTTTTTTGTTCATATACATTGCCATCAGACCCATATAGTATTTGCATTGTTGCTATTGTCACTTAATATATCAGTCCCGGGTATTCCATCTATTTTCTGGTGTCCATTTCCTCTTTTTTAATGTAATTTTATATGTACGTTGTATTTCTAATAAAAACATTGTCATTCTTATAATTTTTTGAGTAGCTACAATTTTTCTTGGTATATATAGGACAAAGCAATGTATTGATCTTTAATATTAATAAAGAAACTTGACACATCAAATATCATGGGTGGCAGGCTGGGTTCACATCACGTTTTCAGCCATACGGAACCACATACAGTTGGGGAGCTAAAACCGGGCGCTGCTGTATCCCTGCTGTATGCTGCCCGTATGTAATTCATTTCAATGAGCCGACCGGAGTCAGTGTTACACTCCGGTCGGCTCATTGAAATGAATTACATACGGGCGGCATACGACAGGGCTATGGGAGCACCCGGTTTTAGCTCCCCCCAGCCGTATTCGGTACAGCATGGCTGAAAACGTGATGTGAACCCAGCCTCAGACATCATTGCATCCCCAGGAAAATCTAGGGACCATGAACCCTGATAAAAAATAATTCACCCAGGAAAATCATCCTTATGTATCCCATGGGGGGCTAGAATGAACAAAAGAGCTTACCTCTTGTCACCCTCACAACATGCATACACCATCACTCCGGAACCAAAATAAGATGAATAAAGCATAATACAACTAAATAAAAACAAAAAGATGTATCAAAAACAAAATCTAAGGTAAATTCCATTGTATCTGAATGTGTTAATGTAAACATAATGTAAGGTTCAATATTGTTAAGAAAATCTATGTAATTATTTTCATTTATATAGCGCCCTTGGTTCCAGGGCACTTTACATTTGATGTAATAGAAAGTCGTAGTGTCTCACTGGTAAGTCTTCATATTTAGAGGGGTTATCCAGGAATAGAAAACAGAGATAATTTCGTTCAAAGACCACACCCTGTTTGTCTCCAGGTTGGGTGTGATTCTGCAGCTCAGTCCCATTGAAGTGAATAGAGACAAGTTTTAATACCACACCCAAAGTGGAGACAAACAGGGAGGGGTCTTTGAAAGAATTTAGGATTGTTTTTTGATTCTTGGATAACCCTTTTAGTACAAATGGATGTAATATTCTATCCAGGAAAATGGACGCACTGATGAGTTGTGATCCCTAACCTGACACCTTGAGGACCACTATGTATTCCACCCACAAGAAATCCCTTGCTTTTCTGTGAACCCATTCTGTACTCCACCTTTTTATTTTTTTATTCACAGATGTCTCCAGGATTATTACATCATGGAGCAGTTATTGGCTAGGTTTGAAGTCCAGTTTACTCTTCCCCCGGTATCTGAGGACTGTCTGTATCTGAACATCTTCACACCAGCTGATCGCATGACGGGGGAGAGGTTGCCTGTAATTGCCATGTGGATGTATCTGTGTAGCTAGAGAATCCATATAAATTACTGTTGTGTGTGTTTTGTAGATATAGGCCTGTTATGTGGGCACTAACATGGTGCCAATGACAATTTTCCTATGTTGGTCATAGATTTGAGTGTGCAGTGAGGACACCTTATCCACACTGACCAAACTGTTCACCAGTAATAGACAACTACATTTCCTTGTTCAGGTCATGGTGTTCATACACGGAGGAGCCCTGGTGATGGGAGGAGCCATGATGTTTGAGGGTTCTGCATTGGCTGCCTATGAAAACGTTGTAGTTGTCTCCATCCAGTACCGACTGGGGATACCTGGGTTCTTCAGGTAATGTGTACAGTAAATGAATTATGAGGCAAGTTCTCAGTATAACCTAACAGAATATATACAAAGCCAGGTGCTGACCACTAGCTGTACACAATCTTATGTGTGTATCTAATGAAAAGTGACAGTCAGTAGTGGTACACTGGTTTGAGGTAATTTTGTACAGCATCATCTACAGATGTTACCTTTATATATCACAGGTCACCCAAGTAAAGATACTGTAAATGACTTTGTTTCTTTGTCTTAGTACTGGAGATGACCGAGCTCCTGGCAATTATGGCTTGTTGGATCAGGTTGCGGCTCTTCAGTGGGTTCAGGAGAACATTGCATATTTTGGAGGTGACCCCAACTCTGTGACTATTTTTGGAGAGTCTGCAGGGGGTGTCAGTGTCTCAGCCCTGGTGAGTTGTTGTGAAGCTGAAATTTGGATTATGACTGTTACATGTTCTAATCTTGGAGCTGCACATGAAAAGGATAACCCTAATCATCACATCTCCTTATGTGTGTTTGCTATATCCAGGTGGCATCTCCATTAGCCAAAGGCCTATTCCACAGAGCTATTGCAGAGAGTGGTGTAGCCATAATTCCGTATTTGGTGGCTAAGTCTACAGAAGAAGTTGTGTTTTTCAGTAATGTAAGTAAGAGTTACACTGTGAACTCATGAAAATATGAGTACTAGACATTGTTCATATATATATATAGTGTTGAGCGGCATAGGCCATATTCGAATTCGCGAATATTCGCGAATATATGGACGAATTTTCGTCATATATTCGCGAATCTTCGCATATTCGTTATATCCTCGTTTTATTTTCGCATATGCGAAAGTTCGCATACGCGAAAATTAACGCATGTGAAAATTTGCACATACAAAATTAGCACCCGCGAAAATTCGCATATGCGAAAATTATCATATGGGAAAATTAGCATATGTTAATGTTCGCATATGCAAACTTTCGCACGACAGTCTCACACAGTAGTTTTACAGCCTTCTTTACACCACACAAGCTGGAAGCAGAGAGGGATGATCACTGTGATGTGTACTGTGAAGAAAAAAAAAAAAAAAAAACGAATATTCGTAATTACGAATATATAGCGCTATATTCGCGAAATTCGCGAATTCGCGAATATGCGATATTCGCGAATAATATTCGAATTGCGAATATTC
This sequence comes from Hyla sarda, assembly GCF_029499605.1. Classification (NCBI taxonomy): domain Eukaryota; kingdom Metazoa; phylum Chordata; class Amphibia; order Anura; family Hylidae; genus Hyla; species Hyla sarda. Next base: position 144,739,827 of record NC_079194.1, on the reverse strand, counting down.
GCGAGCAACACTATATATATATATATATATATATATATATATATATATATAAAGAAAAAATATAGCAGCACTCAACTTGATGCAAAGGTTAAAGTACAGGGTGCAAGTCACTGATAATAACCAAGTCCTTCGATTCAATAAAGTCCATAAAAATACAATTCAGTGCAGCACTCCATAGTATGAAAAAAGTTACGTTTATTCCATCAAAAAAAGTGAAAACAGCAGCGACGTTTCAATCCTCTCCAGCTTGAGAAAGATCCTGAAGAGGGTTGAAACGTTGCTGCTGTTTTCACTTTTTTTGATGGAATAAACTTCACTTTTTTCATACTATGGAGTGCTGCACTGAATTGCATATATATATATATATATATATATATATATATATATATATATACATACAATACATTTTTTACAAACATTCAGACCTATTCTGTTTTCGCTAACATCATCACAAGATCAACAAACTCCACTAATAAAATGCTCTGTACTGCTAACACACCTGGACAAAACTTGCTAGGTCCAAGCCTAGAATTAATTATTAAAGAAGCACATATCATGCAGAATTATTAAAGAAGCACATATCATGCACACTCACCATCACTAGTCATACAGCACCATTTGTTTCACTCCAGCACAAGTACATCTTTGCGTTTCATTACTCTTAACTCGGTCATGTGATCACCAGAATGACACAGAATGTAAAATTGCTTAATGTGCCAGACAAAGTGTTCAGTCCTGGGTCAGCTGATTTCCTGTGAGCTACAGAATGATAATAAACCTCTCCAGCTAGCTTACAGGCCCCTCCACTCAGAGCTTTATCTGTATACTGCTGCTGCTATCTGTATAGAATCAGGATATATAGTAGATATACACCTGTCCCGAGGCTGTGTTCACACATTGCATTTCTTGCTGGGTTTTGTCTGTTTTTAGCATGATTTTCCTGAAATCTCTACAAAAAGGTGCTATTTTACTGCAGTTGTGCAAATCACAGTAATTTACAACAATTTTTGGAAAATCACAGCAGAAACAATCTTCATAAAACACCTCAATTATGCTTATAGATCAAGTCACCTTCACTTTAAATTTAGCTAAAAAAAAAAATGCACTTTGAATAAGAAAAGGCATCACAACTGTTCATAATGTGAATTGACCTCAACCATTTGAATCTGAGGAATTAACCTGGGTAAACTCCAGCACCAGCAACCTTATTAGATGACCAGCCAAAGGATTCATGGGAACAAAATGTAGGCAGCATTATGGATTTGTATCCAATTTGGAGCCTAACCCATGCCTGCCATATCTGCTAAAACAGGTGTCCACAAGGCATACACAAGAACATCTACATTATTCTCTTGTAATAGTCAATTTAGTTTTCTTTTTTATCTAAGAGCAGAGGAATGTGCTCTCGAATCACCCAAAGTGCAAGAAAAAGTGCAAAAATGTTACACTAAAAAAAACGTGCACAAAGGATGCGGTCTATCGCAAGCCCTTCTCCGATAGGAGAGAGAACCCCCACAAACCTTACCCTTCGCCTCCGGACCAAAAGGTGCCTGCGAGGTTCCAGGTTCAATGTCCCTTTTCGCCGAAGCTACTAAGGGACCACAAATGCTCCCAGCATCCCCCTTGGCGTTAGCCAAGGTATCTGCCCACAGAGCCAATAACGGTCGGTACCCTGCCAAAGCAGGAGTACCTGGGGTGTTTGCAGGGAGGTGCGGAACCTAATGGCCAAACACCCCTCCCCTAGACTGCCAGGAGGGACACCCAGAAGGGCTACCACATCCTGACAAATCCTGTGGACACACAACACGCAAAAAGTGACACAGTAAGACAAAAATAAATAAATACGTGAATGTGTGAAGATATACCGGCCGGATCTATAAAAATGTCTCTGATCCTAGCCAGAAGGCCGGGAATCAAGAGGTGAGTGTCACAAATGTGCAGAGATCATGGTGCCCGTGCTTCAACCCAGTGAGCCAATACTCCCAGTGAGTTTCGCCACCTCGGGGTCACCACTCCCTGAGGCACTAAAGTACCTCGGCTCTAGACCCTTTCAGCCTCATGGTGAGACCCAGAGGAAACAGGTTACATAGGGGCAGCCGTCAAGCTGATTCCTCAGAACCAGCCCCGGAACGCCCCGGTACACCAACTCCCTACCTTGCAGCACCCTTCCCCACCAGTTCCACACTGGCGTCGCCTGCCACCAGCAAGAAACTGATAAGAACAGATACTACACTTGATCTTAGCCAAAAGGCAGAGAAGCGATGTAATAGTCTCTTGTAATAGTCAATGCTGCACTATATAAGCAAAAAGAGAGAACATGAACAATGATACAGAGGTAAAAATATTCCCAATCCAACTGAAGGCACATTTTGAATTGATGTTTCTTTTTACTTTTGCAGATTGTGGCCAATATTTCAGGCTGTGATGTAGACACATTGGGGGACTGTCTGAAGGAAAAATCTGAAGAAGAGATCATATCTATGACAGTATCTATGGTATGACCTGAAGTCCAAATAGCAAAAGGGTAAAATCCGGCAATTTGAATTGACTCCAGGTCCAATAGGGTGCTCGGCAACTCAGGGCCAGACACCAAGCCCTGTCTCACATAAATCCAAAAAGGCAGGGAAGCGGCACTCCAAAATAGGCATGAAAAAAAGTAATTTATTTACCCATCCATGTGAAATACAGCTACGTTTTGGTCTCTCAATGAGACCTTTCTTAAGCTTGAGAAAGGTCTCATTAAGAGACTGAAACATATCTGTCTGTAACATGAATGGGTGAATAAATTACCTTTTTTCATGCCTATTTTGGAATGCCGCTTCCCTGCTTTTTTGGGATTTATGGTATGACCTGTGTAGTCAGTGTTCACTACCCTGATCACTTTAAAGGGGTACTCTGCCGCCAGAAATCTTATCCCCTATCCAAAGAATAGGGGATAAGTTGTCTGATTGCAGAGGTCCCGCCGCTGGGGACCCCTGCGATCTCCCTGCTGCACCCAGCATTTGTTTAAAGCATCGGGTGAAGCAACGGAGGCTTGTGACGTCACAGCCACGCCCCGCTCATGATGTCACGGCCACGCCCCCTCAATGCAAGTCTTTAGGAGGGGGCGTGACTGCCGTGACCATGACATCAAAAACCTCAGCCCCGCTTCACCAGTCATCCGGCACGGAGCGAAGTTCACTCTGTACACCAGTTGTCTGGGCTGCCGCAGCCGAGATTACAGGGGTTCTTAGCGGCAGGATCCCGGCGATCAGACATCTTATCCCCTATTCCTTGGATAGGGGATAAGATGTTTGGGGGTGGAGTACCCTTTTAAGGAAGTTGTTGTTAGACCTAAAATAAAGTTGGACTTCATATTACATGTTAAAAAATTGTAAATTATATGCTTCATATTTCTTGAATTACTCCTACGAGCACTAGGGTGGTTGTTATCTATCTGGTTAAACACCAATCTAGCTGGTATTAGTGGCTGTAGGCCGCTGCCAGTATTTAATTAGTACTGAAAATATTAATTACAAGAAAGTTTTACAATGTGCACATCTTCTCTGTGCTCACAGAGTATGGCTTTAAAGCCATCTGATTCTACCATAAACTCTCATTCTCGTATCTACTAGACTATGTGCAGTGACAATGCCTGGTCTTAATGACTGGATTATCTCCTTATTACATTGGTAATGGCATGTGGATGTTACATTCCCCGTGGAGAGTGGAGCCAAGATCCATTCTCTGTGATTGGCTGAGCGGCATATCTGTCACACACCCAGGCTGGATCAACTTGCTCTGCCATTCTGCCTAGGGAAAGTCTAGGCTGCTGTGTGAGATCTGGATGCCAAGGAGATGAAAGTGTGCTTCAGGCAGTAGAAACATAACCCAGAGGGAGAAGATAAAACATAAAAATATACATTTAACAAGATACAGGGTCATTCCTCATGTGGGGTGCAAGCGGCTCCCTTAATAGTTGGAATCTCAGTTCTTTGTAGGTAACATAATCTGCCTTAATAAACATAAGGACCAGGGCTTGCAGATGGCATAAACTTCATTATTGTGGAAGATTGTTTTGGGTGGAAGATTGGAGACTCTACTGGTGCTTCCCTGTTGCCCTTTGTAGGTTGACCATAGCAATGTTTAATAAACTACATTGAGAATAAAGACAACCGTGATCAGTCATCAGACATAGCAGCTGCAGAGTTGGACATTCTGATTCCTTCTCTTATGAATCTTAGCTTCATGATATCCATAAGCCTAATAGGGTATATAGACAGGCATTGTCTTTGAGACAAACTTTTTTATTTTTAGGCATTCAGCTTAAAAGGAACCTCATAACAGCATCACCTGCATTAACCTGCTAATAAAGATAATAATGTGGGTGACGCTGATTCTAATGCTGGTTACTTTTTTGGCTTATTAGCACCGTTTTCGAGTTTTGGACTAAAATCTGAATATGTAAATACCTACTTTGGTGCACTTGGGGTATTTCCTAGCCGCCTGCCTGCATTGGTCCGGTGCTCCACCCCCTTCATACATATTCAGCTATTTATCTAAGGCACATAGACGATAAGTTTTGTGATATAATCAGCACAAATGGCGTGGAGTTGCTTTAAAACAGCGGCCATTTGTTGATAGTACATATCGGATATATGCTAAAGAAAGAAGTCTGAATAGTTTTGAAGGGGGAGTGGCACAGAGCCAATGCAGGTAGACCTGACAGTGTACCAAGGAACTAGGGAACCAAAGAAAGTATTTTAAATGCTTGAATTTTAGTTCATAATTTAGGAACGGAGTCAACAATCTTAACTACTGTTTTAATCTAATATTTATATAAATCCGTAGGTATATTTCATTAAAGGTGCACATAATAATGGGTAAGGTTGGGTTCCCATCTGTATTGCTCGCTCCCTTATTCAGCTTTATCACTGGAGCTAAATAATGGAAAAAAACTGGGCAGGCAGGACTGTTGCATGCTGGATAACAATAGCACCTGACAAACCTGATTGACTTTAATGGGGTTCATTGGAATTCCGGCATGGTGTCCAGCACTTTACTAGACAAAATGACTCAGCATTCTGTACTAAATTTGCAGTATTTTAGACAGAACCTGCGACAAGGGCACCCAATGGAGTCTCCAATTCAGGTGTAAACCCTGCCTCAGACTTTTTTTTCACACTGCATTTAGTTGTTCCTGTTAAACAAATCTGTCTCAAGACTAGAGAGACCTTTGGAACATGTGCATTCAACAGACACATTGGGTTCTATTGTACAAATGTATGCTAAAAGTGCATACATTTGTGGATAGGATAGTGCAGACCTTGGCTCTGTTAAAGTCAGCAAATATCTGCATGTGTTGCTTTCTGTGTAAATCCATCTTAAATTTCTATGCAGCACGCACTGGAGAAGGGGAGCCGGTGCAGCTCCCCCTTCCCCCTTCAGAGATGTCAGAGCTGGGGTGGGGGATGAGAACTCTGCTCCTCGCTACACCTAGCTCTGATGTCATGGAAAGGAGCAGGCTGGGGCGGAATATTGATGAGGCAGGGGAGCTGGCTCCCTGCCTCCAGTGCACACTTAAGCGCAATAGTAAGGAGCTTCTAACAGCAGAACTTCAGACTTATATAACGTAAACATGTAAGTTACACCTCGTTTCACCCGCACTATAATCCAATATATTGGGTTTGATGTGGGTGAAATAGCTGCTAGATTCCCTTTAATGGATCGGTCTCCTATGTGCTTCCTTTCTCTTGCTGTTTGATTCAAGACACAAGTGGGGGAAAAAAGATAAATTTTTTGTTTTGTTTTTTTAACACAAATTTTTTTTAGCTGGATCCATGTACAAATGTGTACATTGTACAAAATGTTTTTGGCTAGGTTCCACAAATAGAAAAACTGATACTTTGCTGAATTTCCAAAAAATGTTTTTAAACATGTCTTAGGCTGGGTTCACATGTAGTATTTCAGTCAGCATTTAGTCCTCTTTTTTTTTTTTTAAGTATTTTTTTTTATCCAAAACCATGAATTGGTCTAAAACAAAGTAAAACTCTTCCCATTAAAGTTTTACTCTGTATATGTTTCATTTTTTTTTTTTTTTTTTTTACACTAAAAATGAGGACCAAAATGAGATCAAATACTAACTAAAATACTTCATGAACCCAGCCTACTAGTCTTGGGACTTGGAGATGCACTATTTAACTGCCACTCCTCTTCACTTGCAGAAATTCATGGCTCCGCCTGTAAGTATTGATGGGGTGTTTTTCCCTAAACCTGTGGAACGAATTTTGGCAGATAAAGAGGCTAATGATGTGCCATTTATAGTTGGAGTAAACAACCATGAATTTGGATGGAATGTCCCTTCGGTAAGATTAATGAGGAAATCATTGGATAATCCGAATTATCTTTATACTGATAACTATTTTCACAGTTGTTTCATTCCCAGGTTATGAACATCACAGGATTTCTAGAAGGAATGGAGAGAGACACAGTGCAAGAAACGCTAAAGAACCTGCCCATGCTGGTAGGAGTGCTGGAGGGGGTGAACTTATTGAGGGTGGATAACTTGGTGTAACAAAAAAGACAAAATGACAAAACTAATAAACATGTAACCATTCATCTTATGGCCAAGCATGTCATAAAAAATACTCATGCTGTGGCAAACATCAGCAACCATAGTGCAACTAAAATGTAACAAAACCTGAAATTAAGCCGTAGGTCTCACATAATAGTGTGCCAGCCGCAGATACCATCCAAATGTGATTGCTCGCCCTGTAGATATTCTCCTGTTATTACCCACTTAAAAGCTACAGCAAAGCACTTGCTCCAGTGCAGACACTAAAGAAAGATCTTCTTTTATATAAAAAAAAAAAAGTATAGTAAATTCTTTGTCTATGAAAACTCAAGTTGTCGGGTCATATTCTGGGAATTTCTGAGGTATCTGATATTTCAGGGTTCTTACTCCAGCGCTATCAGATTCCTGATAGACGAGTATGTCGGAGATGAGACTGATCCTGCTGAAATCCGTAACCACTTTTTAGATCTGGTTGGAGACCTCATCTTTGTCATCCCAGCACTGAAAGCGGCCATGTATCACAGAGGTAAGGATAGGGGAGAAGATGCCTGATCGTGGGGGTCCCGCCGCTGGGTACCCCCGCAACATTTCATATTCGATCTTTACATGATAGCACCACACTATCATCATCCTCCAGAGCAAACATCGCTCTGATGAATCACGACCACGCGGCTGCAGTATCGTGACGTCACGGCTCCGCCCCATGTGATGTCACGCTCCGCCCCCTCAATGCAAGCCTATGGGATGGGCCATGGCTGCTGTCACACCCCCTCCCATAGGCTTGCATTGAGGGGGCGGAGCATGACATCACGGAGGTAGTTTTCTTTAATAAAATGTGTACATTTTTTAAAGAAGTATATCAGAAAAACTATTGTTTTGCAAAGATTTACAAAATATAAAAAGTTTTTATATCTGACAGTGCCCATTTAAAGGCACTGTAGCAATAAATGCTGGAAAGCACAAGACATTTTTACCTCAAAACACATTAGAACTCAGATTAGGATGAGAGACAGGCAACTTTAGGCTAACAACCACCTGAACAGAGCTCCGGTAGTAAAGGTGTTCTGCTCTGGGGTACCACACTATATGTCCTGGGGGTATGGGGAACCATCATTAGGACACTAGAAAGGCGGCTCCTAAGGGTGAAGTTTGGTTCTGCAATGAGCCAGCATCATAACATCTCCATATTTATGTTGTGCCAGTGAAGAAGTGTCCATACACAGGATGAAATACCCCTGAGATTCTGTGTATAATTTCATGGGACATGTTTGGGTCCTCTCTTCTGAAGAATGTTGGTTTTTATCCTTTAATGCTAAATTTTCTTTTATTCCAGATTCTGGCTATCCAACATACTTCTACGAGTTCCAGCACTGTACTTCGTTCTTTAGTGACTCTAAGCCAAGCTTTGTGAAGGCTGATCACGGGGACGAGTTGTTCTTTGTGATAGGAGGTCCATTTTTGACGGGCAACGTTCTGTTCTCAGGTAACCCATTTAGTGGCTGGTCATAGTTGCAGTGATACAGATCAGGTGGTAATGCAAAGCTTTCAAACTGTGTGGTGACAGGTTAGTGTGTTGGCTGCAGTGTGTCGATGTGTCACACAGAAATTAGCAATACCAACTTGCATGTATCGTATTGGGTTGAAACATTGGAAGGTGTATGATGTAAAACATCCCTACGCTCACTGTTATCCCCTTGAGGGCCAGGCCATCTTTCATTTTTTCCTCCTCCCCTTTCAAAAATCATAACGCTTTTAATTTTCCACCTACAGACCCATATGAGGGCTTGTTTTTTGATCCACCAATTTTACTTTGTAATGACCTCAATCATTTCAACACAAAATCTATGTCAAAACAAAAAAATTATAATATTTGTGGGGCAAAATTGAAATTTGGGGGATTTCAATTCCACTTTTGGTAAAAATGACACCTTATCTTTATTCTGTAGATCCATATGATTAAAATGATAGCCAACTTATATACGTTTGATTTTGTTTTACTTCTTTAAATAATTATAACTTTTTGTACAAAATTAGCATGTTTAAATATGTCCTTTTCCGACTCCTAAAACTTTTTTATTTTTCCATATACGGGTAAGTTTGAGGGCTAATTTTTTGCGCCATGTTCTGTAGTTTTTATTGGTCCTATTTTGTTTTCATGGAACTTTTTGATAACTTTTTATAAATTTTTGAGGGTAAATAAGTGACCAAAAATACGTAATTCTGGGCTTTGGTATATTGTTATGTATATTGTTAAGTAAATTTGATTCGTCACGAACTTCTCAGCTCCGCAGTTGATGACTTATCCTGCATAAATTAGTTCAGCCTTCAGGTGCTCCGGTGGGCTGGAAAAGGTGGATACATTCCTAGGAAAGAGTCTCCTAGGACTGTATCCACCTTTTCCAGCCCACCGAAGCACCTGAAAGCTGAACTAATTTATGCAGGAAAAGTTATCAACTGCCGAGCCGAGAAGTTTGTGACGAATCGAATTTACTGTAAGTTCGCTCATCTCTAATTGTTAACCGTACGGTTAAAGTAACATTACATTTGTATAGTTTGGACATTTACGTACGTTGCGATAACAGATATGTTTATGTTTATTTTTGTTTACATGTTTTATTTAAATAAGAAAAGGGGGGTGATTCAAACTTTTATTAGGGAAGGGGTTAAATCACTTTTATGAACTTTTTTACACAATTTTATAGTTCCCATGCTATTACATGCAATTTTCAGATTGCATACACTGTTCAATGCTATGCCATAGCATAGCATTGATCAGTGTTATCGGTGCTCCATTGCTCCAGCCTGCCATGGCTGACTGGAGCTTTCGATTACCACTTGGATGGTGAGGAGGCAGGTAAGGGCCCTGCCACCTTCCTCTCAGCTAATGGGGACAAAGCAGTGGTCCCGATCAGCAACGATGAGCAGCAGGGAAGTGGTTTTTTTTTTTTTTTTTACATTTGTGCTAATGGAATAATTATACCACGTGAAAGGTCGGAATATGAGTTTGGAATATGAGGAGGGGATTTAGGGTCAGGATTTAAGGACAGGATATGAGGACAAGCCTCCTCCTTTGTTGCTTTTCCTCCCCCACAAGGATAAGGTAGGAAAAACCGCACAGCGCCAGGTACACAGCTAGTGTTGTATAAAGCATAAATTTGACAGGGAACATAATTTTACCTCATTATTGTTCTTTCTGCTTACATAGCTAATTAAATTTTGATTTACTACCCACTGCACCTCATAGTTTTCAGGTCCTATATGTCTTATGTCTTGCACAGGAACATATACTGGTTTGATATTGTTTTCATAAATCTCACAGGAGCCTGTACTGAAGAAGAGAAGGTTCTGAGCAAGGTTGTTATGAAATACTGGGCCAACTTTGCCCGCACTGGGTAAGAGACTGGAGCACATGACTTTAGGACCATTTTCTGTGTGCTGCTGACACTAGATGAGGGATACTGTATGTTATAGATTCCATGACACACCAAAGTCCCTCACATGTGTCTCATGGAATCATCCAGGGGTGGACTGACAACTTATGTTCGATGATCACGGGGATGATCACAGGGGCCCATGTGCACCCACCCATGTGTAGGTTACACCCATATAAATGCCCTGCCACATACAATAAAGGAATATTTTAATAAATGAAAAAATTACATAAAAAAACTATAACAAATCTCTTTTTATTGTATAAGTTAACAAGATATAACATGTGCTCCCAGAGCTCCCAGAGGCGGCTCTAGACTTTTTGGACCCAGCGATTTTTCATTTTTGCCTCCTCAATTTCTATAGCCATAACTCACCTACAGGGCCATATGAGGGCTTGTGAAGGTAGGACCAATTGTACTTTGTAATGACATTACTCAGAAGGGGGCTGATTTATAATTTTATTCACTTTTTTTTAGTCCCCATAGGAGACTATTACATGGGGTCTGTCTGTTGATTTCATACAATGAATAATGAATGAAGTGCAATAGCACAGTATAACTAGTGTTATTGACGGCACGCCCGGCTTCTCTAGTTTTTGAGGCACATTTTATGCTTTGTTTTATATGCTCTAATTTATGCTAGAAAATGATGCTATAGAGCAGTGATCTGAAACCTAAGGCTTTCCGCCTGTTGCACAACTACAACTCCCAGCAACAACCGAATTTAGCTGTTGCAAAATTACTAGGGGGGTCAGGTGCCGAGCCATAGGCTGTATCAAGGAATTCTGGGAGTTGCAGTTACTAACTACAACTCCCAGCATTTTGCACCATATAGTAGTATAGTATAGGTCCTAGCAGCGGCAGGCACCCCTCAGGTCTGGGCGCTGCAAGATCATAAATCATGACATGGTCCATTCCATGGCATTAATTAATTTTTCTCCTTTTTCTCTTTGTCTCTTCCACAGTGATCCCAATGGGCCAGGCCTGGTGCAGTGGCCACAGTATGACCAGGATGAAGTTTATTTGCAGATTGACATAGAGCAGAGGGCTGGAAAACAGCTTAAGTCTGGAAAGTATGAATTCTGGACCAAGGTGCTTCCTCAGAAGATGCAAGAGGAAAATCAGGAGCACACAGAGCTATAGATGTCTACCAAGTAGTTTACAAAAAACATTAAAGAAGATTGACAAAAACACATCAGCCATGTGTAGTACTGCTTTCCGTCTTACTTTTTTAAAACTCTTTATTTTGATATTTTTTTTTTTCAGTTTCAACACAATTACAAGTAACATATCTGTCTGAGGAGTAGACCCAAAAGATAAGTTACATGGCATGGCTCCATAAGTGTGGTTGCCCACAGATAGAGAGGCAGAAAGTATTCCAAGAATTATTATTAGAGAAGTAAGAAGAACATGATCAAGATATGAAATTAATATATCTCATGAGAATTTTAATAAATTCAGATTTTTTTATGGGGTAAAAATAGCGGTACCAATCAAGGATATCTGTACAACCCACCTAGGGTGGTTTGACATATGGCATTTTTCTGAAAAGCACACAAAAACAGTGTTGTGTTTTTCTCTTGCCTTTGTTTTTTTTTACTGTAAAAATTGCTACTTGCTGAGAAAAATAAAACCCTATACCTAAAATGTTTATGTTTGTGTAATTGTTTTTCTCACTTAGTATTAGCTGCACTTTTTTGTGTTTTTTTTTAAACCACTACAAAGGTATATGAGAAGCACATCTTATAAAGACAGAAGCACAACTGGAGCTATCTCATCATTTAATCTTTACGGCTAATACCTAACAAACCAAATAACTTGGCAACATGTTAATGCGTAAGTCCTAGGTTTCAGGCCCATGCGATCTTCATCTCCAGCATTGGGTAACGTGGGCCACACTGGGTGGTACAGTTGCCGAGGTAAATGTGCCACGCTCAGCAAAGTTCTCTTCTTGATCCTTTGGCCACGGGACTTCGTTGAGCATGGTATGGTTGCTTCATCAGAAGAAGGAAAACTGGGATGTCCACCATGGACCTGTCTCAAAGAAGTGAATGTGTAATCCAGTGCTAAGCAAAAGCTTATATACTGTAGAGTCCTAAAACAAAATCCAAGGAGCCTGAAGGGTGACACAGGGATTCCTCACTGCCTCCGTTCGTCCTCCCGGGTGTCTACTTCTCTCGAACTATCAAAATATAATGATAATAATCCCTTACGGTGAACGGGGTAAACATTAAGAAAAAATTGCTGCTTTTTTATCACATCATTTTCCAAAGACTTTTTAAGAAACTAATAAAAAGTCACATATACTCAAAAGTGATAAAAACTACAGATCACGGCACAAAGAATGAGCCATCATACAGCCCTGATTACAGAAAAATGAGAAAGTTGTAGGTGATCAGAATAGGGCAATTTTAAACATTCATATTTTGTAAAAAAAAAAAAGCAGTACAATAATAGAAACTTTTACTAAGTACAATTGGTCATCCAAAAAATAAGGGTGTCATATGGGTCTGTGGATGGAAATTTAAAAGAGTTATGTTTGGTGGCTCAGTATGGGATGGTGTTTCCCCGTACCTTCCCTGCCCTGTCAGGCAGTGTCCCCTGCAGTTGTTTCCCCCATGTAAATAGGTTATGTATTATATTGTGTATTGTTACCCAGGGGGTACCAGTGACCTGCTGAGCCCCAGTAAAGTCGTGCCTAGTGTGTGTCCAGAGTAGTGGAGGCCTCAAGTCCAGTCCTGCAGCCTCAAATCAAGTGCAAGTAAGATAGAGTCACCGTCCTGCCAGTCACAAGTCAGTCAAGTCAAGTCATCTATCTACCCAGCGTGGCCTGCACTAAATTCTCCAGTCCAACTACAAGTCCCAGCAAACCTGCAAAGTCTCTGTGTCACTGGTCACCTCCTTGAGCCCTAGCTGTACTGTATAGACTGTAACAACTGTCTACCCTCAGTAAAGCTACCGTTGTCCCTAACCTGGCGTCGGTGTCTTCATTGCCCCTAGTGCCTAGCCCAGGATCCAGCGGTATACCTTCAGGTGGTTAAGGCTAAACCACGCCCTGGTGTCATGAACACCATCTGCCCCTAGGGTAACAACATCTGCCCTGCACCACACACCTCGCCACCATACCACATATGATTTTTAGAATGCGAGAAGGAAAAAAATGAAAATGCAAAAATAAAATTTCCTGTGTCAAGGCAAAAATTGTCTGTGTTCTTAAAGGGGTACTCCAGTGAAAACCTTTTTTCTTTTAAATCAACTGGTGGCAGAAAGTTAAACATATTTGTAAATTACTTCTATTAAAAAATCTTAATCCTTCCAGTACTTATTAGCTGCTGAATGCTACAGAGGAAATTCCTTTCTTTTTGGAACACTGATGACATCATGAACACAGTGCTCTCTGCTGACATCTCTGTCCAATTTAGCAACCATGCATAGCAGATGTATGCTAAGGGTAGCATGGTGGCTCAGTGGTTAGCACTGCTGCCTTGCAGTGCTGGGGACTTGGGTTCAAAACCCACTAAGGACAACAATAAATAAAGCATTATTATTATTATAATAACGTCAGCAGAGAGAACTGTGGTCGTGATGTCATCAGAGAGCATCCCAAAAAGAAAAGAATTTCCTCTGTCGTTTTCAGCAGTTAATAAGTACAGGAAGATTTTTTAATAGAAGTAATTTACAAATATGTTTAACTTTCTGCCACCAGTTGATTTAAAAGAAAAAAGGTTTTCACCGGAGTACCCCTTTAAGGGGTTACAGAGGACCTATGGCCAGCAATAAAAAAATCTTGATATGCCCTCCTGTTCCCTTGATATGAGGGTTTATAGTTTGTCTGACAATTCAGGGAATCAGTAAGGTGGGCATAAACTTAATTTTAATAATGGGAGTGAATATTAGGTGATGGGTGTAAATATTTTACATTGAGGGGCATGTATGTCTAATACACACCCCCCTGACTGTATAATCCCACCTGTCACCTAATATTCACTGAGGTAAAATTAAGGTCACACCCATCTTACTGATTCCCTGAATTGTCAGACAAACTTATCTCAGGAACAGGAGGGCGTATCAAGAAATTATAAAAAGGTAAGTAATCACCCTAAGATAGTTTATGATAATGTAATCTCATTTTCTTTGGGTTGGTCACATGTAAAGCTTTAATTGAATGTTTTGTTTCAGATTTAGGATCTATTCGTACAGTATCCTGTGCATATTTAAAGCACTCCATTTGAAGCTGCAGATTTTATGTAGTTTAATGTAAACTAAATGACAAAACACCACTTCAAATCCTGCGCATCAAATTTGAGCAGGATACGTACGCATGAATAGACCCTTGAAAGGGTACTCCCGTGGAAAACTTTTTTTTTTTTTTTAAATCAATTGGTGCCAGAAAATTAAACAGATTTGTAAATGACTTCTATAAAAAAAAAATCTTAATCCTTCCAGTACTTATTAGCTGCTGAATACTACAAAGGAAATGGTTTTCTTTTTGGAACACAGAGCTCTCTGCTGACATCATGAGCACAGTGCTCTCTGCTGACATCTCTGTCCATTTTAAGAACTGTCCAGAGTAGGAGAAACTCCCCATAGCAAACATATGCTGCTCTGGACTGTTCTTAAAATGGACAGAGATGTCAGCAGAGAGCACTGTGCTTGTGATATCAGCAGAGAGCACTGTGTTCCAAAAAGTAAACCATTTCCTCTGTAGTATACAGACCCTAAAAAGGACTGGAAGGATTAAGATTTTTTAATAGAAGTAATTTACAAATCTGTTTAGCTTTCTGGCACCAGTTGATTTAAAATACATTTTTTTTCCATGGGAGTACCCCTTTAAGCATTAAAATGTGGGGATATCAAATACTATTTTTTGTGTGTTTTCTTTTGGCACTCCACCGTATTTGGAGGCCTTATGGGCAAACCATTATAGTTAATGGGGTACTGCAACCTCATGTTAAAAAAAAACAAAAAAATAAAAAGCATTGCTTACCTGTCTGCCCTGGTTCAAAAAAAATGTATTTGTTTTGTGGGTATGTAATTCTCTTTCCTACCATGTCCCCTCACAACTTCCTGGAATGAGCAGTTGAACTAAAATTCCCAGAATGCATTACTTCCTCCCACAACACTCCTGCAGTTCATTGCATAAAGATGTTTGTGGTCGGGGCTCCACACGTGACCGATCAGACTTACCTACACCAGTCGATCATACTTCTCCAGTGATTCCTGTAAGGAAACTAATAACACATAGTCATAATACTGTATAGTAAAGCGGTTGAACTGTGCTCAAAAACCGCGATTGAGGGTTTAGCCTTTAGTGGGCATACCCTATTAGTTGATAAAGAAAAGGGGAGGGAGGGTGGGTTTCACCAAATGCAACACACCCACCTGTGTGACAGGGGGCGTGCGTTAAATATACAACGCCCCTCCCACAAATACAGCCTGATAGGATTATCACTTCAAGACATTTGAGTACACATCAGACTATTGCTCTGCAGTCAGTAACTCTGCAGCACCTGCTGTATTCATTGTATGGCTGGTCATCTGCCTATGACATTGCTCAACACAAGGCAACATGCTGTAAACACCCCTCATTCTTTACTAAGGGTATATTCACATGGCAGAATTTCTGCTTGCGGAATTCCGCATCAAATTAAAGCCCATAGACTTCAATGGGATTGCGCACTCCCATTCACACTTCTGAATTTCCGCAAGCGGAAATTTAGAAATGTGAATTGGAGTGCCGAATCTCATAGCAGTCTATGGGCTTTAATTTGAGGCAGAATTCTGCAAGCAGAAATTCTGCCCTGTGAATATACCCTAAGGCTGGGTGCACACTGCGGAATCTCCGGGCTGAATTTCTGCTGGAGATCAAGCCGACGGCACTAGGACTGCATGGACTGTGTTGCCATCCCCATAGATGGCAATGCATTTCTGAGCAGATCTCTCAAAAGATCCACCCAGAAATGCATTGCCGATTATGGGGATGGCAATGCAGTCCGCGTGGTCCTAGTGCCGCCGGCTCAATTCTGCGCGGAGATTCCGTAGTGTGAACCTAGCCTAAATGTCCCAAAAAAGATAACCAAGCTTCTTGAGATGGCAGAGGATGAAGTGTTGTCTCAGGAGAGAAGGAGGAGCTTGGAGTTAATGAGACAACTCCAAATTAAAAATAAGACTACACAACTTCCCCCTAACAGGGGTACTTGAAGCAAAAGCATGCTAAAGCCATTACAATTTGGATTAACACTATATTGGTAAATTATACATCTTAGGGTGATAGTTTTATTTAAATACAATTTTTCTTTACCCTCTGAGCATGCAGCATACATAGAAAGCTGAGCTGACAGGACATGGAGTAGCACAGCACTTCTATTTAATGGGGGGGTTACATATGCTAATCAGATACTGATGGAATATTCTTGCAAAAAGCTCCCACTGAGACAACCTCCAAGGGTCAGTTCACATGTGCGTATTTTCTGCTGCAGATCTGCTGTAGATTTGCTGTCACAAATTTTGCTTCCCATTGAAGTCAATAGGCAACAAAATCTGCAGCAGCGAATCTGCAGCAGATCTGCAGCAAAAATATGCACATGTGAACTGACCCTTTCTCTGGATCCCCAATTACACTCAGCACAGGTGCATATTCCCCATGAGAACCCCTCTTCAAAGTACCATCCCATGTGCATGTCTTTTCTAAGTATTTTTCTAGTACAGATTTCTATGGTTTAATTGTGGTGAGCTCTGATTGTGGCTTCATTTTAGCATTTTTCCTTTATGTCTTCTGCCTAAACTAAAGTCTCTGCCATCTCCATAGAAACAGCTCTAGGGCAAAGTTTATGCCACCATCTCCCCTCCCTGGGATTTGTCCTAACTGGCACATAATCAGGTTACACAATCTGTGTTTTACAATGGGCTGGGGTGTTTACATGCTGGTTCTCTGCCAATGTTTTTCCCTCATGTGGGTGCAGAGTCTGGTAAAGCTCAATAACAGAGATTACAGTAAAAGGCCACAGAACAAGCTTCACCTGTACAGGACAGCCTGGAGCGTCACTCAAACATGGGGCCCTGGAGCTGGACCCTTATGCTGTGCTATGTGACCCTGGGAGCACTTGAGGCAGGTGAGGAGGATATATTTCAATATATATATATATATATATATATATATAACATATAATGTATTATCAAATATTATTAAACTGAGCAGCTCTTCCTTACATTCCCTATTTTACAGAGAGATTGATGGGCAATGAATTTTTGACACGATCATCTGGCGAATGAGCGTTGGCGGGTTTGTTGGCTGATCCCCGGCTCTATTACACAGGGTAATATTGCAAATCCACATAGAAAATCACCAATTAGGCTCTTGATATAGTAAAACTAAACTTTTACTTGAAAAAGATAAGATAATACAAAATGAATAGTGTACCACAATAATGTGCTGGGATAGGGAGAAGGATACAGGTGAGTACCTATGCTATATGCCAAAGAAGAAAATTGTCCAGCATCCAGGTGAATTCCAACAGGGTATATCTTTATTTAAGAGGCTTGCAAATACACGTTTAAAACACTCTGACGCGTTTCACGGTTTCACGCTTAGTCAACTCTATGACTAAGCGCGAAAGCCAGAAACGTGTCACAGTGTTTTAAATGTGTATTTGCAAGCCTCTTAAATAAAGATATACCCTGTTGGAATTCACCTGGATGCTGGACAATTTTCTTCTTTGGATTCTGCTTTGGTGAAGCCGGAGGTGGGACCGGCGGGTCCTTGCACAGGTGTTGCCCTGATCTGGGTGAGCTGTCTTTATTTGAAATTTTGGATTATGCTATATGCCCTGCCTAAAATAAAAGAGGAACTCCTAAAACTAAGTGTGGAATGGTGATAGGGAATTCAATACAATAAACTTAATAGTACATATAAACAGTGAAGTGGTGAACCTCTCTTGCCAACGCGTTTCACCCATTGGTCACAAGGGTTTATCAGGGAGTAGGAGGAAACCACAATGGGATACAAATACATACACGTATAGACAAACACTTATTGATGTTAATAATAATGTTAATTCAGCATTAGTACACACAGTACCGAAGGAGTGCTGAAGATAGAAATGGCACCCAGCAAGCAAGATACAGCTTGTGAGCTGGTGCCAGGATGTATAAGAGGAAGGTAGGATGGTGGCCGTAGTTGAGCCCGGAGCGACGTCTCTGTGGCCACCATCTTACCTTCCTCTTATACATCCTGGCACCAGCTAACAAGCTGTATCTTGCTTGCTTGCTGGGTGCCATTTCTATGCTCAGCACTCCTTTGGCACCAGCCCATAATACTACACTTACCAGTAGGATACATTATTGGCCCAATTTGTATCTTAGCTAGCCCTTCTGTTTTTTGCCTCTTCATCTATAATTATGGTCTATATCAGGGGTCCTCAAACAGGGCGTTTTTGACTCAGGACATCCATGTGTTCCGAAAGATGCTTTCGGAACACAAGGATGCCTCTGTTAAGTCCCTGCGGCCCGCGTTTACTTTAAAAACGCGGGGACAGCCGGGAACAGGTGCACGCAGCGACGTCACTGACGTCCCATGCGTGCACCCATGGCAACCAAGTGGAGGAGCAGTGAAGCAGAGAAGAAGCAAGGATGCGCGCTGGAGGTAAGTGTTTACCAGCGGCGCGTCCCTTCGGTGTTCTGACCACCGATCCTCCGGTCCTGCTATGGCAGGAGCAGTGGTCGGAACACTGAAATGGGGCAGTACACAGGCATACAGCCTCCAGCCATACTGTATCGCTGGAGGCTGTATGCCTGTGGGGGAACATACTGCCAACGTAATTTGGGGAGCTATACTGCCAACGTAATTTGGGGGACTATATTGCACCTAATGTGGGGGACTATACTGCCAGCCTAATGTGGGGGACTATATTGCACCTAATGTGGGGGAAAATAATGCCAGCTTAATGTGGGGGACTATATTGCACCTAATGTGGGGGGACTATACTGCCAGCCTAATGTGAGGGACTATATTGCACCTTATGTGGGGGAACTATACTGCCAACGTAATGTGGGGGAACATATTGCCAACATAATGTGGGGGAACATACTGCCAACGTAATGTGGGGGACTATATTGCAACTAATGTGGGGGAACATACTGCCAGCCTAATGTGGGGGACTATATTGCACCTAATGTGGGGGAACATACTGTCAGCCTAATGTGGGGACTATATTGCACCTAATGTGGGGGACTATATTGCACCTAATGTGGGGGAACATAATGCCAGCTTAATGTGGGGGACTATTTTGCACCTAATGTGGGGGGACTATACTGCCAGCCTAATGTGGGGGACTATATTGCACCTAATGTGGGGGAACATACTGACAGCCTAATGTGGGGGACTATATTGCACCTAATGTGGGGGAAATATACTGTCAGCCTAATGTGGGGGACTATATTGCACCTAATGTGGGGGGAACTATACTGCCAGCCTAATGTGGGGGACTATATTGCACCTAATGTGGGGAAACATACTGCCAGCCTAATGTGGGGGGACTATATTGCACCTTATGTGGGGGAAACTATACTGCCAAGTAATGTGGGGGACTATATTGCACCTAATGTGGGGGAACATACTGACAGCCTAATGTGGGGGACTACATTGCACCTAATGTGGGGGAAATATACTGCCAGCCTAATGTGGGGGACTACATTGCACCTAATGTGGGGGGAACTATACTGCCAGCCTAATGTGGGGGACTATATTGCACCTAATGTGGGGAAACATACTGCCAGCCTAATGTGGGGGGACTATATTGCACCTTATGTGGGGGAAACTATACTGCCAAGTAATGTGGGGGATTATATTGCACCTAATGTGGGGGAACATACTGCCAGCCTAATGTGGGGGACTATATTGCACCTAATGTGGGGGAACTATACTGCCAGCCTAATGTGGGGGACTATATTGCACCTAATGTGGGAGAAAATACTGCCAGCCTAATGTGGGGGACTATATTGCACCTAATGTGGGGGGACTATACTGCCAGCCTAATGTGGGGGACTATATTGCACCTTATGTGGGGGGAACTATACTGCCAACGTAATTTGGGGGAACATACTGCCAACATAATGTGGGGGAACATACTGCCAACGTAATGTGGGGGACTATATTGCAACTAATGTGGGGGAACATACTGCCAGCCTAATGTGGGGGGACTATATTGCACCTAATGTGGGGGGAACTATACTGCCAGCCTAATGTAGGGGACTATATTGCACCTAATGTGGGGGGACTATATAGACTCTATAGACTCTATATCACAGACCTTCAAGTCTCTGTCTTATAGGAACAGAGGAATGCATTGGGTTGCCACATGTATAACAACTTGCTAAGTCTGAACCCCGTAAAGAAGTCCAACCAGGGCTAATTTTACATAAGGCTACGTTTAATACCTATCTCGTTCACACAATCAGCATTATATGTGAACCTACATGTGTAACCCATGCTATGTCATTTATCTTGTGACCTACCTCTGTGACTTTTTCTGACATGACATTGATTGGGGCCAATATCTAACTCTACACATTAGATTGGCTGACATCTACTAACCCAGTGTACTAACACTTTATAGAAAGTGTACTAACACTGCATTCTATTTATTTCTGCATTGTTCTTTTGGCCGTGTTTGTTATCTATTGGCCAATTCTGTTTTGTGAAAAAAAATTCTTTAAAAATTCAATAAAAAATTATTTGAACCTAACGCTGCATTAACATTATTATTAACATCAATAAGTGTTTGTCTATATTTATATATATTTGCATCCCATTGTGATTTCCTCCTACTCCCTGATGAGCCCTTGTAACCAATGGGTGAAACGCGTTGGCAAGAGAGGTTCACCACTTCACTGTGTATATGTACTGTTCAGTTTGTTGTATTAAATTCCTTTTCCCCATTACAACATTTGTTTTAGGAGTTCCTCCCTTATTACAGGCATAGGTAGTCACCTGTATCCTTCTCCCTGTCCCAGCACTTTATTGTGGTACACTATTAATTTTGTATCATCTTATCTTTTTCAAGTAAAAGTTAAGTTTTACTATATCAAGAGCCTAACTGGTGATTTTCTATGTGGATTTGCAATTATATTTATATTTATTCACCAAGGGACACTTTATCTAGCTGGTCTTGGGAACCATACATCATTCACCCAAGTGTTGTGTTACAAGGTAATATTGGCCTGTTTGTCCGATAATTGTTCCATATAATAGGGACCTAAGTCAGGTGAATACAATCTATTGCTGCCTGTTATTAGCCATTTCAGATTGGAGAAAACCTAGCTGTAGGATAGGTGGATGCAATCTATTACTGCTTGATATAATCCGTCTTGCCTCACTGTAGAGCATTTCTATTAATTTTCTAAAAAACAACCAAAAAAATTGAAAGGTCTATGAAGAATGTCTTTCCGTGTCTGCAGGAGCAGAGAGTAAACGTCCATCAGTGACCACGAAGTATGGAAAGCTTCATGGGATAACAATGCCAGTAAAGACAGACAGAACTGTCCACGCCTTTTATGGAGTTCCATACGCCAAATCTCCGGTGGGTTCGTTACGGTTCGCAGCCCCAGAACTCCCTGAGGGCTGGGACTCAGTAAGGGAAGCTGCAGACCATCCTCCCATGTACGTAAAGGTTGATCCAACATGATACAAAGATTTAGGGTGTGATCAGTTTAATAAACAGTGATTCCTTACTACAGTATTATTTGAAATAAAAAAGTTTACAGAATTTTTCTATTGGACCTATGAATCTGGTTGGAAGTTATTATTCTCTATTATCAGCCAATTTAGGGCTGAGCCTAGGTGTCCACATCTAAGGCTGGAAACACATTATGATTGTGCTATCCATGTCACTCATACATTTTGCAAACAAAATGGAATGCCTGGAATGACTACGAACCTTGCCACCTGCCCCGACCTTCTGCTACGTCTGACCTTGCCTCTGTCTAGTCCTTCTGTCCCACGCCTTCTCAGCAGTCAGCGAGGTTGAGCCGTTGCCGGTGGATACTACCGCCGCAGCAAGACCATCCCGCTTTGCGGCGGGCTCTGGTGAAAACCAGTAGCAACCCTAAAACCGGTCCACCGACACGGTCCACGCCAATCCCTCGCTGACACAGTGGATCCCCATCCAGCTAGCCGAATCATAACAATTGTGTCATACACTGCTATAAACATGGGTCATACATAGATATATTCATTGGTTATACACTCATATAAATATACCATAATACACTGATATAAATATACCATCATATAAATATGCAGCCACACACTGGTATAAACGTCATACACAGACATAAGGTACATATACCATAATACACGTATACAAGGCATTACACACTGCTATAGAAACGTGACATAAACGTAGGCCATATACTAAGATAAACATGGGCAATACACTGATTTAAACATGGTGCTATAAAGTAAGGACAGGGAATAAGTGGGGATCTACACATGCCCGCAGCCCCTGTCCCTGCCTATTGCGTATACGCCCTAAGCAACAGATCCACAAACGATAAAGACGGTCCCTTCCTAACTAGGTACTGGGGCATCAAGTCAAAAAAACAAACTACAAAAAACACAGTAAAGGGTCAGAGACACAGTCAGGAAGACAAAGGTAAATGCACACTATAACAATACTCAAGGTAGAAAAACAAACACATAGGATTGTCAACAAGCCGAGTCAGGAAACCAAGAGGACAGTAATATGTATAGACAAAACCAGAGAAAATTCCAAAGACTGAGCTGGGGTCACAAATACCAGGCTTATATAGGCAGCTGAGCAGGTGTGATCACAAGATCACAAAAGCTATCTGATTGGCGAAAGAGACAGAACCATGGATAGGTGAGAGTGCAACCACAGCAACCCAACTCAGAGCACAAACATAACATTTAAAGAGACAGCGCTTTTACAGATGCCATACACTTATGTAAACATTGTGCCATACACTGATATAAACATGGTGCTATACACTTATGTAAACATTGTGCCCTACACTGATATAAACATTGTGCCATACACTGATATAAACATGGTGCCATACACTTATGTAAACATTGTGCCATATACTGAAATAAACATGGTGCCATACACTGATGTAAACATGGTGATATATACATGGTGCCATACACTTATGTAAACATTGTGCCATACACTGAAATAAACATGGTGCCATACACTGATGTAAACATGGTGATATATACATGGTGCCATACACTTATGTAAACATTGTGCCATACACTGATACAAACATAATGCTATACACTTATGTAAACATTGTGCCATACACTGATATAAACATGGTGCCATACAATTATGTAAACATTGTGCCATACACTGATAAAGTACATCTTTCTAGATAATTTTTTCCCAGTGTTCAGTGTGGTGATCTCCCGATCTCTTGCATAGGTGTCTCCAGTCTTTAGAGTTATTAGAGAAGACACACAAGCTGTTTGGAGCATGGGCTAAAATGAATTTGCCACCATTTTCTGAGGACTGCTTGTACCTCAACATCTATACTCCAGCAGACAAAGAAAAGCAAACTAGGCTACCGGTGAGAGCTCTTTATAATGTATGTGTGGTGTTAAGATAAGGACAGGGGATAAGGATAGGGGATAAGTTTCAGATCGCGGGGGGTCCGACCGCTGGGGCCCCCAACAATCTTCTGTACGGGCCCCAGCAGAACGGGGGGAGGGGGCGTGTTGACCACCGCACAAAGCGGCGGCCGACACACCCCCTCAAAACAGCGCTATGGCAGAGCTGGAGATTGCCGAAGGCCGCGCTCCGGCTCTGCCATAGAGTTGTATTGAGGGGGCGTGTCAGCTGCCGCTTCGTGTGGTGGTCAACACGCCCCCTTCCTGCGGGCTGCTGTGGCCCCATACCGGAGATCCTTAGGATAGGGGATAAGTTTTTCTGGAAGTACATATCAAGTGTCTATCAAGTCCTACCAGTACAGACATGATGGACTATGGCTGACATGGCTCATTTAGTTCGTACATCTGAACCTCTGTCTTTTCCGTGCAGGTAATGGTCTTTATACACGGCGGAGCACTGTTAATGGGCGGAGCAGCTTTTTATGATGGTTCTGCTTTAAGCACCTATGAGCATGTTGTATTTGTGGCCATTCAATACCGGCTTGGAATCCTGGGTTTCCTAAGGCAAGTAATAATTGGAGAAGAAATTGTATTTCCCCCTTATATTTCCATAGACAGTAAGGTGTGCATCTTCTCTATATATATTTATTTTCAGGTGTCCATATTGCCTCCCTATTTAAAGTATGAAGGCATCTTTACAACTGCAGGGAAAAATAATGGAATCACCACATTTAAAGGCTGGTCACCCATTTTTACTTTATATTAAATACATATGTGACAGATGATGTGACACAAAACAATGTTTGTTTAGTAGTTGAATATTCTAGCTTCATGAAAAATACATTGAACAAATAAATATTTTTATATTCACAAATGTTTATTAAGTGTTTTAAAAATGTAGTGACAATTACAAACCAACATTAGATAATGTTTATTTAACAGCAATTAAGTAATCACATTTTATAAAAGCAGAGTATGGATCCAATTGACTAGTGAGCTGCCCTTTGAATATCCCGCCTCCAAATTCGCTAGGCCGGCTGCATCACAGTATGACAAACAATCCTGTTCTGGACAGGAGCGGTAATGCGGGAGGATGGATCAGCTGGCATGGTGACTCAATACTCCCCTATACCCTGCACCCTGCTCTGTGCCAAGAGCATCAAGAACCCAAAACGGCTGTCTGCAAACTGATAACTCCCCCTTTTGGAGGAATTTCTGGCTTGGCATATAATCCATAATATTTGCCACTCGCTGTGCGGTAAAAAAAAAACTAGAATTAAAAATTCTGGGTCAGTACAATAACGGCAATACCAAATTTGTATATTTTTTATTTATTTATTTTTTGTTTCTTTTGTTTTAAAGGGGTACTCCTGTGGAAAACTTTTCTTTTCTAAATCAACTGGTGCCAGAAAGTTAAACAGATTTGTAAATGACTTCTATTAAAAAAAATCTTAATCTTTCCAGTACTTTTCAGGGTCTGTATACTACAGAGGAAATGGTTTTCTTTTTGGAACACAGAGCTCTCTGCTGACATCACGAGCACAGTGCTCTCTGCTGACATCTCTGTCTATTTTAGGAACTGTCCAGAGCAGCATATGTTTGCTATGGGGATTTTCTCCTACTCTGGACAGTTCCTAAAATGGACAGAGATGTCAGCAGAGAGCACTGTGGTCATGATGTCAGCAGAGAGCTCTGTGTTCCAAAAAGCAAAGAATTTCCTCTGTAGTATTAAAGGGGTTATCCAGGAGAAAAAAAACATTTTGTTTATATATCAACTGGCTCCAGAAAGTTAAACAGATTTGTAAATTACTTCTATTAAAAAATCTTAATCCTTTCAGTACCTATGAGCTTCTGAAGTTAAGATTGTTCTTTTCTGTCTAAGTCCTCTCTGATGACACCTGTCTCGGGAAATGCCCAGTTTAGAAGCAAATCCCCATAGCAAACCTCTTCTAAACTGGGCGTTTCCTGAGACAGGTGTCATCAGAAGGACTTAGACAGAAGGGGATGACTACCCCATCATACATTCTGGATAATACACGTGAGCTTATGTAGGTAGTGACTGTACATTTAATGTCACTGTGGCAATACCAATATATTTTAACATTGTTACGTTTTATACTAAAATTTATTTTATATGGGATTTATTTTTATTAAATTTAACTAGTCCCACTAGAGGGCTATCACCAGCCATCTTCTGAGCGCTGATATAATAAACTGCACTACGACGGATAGCTAGATAGACCCAGGAGAAGCATGTGCTAAGCGCGTTTTTCCCCAGGTCTTAACCAGAAGTATGTCTCCAGAATATTAACCCCTTAAGGATGCAGCCCTTTTTCACCTTAAGGACTGAGCCCTTTTTCGCAATTCTGACCACCGTCGCTTTACTAATTAATAAGGCGAAAACGCTTTTACCCAATATTCTCATTCTGAGATTGTTTTTTCGTGACATATTCTACTTTATTTTGGTGGTAAATTTTTGGCGTTACTTGCATCCTTTTTTGGTGAAAAATCCCCAAATGTCTAACTTTGAAGCTCTCTATTTGTAAGGAAAATGGATATTCCAAATAAATTTGATTTTTATTCACAAATACAATATGTCCACTTTATGTTGGCATCATAAAATGGACATATTTTTGCTTTTTTTTTAATTAGAGGGCTTCAAAGTAGAGCAACAATTTTCAAAAATTTCATGAAAATTGCTAAATCTGAAGGGACAGATGTTACTGAACTACAACTCCCAGCATGCCTGGGCAGTCCAGGCATGCTGAGAGTTGTAGTTTGGCAACATCTGGAGGGCTACCGTTTGGGCACCATTGTAAAAGTGGTCTCCAAACTGTGACCCTCCAGATGTTGCAAAACTACAACTCCCAGCATGTCCAGACAGCCTTTGGCTGTCTGGGCATGCTGGGAGTTGCAGTTTGGCCTTCCTAGTGCTTGCCACAGTAAAGATCCCTTTACTTTCACTTTCAATTCCCCCCCCACTGTCACTTCCCTACCTGAGCCAGGATCCAGCAGTCTCCAGCGAAGATCGGGGGGTCCCCAGGCATCTTCTCCTCCAGGTACCGGCCTCCATCTTCTGTCCATGTTCCCCTCGACATCCAGGGGTGGGCAGAATGGGGGGTTGCCATGGCAACCCACTGTCCTGCTCTGCCATTGGTCAGAATCAGTTCTGACCAATGGCAGGGGATAGGAGGAGATCGCAGCACTGAGACCTCACTCCTAGCCCTCAGGATGATCGGGGCTGTCTCTGACAGCTCCGATCATCCCTATTTTCTGGGTGATCGGGTCACCAGAGACCCGATCAGCCCGGAATAGCAGAAAATCGCATGTCTGAATTGACATGCTATTTTCTGCGATTGCCGACATGGGGGGGTCTCAGGACCCCCCTGGGCGATGTGCCGGGATGCCTGCTGAATGATTTCAGCAGGCATTCCGGTCCGGTCCCCAACCGGCTAGCGGCGGGGACCAGAATTCCCACGGGCGTATGCATATACCCCACGTCCTTAAGGACTCGGGATGCAGGGGGTATGCACACGACCGGCGTCCTGAACAGGTTAAGCTATTAGACTTAGCAGTTTGTTTGGAAATGTCCTCCTAAATTTTTGAGCCAAAGCCACAAGGGTATTCAAAAGGAATGGGAAATATAAAGGAAGGATTTATACTTCTCCTTCCTACTGGATCCACTTCTGGCTTTGCTCAAAGCCTGCAGTGGCAGTCTTTTTTTTTTTTTTTAACTGCCAAGTGTAATTTTATGTCTCCTCCCATAGACATAACTGGAGGGGGCGTAGCATGACATCACGACCACGGCTGCACAAAGCCAGCGTTCTGAACATAAATGTTCAGAACACCGGGGTGCTGGCCCAGAGATCACAAGGGTCCTAGCGGCTGGACACCACACCATCAGACATAAGATGTCTAGGGGTGGTGTACCCCTTTAAACAGTCATTGTTTTGTGTCATACCTGAATTCTGTATTTTCTATGAAGTAAAAAAAAAAAGAAGAAAAAAAAAGATGCTGGGTAACCATCCTCCAAGGGCGGTGATTGCATAATTAAAAATTTTTGCCAGGAGTTGTACACATGCATATAAATAAATGCCTTTTCACTTCTTCAGCACTTGTGATGGACAGGCAACTGGGAACTATGGATTCTTGGATCAGGTTGCGGCTCTCCAGTGGATTCAGGAGAACATTGCGGATTTTGGAGGGGATCCCAACTCTGTAACCATATTTGGTGAATCGGCTGGTGCAGTGAGTGTCTCTGCCCTGGTGCGTACCAACTGTTTTTTTTTTCATGATTTAGGGTTGGGTCACATGTAACAGATTCAAAGCGTATTTTACGCTGCAGATCCGCGGGTGACCCGACCCATATTGTGTCAAGCAGCAACAGCTGGAGGCACAAAATGCGTTGGGTCACCATTGGATCTGCATCGTAAAATATGCTGCCGATCCGTTACGTGTGACCCTACCCTTATTTTGTGACAATTATTCTATAAAACACAAGATCAATTCAGAGAAGTTTTACATTTTCACTGGGTGTAAGAGCTGCAACAAAAGCTCCAAACACTTTTTTCAAATGTGGCAGGCTTGGCATAAAATGTGCATAAAGTTGTGACTTTTTATGCAAAGTGGCTGCATACAATGGGGAAGATTTATCAAAGTTGTCTATTTCCCGCATCAATATAGACCAAACCACAGAGGGTTAGGCCGGTCTATTGTGCGCCTAATTTATCAAAAGCCACACCGTACTTGATAAATTCTGCACACAGACTTTGGGATCTATGGTTTAGACTGTATTTCAACCAGCTCCAGCATGGTATGACATTTCAGCGTACTTTCGGCCAATGCGACTTTTCGCACCAATGCTTTTTTCCATCTAAAATAGACTAGAATGCATCAAGTTCTAAATATCCTCTAAAGCAAAAGTCGCACATATTTAGACTGCGACTTTCTGTGAGACAAGTTTAGATGGTAAAAACAATGTCTAAATCCTTTGATAAATCCCCCCAATCTATATATATAAAACTCAACGTGTGTGTGTATGTATGTATGTATGTATGTATGTGTATGTGTATGTATGTATGTGTATGTATGTATGTGTGTATGTATGTGTGTGTGTATGTATGTATGTATGTTCTACAAAAACTTTCAAACGGCTAAAGATATTAATATGAAACTTGGCACACATGTTACTTATATGTCTACAACAAACATAGGATAGGTAATTTAACCCTTACTCACCCCCATTTGCCAGGGGCGGGGCTTATGTTTAAAGTCCCATGCAAGTCAATGGGAAATATATGTTACTGCATAACTTCCAAACGGCTGGAGATATTTCGATAATACTTGGTCACATGTTACTTATATGTCCACTTAAAATATAGGATAGTTAATTTAACCCTTAACTACCCCCATTTGTGAGGGTCAGGGTTTTTCTTTAAAGTCCCATGCAAATCAATGGGAAATGTATGTTCCCATATAATTTCCGTTAGGCTGGAGATATTTCATTACCTGGTACACATATTACACGTCAGGTTATGAGGACGGGATGGGAGATCGGGATAGGAGGACGGGATATGAGGATGAGATATGAGGTCGGGATAGTAGGTCAGGTAGGAGGTCGGGATAGGATGTCGGGATAGGAGGTTGGGATAGGAGGTCAAGATAGGAGGACGGGATAGGAGGTCAAGATAGGAGGTCGAGATATGAGGACGGGAAAGGAGGTCGGGATAGGAGGTCTGGATAAGAGGTCAGGATAGGAGGTTGAGATAGGAGGATGGGATAGGAGGTCAAGATAGAAGGTCGAGATATGAGGACGGGAAAGGAGGTCGGGATAGGAGGTCAGGATAGGAGGACGGGATAGGAGGTCGGGATAGGATGTCAGGATAGGAGGTCAAGATAGGAGGACAAGATAGGAGGATGGGATATGAGGACGGGATAGGAGGTCTGGATAGGAGGTCAGGATAGGAGGTCGAGATAGGAGGATGGGATAGGAGGTCAAGATAGGAGGTCGAGATATGAGGACGGGAAAGGAGGTCAAGATAGGAGGCCGAGATATGAGGACGGGAAAGGAGGTCGGGATAGGAGGACAGGATAGGAGGTCTGGATAGGAGGTCAGGATAGGAGGTCGAGATAGGAGGAGGGGATAGGAGGTCAAGATAGGAGGTCGAGATATGAGGACGGGAAAGGAGGTCGAGATAGGAGGTCGAGATAAGAGGACGGGATAGGAGGTCGGGATAGGAGGTCGGGATAGGAGGTCAGGATAGGAGGTCGGGATAGGAGCTCGAGATTGGAGGACGGGATAGGAGGTCGGGATAGAAGGTCGAGATAGGAGGACGGGATAGGAGGTCGAGGACGGGATAGGAGGACAGGATAGGAGGTCGGGATAGGAGGTCGGGATAGGAGGACGGGATAGGAGGATGGTATAGGAGGTCGGGACAGGAGGTAGAGATAGGAGGTCAGGATAGGAGGTCGGGATGTGGGGTCGGGATGTGACAACAATATATGAGGACTGCATATGAAGTCAAAAGCTTCCTCCTTTGTTTATTTTCCTCCCCAAAAAGGATTAGGAAGGAAAAACTGGGCAACGCCGGGTACTCAGCTAGTGTTTTATAAATGTCCTCATCATCCATTCAGTGGTTGTGGAGCAGTATAAGACACACAACAGCTCCAAACATATACCTCTCTATGTACAGTTATTCCTTCCTATAGGACCACCTTCACGAGAAGACCACCCCCTTCTCCAGACCAGATTTTGTGTAACAGTTTTGGTCCCCCATACATTATAAATAGGGCACATTTTGTTTGAGAAGACCACTTGTCAATACGCTCTCGAGTGGTTGTCTAGAAGCTTCACTGTCTTCATCTTGTGTTGGAAATGTTTTCAGATGGCCTCTCCCTTGTGTAAAGGCTTGTTCCATGGTGCCATTATGGAGAGCGGTGTCACTCTAATTCCTGGAGTGATAGTAAACAAGACTGAAGACCTGCTTCACTTCAAAGATGTAAGGGTATCTGTATCCCCTCCTCTCACAGCCTCATAGTAACATAGTCACAGTATTTGTAATTGTCTTTTTGTGTTCCAGTTGGTGGCCACCATCTCTGGCTGTGATTCTATCTCCTTGGTGAAATGTCTTAAGAAGAAAACCTCAGATGAAATCCTTTCGGTTATGTCACATATGGTATGCTATATTGAGGCTATCATATGCTTCTCCTTCTAGTTCTTCATGCCAGGGAATTGTTGTTAAGTGAAGACTGGTAAGTGACAGGGTATGACTGATGAGTGATGACTGATGCTTAACAGGTTATAAATGATGAGTGATTGCTGACTGATAAGTAATGAGAAACCAATGATGAATGACAGGTTATAAATGATGAGTAAATACTGACTGATATGTGACAGGTAATAAATTATAAGAAACAACTGATGAATGACACGTTTTGAATGATGAGTGATGGCCAATGAGTGGCAGATTATTAAAATTACATATGACTGATGAGTGACAGGTAATAAATGATGAGTGACAGGTAATAAATGATGAGTGACAGGTAATAAACGATGAGTGGCAGATAATAGATGTTAAGTGACAGCTGATGAGTGACAGGTAATGAATAAAGGGAATAACTGATTAGTGATAGGTAGTGGATAATTAAAGAAAACTGATATCTGAAATGTTATGAATGATAAGTGGTAAATGATCACAGATAAGTGACAGGGAGTGAATGATGAAAGATAACAAATAGGTGACACTTAACTTATGATGAATAAAAATTAACCAGTGACAGAGAATGGATAATATGTGATGACTGATAGGTGAGAAGAAATAGATGATTAGCAATAACTGATGAGTGACAGATAATAAATAATGATGACTGGTGAGTGACAGGAAGGGAATAATGGGAACCTCCAATATGGTGGAGCTAGTGTATAACACTTTGTGTATAAACATTTAAAGTGTTACTGTCGTTAGAAACAACTTTTTTCCATTTAATATTTCCTTAAAAACTAAGCATTTTCAATATACTTAATAAAAAATTTGATTTCTGAAGGTGTGAAAAAATGGCTTAAAAATGGCCACTAGGGGTCTCTGTCTATTTAATTTTGCAAACAAACCCTGGAAATCAAGCCTTTTTGGTCGTGGACCAAATTTCTTTGAGGGGAGGAGGAGGGGTGTGTGGTTATCTCTCTGCTGTGCCTGCGTACAATCCAGTTTTCACAAGCATGAGCTGAACCCCCGTAAGATCCAGACAACTTGCAGTCTTTTCAGAAGAGAAGCACTTTCATGCACAATGACAAGCAATACAAGGTGCTAAATGATTATTATGATGCAAAATGGTTTCTCTTTGGTCATGTAATGAACCTATTTCTTTTGTATTTGCACCATATAGGTTCCACATTCCACAAATGTAAAAAAAATTTATTTTTTGGTGCAAAATGCGGGTTTTTATTTTGTACTTGCACCATATAGTTTCACATGGCTGCATTATAGTTATATAGAGCATGCACTTTAGGCACAAAGGTTTGCAAATGTAAAAATGCTTGTGCAGACCTCATGACAGGAGAGAGGGAAGGGGGAGGAAAGGAGCTCATTGTGCTCCTGGAGAAATGCCCCCAGCCTCTCACAGAAATGCAGAAAGGCTGAGCATAGTAATACATAGATCAAATGGTATTTTACATATTAACACATGCATATTATTATGCATACAGGTCTTAGAGCACATTACTACACTGACTTAACCATTTTTTTTTTCTTTCTAATGACAGTAACACTTTGAGGAGCAATAGACAAGGTAATTAGAATTATTACTGGTTGCTTATTGATTTTTTGCTTTTCGCTCCTCTTTTTCCAGAATGTATTCATATAACCACCCCCTATAGCACACACAAAAAGTGACCAGTAAGCACTTTATTACATGTCCATTTTTCATTCTGTTTCTGCTATGTTGCTCTAACCTGTCTTGTTGCAATGAAAAATTCTGTTTCCAGACTCTCCCGAATCTACCAGTCTGTGTGGATGGAGTCTTCCTAACCAAGACTCCTGAAGATATCCTCTCTACCAAACAAATCCACAATGTCCCCTTAATCATTGGAGTGAATGATCAGGAATTTGGCTGGTTGCTCCCAATGGTGAGAACTAAAATATTATTTTTACATTTGAATTTATCTCATAATACTGCCTGTCATTCAGCATTAGTGTTGCTCACGAATATTCGCAATTCGAATATTATTCGCGAATATCGCATATTCGCGAATTCGCGAATTTCGCGAATATAGCGCTATATATTCGTAATTACGAATATTCGTTTTTTTTTTTTTTTTTTTTTTTTTTTTCACAGTACACATCACAGTGATCATCCCTCTCTGCTTCCAGCTTGTGTGGTGTAAAGAAGGCTCTAATACTACTGTGTGAGACTGGCGCGCGAAAATTCGCATATGCGAAAATTAGCATATGCGAAAATTAGCACATGCGAATTTTCACATATGCGAATTTTCGCGTATGTTAATTTTGTATATGCTAATATGCACATATGATAGTTTTCGCATATGCGAATGTTCGCATATGCGAAAATAAAACGGGGATATAACGAATATGCGAATATTCGCGAATATATGACGAATATTCGTCCATATATTCGCGAATATTCGCGAATTCGAATATGGCCTATGCCGCTCAACACTATTCAGCATAGGTATGGGATAGATTATGCACTCAATAACTCCACCAGCAGAGCAGTAAGTGCAGCACCAATTAACCCCATAAAGATGCAGTTCATTTTGGCCTTGAGGACACAGGACATTTTCATTTTTGCATTTTTTTTCCTCCTTTCATAACTTTTATTTTTCCATCTACAGACCCATATGAGGGCTTGTTTTTTGTGTAACCATTTGTACTTTGTAATGACATCTTTAATTTTACCAAAAAATATACGGTAAACCCCAAAAATATTATGTATAGTGGGACATTGAAAAGAAACCCACAATTTTCCAACTATTGGAGAGTTTTGTTTTTACACTGTGCACTTTACAGTAACACAAGACATGTTATCTTTATTCTGTCAGTCAATACGATGAATGATACCCATCTTTAAAGTTTTTTGAGTTATTGCACTACTTTTTAAAAAACTAACTTTTTTAACAAAATAAGTTTGTTTTAAATTGCTCTATTCTGACCCCCTACAGTTAAAACCAGAAGTTTACATACACTTTATAAAAAGACACATATGCATGTTTTTCTCACTATCTGACATGAAATCAGTATAAACCTTACCCGTTTTAGGTCAATTAGGATTATTAAAATTATTTATATTTGTCAAATGCCAAAATAATAATTTTTAAGGCATTTTTATTGCTTTCTGCAAAGTCAAAAGTTTACATACACTAGGATTACTATGCCTTTAAACAATTTGGGACAGCCCATATGATGATGTCATGTCTTTGAAAGCTACTGATTGGCCACATCTGAGTTAATGAGAAACACACCTGCGGATATATTTTTATGCGCAACTGAAACACACTGCTTCTGTGTGTAATATCATGGGAAAGTCTAAAGAAATCAGCTAAGATATCAGATAAAGAATTGTGGACTTGCACAAGTCTGGATCATACTTGGGCACAATTTCCAGATACCTGCAGGGGCCTCGTTCATCTGTACAAACAATTATACGCAAGTACAAACAAGTTGGGAATGTCCAGCCCTCATATCGCTCAAGAAGGAGACTGGTTCTGTGTCTCAGAGATGAATGTGCTTTGGTCCGACATGTGTATATCAACCCAAGAATAAAAGCAAAAGGCCTTGTAAAGATGCTGGCGGAAGCTGGTAAGATTGTGTCATAATCCACAGTGAAACAAGCCGTCTATCAACATGGGCTGAAAGGCCACTCTGCCAGGAAGAAGCCATTACTCCAAAAGAAACATATAAAAGCCAGATTAATGTTTGCAAATGCACACAAGAACAAAGACCTACATTTCTGGAGACACGTCCTGTGGTCTGACAAAACAGTTTGGCCATAATGAGCATTGTTACGTTTTGAGGAAAAAGGGGAAAGCTTGGAAGCCTAATAGTACCATCCCAACTGTGAAACACGGGGGTGGCAGCATCATGTTGTGGGGTTGCTTTGCTATTGTGTGCATTTCACAAAATAGATGGCATCATGAGAAAAGATTATGTGGCAATACTAAAGCAAAATCTAAAGACATCAAACAGGAAGTTAAAGAGGTACTCCGCACCTAGACATCTTATCCCCTATCCAAAGGATGGGGATAACGTGTCTGATCGCAGGGGTCCCGCCGCTGGGAACCCCCGCGATCTCTCCTACAGCACCTCCTGTCATCTGCTGCATGGAGCAAAGTTCGCTCCATGCCTGAAGACGGCGATACAGGGGCAGGAGTATGGTGATGTCACAGCCCCGCCCCCTCGTAATGTCACAGCCCTCCCCCTCAATACAAGTCTATGGGAGGGGGTGTGACGGCCGTCACACCCACGTTCATAGACTTGTATTAATGGGAGCAGGCCGTGACATCACGAGGGGGCGGGGCTGTGACATCACGATACTCCCGCCCCTCTATCGCCCGTCATCAGGCACAGAGCGAACTTCGCTCCGTGCAGCAGATGACAGGAAGTGCTGCGATCAGATATCCTATCCCCTATCCTTTGAATGTCTAGGGGAAGAGTATCCCTTTAACTTCCTGGCTGATGTCTTGAGATGTTGCTTCAGTAATGCCTGATGAAGCCACGCATGCGCAGTGCGCCACTCTATGTTTTACTTCAATGTTTTGGAGTTGCCACCACAAAGGCCTGATCTCAATCCTATTGAAATTTTATGGACAAAGCTGAAAAGGCAGGTGCGAGCAAGATGACCTACAAACATGACTCAGTTACACCAGTTCTGTCAGAAGGAATGAGACAAAATTCCTACCAACTATTGTGAAAAGCTTGTGGAAGGATATCCAAAACGATTGACCCAAGTCATACAGTTTAAGGGCAATGCTACCAAATACTAATGAAATGTATGTTAACTTTTGACTTAAATGCCTTAAAAAATGCCTTTAAGTCCCCATAAGGGATTATATAGCAATCGCTAGGTTGCTAATACTGATCAGTGTTATGCATATGCATAGAATAGGTCAGTTTTATATGCTATCTACTTCTCTAGTCTGCTAAAATGCAGACCAATGGAGAAGGTTGCAGCAGACAGCCGGAAGCAGGTGAGTGGAGCTCTGGCGTTATCTTTACTGATCGGACCACCGCCAGTTCACTGGGGTAGTCCGATTGGTCTCTGTACATCCACCACATAACTTCAGATACCGATTGATCAGAGCTGTAGCTAGCTCCTTTGCGCCCAAAGCAATCCCAGAAAATTGCAGCTGTGGAGTATAATGCCAAATATAACTCAGGATCAGTACAAGATAAGTAACATAATGTATGTACACAGTGACCTCACCAGCAGAATAGTGAGTTCAGCTGTGGAGTATAATACAGAATATGAATCAGGATCAGTACAGGATACCTAATGTAATGTATGTGCACAGTGACTCCACCAGCAGAATAGTGAGTATGGCTCTGGGGTATAGTACAGTTTTTACTATTTTTGTATATATTTCTGTTTGTGCATTTATATATATTTAGTGTTTATATATTTAATGTTTGTATATATTGGCATATAATTTTTTTTCTAGGGGTTGGATCATCACATTGTTTTGGGGTTTAGTTTAGGTTGGGTGGTGGGAAAAAGCAGGGGGGGTTTCTATGGGACTCTATATATACCAAAACTCCTGGACTGGTTCATGGACATCTGTTATGTACTGGGGTCATGGGATGCGGGACCAGCTCAGGGCCACAAAAAAATAATTAGTATTTTCTGTTTGTGGTGTTTTGGTGGTTTGTGACACACATTCATAATTTTTTTATTATTATAATTTTTTTTGGGTGATAAAAATGCAGGGGTTTTAAGGTTAGTTATTAGTATTGAAGGGGTACTCCGGCGCTTAGACATCATATCGCTGGGGACCCCCATGATCTTGCACGCCGCCCCGCATTAAAATCAGTCCCCGGAGCGTGTTCGCTCCCGGTCTGATTACTATCGATCATGGGGCCGGAGCATTGTGACATCACGCTCCGCCCCCTCAATGCAAGCCTACGGGAGGGGGCGTGACAGCTGTCACGTCCCCTCCCATAGACTTGCATTGAGGGGCGGGGCGTGACATCACACAGGGGGCGGAGTCATGACGTCACGGTCTCGCGTCACCGTGGTCGGGAGCCGAAACCTCTAGCGTTTCAAGAAGCCGCAACAGGTGGGTCTTGCAGCCGAGATCCCGGGGGTCCCCAACGGTGGGACCCCCACGATCTGACATCTTATCCCCTATCCTTTGGATAGGGGATAAGATGTCTAGGGGCAGAGTATCCCTTTAAGGTTATAATTATTATGATTTTTATTTGTTATTATTATTAAGTAGTGTTTAGTAGTTTACATTTGTGGGGTTGTTATTATAGTGGTGTGTTTGGTGAGAATGTGGCTGGACCAGGAAATACTTTGATGGACATTTAAGGATTTATATGGACTCATTACTTGTATATATTGTATGTTGTTTGTATTATTGTTATGGTGCCGTTTATAATTATTGTAATGTTTTATATTTTTAAATAAAAGATCTACAGGATATAACTCAGGATCAGTGCCGAATAAATAACGTAACATGACCTTGTATTTACTATAATACTAAGATTTTGTCCGATGGGTGGCACCCATTGTGAAAGATCTATCCATTGCAGTAAATGCAAGATCACATTACATTAGTTTTCGTAGAAGCAGAAGTTCACTTACCTAGTCTCCTAAGGAAACAGAGTTGACTCTTATATTTGTGGCAGCTCTGGACTACAATGAAATATAACTCAGGATCAGTACAGGATAAGTAATGTAATGTATGTACACAGTGACCTCACTAGCAGAATAGTGAGTACAGCTCTGGGAGTATAATACAGGATGAGGATAAAACAGGGAGGCATTAGAAGAATGCCCATGCTACATTATAGAAAAAAAAAACCTCTACTCACCTCCAGCTGTGCCCTATTCCAGTCCCAGGGTGCAATCCTCTTCCTGAGCTGCAGCATGTTTTTGGCCCGGAGTAACATCGTGGCCCAGTGTGTCATACTGCTGCTGAGCAAACCACTGACCATAGCGATGTCCCGCCTTGGCCAGCTAAGCAGCAGCATGACACACTGGGTCCTCATGTGAACCCGGGCCCAAGCGTCACACTGCAGCTCAGGAAGAGGATTGCACCCGGGGACCGGAGAAGAGCACAGTGGGAGCACTGGAGGTGAGCCCTCATACATCCCTGTATGTGGAAAAATAGAATAGTTATAGGGGTCAGAAGAGGACAATTTTAGGCACACTGATTTTCATACAAAAAGTTATAATTTTTCAAACGCAGTAAAATATAACAAAAACTTTATAAATTGTGTATCGTTGTAAGCATCTGGACCTATAGAATAAAGAGTGTTATATTTTTTTTACTGAAAAGTGCACTGCATGGAAAGGAAAGCCCCCAGAACTTACAAAAAGGCCTTTTTTTAGTTTTATTTCCCCCTTCAACTAATTTTACTTTTATTTCACTGTAGATTTTGTGGTACAATGAGTGATTTCATTACAAAGTACAATTGGTGGCGCAAAAAACTTTTCTTCCATTATGCCCGGGCTGCCAGCATCTAAAACAACAAATGGCACTCACCTGCTGCAGCTTCCTCGGTGCCCCGGTATCACTGCTGCAGTCCTCCACTGCTGTCTTCTTTCTGGTTGACCCTGGTCAACATGTCACAGCTTATCACTGGCCGCAGTGATGTCCTGCAATGTTCGGTGATAAATTGAGAGACAATGTGAAGCATCAGGATGAAGACCAGGGCCAGGGCTCAATGCATCACACTGCTGCTCAGCCTATCATTGGTCAAGGCCGTGATTAGCTGAGCTGCAGTTTGATACATTGATCATGGGCAACCAGGAAGAACCGCAGTGGAGAACTGGAGTGGCGATGCTGGGACACCAAAAGAGCGGTAAGTAAGGTAAGGTAAGTCCAGTTTGTTCTATATCATACCAGAAAGGGCATAATGGCTGAAAAAAGATCTGGATGACACTTAAAGGCCCTAAGGGGTACTGCGTGTTAAGAAAATGTATTCCCTAACCCCCCCCCCCCCCCCCCAATTAAACTTTTATCCCTTATTTTATGGATAAGGGATACATTTTTCTAACCCAAAATACCCCTTTAAGGGTACGTTCAGACGAGCGGATCCACAGTGTATTTTACGCTGCGGATCAGCCGCCGAAGGACCGCTACAGGGTGCCTTTAGATGTACCTGCTCGGAGCGGCAATATGCCACTATGAGCAGACACCCTGCGATGTGCGAGTAGTCATGCACATGCACAGTATACTCGCACATCGTGGCTGCTCTCAGCGTAGCTAAGGCAGTAGGGGGAGCAGCGATGTGTGCGAGTACACCGCACATGCGCAGCGACTCGCACATCGCAGCAGTGTGTCTGCTCGTAGCTGCGTAGTGCTGCTCAGAGCAGGCACATCTAAAGGCAGCCTGTAGGGGGTCCTTCGGCGGCGGATCTGCTCATCTGAACATACCCTAAGGATACAGTAATTAGGTAGAAGAGATGGTTAGGTATGTGGAGCCGAGGGGGAGTTATTGGGGTAGGCAGGGGGGGTGGAATAATTGGGATAGGCAGGTGGTAGGGATTATTGGGGTAGGCATGAGGTGGGGGGGTTATTGAGGTAGGCAGGTGGGGGGTTATTAGGGTAGGTAGGTGGGGGGGGTTAACTATATATATATGGTGGCACTGACAGGCAGGTGGGGGGGCAGGTCGGTTGGGGGGGATTACCTATATGGTGGGTGGCACTGGCAGCAGTGGCAGGTGTTTTCAATCAACATGAGACCTGGTGCTGCGACATTCAGCAGCAGCAGCTCAGGCACTCAGACGGCAGCTTCAGGTGGGCCCAGGATGAGACAGACTGAGGAGGGCGCATGCCCCGCAGGATGTAAATGTACACCCTGGTGTGCTGAGTACCAGGCAGCGAGGGTGTACATTTTTGCCATGCTTTATAAGCTTTGGGTGTAGCCCTGTTTTGCTGAGGTTGTGTTTGTGCTCCTGAGCATCAAGGAAGATCCTTTTCCCCTGGGGCCTGCGTTCTACTCCTCAGGGAGATAGTGAGTTTCCAGGCATGACTGAGAGAGGAAAGGCCCAGGTTGATGCAGCTAGGTGAGCCACAAGGGAGCAGGAAAAGCCATCAAGCGGCCTGTACACTGCAAAGCAACCAGCAGTGTCACATAGCTGCATTCCTGCTGACTCAGGGGAGGACAGTAACAGCAGCGGGAAGGAAGAGGTGCTTATTCGCCAGATTAAATGCTACAATCCCCAGTGTGCCCTCAGAACTTTGTATTTGGGGACGAACTCCCAAAAGAGCAAGAAGAGTCAAAGAAGCAAGAAGTGCAAGAAGTGGTTAGTTATATCTACAGACCCTTCCCTGTACCTCTTTGCAGATTGCAGGTTCGGCTCAGTGAGTCCCATTACCCAGCCCAGATCGTTTCCTGTAGTCCTGTAATTTTTTTCCACTGAAGTACCCCTGAATATTATTTTGTTCTAGGAATGTATCTAACCCTGTTTTGAAGCCCTCAAATGTCCCGGCTGTGACCAGTTCCTGAGGCAAACTGTTCCATCGCATGTGATAAATAAAGTGCTAGTACACATTTTTTTTCACACTTCAGTGCACTACTTTGTATGATTCCTTTTTTTTTTTTTTAAAGGAAAAGTCTCTACAAATCAACTGAGACAATACGTGCAACATATCAGCACCAAAAAAAACCAGGGTAAAACCAATGATACATTTCCCCCAATATATTTCCTAAGACCAATATTGCAAACCTTTGGAAATAGAGGGCTTCTCTGTGGGTATTGTATGGTAGGGGAAGGTTTTGGCCATTCTTCCAGGAATGAGAAATGAGAGGCAAGTGAAGGATCTTAACACACTGTCGGGGACATTTATCATCGTTGCTTTGGTAAGCAAGTTCTGTAGTTATTTTTTTCTTGCTATTTTTTTGCTTATGTATGACATATTTATCATACTATAACAAGGGGTTGATAAATTTGGCTTACATGAGCAAAAACCAATAAATCACTTTTAAACACCATTTTTTTTAGCATACTGTCACGATGCCGGCTGGCAGGTGGTGGATCCTCTGTGCCAGAGAGGGATTGGCGTGGACCGTGCTAGAGGATCGGTTCTAAGTCACTACTGGTTTTCACCAGAGCCCGCCGCAAAGCGGGATGGTCTTGCTGCGGCGGTAGTGACCAGGTCGTATCCCCTAGCAACGGCTCAACCTCTCTGGCTGCTGAAGATAGGCGCGGTACAAGGGAGTAGACAGAAGCAAGGTCGGACGTAGCAGAAGGTCGGGGCAGGCAGCAAGGATCGTAGTCAGGGGCAACGGCAGAAGGTCTGGAATCACAGGCAAGGAACACACAAGGAACGCTTTCACTGGCACTAGGGCAACAAGATCCGGCGAGGGAGTGAAGGGGAAGTGAGGTGATATAGGGAAGTGCACAGGTGTAAACACTAATTGGAACCACTGCACCAATCAGCGGTGCAGTGGCCCTTTAAATCGCAAAGACCCGGCGCGCGCGCGCCCTAGGGAGCGGGGCCGCGCGCGCCGGGACAGAACTGACGGGGAGCGAGTCAGGTACGGGAGCCGGGGTGCGCATCGCGAGCGGGCGCTACCCGCATCGCGAATCGCATCCCGGCCGGAGGTGGTAACGCAGCGCCCCGGGTCCGTGGAACCGACCGGGGCGCTGCAGTGAGGGAAGTGTAGCGAGCGCTCCGGGGAGGAGCGGGGACCCGGAGCGCTCGGCGTAACAGTACCCCCCCCCTTGGGTCTCCCCCTCTTCTTGGGGCCTGAGAACCTGAGGATCAGACTTTTGTCCAGGATATTGTCCTCAGGTTCCCAGGACCTCTCTTCTGGACCACAACCCTCCCAATCCACTAAAAAAAAAGTTCTTCCCCTGACCTTTTTGGAGGCCAAGATCTCTTTGACAGAGAAGATGTCCGAGGAGCCGGAAACAGGAGTGGGAGGAACAGATTTAGGAGAAAAACGGTTGAGGATGAGAGGTTTAAGAAGAGAGACGTGAAAGGCATTAGGGATACGAAGAGAAGGAGGAAGAAGAAGTTTGTAAGAGACAGGATTAATTTGACACAAAACTTTAAAAGGACCAAGATAGCGTGGTCCCAACTTATAGCTCGGGACACGGAAACGGACATATTTAGCGGAGAGCCATACCTTGTCTCCAGGGGAAAAAATGGGAGGAGCTCTTCTTTTCTTATCTGCGAATCTCTTCATGCGAGAAGAAGCCTGTAAGAGAGAATTTTGGGTCTCTTTCCATATGGTGGAAAGATCACGAGAAATTTCATCCACAGCGGGCAGACCAGAGGGCAAGGGGGTAGGGAGGGGGGGAAGAGGGTGACGGCCGTACACCACGAAAAACGGAGATTTGGAGGAAGATTCAGAGATTCTGAAATTATACGAGAATTCGGCCCAAGGTAGAAGATCTGCCCAGTCATCCTGGCGGGAGGAAACAAAATGTCGTAAATAGTCACCCAAGATCTGGTTAATTCTCTCTACTTGTCCATTGGATTGAGGATGGTATGCAGAAGAAAAATTTAATTTAATCTTGAGTTGTTTACAGAGAGCCCTCCAGAATTTAGACACAAATTGGACGCCTCTATCCGAGACGATCTGTGTAGGCAACCCGTGAAGACGAAAAATGTGTACAAAAAATTGTTTAGCCAACTGAGGCGCTGAAGGAAGACCAGGAAGAGGGATGAAATGTGCCATTTTGGAGAATCGATCAACGACCACCCAAATAACAGTGTTGCCATGGGATGGGGGTAAGTCAGTAATAAAATCCATACCAATCAGAGACCAAGGTTGTTCGGGGACAGGTAGAGGATGAAGAAAACCAGCGGGCTTCTGGCGAGGAGTCTTATCCCGGGCACAGATAGTGCAGGCTCGCACAAAGTCCACCACATCAGTCTCAAGAGTCGGCCACCAATAGAAGCGAGAGATGAGTTGCACAGATTTCTTAATGCCCGCATGACCTGCGAGATGGGAGGAGTGACCCCATTTGAGGATCCCAAGGCGTTGGCGTGGAGAAACAAAGGTCTTTCCTGGAGGAGTTTGCCTGATGGAGGCTGGAGAAGTGGAAATCAGGCAGTCAGGAGGAATGATGTGTTGAGGAGAGAGTTCAATTTCAGAGGCATCTGAGGAACGAGAGAGAGCATCGGCCCTAATGTTCTTATCAGCAGGCCGAAAGTGAATTTCAAAATTAAATCGGGCAAAGAACAGAGACCACCTGGCCTGACGAGGATTCAGCCGTTGGGCAGACTGGAGGTAGGAGAGGTTCTTGTGATCGGTGTAAATAATAACTGGAAATCTTGATCCCTCCAGCAGATGCCTCCATTCCTCAAGTGCTAATTTAATGGCTAGAAGCTCTCGATCCCCGATGGAGTAGTTCCTCTCCGCCGGAGAGAAGGTCCTGGAAAAGAAACCACAAGTAACAGCATGCCCGGAAGAGTTTTTTTGTAGAAGGACAGCTCCAGCTCCCACTGAGGAGGCATCAACCTCCAATAGGAAGGGTTTAGATGGGTCAGGTCTGGAGAGCACGGGAGCCGAAGAAAAGGCAGACTTGAGTCGTTTAAAGGCGTCTTCCGCTTGAGGAGGCCAAGACTTGGGATCGGCATTTTTTTTTGTTAAAGCCACAATAGGAGCCACAATAGTAGAAAAATGTGGAATAAATTGCCTGTAATAATTGGCGAACCCCAAAAAACGTTGGATGGCACGGAGTCCGGAGGGGCGTGGCCAATCTAAGACGGCAGAGAGTTTATCTGGGTCCATTTGTAGTCCCTGGCCAGAGACCAAGTATCCTAGAAAAGGAAGAGATTGGCATTCAAACAGACATTTCTCTATTTTGGCATAGAGTTGATTATCACGAAGTCTCTGAAGAACCATACGGACATGCTGGCGGTGTTCTTCAAGATTGGCAGAAAAAATCAGGATATCGTCCAGATATACAACAACACAGGAGTATAGGAGATCACGAAAAATTTCATTAACAAAGTCTTGGAAGACGGCAGGGGCGTTGCATAGACCAAAGGGCATGACCAGATACTCAAAGTGTCCATCTCTGGTGTTAAATGCCGTTTTCCATTCATCCCCCTCTCTGATGCGGATGAGATTATAAGCACCTCTTAAGTCCAGTTTGGTAAAAATATGGGCACCTTGGAGACGATCAAAGAGTTCAGAGATGAGGGGTAGGGGGTAGCGGTTCTTAACCGTGATTTTATTAAGACCGCGGTAGTCAATG
This sequence comes from Hyla sarda, assembly GCF_029499605.1. Taxonomy (NCBI): domain Eukaryota; kingdom Metazoa; phylum Chordata; class Amphibia; order Anura; family Hylidae; genus Hyla; species Hyla sarda. The sequence continues at coordinate 144,695,819 of NC_079194.1, read as the reverse complement.
CAAGGACGTAGAGAGCCATCTTTTTTGGACACAAAGAAAAATCCGGCTCCGGCAGGAGAGGAGGATTTACGGATAAAGCCCTTTTTTAAATTTTCTTGGACGTATTCAGACATGGCAAGAGTCTCTGGGACGGACAGAGGATAGATTCTGCCCCGGGGTGGAGTAGTGCCCGGGAGGAGGTCAATGGGACAATCATAAGGCCTGTGAGGAGGTAGAGTCTCAGCTTGTTTTTTGCAAAAAACGTCCGCAAAGTCCATATAGGCCTTAGGGAGACCGGTTACATGAGGAAGCACAGGGACACGGCAAGGTTTACTGGGAACCGGTTTTAAGCAGTCCTTGGAACAAGAGGGCCCCCAACTCTTGATCTCCCCAGTGGACCAATCCAGGATTGGGGAATGGAGTTGAAGCCAGGGAAGTCCAAGAAGGATTTCAGAAGTGCAATTGGGGAGGACCAACAGTTCAATCCTCTCGTGATGAGATCCGATGCACATTAGAAGGGGCTCCGTGCGGAAACGTATAGTACAGTCCAATCTTTCATTGTTTACACAATTGATGTAGAGGGGTCTGGCGAGACTGGTCACCGGGATGTTGAACCTGTTGACGAGAGAGGCCAGGATAAAATTTCCTGCAGATCCAGAGTCCAAGAAGGCCACAGCAGAGAAGGAGAAGGCAGAGGCAGACATCCGCACAGGCACAGTAAGACGTGGAGAAGCAGAGTAGACATCAAGGACTGTCTCACCTTTGTGCGGAGTCAGCGGACGTCTTTCCAGGCGGGGAGGACGGATAGGACAATCCTTCAGGAAGTGTTCGGTACTAGCACAGTACAGGCAGAGATTCTCCATGCGGCGTCGTGTCCTCTCTTGGGGTGTCAGGCGAGACCGGTCGACCTGCATAGCCTCCACGGCGGGAGGCACAGGAACAGGTTGCAGGGGACCAGAGGAGAGAGGAGCCGGGGAGAAGAAACGCCTCGTGCGAACAGAGTCCATATCCTGGCGGAGCTCCTGACGCCGTTCGGAAAAACGCATGTCAATGCGAGTGGCAAGATGGATGAGTTCATGTAGGTTAGCAGGGATTTCTCGTGCGGCCAGAACATCTTTAATGTTGCTGGATAGGCCTTTTTTAAAGGTCGCGCAGAGTGCCTCATTATTCCAGGATAATTCTGAAGCAAGGGTACGGAACTGTACGGCATACTCGCCAACGGAAGAATTACCCTGGACCAGGTTCAACAGGGCAGTCTCAGCAGAAGAGGCTCGGGCAGGTTCCTCAAAGACACTTCGAATTTCCGAGAAGAAGGAGTGTACAGAGGCAGTGACGGGGTCATTGCGGTCCCAGAGCGGTGTGGCCCAAGCCAGGGCTTTTCCAGACAGCAGGCTGACTACGAAAGCCACCTTAGACCTTTCAGTGGGGAACTGGTCCGACATCATCTCCAAGTGTAATGAACATTGGGAAAGAAAGCCACGGCAAAACTTAGAGTCCCCATCAAATTTATCCGGCAAGGATAGTCGTATTCCAGAAGCGGCCACTCGCTGCGGAGGAGGTACAGGAGCTGGCGGAGGAGATGATTGCTGGAGCTGTGGTAGTAACTGTTGTAGCATAACAGTCAGTTGAGACAGCTGTTGGCCTTGTTGCGCAATCTGTTGTGACTGCTGGGCGACCACCGTGGTGAGGTCAGCGACAACTGGCAGAGGAACTTCAGCGGGATCCATGGCCGGATCTACTGTCACGATGCCGGCTGGCAGGTGGTGGATCCTCTGTGCCAGAGAGGGATTGGCGTGGACCGTGCTAGAGGATCGGTTCTAAGTCACTACTGGTTTTCACCAGAGCCCGCCGCAAAGCGGGATGGTCTTGCTGCGGCGGTAGTGACCAGGTCGTATCCCCTAGCAACGGCTCAACCTCTCTGGCTGCTGAAGATAGGCGCGGTACAAGGGAGTAGACAGAAGCAAGGTCGGACGTAGCAGAAGGTCGGGGCAGGCAGCAAGGATCGTAGTCAGGGGCAACGGCAGAAGGTCTGGAATCACAGGCAAGGAACACACAAGGAACGCTTTCACTGGCACTAGGGCAACAAGATCCGGCGAGGGAGTGAAGGGGAAGTGAGGTGATATAGGGAAGTGCACAGGTGTAAACACTAATTGGAACCACTGCACCAATCAGCGGTGCAGTGGCCCTTTAAATCGCAAAGACCCGGCGCGCGCGCGCCCTAGGGAGCGGGGCCGCGCGCGCCGGGACAGAACTGACGGGGAGCGAGTCAGGTACGGGAGCCGGGGTGCGCATCGCGAGCGGGCGCTACCCGCATCGCGAATCGCATCCCGGCCGGAGGTGGTAACGCAGCGCCCCGGGTCCGTGGAACCGACCGGGGCGCTGCAGTGAGGGAAGTGTAGCGAGCGCTCCGGGGAGGAGCGGGGACCCGGAGCGCTCGGCGTAACACATACATAGGCAAAAAACAAATAATGACTACAGAACACCACTTTGCAGCAATATATATATATATATATATATATATATATATATATATAAAGCATCACTGGACTAATACGGCTACTCCTAACTAATCTATATATATATATATATATATATATATATATATATACGTGTGTGTGTGTGTATTTATTACATTTTTTTTTACCACTGATTTTTCTACCTAAATGTACTTACTAATTTTTTTTTTACTTCTTATTTCAGATCCGTGTATCCTGTGGACTCCTTCGAATTCGGTGGACTACTTCGATGACCAGCGTTTTCTGTGCTCGATATTAATAAAATGGTTAACGAGGCCTTCTGGGGGAGTGTTTTTTTGTAATAAAATTTTTTTTTAAACCTTTGTGTTTTTTTCTAACTTTACTTGACAGGATTAGTAGTGGAAGCTGTCTTATAGATGAAGTCCATTACTAAGCCGGGCTTAGCGTTAGCAACAAAAACAGCTAGCGCTAACCCCTGTACCCATGGCCACAGTGGTGCCGGGGTACTCCTGGGCCTAGGCGGTAACAGGCTGGCATTATTTAGGCTAGGGAGGGCCAGTAACAATGGTCCTCGCCCACCCTGGTAATGTCAGGCTGTTACTGTTTGGTTGGTATTTGGCTGAGAATAAAAATAGGGGGGACCCTATGCGTTTTTTAAAATATTTAATTATTTATTTAAAAAAAAACGCATAGGGTCCCCTATGCCAACCAAATGCCAACCAAATACCAACCAAACAGCAACAGCCTGACATTACCAGGGTGGGCGAGGACCATAGTTACTAAATAACGCCAGCCTGTTACCGCCTAGGCCCAGGAAAGCCATTTTTGACACTCCAGGCCTGTTGGTACCAGCTCTTCCCGGCACCCCTGTGGCGTTGGGTACAGGGGTAATAATTGGGGGTTAGCGCTAGCTGTTTTTGTGGCTAACGCTAAGCCCTGCTTAGTAATGGACTCCGCCTATAAGACAGCTTCCACTACTCAGCCTGTCAAGTAAAGTAATAAAAAATCACAACAGGTTTAAAAAAAATGTTATTACAAAAAACAATCCCCCACAAGCCCTCATTAACCATTTTATTAAAATAAAACAAAGAAAAACGCTGGTCATCGAAGTAGTCCACCGAATCCGAAGGAGTCCACAGGATACACGGATCTGAAATGAGAAGATAAAAAAAAACACAAAAAATGGGTTAGTACATTTATTATCACCTGCTCGTACATCTCCCGCCCCACATGACTACAACTCCCAGCATGCCCTTACAGTAAGGACATGCTGGGAGTTGTAGTTGTGTGGTGCAGGAGATGTGTAGGCAAGTGACAAGCTTGTCCCCTGCCCCCAGCTGCAGGACTACAACTCCCAGCATGCCCTTACAGTAAGGACATGCTGGGAGTTGTAGTCCTGCAGCTGGGGGCAGGGGACAAGCTTGTCATTAGCCTGCACTGCACAACTACAACTCCGAGCATGTCCTTACAGTAAGGACATGCTGGGAGTTGTAGTCCTACAAAGAGAGACACACAGAGAGACACACACACAAACACACACACACAGTCAGAGAGACACACAACACACTCACAGACACACACACAGACAGAGAGTCACACACAGTCACACACACACAGTCACACACACACACACATAGAGTCACACACAGAGTCACACATACATAGTCACACACACACACAGAGAGTCACACACACACACAGTCACACACAGACAGAGACACACAGACAGAGATAGAGACAGACAGAGAGACAGACACACACACTCACCCATCCAAAGCAGCGCTCCTACTCTCCGGGCACCCTGACGTCACTGACGGAGGGACGTCAGGCCGGCGCAACCGAAGACGTGGGAGCGGAGGCCGGCGCAACCGAAGACGTGGGAGCGGAGGCCAGGCACAGTGCAGGTGAAGGCCGGAGGGGGGGGGGGATTTGGGTGAAAGCCGGGGGGGGGGGCGGAGGCCGGGCACAGTGCAGGTGAAGATCGGGGGGGGGGGATGTGTTACGGACAGTTAGGCCAGGTGAAGGCCGGGGGGGGGGGGGCATGCTGAAGGACCCCCCCTGACAGACTCCTATATCCCCTAATGTTATGTCAATGTTCCGGTCGGGTCCTGTGATTGGCTGCTAGTCCTGGCCAATCACAGGACCCAGCGGGAAATGTGAAATGACAGCAGGGGATTTTGGAGTCTGCGGTGCCGGTATATGTTATAAGGAGCCTGGGCTGACATTACAGTGCAGCCGCCCGGGCTCCTCATACTGCCTCCCCGCTACCCTCACTTAATAATGATGGGGACACTGATATACATCCCCCTTGTCTCCCGCCCGCGCCGCTCAGCTCCCGCTGCTACAAGTGTCCTCACTGTAAGGGCATGCTGGGACTTGTAGTCTTGCAACGGTTAGCAGACAGATGGGAGTTGTGTGTCCCTGTAGCGAAGTGAGGGTAGCGGGGAGAAAGTATGTCGGAGCCTGGGCGGCAGTAGCTTTTCCTGCTCCATGTTGGAGCTGGAGTAAATATAGTCAATTTTTACGGCTGTTGCGACATTTTATTGCGCAGCTGCGACTGTCGCAGTTAATAACTACCTGACTAAAGCAAATCCATTTTGAAAAATTTACTACGTAAGCAAGTTTGAATTTTCTTGCTTTTCTTGTTCTTCATGCAAATTGTCGCACGAAAACACACGTAGTCGCAGTTGCGACAATTTTGCGACAATTATAGTAAAGAAAACCTTACTAAACCCCTTGATAAATGTCCCCCTGTATGGCCATCTTCTGGTTTATTAATATATAAATAACCTCTTTACCCCTAGTGGTCTATGAAGCACACACAGGAGTTCAAGGTTTACACCGATGGAAAACATATCTTTTCAAATCATCTGTTGCCATACAGATTTGTAAATTACTTCTATTTAAAAAATCTTAATCCTTCCAGTACATATCAGCTACTGTATGCTACAGAGGAAGTTGTGTAGTTCTTTCCAATCTGACCACAGTGCTCTCTGCTGAAACCTCAGTCCATGTCAGGACAGTTCCTGACATGGAAAGAGGTGGCAGCAGAGAGCACTGTGGTCAGATTGAAAAAAAACTATAAAACTTCCTTTGGAGCATACAGCAGCTGATAAGTACAGGAAGGGATAAGATTTTTTAATAGAAGTAATTTCCAAATTTGTATAACTTTCTGGCACCAGTTGATTTGTTAAAAAAACAAAAACAAAGTACCCCTTTAAGCACACATCATATGTGGTTTGTTGTCCCAGCTACTATCACTGATCAGGGTGATGTCCAGCATCAACCCTTATCAGCTACTAAAAATGTGAGGTAACACAGTGGGCCTGATCAGGGTCCATATCAGCTGAGAAGATGGGTGGAGGTTCCTCACCTAGCTCCATCCCATCCAAATGCGCAGGCAGCCTCAGCAGCCTGTACAAATGGAGCACTGATAACACTAATCAATGATGTGCTATGGCACAGCACATTCAGAGTTTGCAATTGAAAGTCAATCGGTGCCGACAAAAAAAAAGTGTGAAAAAAATGTAAAAAATTAAGTTAATGAATGTGAATGACCCCTTTTTAAAAAAATGAAAACAAAAAACAACATAAACATATGTGGTATCACCTTGTGCGGATAGGACAACTTTAAGCATACTAATTTTCTTACAAAAAACTATAATTTTTTAAAAGTAGGAAAACAAAATATAACCTATATAATTTGGGTATCAATGTAATCAATTTTGCCTCACAAAGAATTTTTTGTTTCGGTCGGTATGAGGGCTCATTTTTTGCGCCGTGATCTGACGTTTTTAGCGGTACAATTTTTGTAGTGATCGGACTTTTTGATCGCTTTTTATTAATTTTTTCATGATATAAAAAGCGACCAAAAATACGTTATTTGGGACTTTGGAATTTTTTTTGCGCGGACGTCATTGACGTGCGGTTTAATTAAATATATATTTTTATAGTTCGGACTATATGTTTATTTTTATTTACACGTTTTTTTTTTATGGGAAAAGGGGGGTGATTTGAACTTTTATTAGGGAAGGGGTTAAATGACCTTTGTTAACTTTTTTTTTTCACATTTTTTTTGCAGTTCTATAGCTCCCATAGGGAGCTATAGCACTGAACACACTGATCTCTTATGCTGATCCCTGCAGAGCCATAGCTCTGCACGGATCAGCGAGATAGGGTCTCGATTGCTCAAGCCTGTAGTTCAGGCTTGGAGCAATCAAAACCCGATCAGACGCCGCAGACACAGGTAAGGAGACCTCAGCCTGCGTTCCAGCTGATCGGAACATGGCAATTTTATAGCGATGTCCCGATCAGCCCGACTGAGCTGCCGGGAAGCGTTTACTTTCAGACACGGCGGTCAACTTTGATCGCCGCGTCTGAAGGGTTAACAGCGCGCGGCACAACGATCGATGCCACGTGCTGTTAGCCCAGGGTCCCGGCTATGATTAGCAGCCGGGACCGACCCGGTGTGATGTGGGGTCACGGCGTGACCCCGTTTTTAACACCGGGAGCGGGCTTAGGACGTACAGGTACGTCCTAAATCCTTAAGGGGTTAAACTAAACATGTTGACCCCCCCCCAAGAAATAATCTGGGTGTAATGGTGAAAGAGGATAAGGAGATAAAAAATTCTCCAGCAAATCTCACCTGTTTAACCCAACAAGAAGTGTGGCACCACCTTATTAACAATAAAACACACAAATCACCAGGCCCAGATGGCATCTATCCCAGAGCTTTGCACAAATTAAGCACCATGCTAGAAAACCCTTATTGCTTTTATTAAAGGGATTCTCCGCTGCCCCAGTGTTTGAAACACTTGAAACGGGCGGCGGGGTCGTGACGTCAATGCAAGTCTTTGGGAGGCGGCGGGACGGTCTACATGCCCACTCCCATAGACTTTCATTGAGGGGGAGTGGTGTGATGTCACGAGGGGCGTGGCCGTGACATCAAAACCTCGCTGCCTGCACCCAGTGTTCTAAGCGAACGCCAGGTCCTGCACAGAGATCACGAGGTTCCCAGCTCCAGGACCCCGTGATCAGACATCTTATACCCTATCCTTTGAAAAGGGGATAAGATGTCTAGGGGCGGAGTACCCCTTTAAAGGTTCTGCAATGACAGGGATTGTTCCACAGGACTGGTGCTTAGAAAATGTGGTGCCAATATTCAAAAGGGGTCAAAAAGGGATCCTGTGAACTACTGGCCTGTAAGTTTAACATTTGTTGTAGTTAAGATTTTTGAGTGGTTTCTGAGAGATGCTACTACTGAGTATCTCAATAAAAAAATTAAAAAACTTCGAACACAACACAAACATGGGTTTATGCTGGATCGGTCCTAGCAGACTAATCTTATCAGATTCTATGAGGAGGTCAGTTATAGACTGGACTGGGGTGAAGCCGTGAATGTTGTATAATCTATATTTTCCGTCACAAAGGTTTGGAAAATCTCCATTTTTATGGCAAATGGGAGGCTCATATTATGCGAGTTTTAAGCTTAGACAATATAAAGTCAGTATAAATATTTACATACAATAACAGAGAGCATTAAAATACAACTATAGAAACATAGGTAGAAGGTCTAAAATAATAAGTTTTAAAAGTGGATTCTGAAGACCAATTTGCCACTTTGAGGAGATCAGCTAGAGAACCTCCAGATTGAAGGACTTTGGTGGGCATAGCACCTCTTGTAGAGTGAGCACCAAAAACAGAGGTATCAATACCCGCCAAATGCATAAGCTGTTTTATCCATCTAGCTAGAGTGGCGGAGGAAACTAGAAGATGAGGTTTGCAATAGGATAAAAGTAATTGAGAAAAAGATCTGAAGGAATACGTCTTTAATTCATAAATTTGAAAGCAACGTACTACACATAACTTAGGATTATGTGGGAAACTTGGATAGAAGACAGAATGTTAATTAGTTTTAGTATGCCTATTAATAGAGAAATGAACTCCCTGAGGAGAAAAGCATCTATGAGAAATGTTGAGAGCTTTTACATCAGAAACTCTTTTAAAAGAGATTAAACATAATAGCATGGTAATCTTAAAATATAATAATTTCAGAGACAAAGAATCATTATCCCCTAGGACATCAATAAAAGAGAGGACTAAATTAACATCCCAGGTAGAAGTATATTTAGAAAAGGGAGTTTTACGGAATCTTATGCCTTTCATCAATCTGCAAACCAAAGGAAGTTTTCCTATTAGAATAGAGTCAACAGGTATAGGATTAGATGAAATGGCGGAATGGCAAACAATGGTCCTATAGGCTTTATCTGAGTCAAAAGAGTCTGAAAGATAATTTAAGATGTGGGACAAAGGGGAAAGAATGGGATCCAAATCCCATTGAGAGCATCAATGTACCCAAAGTTTTCAGGCTGATCTGTATGCAGACCTGGTACCTGGAGACCAGGCATTGGAGAGGATGTCTCTAGTTACTTGAGAAAGGCCTCGGAAAGATGAGGAAGACCCGAGATCAACCATGCTACAAGATATAGGGTTTTCGAAAGAACAAGAGGATGAGGGTTCCTGAAAGGATCGAGAAGTAGAGTAGGGAAGATTGGAAGAATTCAAGGAAAGTCTATCTACATACTCAATGCCTGGGGAAACCAGGGTTGAGTCAACCACCAAGGAGTTATCAGGACAACTGTTGACTTCTGGGATAGAGTGTGAAGAAAGACTCTCGGGAACAGAGAAAATGGAGGAAATGCATAAAGAGTCTCTGATGGCCAAGATTGAAGAAAAGCATCCACCCCTGCTGCCGCCAGATCGGGGCGCCAGCTGAAAAACCGAGGAATTTAATGATTCAATCGGGATGCAAAGAGATCTAGATAAAGAGGTCCCCAGGGATAGTTGATGTCACTGAAGATTGACTGATCTAATTGCCAATTGCTTTTGTCGACCAGATATCTGGAATTCCAATCGGCTATGGAATTCGAAAGACCGGGAAGATATTCCGATTGAAGGGCAATATCTCTGTCCAGACAAAAATGCCAAAACTCTTTTGCAATGTCTGCCAAGAGCTTTGACTTTGTACCGCCTAGACGATTGACATACTGTTCGGCAGGTATGTTTACCTATTGTTAATCCAAAAAGTACCCATCAAAATAAAAATGGTACTGATAAAAAATACGGATCACAAAAAAATACAGCACAAAATATTAGCCCCTATACAACCCCATATATGGGAAACATAAGAAAGTTATAGGGGTCAGAAGATAACATTTTAAAGGGGTACTCCGCTGCTCGGCATTTGGAACAAACAGTTCTGAACGCTGGAGCCGGCGCCGGGAGCTTGAGACATCATAGCCCCGCCCCCTGTGACATCAGGGAGGGGGTGGTGCTATGATGTCACAAGCTCCTTTCCATAGCCACCCTGTATGTATTCCGGTGTCACCGTCAAGTACATCAGTAACTAAAAAATTCTGATAATACAATTTTACAAAAACTATATTGAAAAAAAGTGGGTGAGGCAATGTATTTTCGGTTTTCGGCCACGGACAGCCTAAATTTCGGTTTCGCCCCAAATTTCCCTTTCTGTGCATCTCTAGTATTCACCATAAAACCTAGAAATTCTACTTCCCTCGAGAGGGTCAATACGGATTTTTTGTAGTTTATCAGGAATCAGAGATCTGAGCTTAAGGACAGAGTCCATTGCATGTGATGGCAAATGAGGTATAAGGATTGAGCCATAATAAGGATGCCGTCCGAGACAAACTCCTTGAACTCTCAATAGAGCTACAACTGGTTTCATGAGTTTGGTGAAACACCTTGGAGCTGAGGCTAGGCCAAAGGGTAGGCAAGTGAATTGCCAAAATTGATTTTTCCAACAAAATTGGAGGTAAGGTTGAAAAGTTGGATTATTGGGTACAGTAAGATATGAATCTTTGAGATCTATCTTTATCAACCAGTCTCCTGGAATCAATAGGTTTCCTAAAAGATGAATCCCTTCCATTTTGAAGTGACGGTATCTTACAAAGTTGTTGAGACAACGTAAATTTATTACTGGTCTGTGACCCCCGTCTTTCTTTTTTACTAATAAAAGGTTGCTTAGAAATCATGTAGAAAGACGGCAATGATGGCATGTTTGTTTTGAAGTTCTATTATTGATATTGATCTAGAGTGGAAAATTGGATGGGATGTGGAAGGGAGGTTTGTACAGGAGGAGAAATTATCTCTATTTGGTATCCTGCGACAGTGTTCAGAATCCACGAATCTGATGTAATTGTAGTCCAAACATGGATAAAATGTTGGAGTCTGCCTCCTAGAGGAAGTTGGGAAAAAGGTGTTCGAGTCGCACATACGTGAAGATAGTCGGGAAGATAGACCATCCACGATAGGGGAAGAACGGACTGGGATTGAAGGATCCAGTTGGTTGATTGGGTTTGGGTGTAGGGGGGCCTCTAAAGTATTGGCGGTCATGGTAATCACGGCCGAGAGAACAACCTTTCCCGGCCCTGGTGAAAACTCAACTCCTAAAAACCTTTCTAAGATTAATCTGGGCTTTATCAAGACATGAAAACAAACTCACATATTTGTTGATTTCCTTAATGAAAGATTCACCAAAAAGGAAATTCTCAGACGGGGAACAAAGTTCAAAGAAAGCTCGGTAAGTAAGTTGCGGTTCAATGCACATTAAAACGGAACTTCTCTGTTCTGAACACAAGGCGGCATTCGTGTTTCCAAAGAAACATATCGCCCTCTGTATCCAACCATGAAGCACCTGAACGTCAATGGATTTATTAGAGCATCTTCGGATAGATCAAATATTTTTTGTGAGTGGCCCTAACAAATCCATGGGTTTGTCCTGACAGGGCTTAAATTATGTATCAACTCCCTTTTTTGGGTTCTTTCCCGATTTCATGAGATATTTGATCAGCATAGGATCAATATCGAGGGTCAATGTGGTAGATTCAGGTAGCGTAGGCCTTGGGCATTCAGCCCGTGATTTGTTACAGGCTATTTTGTCTAGGGGCTTTTTTAGCCAGAGTTTTAAATATTGTGCCACATTTTGAAGATGCATCCACTCGCCGGACCTAGGATGCCTAAGGTTCAAATAGTGGTTCTCCAGTAGAATCCAGAATCTGATCAGAAGGGTTGGCATGAATAGACATACGGTCACCCTGATCATCAGAAACCTCATACTCCGAATTATTGTCGGGATCTGAATGAGCATAAGAATCAGATGAAGATTCCTCAGAGGACAGAACAAAAGAGTCAGGTTTATTCCTGACAGAGGCTTTAGACACCTTTTTAGAAGATACTTCCCCATGGGTGGGGGTCAAATGATGTGTAGATTTTACACCATGAATATTACTGCTTTTATCATGTGAGCTATCAATGACTTTATGTACTTGACCCGATTTTTAACTCTTAGAAGAGGGAGGGTCGTCCTGACAGTAATACTTATTTTTGGCTACCTTCCTAAACTTTTTAGCTTCTTTAGGCAAATGGGAAGAGGAATCCTTAGCTGACCAGTAGCGATCAGATGGAGAGGATGGACCCACATTATAGGATTTATGAGGGATCGCTCTGGATATAGCCATCGCTACAGATTGAGCGATCGAGTCCTGCATAGAGGAAATCACATTAGACACAGATGAATGGACAGATTTGTTAACAGAGTCATTAACAATTGCATGGATATGATCCTCAGTGAGGAAAGTAACGTCTTTAATGGCAGCTGAAATTTCTCCTTCATCAGAAGCCATGTTCAAGATAATGTATATAGGAGTAATAAATAAATATATATATATATATATATATATATATATATATATATATATATATCTCAATTAAATAAATAATTAAATAATTAATGAAGGATTAAAAGAGCCCAGAAGGAATTCAGTATTCATAAATATATAATAAATATGGAATTAAATATGAGTATATATTAAAATATATATTTCATAAAAATATGTAGAGAAATTGCAGATATACGATGTATATAGGAGCGAGTAGGGAGGTTAGACCGCTTGACTGCGGAGCCCTGACTGAGGAGAAAGCGCACCGAGACAGCAGTGGACAACCAACTGCACTGGAAATTGAGCAAGACGCGAGATTACATGGCTGATGAAAGCAGAGACAATATGGAGCCGGGGAAACGGATGAGAAGGGAAAAATAAGTGTGTCGCCCTAAGTATCGGTACGAGGAGGAGGAAGACAAGCTTGAAGGAATCCAGAACATAAGAAAATAAGAAGGTATGAAAGAAATATATGAAGATAGAGGATAATTATTGAGGAGAAATAACGGAAGCAATAATAAAGGGGAAAAAATTATTATATATATATATATATATATATATAAATCAGAAGGAGAAGTCAATAATATATATAGGCAATTAATATTAAAACATGCTAAAGGAGAATGGCATATGTATATATATATATATATATATATATATATATATATATATATATAGATAGATAGATAGATAGATATGAATGAAAATATCAAGGTAAATAAATAATTAAGTATAGATGAAAAGGACGATAACAAATGATAATAAATATCAATAATAATTAAAGAAATAGAATAGAAATATGAAAACATATGTAATTAAATAAAATGACCAATAATATGACCAAGGAAAATAAATAGTACTTATCTGCTGTGCGAGCAGCAAAGAAAGAGGATTTACAGTTAGGACTTAGGGTTTACATGCCCTATACTCTATCCTGATTGGACACTTGTAGTTACTATGTTTGGTTGCGCTAAAGTTTCTTTCACTGTATTTACTTGTTAACCCTTTGCTGCTGTGAGCCAGTACAAGAAAGATTATTGTATAATATGAGTCTCCTGTTTGCCATAAAATTGGACTTTTCTAAGGCATTTGATACTGTGGCGCCTAAAAGGATAATACATAAAATGAGGAAACTGGGACTAAGGGAGGATATATATAAAAATGGGTTAGCCACTGGCCCAGTGATAGGAAGCAGAAGGTGGGGATCAATTGTATATTTTATGGTAAAATTAATGCTTTCATTACAAAGTGCAATTGGTCATAAAAAAAATGTTAAAAAAAAAAAAAAACAAGCCCGTATAGGGCTCTTCTGATGGAAAAAAAAACTGTTATAGCTGTTAGAAAATAAGGAGGTAAAAAATGAAAATGCAAACAATTTTATATACTGGTTCAAAAATAATAGTGTTCAGTAGTTTGCAGTGTGTGTTTTTATGTTATGTTTTATATCTATTATATTCATCCACAATAAAGAACGGGATCTTAAGAAGTGCCGCCTTTGGTGACATTTCTACTGCGTTTGGTAAAAATGAAGCTGGACCAGCCAATACATTTATGGACTAATTTTTGTATATATTGTGCAGATATATGTTATTTGTATTATTGTTATGCTATTGTTTATTGTTATTATTGTAATGGTTTCTATTTTAAAATAAAAGAATTACAGGCAATAACTTAGAATCAGTACAAGATACATAATATATACACACACAGAAACTCCCCCAGCAGAACAGTAAGTGCAGCTCAGGAATATAAGACATGCTTTAAATCATGTTCAGTACAGGATAAGTAATGTAATGTATGTACACAGTGACTCCACCAGCAGAATAGTGAGTGTAGTTTAAATAAAGTCATGGTGCAGGCTCAGAGAAAGCCATGGCGCCATGCTTTACAGTGGGGATAAAAAGTTTGGGCACCCCAGGTAAAAATTTGTATTAAAGGGGTACTCCGGCGCTGAGACATCTTATCCCCTATCCAAAGGATAGGGGATAAGATGCCAGATGGCGGGGGTCCCGCCGCTGGGGACCCCCGTGATCTTCCACACCACACCCCATTAGAATCAGCCCCCGGAGCGTGCTCCCGGAGCGGAGCTGTCATGCCCCCTCCCATAGGCTTTCATTGAGGGGGCGGAGCGTGACGTCACACGGGGGCAGAGCCGTGACGTCACCATGCGCCGTTCCTGTGATCGCCAGCAATCAGACCCGGAGCGAGCACGCTCCGGGGGCTGATTCTAACGGGGTGCGGTGTGGAAGATCACGGGGGTCCCCAGCGGCAGGACCCCCGCGATCAGGCATCTTATACCCCATCCTTTGGATAGGGGATAAGATGTCTTAGCGCCGGAGTACCCCTTTAATGTGCATAAAGAAGCCAAGGAAAGATGGAAAAAATCTCCAAAAGGCATCAAATTACAGATTAGACATTCTTATAATATGTCAACAAAAGTTAGATTTTATTTCCATCATTTACACTTTCAAAGTAACAGAAAACAAAAAAATTTTAATATCTTGTACTGCCCCCTTTGGCAAGTATCACAGCTTGTAAACGCTTTTTGTAGCCAGCCAAGAGTCTTTCAATTCTTGTTTGAGGTATCTTTGCCCATTCTTCCTTACAAAAGTTTTCTGGTCTGTCTGTCACGCACTGTTCTTTTAAGGTCTATCAATAGATTTTCAATTGTGTTGAGGTCACTAGATTGTGAAGGCCATGGCAAAACCTTCAGTTTACGCCTCTTGATGTAATCGCCCATGGATTTCGAGGTGTGTTTAGGATCATTATCCATTTGTAGAAGCCATCCTCTCTTTAACTTCAGCTTTTTCACAGATGGCATCAAGTTAGCATCCAAAATTTGCTGAAATGTTATTGAATTCATTTTTCCTTCTACTCATGAGATGTTCCCTGTGCCACTGGCTGCAATACAACCTCAAAGCATGATTGATTCACCCCCATGCTTAACAGTTGGACAGAGGTTCTTTTCATTAAATTCTGTTCCCCTTCTCCAAATGTACCTTTCCGGCTAAAAATTTCAATTTTAACCTCATCGGTCCACAGAACTTGTTTCCAAAATGCATCAGGCTTGTCTATATGTTCATTTACAAAGTTCAAATGCTGATTTTTATGGTGAGGATGTAGAAGAGGTTTTCTTCTGATGACTCTTCCATGAAGACCATATTTGCACAAGTATCTCTTTATAGTGGAATAGTGTACCACAACTCCAGTGTCTGCCAGATCTTTCTGGAGGGATTGTGCAGTCAAACGTGGGTTTTGAATAGTTTTTCTCACAATCCTGCAAGCTGTTCTGTCTGATATTTTTCTTGGTCTTTCAGATGTTGCTTTAACTTCCACTGTTCCTGATGACTGCCATTTCTTAATTACATTCCAAACAGAGGATATTGACATCTGAAAACATTTTGCTATCTTCTTATAGCCTTCTCCAGCTTTGTGAGCGTCAACTATTTTCAGTTTTAGATTTCTAGACAACTGCTTAGAAGAGCCCATGGTGCTGATTGTTGGGGCAAGCTCAGATGAGTCTGGGCATTTAATACCTTTGAGATTAACATCATCTGGTCTTCCCAGATGATGATTGAGAACAATCCATGACACCGGCAGGTCTCAGCTTTGCAAAGGGGGCAGTGCATGCTATAGATTATGCAGGGTGCCCAAACTTTTGCAGACGCCATTTTTTTGTTTTCTGTTATTTTGAAAGTGTAAATGATGGAAAAAAAATCTAACTTTTGTTGACATATTATAAGAATGTCTAATCTGTAATTTGATGCCTTTTGGAGATTTTTCCATCTTTCCTTGGTTTCTTTATGCACATTAATACAAATTTTTACCTGAGGTGCCCAAGCTTTTGATCCCCACTGTACACTGGTGCAGGTTTTGCCTAATTGAACCTGTAATGTGTAGGTCAATGTCGACTTGATTTTTATGTGCATTAATTTTTTTGTGTGGTCTATATAATGAAGGTCCTCAGTGACCAGGGCTTTAAATACTTGACAAGTATACAAACTACTTAGTCTGAGTTGAATGTTGATGGCAATGCTTGTTCTTGTCATCAGCTCCTTAATGCCTCTGACATATTGGAGGAGATGGATAAAGAAACAGTGCAAGCAACACTAAGGAATTTTCCACACCTGGTGAGACTTTCATTCCTGCAGAATATGGTATATTTATTTATTGTAGGACTGACTCTAACATTGACGCTGTGTTATTGCAGGGTATCACCACCCACATGATCCCCTCATTACTTGATGAATATTTCGGGGACACAGATGACCCTGCAGAGCTCAGAAACAGATTCCTGGATCTCTTTGGGGATGTCTCTATGGTTATCCCATCTCTTAGAGCAGCGAGATATCACCGAGGTGCAATAAATGCTTTTGAATATTAATGTATTATCTTTTATAGTTTCTTAAAGATCAGAATCGCTCTGCACATGGAAAAATGAGGAATATACGTGACAGAACTGTACCCTTAATGTGGAAATGTCAGTGTTGGTAACTGGATGAAGAAGATTTATCAATGTCTTAAAAAGGCTGATGGGGTGTTTAATGTTAAATAATGGAGATTCTGAAGTTATCCTGCCCTGATGGATGGATTTTGATAGCTTGGATTGGATAGTTCACATGACCTTTCTCCACAGATTCAGGATATTCCGTCTTCTTCTATGAGTTCCAGCACCGCCCGTCAATATTGAAGGATTTAAGACCTGATTTTGTGAAATCTGACCATGCAGATGAGCTGATGTTTGTGTTTGGAGGACCATTTCTAAGTGATGGCACATTCTTCTCCTTGGGTAAATGAATGGCATCAATGTTAGCTGTAATGGTTAAAGAACTAGTTGGCTTTATAGACTCATGTTAGTATGCAAAATAGCTTTCTTCCAGATGCAAAAAGAGCCTGCATTTGAGTGCTACCTCCATACACTAGTTTGTCAGTCTCTTAAAGCAGACACATTACCACCTCAGGCAAATTACCCAACATAAGACCTGCTGGTTCTCCAAGTCTGAGCATAACTGATGGTATGGGCATTCACAAACCCTACCAGCTGTTTATTGTTAGGTGGAAAGACAGGATCAGCCATGTTGGATTTTTTGCCCACTTCTGGCAACATTACCTTATGTAATATAAAGCAGTAAACCCAGAACAGACTGCTATGATTAATAGAAATTTGTTTTATTTAAAAGGTGATGTTTCCAATGAAGAGAAAGCCCTCAGTAAAACAGTCATGAAATACTGGGCCAACTTTGCCCGCAATGGGTAAGACATCATTATAGCATCTTAAACATCTCTGTACATATATGGGCCTGGAACTGAAGCTGCCAGATTTCAAGGTATTTATACAGCCGTAGTTTCAAACTATGAGACACAGCGAACTGGCTGATAGGGTGCATTGGCACAAAGCAGGTACTTTAAAGCAAAAACTCCACTGATAATGCCAGCGAAGGATTATTTGTGCAGCTCCTTTGGTTAGAATTGGTAAAGGACCTGGAATGATATTCTATTCATGACATAAGTGCCACGGTTCCTGCATCCAGGGAGCAGTTCACATGAGACCTGGAGACTGCAGAAGAGTTGCAGAAAAGGCAAAAACTCTTCTGACTGTCTCCTTGTTATCTCCAGCCTCAGTCTTGTCTCTGTCTCAGTCTCGAGGAAAATGGTGGGGTATATGTTCCTGCTAATGGGGGCGAGAACCGGTAAGAGAGGATGAATGTAGCTACTATAAGAAAAGGTTGTTGGGAGGTCAATGCTGCTATGAGCGGGAAAGGAGTAGAAAGGGAATACCACTGCTCGCAGTGTGTGTGTGTGCTTGCAGTGTGTGTGTGTGTGTGTGTGCTTGCAGTGTGTGTGTGTGTGTGTGCTTGCAGTGTGTGTGTGTGTGTGCTCGCAGTGTGTGTGTGTGCTCGCAGAGTGTGTGTGCTCGCAGTGTGTGTGTGTGCTCGCAGTGTGTGTGTGTGCTCGCAGTGTGTGTGTGCTCGCAGTATGTGTGTGTGTGTGTGCTCGCAGTGTGTGTGTGCTCGCAGTGTGTGTGTGTGCTCGCAGTGTGTGTGTGTGCTCGCAGTGTGTGTGTGTATGTGCTCGCAGTGTGTGTGTGTGCTCGCAGTGTGTGTGTGCTCGCAGTGTGTGTGTGTGCTCGCAGTGTGTGTGTGCTCGCAGTATGTGTGTGTGTGTGTGTGCTCGCAGTGTGTGTGTGCTCGCAGTGTCTGTGTGTGCTCGCAGTGTGTGTGTGCTCGCAGTGTGTGTGTGTGCTCGCAGTGTGTGTGTGTGCTCGCAGTGTGTGTGTGTGCTCGCAGTGTGTGTATGTGCTCGCAGTGTGTGTGTGTGCTCGCAGTGTGTGTGTGTGCTCGCAGTGTGTGTGTGCTCACAGTGTGTGTGTGCTCGCAGTGTGTGTGTGCTCGCAGTGTGTGTGTGCTCGCAGTGTGTGTGTGTGCTCGCAGTGTGTGTGTGCTCGCAGTGTGTGTGTGTGCTCGCAGTGTGTGTG
This sequence comes from Hyla sarda, assembly GCF_029499605.1. Taxonomy (NCBI): domain Eukaryota; kingdom Metazoa; phylum Chordata; class Amphibia; order Anura; family Hylidae; genus Hyla; species Hyla sarda. Next base: position 144,677,151 of record NC_079194.1, on the reverse strand, counting down.
TGTGCTCGCAGTGTGTGTATGTGCTCGCAGTGTGTGTGTGCTCGCAGTGTGTGTGTGTGCTCGCAGTGTGTGTGTGTGTAGAAAATGGTGTCACCCCATACAACCCTCCAAAGTAATTTTATAGCCTGTTGTGAAGGACACCAGTAGGGTAGCCCATTGCAGAAAATTATTTTCAGTATAGTAATCAAAAATGCCAATTGCCAGGTAAAGTGCTAAAGATGTTTTTACCAAAGCTACAGCCCCCAATATGACCTTAGCAGTTGTGAGGTTATGCTGGGAGTTGTAGTTTTACCCATCATAACTGCAGAACTCACAAATGACTACAGCTCTGTTGGTACAAAGTAAGGCAGAATACCAGGCAGATATCAGTGACTACAGGTGATCTCTTCTTTATAGTCTTTCCTTACCTAATTCAGCTGGTACATACCACCAAGACTTGCTCCAGCTAAATCTTTACTCTGCAGAACGTGACGCCCAGACATAACATTGTCAGTGAATTCTGATCCTCTTTCTTACTTTGTCAGTGAATTCTAATCCTCTACATGAAAACGATAATTAATATAATCCTGCCAGACACCGTATCCTCTGTATATAACCCTGCTAAACACTGTATTCTGTGAATATAATACTGCCACACACTGTACCCTCTGAATAAGTACCCTGCCACACTGTAGCCTCTGAATATAAATAATACTGCCACAAAATGCGCTCTCTGAATATAAACCTGCCACACAATGCACTCTCTGAATATAATACTACCACATACTGTACCCTAGGAATATAATACTACCACACACTGTACCCTCTGAATATAATACTACCACACACTGTACCCTCTGAATATAATACTACCACACAATATACCCTCAGAATATATTACTACAACACGCTGCACTCTCTGAATATAAACCTGCCACACACTGTTCCCTCTGAATATAATAGTCACACACTGTATGCTCAGAATATAAACCTGCCCCACACTGTACCCTCCTATTATAATACTACCACTCTGTAATCACTGAATATAATACTACCACACACCGGGCCTCTGAATATAATACTGCCACACACTGCACCTCTGAATATAACCTTGCCATACAGTGCACACCCTGAATACAATTCCTCAACATATTGTCCCGCATAAAAACTGTACCACCCCAGAAATTCCTTATAGTATAGACCTGTGTTTCCCAACCCCTTTTCGCAGGGCTCTACGACCGAAGTTGACGAGCAAAAAAAAAAAAAGTGGGAAAAGCGTCGCAGGGTGGGGGTGCTGCTAAACTCGAATGACATCTTCTCTAATCAGCGTCATTCCCTTTTCTTCTCCATCTGGTCTGGGCCATCATGACAATTTCTTCCAGACACAATTCTTCACCATTAAACCTGCAAAACAAGCCTATTAGGCTCTGCACTTTTTTTTACATAGTTGACAGAGGGCCGTAGGAGTGTACATGGGTGACAGAGGCGTGTAGAAGAGTGTACATGGGTGGCAGAGGGGTGTAGGAGAGTCGAAGAATGTACATGGGTGACAGGGGGCAGAGGGGTGTTGGGGGTGGACAGGAGTGTACATGGGTGACAGGAGTGTAGAGGGGGACAGGAGTGTAGAGGGGTGTACATTGGTGGCAGAGGGGTGTACATGGGTGACAGTGGGGTGTAGAAGAGTGTGCATGGGTAGCAGAGGGGTGTACATGGGTGACAGAGGGGTGTAGAAGAGTGTGCATGGGTGACATAGGGGTGTAGAGGAGTGTACATGGGTGCCAGAGGGGTGTAGAGGAGTGTACATGGGTGACAGAGGAGTGTAGAGGAGTGTACATGGGTGGCAGAGGAGTGTAGAGGAGTGTACATGGGTGGCAGAGGGGTGTAGAGAAGTGTACATGGGTGACAGGGGTGCAGAGGAGTGTACATGGGTGACAGATGGGTGTAAAAGAGTGTACATGGGTGTAGAGGGGTGTAGGGGGTGACAGAGGGTGTACATTGGTGACAGAGGGGTGTAGAAGAGTGTACATTGGTGACAGTGGGGTGTACATTGCTGACAGAGGGGTATACATGGGTGACAGGGGGGTGTAGAGGAGTGTACATGGGTGGCAAAGGGGTGAACATGGGTGACAGGGGGTGTACATGGGTGACAGGGGTGTACATGAGAGACAGAGTGGTGTACATGGGTGACAGAGGGGTGTAGAAGAATGTACATGGGTGAGAGGCGTTGGGGGTGACAGGGGTGGACAGGAGTGACAAGGTGGTAACAGGGCAGGACAAAGGGACAGAGGGGTGAACATTGGTGACAAGGATGGGGTCAGAGGGCTGGACAATGGGGGGTGAACATGGGTGACACAGGGATGGACAGGGATGACAGGGGGGTGGATAGGGGGATGGCCAAGGTGGACATGGATGACAGAGGTGGACATGGATGACATGGGTGAGAGGGGGGGTGGACAGGGTTAAGAAGGGTAACAGAGGGGTGGAAAGGGTACAGTACCTTAAGCAAGCCATTTTTCTTCACTACATCAGCACAGGAATCCGGCGCAGCTTCCTTGTTCCTCCCCGCTCCGGCAGGGAACTGCGCCGCTGGGGGGGAGGGGGAAACTGGGGCATGGGTCACTACACCGGCATGGTAATCCGGCAGAGCAATGCCAGGGCACTTACCCACTGGGCCGCAGGGGGATGCTGTGTGCACATGTACAGCAAAGCGCACACATACTTCCCTTCCCCCCTGTGGCGCCATGAGTCACAGGCACGCAAGCCGGGGCGGGAAATGTAAAAAAAAAAAAATTTGATGGCAAAATCCCGCGGCACCGCGGGCAGTGTTGAATGGCACCCTGTGCCTCTCACATATAATAATAATGCCTCCTGCCCTGTGCCCCCTACATATAAAATATAACAATGCCCAGTGATGTCACAGTACAGGGATAATACACAGTGATGTCACAGAACAGGGATAATACACAGTGATGTCACAGTAAAGGGATAATACACAGTGATGTCACAGTACAATGATTATACACAAAGCAATGTTATAGTACAGGGATAATACACACACACAGCAATATCACAGTACAGGGATAACACACACACAGCAATGTCACAGTACAGGGATAATACACAGTGATGTCACAGTACAGGGATAATACACAGTGATGTCACAGTACAGGGATAATACACAGTGATGTCACAGAACAGGGATAATACACAGTGATGTCACAGTAAAGGGATAATACACAGTGATGTCACAGTACAATGATTATACACAAAGCAATGTCATAGTACAGGGATAATACACACACACAGCAATATCACAGTACAGGGATAACACACACACAGCAATGTCACAGTACAGGGATAATACACAGTGATGTCACAGTACAGGGATAATACACAGTGATGTCACAGTACAGGGATAATACACACAGTGATGTCACAGTACAGGGATAATATACACAGTGATGTTACAGTACAGGGATAATACACAGTGATGCCACAGTACAGGGATAATACACAATGATGTCATCATACAGGGATAATACACAGTGATGTCACAGTACAGGGATAATACACAGTGATGTCACAGTACAGGGATAATACACAGTGATGTCACAGTACAGGGATAATACACAGTGATGCCACAGTACAGGGATAATACACAATGATGTCATCGTACAGGGATAATACATAGTGATGTCACAGTACAGGGATAATACACAGCCTTATGCCTACCCCTACCTTCTATGAAGGACAGCCTTATGTATATCCCTATTTTATAGGAAGGATAGCCTTATGTATATCCCTATCTTATAGGAAGGATAGCCTTATGTATATCCCTATCTTATAGGAAGGATAACCTTATGTATATCCCTATCTTATAGGAAGGATAACCTTATGTATATCTCTATCTTATAGGAAGGATAGCCTTATGTATATCCCTATCTTATAGGAAGGATAGCAGGAGGCCAAGATCGTTCAGTGTATGGCAGTGTTTCCCGAATAGGGTGCATACAGATAATAGCAAATCTACAGCTCCCAGCATGTCGGGAGAGCCTTTGGCTGTCTGGGCATGCTGGTAGCTGTAGTTTTGCAACAGCTGGATGCACACTGCTTGGGAAACCCTGCTATATGGAGACAGTGAATGGTGGTTGGAGCGACATCATTGTGGGATTGCTTCCCACCTGGTGGTGTCCCCCCATTTGCTGGTGTCACGCGGTCCTCAGCTCCCTATTAACACTACTGAGAGGTTGACCAGTGAAGGTGAAAATGAATCCCCAATTGGACAACTTCTGATCTGGAAAGAGAAAGGTGCATCAAACAAAAAGAAGTTATTCTTGAGTAGGAAGAAAGTACCATCCAAAATGTTTTATTGTAAATCTACACTGCAATGATCATATTTCTGCATATGACTGAATGCTTGTAGCTGTCATGAGGAATAGATATACAGTGACCTCCCCCCGACCTACGATGGCCCCGACATACGACAATTTCAACATGCGATGGCCTCTCAGAGGCCATCGCATGTTGAAGGCAGCATCAACATACGATGCTTTTGTATGTCGGGGCCATCGCATAAACAGCTATCCGGCAGCGCAGACTGCTTCAGCTGCCACCGGATAGCCGTTTACGGGGCCCTGTGTGGTCCGCTGACGATCACTTACCTGTCCTCGGGGCTCCGGCGAGTCCTCTTCGGGATCCCTGCATCGTCGGCGCTCTCCATCGTCGTCATCACGTCGCTGCGCACGCCGTCCCGTCATCCAATATGAGCGGCGTGTTTAGTGACGTGATGGCGGCGACTGAGAGCGAGGATGCCGGGGAAGCAGAGGCCTTGCCTGAGCGTCGGGGACACCCCGCGGACGCGGCGACAGCAATGGAAGGCGACATCCAGGACAGCGGTGACGAGCAGTGACGGTCCGGAGCGGCGGGAACACATGAGTATAACCTCCAATACCAGTGGTCTTCAACCTGCGGACCTCCAGATGTTGCAAAACTACAACTCCCAGCATGCCCAGACAGCCGTTGGCTGTCCGGGCATGCTGGGTGTTGTAGTTTTGCAACATCTGGAGGTCCGCAGGTTGTAGACCACTGTCCTATACTTTACATTGCACGGATCCCTCAACATACGATGGTTTCAACTGTATTAGAATAGCTATTGAAAGTCCTCTTGCCATGTCATGAACTAAAATGAAATCAGAAATTCCTGATGTGTCTGTTATCCAGCCTAAGAAGGTACTTTGTACTGCACTGTTGTATTCAGAACTAATGGGTAGGCAGTTTGTGCTGCACTGTGGTATTTAGTGCTGTTGGTAAGGTATTTTTTGCTTTGTGATGTTTGTTTTGTGCTACTGAAGACACCTTTTTTGCTGCACTATAGTTTTCTGTACAGGTATTTTGTACTGCACTGTGGTATTTGGGGGGGGGGGGGGAGCTTAGTGGTATTTGTGACTGGTGTTTGTCAGTAGTATTTTTACTCTGGTGAGACTCCAGTAGGAAAAGGTTGAGAATCCATGTCTTGTGTGAGAAGGCCAGGACCAAATATCTATAATTGGACACTAGCCAGGGACTCAAAATATCCTACATTATTTGAGCCTCACATCCTCATAAGATTTACATCCCTATAATGCTTATGTTTTTTGGTTTTGTTGTTTGCAGGGATCCCAATGGGCCAGGTCTGGTTCACTGGCCACATTTTGACCATGAAGAAAGTTACTTGAAAATTAATGTAAAACCTCAATCAGCTAAAAATCTGAGGGAAGGAAAAGCTCTGTTCTGGACCAAAGTACTTTCAGATAAAATCCAAAAGAGACTAAGGGAAAAGAGGCACCACACAGAGCTATAGATGTCACCAATGATTTCAAAAAAGAAAAAAAAAAAAGATTACAGAGAAGATCCACATGAAGATTGTATTTGCAATAGTGCAGTCACTGCCCACCATGGGCTTCACCAATTTATGATTGTTGCAACACAAAACACACATACCGGCCCCCTGTGCCCAATGACATATTATTAAAAGAAATACAAGTACACAAATTCTCTTTTAAATTGAAGACAATCAAAGCTTTATTGAGGGAAATATATATAGCAGTGTTAGCCAGAAAAATCCATGCAGTTGTGAACACTTTTTTTTTTTTATCAAAATGACTAAAGTATTTTAGGAGAGCTACCTTTATTGGCAAATCAAAAAAATTATATTTGTGAGCAGGGCTGGTTCTGCGTATAGGCAAAATAGGCAGCGGCCTAGAGCGCCCTCTTAATGGGGGGGGGGGGGGGGACTGCTCTGCCTACTGCAATCCAGCATCCAAAATGCCTGCCCATCCAAAGCACCTGCCCATCAAGCAAAACCCCACCTTGCTACCCCCACCCGTACTATATAATCACCATTTTTCAGCCTGCTTGCTTAGAGGCAGACAGGGGCGATCACTAAGGTCAGGTCTGTCCAACATCCTGACATCACGTGCACCTCCATACATCGGGGGGAGCCAATGGGCGGGGTCAAGGAGTGGCAAAATTAGCTTTCACCTAGGGTGGCAAAAATTCTTGCACCAGGCCTGTTTGTGAGCTTTTGAAGAACAAAGACTCCTACAAAATGTATAAATTGCCAAAGAAAAAAAATCTGTGTACATAGCTTGTATATATCTTTTATTTCTAATTAGCCAATAAAGGTATCACTCCTAAAATATTTTGGTCCTTTGTGACACCAAAGTATTTGCCACCACATTACCTCAAAAAACACTGGTAAACCTTTTTCCATATAAAACTGAATCTTGAATCACCGGGTACAGCCAAGCATGCATTGCAGGCTCAGCTATGTCCTCCCCTGGTACTGCCTGTACTCTGTAGCAGCCAGTAGGACTTTTTGTTCTAGACAATTCCGTGCAGTGTCTGCCCTAACTCACATAGAATCATAAATGTTCTGTTCAGCTGAGCTGACTGCATCCCCAGGGCTCATCACCTAGGCCCCTTGGAGAGGCGTCCCTAGGTGTGAATACTACCTCTCCTCGATTGATCATCCCTGTTTAAGTCTATACTTCTGCCAAGTCTTCATTCTTCGTTTCAGCATTTTTGGACTCAGGTTCCGCTGGCAACTTCATTGTTGCTTCCTTGGTCCATAAACATCAGCTTCCTGTGACTCAGCTTGCTAAGCCCTTGTATATTTCTTCTGTTAATGGACAAAATCTGGACTGTAAGGTGCTATTCCGCACAGAGCCTCTCGTCATGCAAGTAGGAGTCTTACACAAGGAAAAAAATTAGTTCTATGTGCTACCACATTGTTCTTCGGAACTTCTTGGCTTCCATCGCTTTGGATATAAAAGCATATAAAAAAATAAAAATGAAAACTGTATCTGCTGCAAAGAAATCACTGTGGCCAGAATACAATATCTTATAAAAAAAAACTGGCAAAATTTTTAACATCAAAACCAGATTAACATGCCAATCAGACTACGTTGTTTATGTACTACAATGTATAGGTTCCCTTCAATATGTCGGACGTACTACACAGGCTCTACATAATAGATTAAACCAACATCGTCATAATATCCGGAATAAAATTCAATTGCTTGGAGCCTTTAGACACTGCGCCCAATTCCACCCTGACATTGAACATCCTGTTAAAATTACACCGTCGGAATCAGTCCCACAGCATCTTTCAATAGATTTGAACAGCTCAAAAGAAAAGAAGTCTATTGGATTTATCAAATGGGAACTTTGGTCCCTTATGGCCTCAATGAACTTTCGGAAGTAATTTTATGAATTCTATCTCTGTTTTCATTAATACATTATTTACTTAATTAAAGCAGCCATCTAATTGCGGGTTATAATACTTTTCCTAATACTCTAATTCAGCCCTGGTCACAATCTATTGGTTATAATACCGGCACATTTTCTATCGCTTGCAACATTTCTTTAAATCATCCATTTTTCCCACAGACACTCTGACGTTTTATTGTTATGCAAAATTATTATATCAAATTACTGCCCTCCATGTAATAAACACATATTCTCCACTTTTAATAAAATTTTACTTACCTAATATAATCTTGGAGTGTGTATGTACACACCTGGGACATCATCGGGCGATCCTGTATTAATGTCCTCCTTCCTGCACATCAGTCCGACACTGGCTATTTACATGTTAACATCTTTAGTGAACATCTGTGCAACATTACACTGCCATCTACTGGCGTTTTTTTAGTACTGACTAGTGCATTTTTTTGCACACAGCCCTTTTCCGGTATTTCTGAATTGGTCATCAATATTTTTTCATATAAATGTATGCTATTTCCAAACAAACTGTATGCCTGACGAAGATCCCCGTCCGGGATCGAAACGAGTTGCTGAATAAAATCTTTATACTATACTTGGGGACCAGCGCCTTTATTGAGAGGAATCCTTTTCCAATATTTCTGTATTGGAGAGGTCTAGTCTCCTGTTTCTCGGTTACTTTGTTTCTCATCAAGGCCTTCAGATGGACCCTGATAAACTGACTGCGGTTTTAGATTGACCTCGCCCTACTGGACTTCGGGGTATTTAGCACTTCCTGGGATTTGCCAATTATTATCGTCAGTTCATTCCACATTTCTCTTCCTTGGTTGCTCCGATAGTGGCTCTTACTAAGAAGAGCTCCAACGCTAAGTCATGGCCATATAGTGGCTGAATGACACAGCCTGGAGGTGGCGGAACCATGAGGAGACCATATAGTGGCTAAATGGCACAGCCTGGAGTTGGCGGCAGCATCAGGAGAACATCTAGTGGCTGAATGACACAGTCTGGATTTTGCCGCAGCAAGAGGAGACCATATAGTGGCTGAATGACAGCCTGGAGGTGGCAGAAGCATGAGGAGACCATATAGTGGCTGAATGGCACAGCTTGGAGTTGGCAGCAGCATGAGGAGAACATATAGTGGCTGAATGGCACAGCCTGGAGGTGGTGGCAGCATGAGGAGAACATATGGTGGCAGAATGAGACAGCCTGGAGGTGGCAGCATCAGGAGTCCTGAAAGTGACTTGGTGACAGTAGTGCAGTGGGTGGCATTACCAGTACCTGGTGATGAAGGTGGGTGAAAAAGGGTCTGATGCAGAGGAATGTTTGTAACTGGGAGCAGCGCCTTAAATCTGTTTGGCCCTATCCATATTTGTGAAGTGTTGGTGTGGCACCATTGTCAATCTACTCTGATGCATCAGGCATTGGTGGGTGAAAATCTTGGTTGATCCATGCCTGATTCATCTTCACAAAGGTCAGTCTCTCCACATTCTTCGTGGATAGTGGCCATTTAAAGGGGTACTCCCGTAAAAATGTTTTTTTTTTTTTTTTTTAAATCAACTGGTGCCAGAAAGTTAAACAGATTTGTAAATTACTTCTATTAAAACATCTTAATCCTTCCAGTAATTTTTAGGGTCTCTATACTACAGAGGAAATGGTTTTCTTTTTGGAACACAGAGCTCTCTGCTGAACTCTCTGTCCATTTTAGGAACTGTCCAGAGTAGGAGAAAATCCCCATAGCAAACATATGCTGCGCTGGACAGTTCCTAAAATGGACAGAGATGTCAGCTGAGAGCACTGTGGTCATGATGTCAGCAGAGAGCTCTGTGTTCCAAAAAGAAAACCATTTCCTCTGTAGTATACAGACCCTAAAAAGTACTGGAAAGATTAAGATTTTTTAATAGAAGTAATTTACATATCTGTTTCACTTTCTGCTACCAGCTGATTAAAAAAAAAAAGTTTTCCATGGGAGTACCCCTTTAAGGTGCTCCATTTGTCAAAGTGCATGTACATATAAAGTTAGTAAGTGCATTCAGTTTAGTAGAAGGAGAAACCTGTATTCCACGACTTACTCCATCTTTAGGATGGTTCTGTTAATTGATTCAAAAGATATAACGCGTTTCTCACTGCCCTTTCATCAGGAATTGCTTTGACAGTGATTTATTTTCATTTTTCTGTCTTTCCATAGCGCTTAGTATAGCGTAATCTGCATAGATGGCGACCGTACATTGATTAAGCATCTGCGTGTTCCTCTTCCCTGCTTAAACCCCACCCCTTGTTGTTAGCCCATTCACTAAACTATGCGCTGCAAGCCTCCTTTTCACTTCTGTATCTCGGAAACTTGGATGCGTGCATGCCACTTGCCCCTGGCTAGAAGGATTTGTTTTAGCGAAAGAAGTTATTAACCCTATGTAGGCTAACCCAAAATGGCTTCTAACTCATGGGAGGATGATTATTTTGTAAGTATCTTTTATACTCAGCTAGTTATTAATACATTCCCAGTATGTCTTACAGTAGATACACAACAAGAAAATAAGAAAAGGAGCCGGCACTGTAGTTATATATGCAGTGTGTGGATGGGAAACACTGGAAGTTGAATAGAGGGTGCCGCTGAGGGTCTGAATCTGGGTGTAAAGGGTGGTGCTCACGTGAATTAAACAAAGTCCACGGATATATGAAATAACAAGAAAAACTTAGCACTCACCCGGACAGCAGCAACTTCGGACCCATGCGATTGTCCACTTCGGACCGATACGGGGAGGCGGTAGATTGGAACCGGGGGAGTTCAGATGCCATAGTACCAGCAGGAAGATTAAAAAGTCCAAATATTAAGGAACACTGGGAAAAAGAGGCTACTGCTAGTTCGCTCAGACTAATGAGGATTTTACTGGAGGAAGAAAAAAATTAAATTAGAAAGTATTCCGGAAAAATTAAACACAGCTATTGAACAAATAAATACATTGAAGGGTGATCTTTCATTTGAAAAGAAAGAAAAAACCTTAGAGGGAAACGTGTCTTGCTTTGTAGCGTATCTCAAAGAACGCAAACATCAACCATTTAAGAGGGATGTTCAAGATTTGAAATAAAAAAGAGAATATGAGACAATTAAAAAAAATCAATAGGTGTACCACAAGAAACAGACATTTCCTCTTCTGAATGCGAAAAGACGTAAAGATGTAATGCCGAGCGCTCCGGGTCCCGCTCCTTCCCCTTAGCGCTCGCGGCGTTCATCTTCTGTTAGCAGCGTCCCGGTCAGAATCGCTGACCGGGAGCGCTGTTCTGAGTCCCCCGGAGGGGATGCGATCCGCACGGTGGGACGTGCCTGCCAGCGGGTCGCATCCCATTCTGCTCACCTGCCCTGTCCTCCTTCTGTCCCATCCCGGCGTGCATGGCCCCACTCTCTAGGGTGCGCCCGCGCTGGCTCTCTGAAATTTAAAGGGCCAGTGCACCACTAATTGGTGCCTGGCCCAATCAAGTGCAATCACCTCCATTCTTATAAAAACCCACTTCCCCTTCCTGTCCTCGCCGGATCTTGTTGCCTTGTGCCCTGAGAAAGTGTTTCTGTGTGTTCCCTAGCCTGTGTATCCAGACCCCTTGCCGTTGCCCCTGACTACGAACCCTGCCGCCCGCCTTGACCTTCCGCTACGTCTGACCTCGCCTTGCCTTGTACCGCGCCTGTCTCAGCTGTCAGTGAGGTTGAGTCGCTATCGGGTGGAACGACCTGGGGGTTACCTGCCGCAGCAGAGAGTGGAGACATCTCCTGGAAGGGTCCCTTCACCCTATCACCATCTACACTGACCATAAAAATCTGTCCTATCTTCAGTCCACCCAGCGCTTAAATCCTCGCCAGGCCAGGTGGTCGTTGATCTTTGCCCGCTTGAATTTTCAAATTCATTTTCGTCCTGCAGATAAGAATATCAGGGCTGATGCCTTATCACGTTCCACCGATGCCTCCGAAGCCGAGAACCCTCCTCAGCACATCATACCTCCAGAGTGCCTGATCTCCTCTGCTCCTGCTTCTCTGGTGCCAGTTCCTCCAGGAAAAACTGCCATGGTCCCACATAGCCATGGACTTCATCACGGACCTTCCTTCATCTCATGGCAACACCGTCATTTGGGTGGTCGTTGATTGTTTTTCCAAAATGGCTCATTTTGTCCCGCTTCCTGGCCTTCCTTCTGCACCACAGTTGGCAAAGCATTTTTTTCTGCTGATTTTTCGTCTCCACACTCTTCCCACGCATATCGTTTCTGATAGAGGCGTTCAATTTATCTAAAAATTTTGGAGAGCACTCTGCACTCAATTAAAGATCAAATTAAATTTCTCGTCCGCCTATCACCCCCAATCCAATGAACAAGTGGAGAGGGTGAATCAAATTCTTGGTGACTACCTGCAACATTTTGTCTACTCCGGTCAAGATGATTGGGTTGATCTGCTGCCCTGGGCCGAATTTTCGTACAATTTCAAGAATTCTGAGTCTTGTAGTGTATGGCCGTCACCCGCTGCCCCCCTTCCCATTCCCTTTTCATCTGGAGTTCCTGCCGTGGATGAATTAACCCGGGACTTCTCTATCTGGAAGGAGACTCAAAAGTCGCTCTCACTGGCCTCGTCTCGCATGAAGAGACATGCGGATAAGAAGAGAACTCCTCCTGTCTTTGCCCCTGGTGACAAAGTATTGCTCTCTGCCAAATTCATTCGGTTTCGGGTCCCTAGCTACAAGCTGGGCCCTCGTTACCTTGGGCCTTTTAAAATAAAAAACCTCTCATACTTAACCGTTATTCCCCCAAGGTCACCGCTCCAGCTCCTGTCACTGGGTCCTCTGATGTCTTCTCGGTGAAAGAGATCCTCGCCTCCAAGGTCATCCGAGGTAAAAAAAAAATTCTTGTTGATAGGGAGAATTGTGGCCCCGAAGAGAGGTCTTAGGAACCTGAAGCCAATATCCTGGACAAGGAACTCATTTATAAATTTTTGGGTTCTAAAAAGAGGGGGAGACTGTAACGTCGAGCGCTCTGGGTCCCGCACGTCCCCCGGAGCACTCGCGGCGTTCATCTTCTGTTAGCAGTGCCCCGGTCAGACTCGCTGACCGGGAGCGCTGCTCTGAGTCCCCCGTCAGGGATGTGATCCTCCTTCTGTCCCCTCCCGGCACGCGCGGCCCCGCTCTCTAGGGCACGCCCGCGCCGACTCTCTGAAATTTAAAGGGCCAGTGCACCACTAATTGGTGCCTGGCCCAATCAAGTGCAATCACCTCCATTCTTATAAAAACCCACTTCCCCTTTCTGTCCTCGCCGGATCTTGTTGCCTTGTGCCCTGAGAAAGCGTTTCTGTGTGTTCCCTAGCCTGTGTATCCAGACCCCTTGCCGTTGCCCCTGACTACGGACCTTGCCGCCCGCCTTGACCTTCTGCTACGTCTGACCTCGCCTTGCCTTGTCCTTGTGTACCGCGCCTGTCTCAGCTGTCAGTGAGGTTGAGTCGCTATCGGGTGGAACGACCTGGGGGTTACCTGCCGCAGCAAGTCCATCCCGCTTTGCGGCAGGCTCTGGTGAAAACCAGTAACCTCTTAGATTCCGTTCCCCTGGTACGGCCCACGCCATAGCCTCACTGACACAGAGGATCCACTCCAGTGCCCTTCCTGCATACCAGCCCGGATCCTGACAACAGACAGTGAAAAACCAATGCCGCAGAACTCTACTGGATACGTGAGAGAAAGAGGCAGAGGATGTAATAGAGGGTCTTATTACAATAGAAGAGGTTTTTTAGAGGGAACCACATGGAGTCAATATCCCCTACGGAATCCGAAGTAATAAAGCAGAATAAAGGTGAAAAAGAATTACAAATGATTAATTTGTCATCATATCAACTAAGTCAGTTGAAAAGAAAGGGCTTATCATTCGTGCCAAAGGTAAAATTTAACACCTTCCTTTGGGTAAAGAATATCAATCTATATGCCCGAAAATGTAAATGGAAAAGGTACTTTATATTAAACGATATGAGAATAGCTGAACAAAATATCCTGGAGACAGCAGATGTTCCATTGTTTCACGATATGATAGCTTTATCCCAAGAGGCTCAGCAGGAGAAAGGCATTGGACCTTTTTGAAGAAAAAGAGTGTGAGACCTCCCCTATGGGTGACTAGTTACGAATAGATACTTTTGTGGATGTAGTCACAAATGAATTGAAAAAACTGGAATCACGCACTGTTGAACATCAAAACTTTACATATCTAGAAAGGCAGGCATTGTGTACATTGGAAAGGGATGCCTCCCTGGTCATAAAACCATCAGATAAAGGTGGTAATATTGTGGTTATGACCAGGGAGGCATACCGCACAATGTGTCTTAACCCATACAGGACCTAGGGCGTATGGATACGCCTTCTGTACCTGGGTCTTAAGGACCCAGGGCGTACCTGAACGCCCGTGGGAATTTTGGTCCCCGCCGCGCGCCGGCCGGGGACCGGACTGGGGTGACTGCTGATATTGATCAGCAGGCACCCCGTGCAAATGCCCAGAGGGGTCATCAGACCCCCCCCCATGTCGGCGATCAGCACAAATCGCAAGTGAATTCACACTTGCGATTTGCGCCGATTACGGGTCATACGGGTCTATGGTGACCCGGAATATAAGGGGGATCGCGGTCGTCTAAGACACCCACGATCCCCCTGTAGCGATAGGAGTGAGGTGGCACCCCTCCTATCCCTGCTATTGGTGGTCTAGACGCGACCACCAATAGCAGATTGGGGGTGGGTTACTTTCGTTTTCCTCGTTCTGCCCACCCACAATAGGCGGGGCAGAACAGGGAACCGAAGGGGACCGAACGCCGAAGATCCACTTACCCGTCGGTGGAAGCTGAGGGACGGGATCGGCGGAGGTGATCTGCGCGGGTGGCGGTGATCGGCGCGGGCAGCGATGTCGTGCGGCAGAAGAAGACAGCTCCCTGGATCCGACGGAAACCGGTAAGTTGCCTAGCAACATCTAGAGGGCTACAGTCTGAGACTGTAGCGCTACAGATGTTGCAAAACTACAACTCCCAGCATGCCCAGACAGCTGTTTGGGCATGCTGGGATTTGCAGTTTTGCAACAGCTGGAGGTCTACAGTTTAGAGACCACTGCACAGTGATCTCTATACTGTAGCACTCTAGATCTTGCAAAACTACAACTCCTAGCATGCCCACACAGCTGTTTGCTGTCTGTGCATGCTGGGATTTGTAGTTTTGCAACATCTGGAGGTCCACAGTTTTGAGATCACAGTGCAGTGGTCTCTATCTGTAGCCCTCCAGATGTTGCAAAACTGCAAATCTCAGCATGCCGAAACAGCTTTCTCGGCATGCTGGGAGTTGTAGTTGCGTACCTCTAGCTGTTGCATAACTAGATCTCCCAGCATGCCCTTCGGCGATCAGTACATGCTGGGAGTTGTAGTCTTGCAACAGCTATAGGCACACTGGTTGGAAAATACTGAGTTAGGTAACAGAACCTAACTGAAGGTTTTCCAACCAGTGTGCCTCCAGCTGTTGCCAAACTACAACTCCCAGCATGCAGGTCTGTCAGTACATGCTGGGAGTTGTAGTTTTGAAACAGCTGGAGGTTTGCCCTCCATGTCAATGTACAGGGTACATTCACACGGGCAGGTTTACAGTAAGTTTCCTGCTTCAAGTATGGGCTGCGGCAAATTTTTCGCCACAGCACAAATTTCTAGCGGGAAGCTCACTGTAAACCTGCGCCCGTGTGAATGCCCCCCCCCCCCCCCCCCGAAATAAAAATGAAAGACGTATTGTACAGCAGTGTTTCCAAAACGGAGCCTCCAGCTGTTGCAAAAAAACAACTCCCAGCATTTTCGGACAGCCACTGACTGTCCAGGCATGCTGGGAGTTTAGCAACAGCTGGAGACACGCTGTTTGGGAATCACTGGCGTAGAATACCCCTATGTCCACCCCTATGCAATCCATAATTTAGTCTTCAAATGCACATGGCGCTCTCTCACTTCAGAGCCCTGTCGTATTTCAAGGAAACAGTTTAGGGCCACATATGGGGTATTTGCACTACAAATTTTGGGGGGCTTTTTCTCCTTTTACCCCTTATGAAAAGGAAAAGTTGGGGGCTACACCAGCTGGTGTTGCCCCATACTTTTTATTTTCACAAGAGTTAAAAGGAAAAAAAGACCCCCAAAATTTGTTACGCAATTTCTCCTGAGTATGGAAATACCCCATATGTGGGCGTAAAATGCTCTGCGGGCACACATCAAGGCTCAGGAGTGAGAGCGCACTATGTACATTTGAAGCCTAAATTGGTGATTTGCACAGGGGTGGCTGATTTTACAGCGGTTCTGCCATAAACGCAAAAAAAAAAAAAAAATACCCACACGTGACCCCATTTTGGAAACTACACCCCTCATGGAAAGTAACAAGGGGTATAGTGCGCCTTAACACCCCACAGGTGTTTGACGAATTTTCATTAAAGTTGGATGGGAAAATGAAAAAAAAAAATTTTTTTCACTAAAATGCTGGTGTTACCCAAAATTTTTCATTATCACAAGGAAAAATAGGAAAAAAGCCCCCCAAAATTTGTAACCCCATTTCTTCTGTAATCCCATATGTGGATGTAAAGTCCTCTGTTGGCGCACTACAATGCGCAGAAGAGAAGGAGCACCATTGGGATTTTGAAGAGAAAATTTGTCCGGAATTGAAGGCTATGAGTTATTTCCTTACTCGAGAGAAATTGGGTTACACATTTTAGGAAGATTTCTCTCCTTTTACCCCCTGTAAAAATTCAAAAACTGGGTCTACAAGAACATGCGAGTGTAAAAAATGAAGATTTTGAATTTTCTCCTTCAATTTGCTGCTATTCCTGTGAAACACCTAAAGGGTTAACAAACCTTTTGAATGTCATTTTGAATACTTTGAGGGGTGCAGTTTTTTTAATGGGGTCATTTGTGGGGCATTTCTAATATGAAGGCCCTTCAAATCCACTTCAAAACAGAACTGGTCCCTGAAAAATTTAGATTTTGAAAATTTTGTGAAAAATTGGAGAATTGCTGCTGAACTTTGAAGCCCTCTGATCTCTTCCAAAATTAAAAACATGTCAACGTTATGATGCAAACATAAAGAAGACATGTTGTATATGTGAATCAATATATAATTTATTTTGAATATTCATTTTCCTCATAAGCAGAGAGCTTCAAAGTTAAAAAACATGCAAAATTTTCAATTTTTTCAAATTTTGGAATTTTTCACCAAGAAACTATGCAAGTATTGACAAAATTTTACCACTAACATAAAGTAGAATATGTCACGAAAAAACATCTAAACCTCGGCTGGTGGTCTCTTCTCAAGAGTTATGTGAACAGTTTGTTACAACCCTGAATAGAAATTATTTAGGATTAAGATTCACTCACACATTGAACTTGACTAGCCTAGTCTTCTTGGATTTGAATATTATGATTGCATCCAATAACAGGGTTATGGCTACGCTCCATCGCAAAGATACAGCGACCAACACCTTGTTGCAATGGGGCAGTTGCCATCCCCTACCTCTAAAAAAAGAAGCATGCTGGTAGGTCAGTATCTACGGGGTCGTCGCAGCGAAAAGGAAAGCAGCAGAACTGAGTACGATTGAGAGATAGAGGATACCTAAATAGAATCCT
The DNA here is from genome assembly GCF_029499605.1 of Hyla sarda. Classification (NCBI taxonomy): domain Eukaryota; kingdom Metazoa; phylum Chordata; class Amphibia; order Anura; family Hylidae; genus Hyla; species Hyla sarda. The sequence continues at coordinate 144,659,777 of NC_079194.1, read as the reverse complement.
AAAGAGAGCATATGTGAGAGCTCTAGCAGGCAATCGTGAAGCTCTCCTTTGCCCTAAATTGGAAGAGTCAGAGAAACAAGAACCACTTAGAATTTTTCACTGGTCGTTCATCAGGAATCTATGAATCGATGAACAAAACCACCCTAAAGACGGAGAAAGTCGTATAATGCAGGTTTTTCCTTGCACTAAACTGAATGCACTTACTAACTTAATATGTACTGTGTGCACATCCACTTTGACAAACGCAGCACCTTAATGGATGCATTGTGTGTACAGGCACCTTAACAAATGAGCACCTATCAGATAAACTATGCATTGCCATTTTCTCTTATCAATAGATGATATGCATAGATAATCTCTACAACTATTTTTTGCATTAATGATGTGTTCCCTCTACTAACAGGATTATGCAAGGTGGAAGGGTATGTGAAGTCTGACACTATATGTGGATTTATGCAATGTGGATTGATGCATGTGGACCTAAGCATAACATTGTACTAATATTAACCTATAAGTACTAACAGCATCTCGGGAAGTGTATAAAAATTGACATTCAGACTGTAGGAGAGACTGTGTTTTAAAGACTGTGAGATAATAATGTAGAATGTGGACCAATGCATGATGATTAACATATAAAGCAGATTGCTGCATGATTAAAGGGGTTATACATCATAAGGTGATTTTCGTACGTACTTGGCAGGCAGTAATGGACATGCTTAGGAAGGATCTGCGCTTGTCTTGGGGCTAAATGGCTATGTTGTGAGATTACACTGTGGCTAGCTTTTTGTGAACTTCTATTTCCTGTGTGACTTTTCTTTTTTTGACTACAAATCCCACAATTCCATTTTCCTCCCTCCCACACATCAGCCACCCCACCCATTGAAACATAAATGAGCTGCATCCATCAAAAGGCCTGTGGCTTTTAATCAGGGTGCCTACAGCTGTTGCAATAGTTGCAGATTGATCTCTCTCCCGCCAAGCGATCCCTCCACCCATTGAAGCAGACAGGCTCGCTGTCATCAGCTGACTAGTGAGTCAGGTCTCGGCCGCATTGCAACCTGGGAAAAATCTGAGACAACAGTCATTTTGTATGCTGTTAAAAATAAATATTGAGGTGAAAATCACAGAAGAATTGTGAGAAAACACCATCACACACAGGTACAGACACTATATTATTAACTACAATAACTTTACAGCCCCTGTAGCATAGTCAAATAAATAAAAATTCCTGGAATACCCCTTTAATATTCTTGCTTCTCCATATTGCCTGTGGGACATTTATTTGAAGACTGTCATTTCATCATGCAATTGTGGGAATACACTGCATTCAATTTGTATGGCTAAAAGGTGATTTATAGAGAATATCTATATTTCTATACAGAGCTCAGAATCATCAGAAAAGCGACTATTTATGGTGTAAGTGCAATATTACTTTTCTAAGGAGACCAACCTTTTTGAAATATTTGTGTCTATCCACAATTTGTGTTTATTCACAATCAGTGCAATCTGATAGGCATAAGAGTTTCTTTATTAGTAGCCAAATACAACACGTTTCAAAACAACAGTGCCTCTTCCCCATTAAACAGGCTTGTATACAGATAAGGTGCAGTGTTCGGAATTTATACACAACTAATGGCGCCAAATTACAAAAAAAGAAAGAAGACCCACTGGGCATGTAAAACCCATGTCACAATAAAAACTTCAATACTGCTCATAAATAAACATATAACCATTCTTTAACAGTGCGTCCATTTAGCCCCTTGGGGACGGAGCCCATTATAACCCTAAGGACGGGAACATTTTTTGCAATTCTGACCACTGTCACTTTAAGCATTAATAACTCTTGGATGCTTTTACTTTTAATTCTGATTCCGAGTTAGTTTTTTCGTGACATATTCTACTTTCTGTTAGTGGTAAATTTTTGTCAATAATTGCATCATTTCTTGGTGAAAAATTCCAAAATTTGATGACGAAATTTAAAATTTAGCATTTTTCTAACTTTGAAGCTCTCTGCTTGTAAGGAAAATAGACATTCCAAATAAATTATATATTGATCCACATATACAATATGTCTACTTTATGTTTGCATCATAAAGTTAACATATTTTTACTTTTGAAAGACATCAGAGGGCTTTAAAGTTCAGCAGCACTTTTCAAATTTTTCACAACATTTTCAAAATCTGAATTTTTCAGGGACCAGTTCAGTTTTGAAGTGGATTTGAAGGGCCTTCATATTAGAAATACCCCATAAATGACCCCATTATAAAAACTGCACCCCTCAAAGTATTCAAAATGACATTCAGAAAGTTTGTTAACCCTTTAGGTGTTTCACAGTAATAGCCGCAAAGTGAAGGAGAAAATTCAAAATCTTCATTTTTTTACACTCGCATGTTCTTGTAGACCCAGTTTTTGGATTTTCACAAGGGGTAATAGGAAAAAAAAGCCCCCCCAAATTTGTAACCCAATTTCTCTCGAGTAAGGAAATGCCTCATATGTGTATGTGAAGTGCTCGGCGAGCGCAGTAGAGGGATCAGAAGGGAAGGAGCAACAATGGGATTTTGGAGAGTGAGTTTTTCTGAAATGGTTTTTGAGGAGCATGTCACATTTAGGAAGCCCCTACGGTGCCAGAACAGCAAAAAAAAAAAACACATGGCATACTATTTTGGAAACTACACCCCTCAAGGCAGGTAACAAGGGTTCCAGTGAGCCTTAACACCCCACAGGTGTTTGACAGGTGTTTGACGACTTTTCGGTAAAGTAAATGGAAAAAAAAAAAATTTTCACTAAAGTGCAGTTTTTTTCCCAAATTTACCATTTTTACAAAGGGTAATGGGAGAAAATGGGTAATGGGAGAAAAGTATGTAAATACCCCATGTTAGGACGTAAAATGCTCTGCGGGCAAACTACAATGCTCAGAAGAGAAGGAGTCACATTTGGCTTTTGGAAAGCAAATTTTGCTGAAATGGTTTTGGGAAGCCCCTATGGTGCAAGAACAGCAAGAAAAAAAACACATGGCCAACTATTTTAGAAACTACACCCCTCAAGGAACATAACTAGGGATACAGTGAGCCTTAACACCCCACAGGTGTTTGACGACTTTTTGTTAAAGTCGGATGTGTAAATGAAAAAAAAAATTCACCAAAATTCAGTTTTTTTCCCAAATTTAGAATTTTTACAAGGGGTAATAGGAGAAAATGCCCGCCAAAATTTGTAACCCCATTTCTTCTGAGTATGGAAATACCCCATGTGTGGACATCAAGTGCTCTGCTGGCGCACTACAATGCTCAGAAGAGAAGGATCGTCATTGGGCTTTTGGAGACAGAATTTGTTTGGAATGGAAGTCGGGGGCCATGTGCGTTTACAAAGCCCTCTGTAGTGCCAGAACAGTGGACCCCCCACACATGTAACCCCATTTTGGAAACTACACACCTCACAGAATTTAATAAGGGGTGCAGTGAGCATTTACACCCCACTGGCGTTTGACGAATCTTTGGAACAGTGGGCTGTGCAAATGAAAAATTAAATTTTTCATTTTCTTGGACCACTGTTCCAAAAATCTGTCAGACACCTGTGGGGCATAAATGATCACTGCACCCCTTATGACATTCCATGAGGGGTGTAGTTTCCAAAATGGGGTCACATGTGGGGGGTCCATTGTTCTGGCATTATAGGGGCTTTGTAAACACACGTGGCCTTCAATTCCAGAAAAATTTTCTCTCCAAAAGCCCAATGGCGCTCCTTCTCTTCTGAGCATTGTAGTGCACCTGCAGAGCACTTTACATCCACATGGGGAATATTCTTACTCAGAAGAAATGGGGTTACAAATTTTGGAAGGCTTTTCTTCCTATTTTCCCCTGTGAAAATGAAAAATTTAGGGTAACAACAGCATTTTAGTAAAAAAAATATGTTTTTCTTCATTTTCCTGTCCAATTTTAACGGAATTTGGTCAAACACCTGTGGGGTGTTAAAGCACACTATACCCCTTGTTACGTTCCGTGAGGGGTGTAGTTTCCAGAATGGGGTCACATGTGGGTATTTATTTTTTTGCATTTATGTCAGAGCCGCTGTAAAATCAGCCACCCCTGTGCAAATCACCAATTTAGGCCTCAACTGTACATAGTGCGCTCTCACTCCTGAGCCTTGTTGTGCGCCCGCAGAGCATTTTACGCCCACATATGGTGTATTTCCATACTCAGGAGAAATTGCGTTACAAATTTTGGGGGTCTTTTTTCCTTTTACCTCTTGTGAAAATAAAAAGTATGGGGCAACACCAGCACCCCTGCCACCTTACTCCTATCCCTTCAAAGGGATCGTGGGTGTCTTGGAAACCCCTATCCCCCTTATTTTCCAGGTCACCATAGACCCGTATGACTCGGAATAGCCACAAATTGATTGCGGCGATCGCCGACATAGGGGGGGGTCCCAGGGGACCCCCCCTGGGCATTGGCACGGGATGCCTGCTGAATGATTTCAGAAGTCATCCCGGTCCGATCACCACCAGGCGAGCGACAGTGATCGGAAATGCAGAGGGCGTACAGGTGCGCCCTCTGTCCTTAAGTAGCAGGACGTGAGGGTGTATCCATACGCCCTCCATCCCCAACAGGTTAAACATCATTAGCATACATCATAAAATGGATTTTTTTTTTACATCGGGTGCAGAGTACGGAGCTTCTAAAATAAGCACGTCTGCGTGCACTAACCCGACATCTAATCGTGTCCATTGCACATGCGCTAGAACAGAAAAATACTAGTGATGATGATTTGAGTGGCATAGTACGGGGCTCCGTTCTATTCATAGATAGCGCACGCAGATAGTAAATAGGCATCGGGATAGTAAAATCCTAGTAGTAACTGCAAATTACAAGTGCCAAATTGATCTGCTCGTATACTAGGTAAGTATTATGTATATATCGATGTACGTATAGGTAAACATTCTGTTGGTTATATTGCAATGGAATATTAAAGGAATGAATCATATATAATATAGCAAGGGGGTCATATAAAGATAAATACAGCAAGGGAATCACTCCCGAGTGCGATACACTAATCAATTAATATTACTATAAAATTAAAAATAGTTTTGAAATAAGTAAGCATTTTTGGTTATTAAAACCAGCAATATTGCTTTATTTTGTATTAAATCCATACCCTCATTTAGACCGGTGGGAAACATCGTATTGAGCTTAAAAATGCAAAAGGGTTCTCTCTGCTGTAAACGTTCAGTTCTATTGTGAGAATCTTCAGGAATGCATTCTACAGCCATAAGAATAAAAGCAGAAAAATCATTATTGTGTGTTTCTCTGGCATGTCGCAACACAATGTGGAGGATAAAACCTTCTTGAACATTCGACCTATGTTTGTTCATTCTAGCTCTTTATTTCTGTACCGTGCGTCCAACTTATTGTAGGTTACATTCGCATTCCAAGAGGTAAATTACGAATGATGTGGAGCGATCAATTCTGTCTTTTATTTTGAATGATTCTCTTGTTGTATTGCCCTTAAAAATCTTCGTACAGTACCATGTTTGATAATGAACAACATTTTCATATATTGCTGTTGCATTTATTGCTGTTGCCAGGTATTTGTTCAGTTCTCTTTGTTGTGGTGTTTTTTTATTCCTGAGCCTACTTGGAGCCAGATTATTCTTCAGGGCTTCGGCGCTTAACTGGCACTGATGTCAGCGCCGTTTATGAATAATCATCCCTCCTCCCCCCAGTTAGGAGCGGCAAAGAGAGGGAGAACTGGAGGGAGGGGGAATAAATATTCAGAAGCGGCGCTGAAGTCAGTGCCAGTTAAGCGCCGAAGCCCTGCCCGTGCCAGGTACAGAAGATTTCAACAGATAATAAAACTAAAATTGCGGGAGAATGGCGGCGCAGATCCGGACAAGGTAGGGCTCATTTTAATCAGAGTCTCCTGCACTATCCACCAGTACCTGTGGATAGTGCGGGAAAAAACAAGTGACAATTTTTCTTTAAAATCTGATTGGGATTCTTTATTTTTCTTATTCCTACCAGTGTTGTAATTTTTGACATTCATGTTCGTCAGGGCCCACTGATATGACGACTTCACAGCTTCTTTGGGTTAACCTTTTTCAATAAGTCTTCCAGATATGATGTTACCATGTGTTATGTTATCCTTGTTTTTTGTGCAATTTCTTCTTAGGCGATGGAATTTGCCATACGGGAGGTTACGTTTCCATTTTCTGAAGTGACAGCTGTTATAGGATAACAAGCTATTGCAATCCACTTTCTTAAAAAAAAAAAATCTTTAGTATTGATTTTCTCTTTTTCATTTGATAATTCTAGGTCAAGATATTCCAGTAAAGAAAGATCCAGTATCCTCCTACATCACAAACTTTTATAGTCCGAGACCATAGAAAAGGAAGGAGCCCAAGAAGGAAAGAGAAAAAGAAAGACCAAAAGGGGCTGCAGGGGGAGAAGGGGCAAGGAGAAAGGAAACCCTCCTACCAAAAGTAAAGAAAAACAAACACATCAATAGAGAACAATCAGAAGGAGAGTGTAAAAATATTCAATCTCTCATCTCATAACCTGAACAAAATGGAACGCAGCCTAATTAACAAGGGGTTGTCTTTCTGCCCTTCCAATGGAATAAACGACTTTGAACTGTACATAGATCTAAAAATTTCCTCCGTAAGCTAACCCTCACCAGACACTTCAATCTACCCAACCACTCTGGGAAGGAAACACCTGTATCGGAAGACAGGATGCGGCTTTTGGATCCACCTCCTGTCCCTACGTCCCTCAAACCACTGTCTACTTTTTATCCAACTCATCATAAAGGACTTTATTTTTTTTTAATTAGTGGCTTCTGAATTTAGAAATATAACAGAAAGGGGGCTGGCTAATTTCATGCTCACAAAGAAAGAAAGAGATGCCCTGGAAATACTGTCCAAGAACACAAGTCTGGTTGTCAAAAGCGCGGATAAAGGAGGAGGTATGGTGGTACAGGAATGAGTTGACTATGGTAGAGAAGCCTATAGGATTTTTGAAGATAATAATTATTATACCACACTTACATATAATCCAATAATAAATTACCAAGAGATCTGTTCCTGCCTAGTTGATGGGGCCTTCAGGAAAGGGATCCTTACAAAAAACAAGAAGGATTTTATCATAGTAAAAAATCCCAAAACAGACATATTTTATCATCTGCCAAACGTTCATAAGAGTATGTACAATCCCCCCAGGACAACCTATTATATCAGAAATTGATTCAGTCACTAGCAATATGTCTAAATATATAGACATCTTGCTACAGAAGTATGTGGTTGATTTGGAACCTTACCTTAAAGACACTCCTACTCTGCTAGAAATTTTAAAAGACCTTGAATGGCAACCTGGTGATCTGTGGGCAACTTTGGATGTTTCATCATTATATTCGAACAAGGCTTGGATGTGATAAAAAAAAAGTATTGGAAAGCGATACCTCTATGCCGGAATCCCAGAAGCTGTTCATTTCGGACTGCATAGAGTTTATTTTACTTCATAACTACTTTGCATTTGAGAAAAAGATTTACCTGAAGACCCATGGTACCGAATAGATTGTTATCCTATAACAGCTGTCACTTCAGAAAATGGAAACTCAACCTCAGTACGGCCAATTCCATTGCCTAAGAAGAAATTGCACAAAAACCAAGAATTACATAACACAAAGTAACATAATATCTGGAAGACTTATTGAAAAAGGTTACCCCAAAGAAGTTGTGAATTCAGCATCAGCGGACCCTGACGAACGTGGATGTCAAAAATGACAACAATGGTAGGAGTAAGAAAAAGAAAGAATCACATTCAGATTTTAAACATACAGTGCCTTGCAAAAGTATTCACCCCTTTGACTTTTTTTTTGTATTTTGGTACATTACAGCGTTAAGTTCAATGTTTTGTTAATCAGAATTTTATGTGATGGATCAGAATACAATAGTCTAAGTTGGTGAAATGAGAAAAATATATAAATAAAACTATGGTTTAGAAATAGAAAACAGAAAATTGGCATGTGCGTATGTATTCACCCCCTTTGTTAGGAAGCCCATAAAAAGCTCTGGTGCAATCAAATAAGTTTTTTTGAAAGCCCCCAGAGGCTGCAAGAGGCATCAGTAACCAAACACTGCCATGAAGACCAAGGAAGTCTCCAAACAAGTAAGGGACAATGTTGTTGAGAAGTACAAGTCAAGGTTAGGTTATAAAAAAAAATCCAAATATTTGATGATCCCCAGGAGCACCATCAAATCTATCATAACCAAATGGAAAGAACATGGCACAATAGCAAACCTGCCAAGAGACGGCCTCCCACCAAAATTCACAGACCGGGCAAGGAGGGCATCAATCAGAGAGGCAGCACAGTTAACCCTGGAGAATCTGCAGAGTTCCCCAGCAGAGACTGGAGTATCTGTACATAGGACGACAATAAGCCGTACGTTCCATACAGTTGGGCGTTATGGCAGAGTGGCCAAAAGAAAGCCATTACTTTCAGCTTAAAACAAAAAAGCACATTATGAGTTTGCGAAAAGGCATATGGGAGACTCCCAAAATGTATGGAGGAAGGTGTTCTGGTCTAATGAGACTAAAATGTAACTTTTTAGCCATCAAAGAAAATGCTGGCACAAACCCAACACATCACATCACCCAAAGAACACCATCAGCAGCCGGGACTGGGAAACTGGTCAGAATTGAGGGAAAGATAGATGGTGCTAAATACAGGGATATTCTTGAGCAAAACCTGTACCACTCTGTGCATGATTTGAGGCTAGGATGGAGGTTTACCTTCCAGCAGGATAATGGACCCAAAACACACTACTAAAGCAACACTTGAGTGGTTTAAGGAGAAACATGTAAATTTGTTGGAATGGCCTAGTCAAAGCCCAGATCTCAATCCAATAGAAAATCTGTGGTCAGACTTAAAGATTAAGACTACAAAGTATTGACTTTAGGGGGTGAATAGTTATGGACATTGACTTTTTTTGTGTGTTATTTTGTCCTATTTGTTGTTTGCTTCACAATAAATAAATAACTAAACATCTTTAAAGTTCTGGAGTTCTGGGTATGTTCTATAAATTAAATCATCAAAATCCTCAAACAATCCATGTTAATTCCAGGTTGTGAGGCACCAAAATACGAAAAAAGTCAAGGGGGTGAATACTTTTGCAAGGCAATGTAATTTTATAACCACATGTTCTACTAGACACAACGGATTTTGGAAAAACATTGAAACATTCTCCTACAGGATCCTATTTTACAAAAACATTTCTCTGAGAAACCACAGTTGACATTCCGAAGAGCAAAAACCCTGAAGAGTAATCTGGCTCCAAGTAGGCTCAGGAACAAAAAAAACACCCCAACAAAGAGAACTGAACAAATACCTGGAATTTTTAAATGCAACAGCAATATATGCAAATGTTCAAATATCAAACATGGATCTGTACGAAGATTTTTAATGGCAATACCACAAGAGAATCATTCAAAATAAAAGACAGAATTGATCGCTCCACATCATTCGTAATTTACCTCTTGGAATGCGAATGTAACCTACAATAAGTTGGACGCACGGTACAGCAATAAAGAGCTAGAATGAACAAACATAGGTCGAATGTTCAAAAAGGTTTATTCCTCCACAGTGTGTTGCGACATGCCAGAAAAACACACAATAATGATTTTTCTGCTTTTATCCTTATGGCTGTAGAATGCATTCCTGAAGATTCTCACAATAGAACTGAACATTTACAGCAGAGAGAATCCTTTTGGATTTTTAAGCTCAATACGATGTCTCCCGCAGGTCTAAATGAGGGTATGGATTTACTTTGTTAACAGCCCTCTATTCTATACCCCTCCTTCCTTTATTTTATTGATTATTCTGTAGAAGTCTGAGAATTAGGGGGTGCATAGGAATCCGGGAGTATGTGAGACATCTCGGATGATACGGTACAAAGCAACAGTGGTTTTAATGGGTATATTAAACATCAATACCATATACCGTATTTATCGGCATATAACACGCATTTTTTAGGCAAAATTTTTTAGTCTAAAGTCTATCTGCCTGTTATATGCCGATAAGCTGCTGCAGTTCAATGATTTAAAGCAGGCGCTTTAAATCAATGAACTGCAACAGCTTTTGCAGGTCCAGAGACCTGCCGTTGCTGCTCGCTTCTCTCCCCCTGCCTGTCCTGGGGTCCAGAGACCGCCGCCGCCACTGCCCCATTGCCTCCCCCATCCCCGGTTTTAAAATTACCCGTTCCCGGGGCCCGCGCTGCTTCTGGCTCCGGCAGTCTCCTGCGTTGTTGCTATGTGCTGCGCAATGATGAGTGACGTCTTCAATGCGATGTCACCGTCAGTGGCCCAGCACACAGTGACAGCTAAGGAAGCCTCCGGAGCCAGAAGCAACGTGGACCCCGGGAACAGGTAATTATAATACCGGGGATGGGAGAGGTAATCGGGCAGCGGTGGTGGCGGTCTCTGAATAGCCAAGGGGAGAGAAGTGGCGGCAGCAAGACTCTAGACCCCAGGAAAGGCAGGGGGAGAGAAGTGGGCAGCGACGGCCTCTCTCCCCCTGCCTTTCCTGGGGGCTTCTGTGGGGTCAGAAACAGTCTATGAGGGTATACACATGCCCACACACGCACCCTCATTTTACCAAGAATATTTGGGTAAAAAAACTTTTTTTACCCAAATATCCTTGGAAAAATGAGGGTGCGTGTTATAGGCCGGTGCGTGGTATACCCCGATAAATACGGTACTTATATAGCAATATTGCTGGTTTTAATAACTATTTATAAAAATTCTTATTTCATAACTATTTATAATTTTATAGTAATATTAATTGTTTAGTGTATCTCACTCAGGAGTGATTCTCTTGCTGTATTTATCTTTATATGACCCCCTTGCTGTATTTTATTTTATTCATTGATTAATTATTTATTCATGTTTATTGATTGATTCATTCCATTAAGGTATGCGTATTAAGTTTCTCCTTTCAATACAGTCCAATGGTTGAGACTATTAAACAACCAATGGTAAATAACCGGTTTCTGTTGCAAAATGATAATGACCTCAAAGATTATACATCTAATTTTCCCTTAATAACGTTAAAAGAAAACTAAGACTATCAGAGACCATTTAGTGTCTAGTAAACTACATACTAAACGCTCAGAAAATTGGCTTGGAAGATCACTTAGTCCTGGTAATTACCATTGCGGCTCATGAAAATGGTGAAACTTCATCTGCATGGATAAAATGGTCAACATCGGCGGGGTGTCATATACACCTTTAAAGATGTGATGTGCTGCAGATCGAATCACATAATCTATGCGATATTGTGTACTTGCAGAAGATTCTATATTGGCTGTACAACTAGAGCACTCCACACTCGGTTTAGAGAGCATCTTACTTCGGTTAGAACCGGAAAAGGCTCCCCGAGGTTTATTACGCATATTAATGAAGTACACGGAGGATCTTCTGCAGATTTATCATTTTTAGGCATAGAAAAAATTGCACCCATAGAAGGTGCTGACAGACGTAAAACCCTCCTAACAAAAAGAAAGCCAGATGGATTCTCAAAACGAACGCCCAAGGTAGATTAGGTATGAATGACCGCCTAGACCTGAGCATCTTTTCGTAGGAGTGGTTTTTTGGCAACCTCAAGAATTTAACTTTATGCAGATATAATATATATTCATATAATACTTGCTTGCTACAAGAAAAAATACTGGCTTGTTGCTATTTTGACATCTCATTGTATTTTAACTTTACTATTTTTTAATGAAGAAGTTAAAGGGGTTATGCGCTGCCCTGCCTTTCGGAGCTCCGCTCGCAGTGTCCGGAAGTTCATTACTCCGAACGCTGTGTGCGGGCTTCCGTGTTCGCGGCCGCCCCCTCGTGACGTCACGCCGGCCCCCTCAACGAAAGTCTATGGGAAGGGGGCGTGACAGTGGTCGCGCCCCCTACCCATAGACTTTCATTGAGGGGGCGGGAGTGACGTCATGAGGGGCCGGGCGTGACATCACGAGGGGGCGGCCGCGAACGCGGAAGCCCGCACACAGCGTTCGCAGTAATGAACTTCTGGACGCTGCGAGCGGAGCTTCGAAAGGCAGGACAGCGCACAACCCCTTTAACGCCCTTACCCTGAGGCGTCACTGGTCAGAAGGTATTTACCTGGCCATTCACCCAGTATAGGTGTGGTCTGATGATGCGCCAAGGACGAGGCGTGACATGGCTACAACCATGGCACCTGCCTGATCCCGCTCTGGCGTCCCACTTATGGATTTTTAAAACACCTGCAATAAAGAATTCTGCACAACATCTGAACTGTTAGTGCCTTCTATTTCTTTGTCTCTATTTGGATTCATACACCCTGTTTTAAAGAAAGAGCACCACTATGTTCGTGCATTTCACCTGTGTTCCCATGTTCTGTCCCGCCAGCTGGCAACAGCAGTGTAGCTCCATAGCAGTAATCAGTGCTGATCCAATACTCCGCTCACTGCATAACCAACAGAATGTTTACCTATACGTACATCGATATATACATAATACTTACCTAGTGTACAAGCAGATCAATTTGGCACTTGTAATCTGCAGTTACCACTAGGATTTTACTACCCCGCTGCCTGCGCTGCGTGCGCTATCTATGAATAGAACGGATCCCCGTACTATACCACTCAAATCGTCATCACTAGTATTTTTCTGTTTTAGCGCATGCGCAATAGACACGATTAGATGCCAGGTTAGTGCGCATAGACGTGCTTACTTTAGAAGCTCCGTACTCTGCACCCGATGTAAAAAAATCGATTTTATGATGTATGCTAATGTTGTTTAAATGGACGCACAGTTAAAGAATATGTTTATGAGCGGTATGGAAGTTTTTACAGTGACATGGGTTTTACACGTCCACTGGGCGTTCTTTCTTTTTTTGTAATTTGGCACCATTAGTTGTGTATAAATACCGAACACTGTACCTTATCTGTATACAAGCCTGTTTACCTAAAGAAGAGGCACTGTTGCCTCAAAAAGCATTGTATTTGGCTAATAATAAAGAAACTCTTATACCAATCGGGTTGATGCACTGGTGGTTCGCGCTACAACCCAGCTTTTTCATAGGTACCTGCTTGTTATATGCATTTCGGCTGATGACCCCTTCATGCTGACACCAGGAAAGCAGCACCACATTCTCTAATTGATGGGCTTATAGGGGTTGTGTGTGATACACAACCAAATCAGGTGAGCAAACTGGTAAAGCGATCGTACTGTCTCCTCGCACCTGATTGTACAAATGGTATTACCCCATGGGAAACTTTTCTTTTGTTTCAGAATAATTCATGCCCAATATAGTATCGGTCTCCTCTGTGCCCCCATATAGTGGAAGCTGCTTTTTGTGCCCCCCAAATAGTGCAAACTATTTCATGCCCCCAAATAGTGCTGGCTGCTTCAGTGTCCCCATATAGTGCAGGCTGCTTCAGTGTCCCCATATAGTGCTGGCTGCTTCAGTGTCCCCATATAGTGCAGGCTGCTTCAGTGTCCCCATATAGTGCTGGCTGCTTCAGTGTCCTCATATAGTGCAGGCTGCTTCAGTGTCCCCATATAGTGCTGGCTGCTTCAGTGTCCCCATATAGTGCTGGCTGCTTCAGTGTCCTCATATAGTGCTGGCTGCTTCAGTGTCCCCATATAGTGCTGGCTGCTTCAGTGTCCTCATATAGTGCTGGCTGCTTCATTGTCCCCATATAGTGCTGGCTGCTTCAGTGTCCCCATATAGTGCTGGCTGCTTCAGTGACCCCATATAGTGCAGGCTGCTTCAGTGTCCCCATATAGTGCTGGCTGCTTCAGTGTCCCCATATAGTGCTGGCTGCTTCAGTGTCCCCATATAGTGCTGGCTGCTTCAGTGTCCCCATATAGTGCTGGCTGCTTCAGTGTCCTCATATAGTGCAGGCTGCTTCAGTGTCCCCATATAGTGCTGGCTGCTTCAGTGTCCCCATATAGTGCAGGCTGCTTCAGTGTCCCCATATAGTGCTGGCTGCTTCAGTGTCCTCATATAGTGCAGGCTGCTTCAGTGTCCCCATATAGTGCTGGCTGCTTCAGTGTCCCCATATAGTGCTGGCTGCTTCAGTGTCCTCATATAGTGCAGGCTGCTTCAGTGTCCCCATATAGTGCTGGCTGCTTCAGTGTCCCCATATAGTGCTGGCTGCTTCAGTGTCCCCATATAGTGCAGGCTGCTTCAGTGTCCCCATATAGTGCAGGCTGCTTCAGTGTCCCCATATAGTGCTGGCTGCTTCAGTGTCCCCATATAGTGCAGGCTGCTTCAGTGTCCTCATATAGTGCAGGCTGCTTCAGTGTCCCCATATAGTGCTGGCTGCTTCAGTGTCCCCATATAGTGCAGGCTGCTTCAGTGTCCCCATATAGTGCAGGCTGCTTCAGTGTCCCCATATAGTGCTGGCTGCTTCAGTGTCCTCATATAGTGCTGGCTGCTTCAGTGTCCCCATATAGTGCTGGCTGCTTCAGTGTCCCCATATAGTGCAGGCTGCTTCAGTGTCCCCATATAGTGCTGGCTGCTTCAGTGTCCCCATATAGTGCTGGCTGCTTCAGTGTCCCCATATAGTGCAGGCTGCTTCAGTGTCCCCATATAGTGCTGGCTGCTTCAGTGTCCCCATATAGTGCTGGCTGCTTCAGTGTCCCCATATAGTGCAGGCTGCTTCAGTGTCCCCATATAGTGCTGGCTGCTTCAGTGTCCCCATATAGTGCTGGCTGCTTCAGTGTCCTCATATAGTGCTGGCTGCTTCAGTGTCCCCATATAGTGCTGGCTGCTTCAGTGTCCCCATATAGTGCTGGCTGCTTCAGTGTCCCCATATAGTGCTGGCTGCTTCAGTGTCCCCATATAGTGCAGGCTGCTTCAGTGTCCCCATATAGTGCTGGCTGCTTCAGTGTCCCCATATAGTGCTGGCTGCTTCAGTGTCCCCATATAGTGCTGGCTGCTTCAGTGTCCCCATATAGTGCTGGCTGCTTCAGTGTCCTCATATAGTGCAGGCTGCTTCAGTGTCCTCATATAGTGCTGGCTGCTTCAGTGTCCCCATATAGTGCAGGCTGCTTCAGTGTCCTCATATAGTGCTGGCTGCTTCAGTGTCCCCATATAGTGCTGGCTGCTTCAGTGTCCTCATATAGTGCAGGCTGCTTCAGTGTCCCCATATAGTGCTGGCTGCTTCAGTGTCCCCATATAGTGCTGGCTGCTTCAGTGTCCCCATATAGTGCTGGCTGCTTCAGTGTCATCATATAGTGCTGGCTGCTTCAGTGTCCCCATATAGTGCTGGCTGCTTCAGTGTCCCCATATAGTGCAGGCTGCTTCAGTGTCCCCATATAGTGCTGGCTGCTTCATTGTCCCCATATAGTGCTGGCTGCTTCAGTGTCCCCATATAGTGCAGGCTGCTTCAGTGTCCCCATATAGTGCTGGCTGCTTCAGTGTCCCCATATAGTGCTGGCTGCTTCAGTGTCCCCATATAGTGCAGGCTGCTTCAGTGTCCCCATATAGTGCTGGCTGCTTCAGTGTCCCCATATAGTGCTGGCTGCTTCAGTGTCCTCATATAGTGCAGGCTGCTTCAGTGTCCCCATATAGTGCTGGCTGCTTCAGTGTCCCCATATAGTGCTGGCTGCTTCAGTGTCCTCATATAGTGCTGGCTGCTTCAGTGTCCCCATATAGTGCTGGCTGCTTCAGTGTCCTCATATAGTGCTGGCTGCTTCAGTGTCCCCATATAGTGCTGGCTGCTTCAGTGTCCTCATATAGTGCTGGTTGCTTCAGTGTCCCCATATAGTGCAGGCTGCTTCAGTGTCCCCATATAGTGCTGGCTGCTTCAGTGTCCCCATATAGTGCTGGCTGCTTCAGTGTCCTCATATAGTGCTGGTTGCTTCAGTGTCCCCATATAGTGCAGGCTGCTTCAGTGTCCCCATATAGTGCTGGCTGCTTCAGTGTCCTCATATAGTGCAGGCTGCTTCAGTGTCCCCATATAGTGCTGGCTGCTTCAGTGTCCCCATATAGTGCTGGCTGCTTCAGTGTCCCCATATAGTGCTGGCTGCTTCAGTGTCCCCATATAGTGCTGGCTGCTTCAGTGTCCCCATATAGTGCTGGCTGCTTCAGTGTCCCCATATAGTGCTGGCTGCTTCAGTGTCCCCATATAGTGCTGGCTGCTTCAGTGTCCTCATATAGTGCATGCTGCTACAGTGTCCCCATATAGTGCTGGCTGCTTCAGTGTCCCCATATAGTGCTGGCTGCTTCAGTGTCCCCATATAGTGGTGGCTGCTTCAGTGTCCTCATATAGTGCTGGCTGCTTCAGTGTCCCCATATAGTGCAGGCT
Organism: Hyla sarda; assembly: GCF_029499605.1. NCBI lineage: Eukaryota > Metazoa > Chordata > Amphibia > Anura > Hylidae > Hyla > Hyla sarda. The sequence goes on along the minus strand of NC_079194.1, from coordinate 144,643,441 downwards.
GCTTCAGTGTCCCCATATAGTGCAGGCTGCTTCAGTGTCCCCATATAGTTCTGGCTGCTTCAGTGTCCCCATATAGTGCAGGCTGCTTCAGTGTCCCCATATAGTGCTGGCTGCTTCAGTGTCCTCATATAGTGCTGGCTGCTTCAGTGTCCCCATATAGTGCTGGCTGCTTCAGTGTCCCCATATAGTGCTGGCTGCTTCAGTGTCCTCATATAGTGCTGGCTGCTTCAGTGTCCTCATATAGTGCTGGCTGCTTCAGTGTCCCCATATAGTGCTGGCTGCTTCAGTGTCCCCATATAGTGCAGGCTGCTTCAGTGTCCTCATATAGTGCTGGCTGCTTCAGTGTCCTCATATAGTGCAGGCTGCTTCAGTGTCCCCATATAGTGCTGGCTGCTTCAGTGTCCCCATATAGTGCTGGCTGCTTCAGTGTCCCCATATAGTGCAGGCTGCTTCAGTGTCCCCATATAGTGCTGGCTGCTTCAGTGTCCCCATATAGTGCTGGCTGCTTCAGTGTCCCCATATAGTGGTGGCTGCTTCAGTGTCCTCATATAGTGCTGGCTGCTTCAGTGTCCCCATATAGTGCAGGCTGCTTCAGTGTCCCCATATAGTGCAGGCTGCTTCAGTGTCCCCATATAGTTCTGGCTGCTTCAGTGTCCCCATATAGTGCTGGCTGCTTCAGTGTCCCCATATAGTGCTGGCTGCTTCAGTGTCCTCATATAGTGCTGGCTGCTTCAGTGTCCTCATATAGTGCTGGCTGCTTCAGTGTCCCCATATAGTGCTGGCTGCTTCAGTGTCCCCATATAGTGCAGGCTGCTTCAGTGTCCTCATATAGTGCTGGCTGCTTCAGTGTCCTCATATAGTGCAGGCTGCTTCAGTGTCCCCATATAGTGCTGGCTGCTTCAGTGTCCCCATATAGTGCTGGCTGCTTCAGTGTCCCCATATAGTGCAGGCTGCTTCAGTGTCCCCATATAGTGCTGGCTGCTTCAGTGTCCCCATATAGTGCTGGCTGCTTCAGTGTCCTCATATAGTGCAGGCTGCTTCAGTGTCCCCATATAGTGCTGGCTGCTTCAGTGTCCCCATATAGTGCTGGCTGCTTCAGTGTCCTCATATAGTGCTGGCTGCTTCAGTGTCCCCATATAGTGCTGGCTGCTTCAGTGTCCTCATATAGTGCTGGCTGCTTCAGTGTCCCCATATAGTGCTGGCTGCTTCAGTGTCCTCATATAGTGCTGGTTGCTTCAGTGTCCCCATATAGTGCAGGCTGCTTCAGTGTCCCCATATAGTGCTGGCTGCTTCAGTGTCCCCATATAGTGCTGGCTGCTTCAGTGTCCTCATATAGTGCTGGTTGCTTCAGTGTCCCCATATAGTGCAGGCTGCTTCAGTGTCCCCATATAGTGCTGGCTGCTTCAGTGTCCTCATATAGTGCAGGCTGCTTCAGTGTCCCCATATAGTGCTGGCTGCTTCAGTGTCCCCATATAGTGCTGGCTGCTTCAGTGTCCCCATATAGTGCTGGCTGCTTCAGTGTCCCCATATAGTGCTGGCTGCTTCAGTGTCCCCATATAGTGCTGGCTGCTTCAGTGTCCCCATATAGTACTGGCTGCTTCAGTGACCCCATATAGTGCTGGCTGCTTCAGTGTCCTCATATAGTGCATGCTGCTACAGTGTCCCCATATAGTGCTGGCTGCTTCAGTGTCCCCATATAGTGCTGGCTGCTTCAGTGTCCCCATATAGTGGTGGCTGCTTCAGTGTCCTCATATAGTGCTGGCTGCTTCAGTGTCCCCATATAGTGCAGGCTGCTTCAGTGTCCCCATATAGTGCAGGCTGCTTCAGTGTCCCCATATAGTTCTGGCTGCTTCAGTGTCCCCATATAGTGCAGGCTGCTTCAGTGTCCCCATATAGTGCTGGCTGCTTCAGTGTCCTCATATAGTGCTGGCTGCTTCAGTGTCCCCATATAGTGCTGGCTGCTTCAGTGTCCCCATATAGTGCTGGCTGCTTCAGTGTCCTCATATAGTGCTGGCTGCTTCAGTGTCCTCATATAGTGCTGGCTGCTTCAGTGTCCCCATATAGTGCTGGCTGCTTCAGTGTCCCCATATAGTGCAGGCTGCTTCAGTGTCCTCATATAGTGCTGGCTGCTTCAGTGTCCTCATATAGTGCAGGCTGCTTCAGTGTCCTCATATAGTGCTGGCTGCTTCAGTGTCCCCATATAGTGCTGGCTGCTTCAGTGTCCCCATATTGTGCTGGCTGCTTCAGTGTCCTCATATAGTGCAGGCTGCTTCAGTGTCCCCATATAGTGCTGGCTGCTTCAGTGTCCCCATATAGTGCTGGCTGCTTCAGTGTCCCCATATAGTGCTGGCTGCTTCAGTGTCCTCATATAGTGCTGGCTGCTTCAGTGTCCCCATATAGTGCAGGTTGCTTCAGTGTCCTCATATAGTGCTGGCTGCTTCAGTGTCCCCATATAGTGCTGGCTGCTTCAGTGTCCCCATATAGTGCTGGCTGCTTCAGTGTCCCCATATAGTGCTGGCTTCTTCAGTGTCCTCATAGAGTGCTGGCTGCTTCAGTGTCCCCATATAGTGCTGGCTGCTTCAGTGTCCCCATATACTGCAGGCTGATTCAGTGTCCTCATATAGTGCAGGCTGCTTCAGTGTCCCCATATAGTGCAGGCTGCTTTTGTGCCTCCATGTACTGCAGGCTGTCTCTATATAGTGCAGTCTGCCTTTGTGCCCCTCATACAATATAGGCAATCTCTGTGTCCCCATATAGTGTAGGCTGCCTCTATGTCACATGCAGATCCCAGACTCATCACCTCATATGTCACATACAAATCCCATTTGTCACACACAGACACAATGTGTGACACACAAACCCCAGACTTACACTTCATATGTCACATACAGACCGCAGACTCACATCCTATGTCACATACAGACCGCATATGTCACATACAGACCGCAGACTCAGATCCCATGTCACATACAGACCGCATATGTCACATACAGACACAATGAGGGACACACAAACCCCAGACTTACACTTCATATGTCACATACAGACCGCAGACTCACATCCCATGTCACATACAGACCACAGACTCACATCCCATGTCACATACAGACCGCATATGTCGCATACAGACCGCATATGTCACATACAGACCGCAGACTCACATCCCATGTCACATACAGACCGCATATGTCACATACAGACCGCATATGTCACATACAGACCGCATATGTCACATACAGACCGCATATGTCGCATACAGACCGCATATGTCACATACAGACTGCAGACTCACATCCCATGTCACATACAGACCGCATATGTCACATACAGACCGCATATGTCACATACAGACCGCATATGTCACATACAGACCGCATATGTCGCATACAGACCGCATATGTCACATACAGACTGCAGACTCACATCCCATGTCACATACAGACCGCATATGTCCCATACAGACCGCATATGTCACATACAGACCGCATATGTCCCATACAGACCGCAGACTCACATTCTATGTCACATACAGACCGCATATGTCACATACAGAAGGCATATGTCACATACAGACCGCAGACTCACATCCTATGTCACATACAGACCGCATATGTTGCATACAGACCGCATATGTCACATACAGAACGCATATGTCACATACAGACCGCATATGTCCCATACAGACCGCAGACTCACATCTTATGTCACATACAGACCGCATATGTCACATACAGACCGCAGACTCACATTCCATGTCACATACAGACCGCATATGTTGCATACAGACCGCATATGTCACATACAGACCACATATGTCCCATACAGACCGCAGACTCACATCCCATGTCACATACAGACCGCATATGTCGCATACAGACCGCAGACTCACATCCTATGTCACATACAGACCGCATATGTCACATACAGACCGCAGACTCACATCCCATGTCACATACAGACCGCATATGTTGCATACAGACCGCAGACTCACATCCTATGTCACATACAGACCGCATATGTCACATACAGACCGCAGACTCACATCCCATGTCACATACAGACCGCATATGTTGCATACAGACCGCATATGTCACATACAGACCGCATATGTCACATACAGACCGCAGACTCACATCCCATGTCACATACAGACCGCATATGTCGCATACAGACCGCAGACTCACATCCTATGTCACATACAGACCGCATATGTCACATACAGTCCGCAGACTCACATCCCATGTCACATACAGACCGCATATGTCACATACAGACCGCAGACTCACATCCCATGTCACATACAGACCGCATATGTTGCATACAGACCGCAGACTCACATCCTATGTCACATACAGACCGCATATGTCACATACAGACCGCAGACTCACATCCCATGTCACATACAGACCGCATATGTTGCATACAGACCGCAGACTCACATCCTATGTCACATACAGACCGCATATGTCACATACAGACCGCAGACTCACATCCCATGTCACATACAGACCGCATATGTTGCATACAGACCGCATATGTCACATACAGACCGCATATGTCCCATACAGACCGCAGACTCACATCCCATGTCACATACAGACCGCAGACTCACATCCTATGTCACATACAGACCGCATGTCACATACAGACCGCAGACTCACATCCCATGTCACATACAGACCGCATATGTTGCATACAGACCGCAGACTCACATCCCATGTCACATACAGACCGCATATGCCGCATACAGACCGCAGAATCACATCCTATGTCACATACAGACCGCATATGTCACATACAGACCGCATATGTCACATACAGACCGCATATGTCACATACAGACCGCATATGTCACATACAGACCGCATATGTCCCATACAGACCGCATATGTCCCATACAGACCGCAGACTCACATCCTATGTCACATACAGACCGCATATGTCACATACAGAACGCATATGTCACATACAGACCGCATATGTCCCATACAGACCGCAGACTCACATCCCATGTCACATACAGACCGCATATGTCGCATACAGACCGCAGACTCACATCCTATGTCACATACTGACCGCATATGTCACATACAGACCGCAGACTCACATCCCATGTCACATACAGACCGCATATGTTGCATACAGACCGTAGACTCACATCCCATGTCACATACAGACCGCATATGTCACATACAGACCGCAGACTCACATTCCATGTCACATACAGACCGCATATGTTGCATACAGACCGCATATGTCACATACAGACCGCATATGTCCCATACAGACCGCAGACTCACATCCCATGTCACATACAGACCGCATATGTCGCATACAGACCGCAGACTCACATCCTATGTCACATACAGACCGCATATGTCACATACAGACCGCAGACTCACATCCCATGTCACATACAGACCGCATATGTTGCATACAGACCGCAGACTCACATCCTATGTCACATACAGACCGCATATGTCACATACAGACCGCAGACTCACATCCCATGTCACATACAGACCGCATATGTTGCATACAGACCGCATATGTCACATACAGACCGCATATGTCACATACAGACCGCAGACTCACATCCCATGTCGCATACAGACCGCAGACTCACATCTTATGTCACATACAGACCGCATATGTCACATACAGACCGCAGACTCACATTCCATGTCACATACAGACCGCATATGTTGCATACAGACCGCATATGTCACATACAGACCGCATATGTCCCATACAGACCGCAGACTCACATCCCATGTCACATACAGACCGCATATGTCGCATACAGACCGCAGACTCACATCCTATGTCACATACAGACCGCATATGTCACATACAGACCGCAGACTCACATCCCATGTCACATACAGACCGCATATGTTGCATACAGACCGCAGACTCACATCCTATGTCACATACAGACCGCATATGTCACATACAGACCGCAGACTCACATCCCATGTCACATACAGACCGCATATGTTGCATACAGACCGCATATGTCACATACAGACCGCATATGTCACATACAGACCGCAGACTCACATCCCATGTCACATACAGACCGCATATGTCGCATACAGACCGCAGACTCACATCCTATGTCACATACAGACCGCATATGTCACATACAGTCCGCAGACTCACATCCCATGTCACATACAGACCGCATATGTCACATACAGACCGCAGACTCACATCCCATGTCACATACAGACCGCATATGTTGCATACAGACCGCAGACTCACATCCTATGTCACATACAGACCGCATATGTCACATACAGACCGCAGACTCACATCCCATGTCACATACAGATCGCATATGTTGCATACAGACCGCAGACTCACATCCTATGTCACATACAGACCGCACATGTCACATACAGACCGCAGACTCACATCCCATGTCACATACAGACCGCATATGTTGCATACAGACCGCATATGTCACATACAGACCGCATATGTCCCATACAGACCGCAGACTCACATCCCATGTCACATACAGACCGCAGACTCACATCCTATGTCACATACAGACCGCATGTCACATACAGACCGCAGACTCACATCCCATGTCACATACAGACCGCATATGTTGCATACAGACCGCAGACTCACATCCCATGTCACATACAGACCGCATATGCCGCATACAGACCGCAGAATCACATCCTATGTCACATACAGACCGCATATGTCACATACAGACCGCATATGTCACATACAGACCGCATATGTCACATACAGACCGCATATGTCACATACAGACCGCATATGTCCCATACAGACCGCATATGTCCCATACAGACCGCAGACTCACATCCTATGTCACATACAGACCGCATATGTCACATACAGAACGCATATGTCACATACAGACCGCATATGTCCCATACAGACCGCAGACTCACATCCTATGTCACATACAGACCGCATATGTCACATACAGACCGCAGACTCACATCCCATGTCACATGCAGACCGCATATGTTGCATACAGACCGCATATGTCACATACAGACCGCATATGTCCCATACAGACCGCAGACTCACATCCCATGTCACATACAGACCGCATATGTCGCATACAGACCGCAGACTCACATCCTATGTCACATACTGACCGCATATGTCACATACAGACCGCAGACTCACATCCCATGTCACATACAGACCGCATATGTTGCATACAGACCGTAGACTCAGATCCCATGTCACATACAGACCGCATAAGTCGCATACAGACCGCAGACTCCCATCCTATGTCACATACAGACCGCATATGTCACATACAGACCGCATATGTCACATACAGACCGCATATGTCACATACAGACCGCATATGTCGCATACAGACCGCATATGTCACATACAGACCGCATATGTCACATACAGACCGCATATGTCGCATACAGACCGCATATGTCGCATACAGACCGCATATGTCACATACAGACCGCAGACTCACATCCAATGTCACATACAGACCGCATGTGTCACATACAGACCGCATATGTCACATACAGACCGCATATGTCCCATACAGACCGCAGACTCATATCCTATGTCACATACAGACCGCATATGTCACATACAGAACGCATATGTCACATACAGACCGCATATGTCCCATACAGACCGCAGACTCACATCCTATGTCACATACAGACCGCATATGTCACATACAGACCGCAGACTCACATCCCATGTCACATACAGACCGCATATGTTGCATACAGACCGCATATGTCACATACAGACCGCATATGTCCCATACAGACCGCAGACTCACATCCCATGTCACATACAGACCGCATATGTTGCATACAGACCGCAGACTCACATCCTATGTCACATACAGACCGCATATGTCACATACAGACCGCAGACTCACATCCCATGTCACATACAGACCGCATATGTTGCATACAGACCGCATATGTCACATACAGACCTCATATGTCCCATACAGACCGCAGACTCACATCCCATGTCACATACAGACCGCATATGTCGCATACAGACCGCAGACTCACATCCTATGTCACATACAGACCGCATGTCACATATAGACCGCAGACTCACATCCCATGTCACATACAGACCGCATATGTTGCATACAGACCGCAGACTCACATCCCATGTCACATACAGACCGCATATGTCGCATACAGACCACAGACTCACATCCTATGTCACATACAGACCGCATATGTCGCATACAGACCGCAGACTCACATCCTATGTCACATACAGACAGCAGACTCAGATCCCATGTCACATACAGACCGCATATGTCACATACAGACACAATGAGGGACACACAAACCCCAGACTTACACTTCATATGTCACATACAGACCGCAGACTCACATCCCATGTCACATACAGACCACAGACTCACATCCCATGTCACATACAGACCGCATATGTCGCATACAGACCGCATATGTCACATACAGACCGCAGACTCACATCCCATGTCACATACAGACCGCATATGTCACATACAGACCGCATATGTCACATACAGACCGCATATGTCACATACAGACTGCATATGTCACATACAGACCGCATATGTCGCATACAGACCGCATATGTCGCATACAGACCGCATATGTCACATACAGACTGCAGACTCACATCCCATGTCACATACAGACCGCATATGTCACATACAGACCGCATATGTCACATACAGACCGCATATGTCACATACAGACCGCATATGTCGCATACAGACCGCATATGTCACATACAGACTGCAGACTCACATCCCATGTCACATACAGACCGCATATGTCCCATACAGACCGCATATGTCACATACAGACCGCATATGTCCCATACAGACCGCAGACTCACATTCTATGTCACATACAGACCGCATATGTCACATACAGAACGCATATGTCACATACAGACCGCAGACTCACATCCTATGTCACATACAGACCGCATATGTTGCATACAGACCGCATATGTCACATACAGAATGCATATGTCACATACAGACCGCATATGTCCCATACAGACCGCAGACTCACATCTTATGTCACATACAGACCGCATATGTCACATACAGACCGCAGACTCACATTCCATGTCACATACAGACCGCATATGTTGCATACAGACCGCATATGTCACATACAGACCGCATATGTCCCATACAGACCTCAGACTCACATCCCATGTCACATACAGACCGCATATCTCGCATACAGACCGCAGACTCACATCCTATGTCACATACAGACCGCATATGTCACATACAGACCACAGACTCACATCCCATGTCACATACAGACCGCATATGTTGCATACAGACCGCAGACTCACATCCTATGTCACATACAGACCGCATATGTCACATACAGACCGCAGACTCACATCCCATGTCACATACAGACCGCATATGTTGCATACAGACCGCATATGTCACATACAGACCGCATATGTCACATACAGACCGCAGACTCACATCCCATGTCACATACAGACCGCATATGTCGCATACAGACCGCAGACTCACATCCTATGTCACATACAGACCGCATATGTCACATACAGTCCGCAGACTCACATCCCATGTCACATACAGACCGCATATGTCACATACAGACCGCAGACTCACATCCCATGTTACATACAGACCGCATATGTCACATACAGACCGCATATGTCACATACAGACCGCATATGTCACATACAGACTGCATATGTCACATACAGACCGCATATGTCGCATACAGACCGCATATGTCGCATACAGACCGCATATGTCACATACAGACTGCAGACTCACATCCCATGTCACATACAGACCGCATATGTCACATACAGACCGCATATGTCACATACAGACCGCATATGTCACATACAGACCGCATATGTCGCATACAGACCGCATATGTCACATACAGACTGCAGACTCACATCCCATGTCACATACAGACCGCATATGTCCCATACAGACCGCATATGTCACATACAGACCGCATATGTCCCATACAGACCGCAGACTCACATTCTATGTCACATACAGACCGCATATGTCACATACAGAACGCATATGTCACATACAGACCGCAGACTCACATCCTATGTCACATACAGACCGCATATGTTGCATACAGACCGCATATGTCACATACAGAATGCATATGTCACATACAGACCGCATATGTCCCATACAGACCGCAGACTCACATCTTATGTCACATACAGACCGCATATGTCACATACAGACCGCAGACTCACATTCCATGTCACATACAGACCGCATATGTTGCATACAGACCGCATATGTCACATACAGACCGCATATGTCCCATACAGACCTCAGACTCACATCCCATGTCACATACAGACCGCATATCTCGCATACAGACCGCAGACTCACATCCTATGTCACATACAGACCGCATATGTCACATACAGACCACAGACTCACATCCCATGTCACATACAGACCGCATATGTTGCATACAGACCGCAGACTCACATCCTATGTCACATACAGACCGCATATGTCACATACAGACCGCAGACTCACATCCCATGTCACATACAGACCGCATATGTTGCATACAGACCGCATATGTCACATACAGACCGCATATGTCACATACAGACCGCAGACTCACATCCCATGTCACATACAGACCGCATATGTCGCATACAGACCGCAGACTCACATCCTATGTCACATACAGACCGCATATGTCACATACAGTCCGCAGACTCACATCCCATGTCACATACAGACCGCATATGTCACATACAGACCGCAGACTCACATCCCATGTTACATACAGACCGCATATGTTGCATACAGACCGCAGACTCACATCCTATGTCACATACAGACCGCATATGTCACATACAGACCGCAGACTCACATCCCATGTCACATACAGACCGCATATGTTGCATACAGACCGCATATGTCACATACAGACCGCATATGTCCCATACAGACCGCAGACTCACATCCCATGTCACATACAGACCGCAGACTCACATCCTACAGACCGCATGTCACATACAGACCGCAGACTCACATCCCATGTCACATACAGACCGCATATGTTGCATACAGACCGCAGACTCACATCCCATGTCACATACAGACCGCATATGTCGCATACAGACCGCAGAATCACATCCTTTGTCACATACAGACCGCATATGTCACATACAGACCGCATATGTCACATACAGACCGCATATGTCACATACAGACCGCATATGTCCCATACAGACCGCATATGTCCCATACAGACCGCAGACTCACATCCTATGTCACATACAGACCGCATATGTCACATACAGAACGCATATGTCACATACAGACCGCATATGTCCCATACAGACCGCAGACTCACATCCTATGTCACATACAGACCGCATATGTCCCATACAGACCGCAGACTCACATCCCATGTCACATACAGACCGCATATGTCGCATACAGACCGCAGACTCACATCCTATGTCACATACTGACCGCATATGTCACATACAGACCGCAGACTCACATCCCATGTCACATACAGATCGCATATGTTGCATACAGACCGTAGACTCACATCCCATGTCACATACAGACCGCATATGTCGCATACAGACCGCAGACTCACATCCTATGTCACATACAGACCGCATATGTCACATACAGACCGCATATGTCACATACAGACCGCATATGTCACATACAGACCGCATATGTCGCATACAGACCGCAGACTCACATCCTATGTCACATACAGACCGCATATGTCACATACAGTCCGCAGACTCACATCCCATGTCACATACAGACCGCATATGTCACATACAGACCGCAGACTCACATCCCATGTCACATACAGACCGCATATGTTGCATACAGACCGCAGACTCACATCCTATGTCACATACAGACCGCATATGTCACATACAGACCGCAGACTCACATCCCATGTCACATACAGACCGCATATGTTGCATACAGACCGCATATGTCACATACAGACCGCATATGTCCCATACAGACCGCAAACTCACATCCCATGTCACATACAGACCGCAGACTCACATCCTATGTCACATACAGACCGCATGTCACATACAGACCGCAGACTCACATCCCATGTCACATACAGACCGCATATGTTGCATACAGACCGCAGACTCACATCCCATGTCACATACAGACCGCATATGTCGCATACAGACCGCAGAATCACATTCTATGTCACATACAGACCGCATATGTCACATACAGACCGCATATGTCACATACAGACCGCATATGTCACATATAGACCGCATATGTCCCATACAGACCGCATATGTCCCATACAGACCGCAGACTCACATCCTATGTCACATACAGACCGCATATGTCACATACAGAACGCATATGTCACATACAGACCGCATATGTCCCATACAGACCGCAGACTCACATCCTATGTCACATACAGACCGCATATGTCACATACAGACCGCAGACTCACATCCCATGTCACATGCAGACCGCATATGTTGCATACAGACCGCATATGTCACATACAGACCGCATATGTCCCATACAGACCGCAGACTCACATCCCATGTCACATACAGACCGCATATGTCGCATACAGACCGCAGACTCACATCCTATGTCACATACTGACCGCATATGTCACATACAGACCGCAGACTCACATCCCATGTCACATACAGACCGCATATGTTGCATACAGACCGTAGACTCACATCCCATGTCACATACAGACCGCATATGTCGCATACAGACCGCAGACTCACATCCTATGTCACATACAGACCGCATATGTCACATACAGACCGCATATGTCACATACAGACCGCATATGTCACATACAGACCGCATATGTCGCATACAGACCGCATATGTCACATACAGACCGCATATGTCACATACAGACCGCATATGTCGCATACAGACCGCATATGTCACATACAGACCGCAGACTCACATCCAATGTCACATACAGACCGCATGTGTCACATACAGACCGCATATGTCACATACAGACCGCATATGTCCCATACAGACCGCAGACTCATATCCTATGTCACATACAGACCGCATATGTCACATACAGAACGCATATGTCACATACAGACCGCATATGTCCCATACAGACCGCAGACTCACATCCTATGTCACATACAGACCGCATATGTCACATACAGACCGCAGACTCACATCCCATGTCACATACAGACCGCATATGTTGCATACAGACCGCATATGTCACATACAGACCGCATATGTCCCATACAGACCGCAGACTCACATCCCATGTCACATACAGACCGCATATGTTGCATACAGACCGCAGACTCACATCCTATGTCACATACAGACCGCATATGTCACATACAGACCGCAGACTCACATCCCATGTCACATACAGACCGCATATGTTGCATACAGACCGCATATGTCACATACAGACCTCATATGTCCCATACAGACCGCAGACTCACATCCCATGTCACATACAGACCGCATATGTCGCATACAGACCGCAGACTCACATCCTATGTCACATACAGACCGCATATGTTGCATACAGACCGCAGACTCACATCCTATGTCACATACAGACCGCATATGTCACATACAGACCGCAGACTCACATCCCATGTCACATACAGACCGCATATGTTGCATACAGACCGCATATGTCACATACAGACCTCATATGTCCCATACAGACCGCAGACTCACATCCCATGTCACATACAGACCGCACATGTCGCATACAGACCGCAGACTCACATCCTATGTCACATACAGACCGCATGTCACATACAGACCGCAGACTCACATCCCATGTCACATACAGACCGCATATGTTGCATACAGACCGCAGACTCACATCCCATGTCACATACAGACCGCATATGTCGCATACAGACCACAGACTCACATCCTATGTCACATACAGACCGCATATGTCGCATACAGACCGCAGACTCACATCCTATGTCACATACAGACAGCAGACTCACATCCCATGTCACATACAGACCGCATATGTCACATACAGACCGCATATGTTGCATACAGACCGCAGACTCACATCCTATGTCACATACAGACCGCATATGTCACATACAGACCGCAGACTCACATCCCATGTCACATACAGACCGCATATGTTGCATACAGACCGCATATGTCACATACAGACCTCATATGTCCCATACAGACCGCAGACTCACATCCCATGTCACATACAGACCGCACATGTCGCATACAGACCGCAGACTCACATCCTATGTCACATACAGACCGCATGTCACATACAGACCGCAGACTCACATCCCATGTCACATACAGACCGCATATGTTGCATACAGACCGCAGACTCACATCCCATGTCACATACAGACCGCATATGTCGCATACAGACCACAGACTCACATCCTATGTCACATACAGACCGCATATGTCGCATACAGACCGCAGACTCACATCCTATGTCACATACAGACAGCAGACTCACATCCCATGTCACATACAGACCGCATATGTCACATACAGACCGCATATGTTGCATACAGACCGCAGACTCACATCCTATGTCACATACAGACAGCAGACTGACATCCCATGTCACATACAGACCGCATATGTCACATACAGACCGCAGACTCACATCCTATGTCACATACAGACCGCATATGTCACATACAGACCACAGACTCACATCCCATGTCACATACAGACCGCATATGTTGCATACAGACCGCAGACTCACATCCCATGTCACATACAGACCGCAGACTCACATCCTATGTCACATACAGACCGCATGTCACATACAGACCGCAGACTCACATCCTATGTCACATACAGACCGCATATGTCACATACAGACCGCAGACTCACATCCCATGTCACATACAGACCGCATATGTTGCATACAGACCGCATATGTCACATACAGACCGCATATGACCCATACAGACCGCAGACTCACATCCCATGTCACATACAGACCGCATATGTTGCATACAGACCGCAGACTCACATCCTATGTCACATACAGACCGCATATGTCACATACAGACCGCAGACTCACATCCCATGTCACATACAGACCGCATATGTTGCATACAGACCGCATATGTCACATACAGACCTCATATGTCCCATACAGACCGCAGACTCACATCCCATGTCACATACAGACCGCATATGTCGCATACAGACCGCAGACTCACATCCTATGTCACATACAGACCGCATGTCACATACAGACCGCAGACTCACATCCCATGTCACATACAGACCGCATATGTTGCATACAGACCGCATATGTCACATACAGACCGCATATGTCCCATACAGACCGCAGACTCACATCCCATGTCACATACAGACCGCATATGTCGCATACAGACCGCAGACTCACATCCTATGTCACATACTGACCGCATATGTCACATACAGACCGCAGACTCACATCCCATGTCACATACAGACCGCATATGTTGCATACAGACCGTAGACTCACATCCCATGTCACATACAGACCGCATATGTCGCATACAGACCGCAGACTCACATCCTATGTCACATACAGACCGCATATGTCACATACAGACCGCATATGTCACATACAGACCGCATATGTCGCATACAGACCGCATATGTCACATACAGACCGCATATGTCACATACAGACCGCATATGTCGCATACAGACCGCATATGTCACATACAGACCGCAGACTCACATCCAATGTCACATACAGACCGCATGTGTCACATACAGACCGCATATGTCACATACAGACCGCATATGTCCCATACAGACCGCAGACTCATATCCTATGTCACATACAGACCGCATATGTCACATACAGAACGCATATGTCACATACAGACCGCATATGTCCCATACAGACCGCAGACTCACATCCTATGTGACATACAGACCGCATATGTCACATACAGACCGCAGACTCACATCCCATGTCACATACAGACCGCATATGTTGCATACAGACCGCATATGTCACATACAGACCGCATATGTCCCATACAGACCGCAGACTCACATCCCATGTCACATACAGACCGCATATATTGCATACAGACCGCAGACTCACATCCTATGTCACATACAGACCGCATATGTCACATACAGACCGCAGACTCACATTCCATGTCACATACAGACCGCATATGTTGCATACAGACCGCATATGTCACATACAGACCTCATATGTCCCATACAGACCGCAGACTCACATCCCATGTCACATACAGACCGCATATGTCGCATACAGACCACAGACTCACATCCCATGTCACATACAGACCGCATATGTTGCATACAGACAGCAGACTCACATCCTATGTCACATACAGACCGCATATGTCACATACAGACCGCAGACTCACATCCCATGTCACATACAGACTGCATATGTTGCATACAGACCGCATATGTCACATACAGACCTCATATGTCCCATACAGACCGCAGACTCACATCCCATGTCACATACAGACCGCATATGTCGCATACAGACCGCAGACTCACATCCCATGTCACATACAGACCGCATGTCACATACAGACCGCAGACTCACATCCCATGTCACATACAGACCGCATATGTTGCATACAGACCGCAGACTCACATCCCATGTCACATACAGACCGCATATGTCGCATACAGACCACAGACTCACATCCTATGTCACATACAGACCGCATATGTCGCATACAGACCGCAGACTCACATCCTATGTCACATACAGACAGCAGACTCACATCCCATGTCACATACAGACCGCATATGTCACATACAGACCGCATATGTTGCATACAGACCGCAGACTCACATCCTATGTCACATACAGACAGCAGACTGACATCCCATGTCACATACAGACCGCATATGTCACATACAGACCGCAGACTCACATCCTATGTCACATACAGACCGCATATGTCACATACAGACCACAGACTCACATCCCATGTCACATACAGACCGCATATGTTGCATACAGACCGCAGACTCACATCCCATGTCACATACAGACCGCAGACTCACATCCTATGTCACATACAGACCGCATATGTCACATACAGACCGCAGACTCACATCCTATGTCACATACAGACCGCATATGTCACATACAGACCGCAGACTCACATCCCATGTCACATACAGACCGCATATGTTGCATACAGACCGCATATGTCACATACAGACCGCATATGTCCCATACAGACCGCAGACTCACATCCCATGTCACATACAGACCGCATATGTTGCATACAGACCGCAGACTCACATCCTATGTCACATACAGACCGCATATGTCACATACAGACCGCAGACTCACATCCCATGTCACATACAGACCGCATATGTTGCATACAGACCGCATATGTCACATACAGACCTCATATGTCCCATACAGACCGCAGACTCACATCCCATGTCACATACAGACCGCATATGTCGCATACAGACCGCAGACTCACATCCTATGTCACATACAGACCGCATGTCACATACAGACCGCAGACTCACATCCCATGTCACATACAGACCGCATATGTTGCATACAGACCGCAGACTCACATCCCATGTCACATACAGACCGCATATGTCGCATACAGACCACAGACTCACATCCTATGTCACATACAGACCGCATATGTCGCATACAGACCGCAGACTCACATCCTATGTCACATACAGACAGCAAACTCACATCCCATGTCACATACAGACCGCATATGTCACATACAGACCGCATATGTTGCATACAGACCGCAGACTCACATCCTATGTCACATACAGACAGCAGACTGACATCCCATGTCACATACAGACCGTATATGTCACATACAGACCGCAGACTCACATCCTATGTCACATACTGACCGCATATGTCGCATACAGACCACAGACTCACATCCTATGTCACATACAGACCGCATATGTCGCATACAGACCGCAGACTCACATCCTATGTCACATACAGACAGCAGACTCACATCCCATGTCACATACAGACCGCATATGTCACATACAGACCGCATATGTTGCATACAGACCGCAGACTCACATCCTATGTCACATACAGACAGCAGACTGACATCCCATGTCACATACAGACCGCATATGTCACATACAGACCGCAGACTCACATCCTATGTCACATACAGACCGCATATGTCACATACAGACCACAGACTCACATCCCATGTCACATACAGACCGCATATGTTGCATACAGACCGCAGACTCACATCCCATGTCACATACAGACCGCAGACTCACATCCTATGTCACATACAGACCGCATATGTCACATACAGACCGCAGACTCACATCCTATGTCACATACAGACCGCATATGTCACATACAGACCGCAGACTCACATCCCATGTCACATACAGACCGCATATGTTGCATACAGACCGCATATGTCACATACAGACCGCATATGTCCCATACAGACCGCAGACTCACATCCCATGTCACATACAGACCGCATATGTTGCATACAGACCGCAGACTCACATCCTATGTCACATACAGACCGCATATGTCACATACAGACCGCAGACTCACATCCCATGTCACATACAGACCGCATATGTTGCATACAGACCGCATATGTCACATACAGACCTCATATGTCCCATACAGACCGCAGACTCACATCCCATGTCACATACAGACCGCATATGTCGCATACAGACCGCAGACTCACATCCTATGTCACATACAGACCGCATGTCACATACAGACCGCAGACTCACATCCCATGTCACATACAGACCGCATATGTTGCATACAGACCGCAGACTCACATCCCATGTCACATACAGACCACATATGTCGCATACAGACCACAGACTCACATCCTATGTCACATACAGACCGCATATGTCGCATACAGACCGCAGACTCACATCCTATGTCACATACAGACAGCAGACTCACATCCCATGTCACATACAGACCGCATATGTCACATACAGACCGCATATGTTGCATACAGACCGCAGACTCACATCCTATGTCACATACAGACAGCAGACTGACATCCCATGTCACATACAGACCGCATATGTCACATACAGACCGCAGACTCACATCCTATGTCACATACAGACCGCATATGTCACATACAGACCACAGACTCACATCCCATGTCACATACAGACCGCATATGTTGCATACAGACCGCAGACTCACATCCCATGTCACATACAGACCGCAGACTCACATCCTATGTCACATACAGACCGCATATGTCACATACAGACCGCAGACTCACATCCCATGTCACATACAGACCGCATATGTTGCATACAGACCGCAGACTCACATCCCATGTCACATACAGACCGCATATGTCGCATATGTTGCATACAGACCGCAGACTCACATCTTATGTCACATACAGACCGCATATGTCACATACAGACCGCAGACTCACATCCCATGTCACATACAGACCGCATATGTTGCATACAGACCGCATATGTCACATACAGACCTCATATGTCCCATACAGATCGCAGACTCACATCCCATGTCACATACAGACCGCATATGTCGCATACAGACCGCAGACTCACATCCTATGTCACATACAGACCGCATGTCACATACAGACCGCAGACTCACATTCCATGTCACATACAGACCGCATATGTTGCATACAGACCGCAGACTCACATCCCATGTCACATACAGACCGCATATGTCGCATACAGACCACAGACTCACATCCTATGTCACATACAGACCGCATATGTCGCATACAGACCGCAGACTCACATCCTATGTCACATACAGACAGCAGACTCACATCCCATGTCACACACAGACCGCATATTTCACATACAGACCGCATATGTTGCATACAGACCGCAGACTCACATCCTATGTCACATACAGACAGCAGACTGACATCCCATGTCACATACAGACCGCATATGTCACATACAGACCACATATGTCACATACAGAACGCATATGTCACATACAGACCGCATATGTTGCATACAGACCGCAGACTCACATCCCATGTCACATACAGACCGCATATGTTGCATACAGACCGCATATGTCACATACAGACCGCATATGTCCCATACAGACCGCAGACTCACATCCCATGTCACATACAGACCGCAGACTCACATCCTATGTCACATACAGACCGCATATGTCACATACAGACCGCAGACTCACATCCCATGTCACATACAGACCGCATATGTTGCATACAGACCGCAGACTCACATCCCATGTCACATACAGACCGCATATGTCGCATACAGACCGCAGACTCACATCCTATGTCACATACAGACCGCATATGTCACATACAGACCGCATATGTCACATACAGACCGCATATGTCCCATACAGACCGCAGACTCACATCCTATGTCACATACAGACCGCATATGTCACATACAGAACGCATATGTCACATACAGACCGCATATGTCCCATACAGACCGCAGACTCACATCCTATGTCACATACAGACCGCATATGTCACATACAGACCGCAGACTCACATCCCATGTCACATGCAGACCGCATATGTTGCAAACAGACCGCATATGTCACATACAGACCGCATATGTCCCATACAGACCGCAGACTCACCTCCCATGTCACATACAGACCGCATATGTCGCATACAGACCGCAGACTCACATCCTATGTCACATACAGACCGCATATGTCACATACAGACCGCAGACTCACATCCCATGTCACATACAGACCGCATATGTTGCATACAGACCGCAGACTCACATCCCATGTCACATACAGACGGCATATGTCGCATACAGACCGCAGACTCACATCCTATGTCACATACAGACCGCATATGTCACATACAGACCGCATATGTCACATACAGACCGCATATGTCACATACAGACCGCATATGTCGCATACAGACCGCATATGTCGCATACAGACCGCATATGTCACATACAGACCGCAGACTAACATCCCATGTCACATACAGACCGCATGTGTCACATACAGACCGCATATGTCCCATACAGACCGCAGACTCATATCCTATGTCACATACAGACCGCATATGTCACATACAGAACGCATATGTCCCATACAGACCGCAGACTCACATCCTATGTCACATACAGACCGCATATGTCACATACAGACCGCAGACTCACATCCCATGTCACATACAGACCGCATATGTTGCATACAGACCGCATATGTCACATACAGACCGCATATGTCCCATACAGACCGCAGACTCACATCCCATGTCACATACAGACCGCATATGTCACATACAGACCGCAGACTCACATCCCATGTCACATACAGACCGCATATGTTGCATATAGACCGCAGACTCACATCCTATGTCACATACAGACCGCATATGTCACATACAGACCGCAGACTCACATCCCATGTCACATACAAACCGCATATGTTGCATACAGACCGCATATGTCACATACAGACCTCATATGTCCCATACAGACCGCAGACTCACATCCCATGTCACATACAGACCGCATATGTCGCATACAGACCGCAGACTCACATCCTATGTCACATACAGACCGCATATGTCGCATTCAGACCGCAGACTCACATCCTATGTCACATACAGACCGCATATGTCGCATACAGACCGCAGACTCACATCCTATGTCACATACAGACAGCAGACTCACATCCCATGTCACATACAGACCGCATATGTCACATACAGACCGCATATGTTGCATACAGACCGCAGACTCACATCCTATGTCACATACAGACAGCAGACTGACATCCCATGTCACATACAGACCGCATATGTCACATACAGACCACATATGTCACATACAGAACGCATATGTCACATACAGACCGCATATGTCGCATACAGACCGCAGACTCACATCCTATGTCACATACAGACAGCAGACTCACATCCCATGTCACATACAGACCGCATATGTCCCATACAGACCGCAGACTCACATCCTATGTCACATACAGACCGCATATGTCACATACAGACCGCAGACTCACATCCCATGTCACATGCAGACCGCATATGTTGCATACAGACCGCATATGTCACATACAGACCGCATATGTCCCATACAGACCGCAGACTCACATCCCATGTCACATACAGACCGCATATGTCGCATACAGACCGCAGACTCACATCCTATGTCACATACAGACCGCATATGTCACATACAGACCGCAGACTCACATCCCATGTCACATACAGACCGCATATGTTGCATACAGACCGCAGACTCACATCCCATGTCACATACAGACCGCATATGTTGCATATAGACCGCAGACTCACATCCTATGTCACATACAGACCGCATATGTCACATACAGACCGCAGACTCACATCCCATGTCACATACAGACCGCATATGTTGCATACAGACCGCATATGTCACATACAGACCTCATATGTCCCATACAGACCGCAGACTCACATCCCATGTCACATACAGACCGCATATGTCGCATACAGACCGCAGACTCACATCCTATGTCACATACAGACCGCATATGTCACATACAGACCGCAGACTCACATCCCATGTCACATACAGACCGCATATGTTGCATACAGACCGCAGACTCACATCCCATGTCACATACAGACCGCATATGTCGCATACAGACTGCAGACTCACATCCTATGTCACATACAGACCGCATATGTCGCATACAGACCGCAGACTCACATCCTATGTCACATACAGACAGCAGACTCACATCCCATGTCACACACAGACCGCATATGTCACATACAGACCGCATATGTTGCATACAGACCGCAGACTCACATCCTATGTCACATACAGACAGCAGACTGACATCCCATGTCACATACAGACCGCATATGTCACATACAGACCACATATGTCACATACAGAACGCATATGTCACATACAGACCGCATATGTCGCATACAGACCGCAGACTCACATCCTATGTCACATACAGACAGCAGACTCACATCCCATGTCACATACAGACCGCATATGTCCCATACAGACCGCAGACTCACATCCTATGTCACATACAGACCGCATATGTCACATACAGACCGCAGACTCACATCCCATGTCACATGCAGACCGCATATGTTGCATACAGACCGCATATGTCACATACAGACCGCATATGTCCCATACAGACCGCAGACTCACATCCCATGTCACATACAGACCGCATATGTCGCATACAGACCGCAGACTCACATCCTATGTCACATACAGACCGCATATGTCACATACAGACCGCAGACTCACATCCCATGTCACATACAGACCGCATATGTTGCATACAGACCGCAGACTCACATCCCATGTCACATACAGACCGCATATGTCGCATACAGACCGCAGACTCACATCCTATGTCACATACAGACCGCATATGTCACATACAGACCGCATATGTCACATACAGACCGCATATGTCGCATACAGACCGCATATGTCACATACAGACCGCATATGTCACATACAGACCGCATATGTCGCATACAGACCGCATATGTCACATACAGACCGCAGACTCACATCCAATGTCACATACAGACAGCATGTGTCACATACAGACCGCATATGTCCCATACAGACCGCAGACTCATATCCTATGTCACATACAGACCGGATATGTCACATACAGAACGCATATGTCACATACAGACCGCATATGTCCCATACAGACCGTAGACTCACATCCTATGTCACATACAGACCGCATATGTCACATACAGACCGCAGACTCACATCCCATGTCACATACAGACCGCATATGTTGCATACAGACCGCATATGTCACATACAGACCGCATATGTCCCATACAGACCGCAGACTCACATCCCATGTCACATACAGACCGCATATGTCACATACAGACCGCAGACTCACATCCCATGTCACATACAGACTGCATATGTTGCATATAGACCGCAGACTCACATCCTATGTCACATACAGACCGCATATGTCACATACAGACCGCAGACTTACATCCCATGTCACATACAGACCGCATATGTTGCATACAGACCGCATATGTCACATACAGACCTCATATGTCCCATACAGACCGCAGACTCACATCCCATGTCACATACAGACCGCATATGTCGCATACAGACCGCAGACTCACATCCTATGTCACATACAGACCGCATATGTTGCATACAGACCGCAGACTCACATCCCATGTCACATACAGACCGCATATGTCGCATACAGACCGCAGACTCACATCCTATGTCACATACAGACCGCATATGTCGCATACAGACCGCAGACTCACATCCTATGTCACATACAGACAGCAGACTCACATCCCATGTCACATACAGACCGCATATGTCACATACAGACCGCATATGTTGCATACAGACCGCAGACTCACATCCTATGTCACATACAGACAGCAGACTGACATCCCATGTCACATACAGACCGCATATGTCACATACAGACCACATATGTCACATACAGAACGCATATGTCACATACAGACCGCATATGTCGCATACAGACCGCAGACTCACATCATATGTCACATACAGACAGCAGACTCACATCCCATGTCACATACAGACCGCATATGTCACATACAGACCGCAGACTCACATCCTATGTCACATACAGACAGCAGACTCACATCCCATGTCACATACAGACCACATATGTCACATACAGACCACATATGTCACATACAGACCGTATATGTTGCATACAGACCGCAGACTCACATCCTATGTCACATACAGACAGCAGACTCACATCCCATGTCACATACAGACCGCATATGTTGCATATAGACCGCAGACTCACATCCCATGTCACATACAGACCGCATATGTCGCATACAGACCGCAGACTCACATCCTATGTCACATACAGACCGCATATGTCACATACAGACCGCATATGTCACATACAGACCGCATATGTCACATACAGACCGCATATGTCACATACAGACCGCATATGTCGCATACAGACTGCATATGTCACATACAGACCGTATATGTCACATACAGACCGCATATGTCGCTTACAGACCGCATATGTCACATACAGACCGCAGACTCACATCCAATGTCACATACAGACCGCTTGTGTCACATACAGACCGCATATGTCACATACAGACCGCATATGTCCCATACAGACCGCAGACTCATATCCTATGTCACATACAGACCGCATATGTCACATACAGAACGCATATGTCACATACAGACCGCATATGTCCCATGCAGACCGCAGACTCACATCCTATGTCACATACAGACCGCATATGTCACATACAGACCGCAGACTCACATCCCATGTCACATACAGACCGCATATGTTGCATACAGACCGCATATGTCACATACAGAACGCATATGTCACATACAGACCGCAGACTCACATCCTATGTCACATACAGACCGCATATGTCACATACAGACCGCAGACTCACATCCCATGTCACATACAGACCGCATATGTTGCATACAGACCGCAGACTCACATCCTATGTCACATACAGACCGCATATGTCACATACAGACCGCAGACTCACATCCCATGTCACATACAGACCGCATATGTTGCATACAGACCGCATATGTCACATACAGACCGCATATGTCCCATACAGACCGCAGACTCACATCCCATGTCACATACAGACCGCATATGTCGCATACAGACCGCAGACTCACATCCTATGTCACATACAGACCGCATATGTCACATACAGACCACAGACTCACATCCCATGTCACATACAGACCGCATATGTTGCATACAGACCGCAGACTCACATCCCATGTCACATACAGACCGCATATGTCGCATACAGACCGCAGACTCACATCCTATGTCACACACAGACTGCATATGTCGCATACAGACCGCAGACTCACATCCTATGTCACATACAGACAGCAGACTCACATCCCATGTCACATACAGACCGCATATGTGACATACAGACCGCAGACTCACATCCTATGTCACATACAGACAGCAGACTCACATCCCATGTCACATACAGACCGCATATGTCACATACAGACCGCATATGTTGCATACAGACCGCAGACTCACATCCTATGTCACATACAGACAGCAGACTGACATCCCATGTCACATACAGACCGCATATGTCACATACAGACCACATATGTCACATACAGAACGCATATGTCACATACAGACCGCATATGTCGCATACAGACCGCATATGTCACATACAGACCGCAGACTGACATCCCATGTCACATACAGACCGCATATGTCACATACAGACCACATATGTCACATACAGAACGCATATGTCACATACAGACCGCATATGTCGCATACAGACCGCATATGTCACATACAGACCGCAGACTCACATCCCATGTCACATACAGACCGCATATGTTGCATACAGACCGCATATGTCACATACAGACCGCATATGTCCCATACAGACCACAGACTCACATCCCATGTCACATACAGACCGCATATGTTGCATACAGACCGCAGACTCACATCCTATGTCACATACAGACAGCAGACTCACATCCCATGTCACATACAGACCGCATATCTCACATACAGACCGCATATGTTGCATACAGACCGCAGACTCACATCCTATGTCACATACAGACAGCAGACTGACACCCCATGTCACATACAGACCGCATATGTCACATACAGACCACATATGTCACATACAGAACGCATATGTCACATACAGACCGCATATGTCACATACAGACCACATATGTCACATACAGAACGCATATGTCACATACAGACCGCATATGTCACAGACCCCAGACAGACCCCATGTGTTACACGTAGATTTGTCACATACAGATCCCAAGTGTCACACCTCATATGTCACATATAAACCCCATATGTCACATACAGACCCCCAGACTCACATCCCATATGTAGCATACAGACGTCATATTGCACACACAGACCCCATATGTCACATTCAAACTCCAGACTTAGACCCAATATGTCACACACAAACTCCATATGTCCCATATAGACCCCATATGTCACACACAGACCCCAGCCTCACACCCCATATGTCACTTAAATACATCATATGACACACACAGACCCCAGACTCAAAACCACAGATATCACATAGAGACCCCAGACTAAGACCCCATATGTTACACACATACCCCATATGTCATACACAGACCCCAGACTCAGACCCCTTATATCACATAGAGGCCCCAGACTCAGACCCCATATGTTACACACATACCCCAGACTCAGACCCCTTATATCACATAGAGACCCCAGACTCAGACCCCATATGTTACACACAGACCCTGTTTGTCACACACAAGCCCCATATATCACATACAGACCTCAACCCATATGTCACATACAGAACGCATGTTAAACACAGACCCAATATGTCACACCCAGACTCAGACCCCATATGTCACACACACTCCCCAAAATTACACCTCATGTCGCATACAGACCCTAGACTCACACCCCACATGTCACAAACATACCCCTTACTCACCCTACACCCAGTGGCGAGCCCAACGTTCTACATCTTGACGCACGCTCTCTGTCAGAAGTAATTGTGAGCCAGTCAGAAAGCAGATTTTATAAATGGAAAACCCATTCACTCTTATGTTACATTCATGCAGCAGAATTTTTGCCTGAGATTCCTAAGCAGAATTCTGGAAATTCCTTGGTGTAAACCTAGGCTTAGGACAATGAATGACCAGTAGGATACTACAGCAAGGGTAAAGTAGTTCAGCCTCCGGCCATGACTGAGGACCTCCAGCCTGTAATAAAGCAGTGAGTCAGAAGGGCCTAGGAAATTCTCAGTTGCGCAATGCACACAATTGTGTCATGAATGCAGAACTTATTTCAGTAACTTTAGAACTGCTTCCTCCTGGTCAATGGCTTCTTCAAATAAATGAAGTCAGTGTCACATCAGCAAACACCAGAAAGCAGTGGTTCTCAGGGCACCAATGGGTACACAAAAGCTTCAGCGGATTTTATTAGACAATGATGTTGTTTTTTGTAAGGTTTCGGAACAATGCACTGTCCCTCTGATATACCGTACTTTATCAAGTTTTCTTGCACCAATCAGCGGCCTGGAGGGAGGGCTACCTGAGCAGGCCTTCTACATGGCAGACTCTATTTGTGGTCAGTCCTCTTCTGGCATAGTGAGGACTGACTTGTACTCCCAGCATGTAAATGGCAGTGTGAGTAGTTTAAAGGGTACCTCTCATCAAATAAACTTTTGATATATTTTAGATTAATGAATGATGAATAACTTTCCAATAGCATGTTAATGAAAAAAATGCTTCTTTCTATTGTATTTTTCCCGATCAGTCCTGTCAGCAAGCATTTCTGACTCATGCTGGAGTCCTAAACACTCAGAGCTGCCAGCCTGCTTTGTTCACAGCCAAACAGGCTGTGAACAAAGCAGGCTGGCAGCTCTGAGTGTTCTCCTTTGTGAACAAAGCAGACTGACAGCTCGTAGTGTTTAGGACTCCAGCATGAGTCTGAAATGCTTGCTGCCAGGACTGGTAGGGAGACCCCTAGTGGTCATTTCTTCAAAGTGGAAAATTAAATAGAAAGAGGCATATTGTTTAATAACATACAATTGTAAAGTTATTCTGCATACATTAATCTATAATATATCAAAAGTTTTTTTGATGAGAGGTACCCTTTAATGGTCTAGTCACACGTCCAGTATTCTGCACAGATTTGATGCGCAGGATTTTCTGCTGCAGATTTCAATGTAAACTGAATGACTGAACACATCTTGAAATCCTGCGTCTCAAATCTGCGCAGAATACTGTACGTGTGAATAGACCCTAAGGTGAGAAAGGAAATGACAGGTTTCCTTTAACCTGTCAGGCAAGGTCTGTAAACAGTCTAGGTCGCTCTGTGCAGCGTCTGAATATAAAGTGTGTATAAAAAGAAAAAGTCAGAGTGGCACCACTAGTTGTCCTGGACATAAGTCAGTAATTAGTACTTGGAACTGAAAAGAATACAATAAGTGGGTATTCAGACCTGGGAACCTTGTCCTGCGGTTGTGCCAGGATCAATGATATCGATATCAGAAAGTAAGACTGGATAATACAACAAAGGTAATCCTGCACTCACCGCCCAGGTACTGTGTGTGTTCAGCTCGTCTCAGGAGTGTAACATCCGACTGGCAGGTGGGCTTGGCGTGGGGCGCTCAGAGGCGACTGCCGGCGGTTTCACGCAATAATGCGCTTCTTCCGGCCACCGTCCGGAAGAAGCGCGTTATTGCGTGAAACCGCCGGCAGTCGCCTCTGAGCGCCCCATGCCAAGCTCACCTGCCAGTCGGATGTTACACTCAAAATTCCTGACTCTTCTCTCCTTCACCGTATTCTGCGGCAAGTTCGGCCAACATGTATAATGTGTATGGAGGGGGGACTGTAAATGATCCCAAGGCCATGTTCACATGGCGGAATTTCCAAGCCGAATATTTTCACTTGAAAATTCCGCTCTGTTTCTGCGTTTCCGCTTAGAAATGCATTGCAGTCTATGGACAACAAGCAGATTTGCAGAACGTCCGTCTGTGTTTTCCGGGCAGACATTCCACAGATTTTACGGCGTGTGAACATAGTGTTGTGTATCCACACAACACTGAGATGAACCACAAGAATAGAGAGGAATAAAGGGGGAGATTTATTCAAATCTGTGCAGAGGAAAAGTGGTTCAGTAATCCATAGCAACCAATCAGATTGCATCTTTTATTTATCAAAAATGGAACCTGATTTTGAAAGCCATTTCCTAGCTACTCCTTTCGGGACATATGCGCTGTTTTAAGTGGGCTCTGTAAGTCCGTTCAAATCACAGCAGTTGAGCAGATAGAAAAATCCTGCAAGTCTTCATTTTTTCTTCGCTCAACTCCTGTGAAACAACGGACCCCAGACGGACACCGTTCAAAGTCAATGGGACCTGGCGGTGTCCATTGTTCTCTGACCTGTTTAGGGTCTGTTCGGTGTATAAAAGGAAGAGCGTGAACTAGGAATCCACTTATTACTGAAACTAAAAGTGAGATAACTAGAGGAAGGGAGGATGTGGGGGAGGGCGCAAGTCCTGGGTATAAGACACTGAGCAGCAATGAGTAAGAGGACAGAGCGGTGAAGACTTCCACCAGTTGTGAGTATATTCTATATTGTTCACAGAGGGGATATTTGTGCTGCTTGTTTAGAAACTTATGTGGCTGAGATGGAGCCTGTAGTAGTTTATTCAGATCATATAAAAGTCACCACACAACAAATAGAGTCTGATCTAGATCTCCTATGTTTCAGTTGTTGTTATTATTATTATTATTTGTCTTGCTTTCTATATGAGGATATTATTGTTAAATGTAAAGTGAGGACCTCCTAAAAATAAGCCAGAAACTGAAACCCCCTTCTGACCTAATGCTTTGTAACATTTGTATGCAGTGTAGACAATCCTCTGTAAGGTAAACCCATCAGCATCACAAATCTGCCTTATCAGTGCCTGTAAACCTGTGTACGGGTGGGTTCACACCACGATTTTCTATACAGTTTTTGGATACGGTTTAAAAAAAAAAAAAAAAAAACGTATGCAACTGTACAGAAAACCGTGCCCATAGACTTTCCATTCAAAACCGTATGCACTATATTACATACGGTTGTCTCCGTTTTTCACACCACACGGTTTTTTACTTTTTTTTTTCTGGACAGAAAACCGTGGCCGTGTTTTTGGTCCAAGGTGAAAAACCGTATTGACCCGTATACGTTTTTTTTTTACATGGGAGTCAATGGGAACCGTACAGAACTGTATGTGTGTACGGTTCCATCCAGTTTTTACCATACGGTTTTTGACTTTGCACAGTTTTTTTTCTTGAAATTTCAACCAAACAAGTGAAACTTTATTCATAATGGAGTGAAAAGTTCAAAACGTATGCGTTTTTTTTCTTAAAAAACGGATGCAACCGGACATCACTTTTCAAACCGTATACAGATAAAACTTTGTACATGCGTTTTGATACAGTTTAGTCAGGTTTTGAGGAATCCGTTTTTTTATCAAAAACCTGAAAAAAACCTGTATTGCAAAAACGTGGTGTGAACCCAGCCTACTTCATGGGGATTTCCATGGGGGATTTGTAGACTGGATACATCCAGTATTTTTCACGTCTCCTGATGTAAAGGAATTTGAGGAACTGAACCACAATGTCTGTGAAGGTGAATTTTCTCATGGCAGATTTTATTGAAGAACTGGAGTAAAATCTAATAACTGTTCAGTTATTAATCTTTCCTTGCAGAAAACACCACCTCCTATGTGGTACATCATCTCCTAAAATCTTGTACAGATCATGGGGTCCATCCAAAGTAGGGCATTGCTTGATGTTTACCTCTGAAGTATATACCTTTAGGCAATTTTTTTGCGGACTGTCCACCTGAATATTTTTCATTGAACATTCAGCAGACAGCAAGCGTTAGCAGAACATGCTGATGCTAGGTCCGCTCAGACATACGCCACCTCCATAGACAACAATATTTTTTCAAGAGGATTCTGCAGAAAGAATTGACATGTCAATTCTTTCTGCGGAGACCAGAATTGGAATTTCTGCTGCAGAAAACTATGAGTTTCTGCTGCAAAGGAATTTCCAAGCTGAATTTTACCATTGGATTTCACTTGGAAATTGGACTATGTGAACATAGCCTTACCCACTGAATGGCATTCATCATGCATAGGCCCCCATATTAAAAACACATTGTACGGACAGAGGTGGCAGCAGAGAGCACTGTAGTTAGACTATAGAACTATACAACTTTCTCGAAAGCATGCAGCAGCTGATAAATACTGATAGGATTAAGATTTTTATATAGAAGGAATTTACAAATCTGTTTAACTTTCGGGCACTGGTTGATTTGAAATCATTTTTTTACACCAGAGTACCCCTTTAAGGTGTCCTCATCTGTCAGGAATCTTTTCAGCTGTTTCCTACTACTATCTTTTTTTTCTTAAAAAGCTGGTGACTTCTAATATGGCTGCTATTATAGCTCCCACAGTGGTTGTCACTGCTTTCTCAGACAGACTTCTATCAATGTAGTGACATGGGGATAAAGATGTATCATAAATATCAAATGGCTGAGTAGGATCAGTAATGACCTAACAGAATAGAAAGTGTCAGTAATGGGTTAATGGGAAACACTTTTATACATAGGAATGTCACATAAGAAGTCCATGGTCTGAACAAGTATAGGAGCTGCTGTGTCACATCCGATACCAGTGACCATATTCCCCTTCCATTTCCAATGTGATGACATGAGATAACTGGGTAGGAAGTGATGAAGCTTCCACATACCATGCTCAGAGCAGCAGCAGATAAGCCTGTATGTCCTCTCACTGTGTCATGTATCTGTAGGTGATGGACGTTGTGGGTCAGGTCCTGGATGTGGCCCAAACCATTTATGGACTGTGTGACCA
The DNA here is from genome assembly GCF_029499605.1 of Hyla sarda. NCBI lineage: Eukaryota > Metazoa > Chordata > Amphibia > Anura > Hylidae > Hyla > Hyla sarda. The sequence continues at coordinate 144,610,829 of NC_079194.1, read as the reverse complement.
GGCAAGTTCCAATAAGCAACAATGTAGTCGCCTGAAGAAACGCATAAAAATGCTGATGGTGGCATCAGAAGCCTTGCAGAGGCAAAAGGATAAGTCTGAGCAGCTTAAGGTGGTGATGAAGGAGCTGCAGGTGACCCTAGACAATGCCAAGTGCTGGGTCATTAAGTATTCACACCAGGCATGGTGGAAGCGGATACTTCAGGCCAACGGCATCAAAGAAGAGTTTGAGCTCATCAATGACCGGCTCGGGGATGCAGCTGAACAGGTCTCTCTGCTGCTGGCAGTCGAACAAAAAAGAATTTTTTTCAATTTCTTTAATGAAAATACAAGAAAACGTCAAAACCAGAAGGACATAGACGAGGACCTAAAGGAACTGAAGAATAACCTCACCGGTGAGTATCCTTTGCACTACTTCGGGGTGCACCGTCCACATTCACTGCCTCTAGGATAAGGTTAGGAAAGTTATGCTTTGATGGAAACAAGGACAATTTTTATATTAAATTAGTGATTGACAGTCTTTGTGTGCACTCTCATACAGGAAAGTAAGGTGTCATTCACCATGTATATTCGCAGATGGCCTGTTGAGTTTAATGGAAAGAAACATAGTCTACTAGTGGCTATGTTTGGTCCATATCCTGAATGTATACTTAAATATTAAGTAACTCAAATGTTTGACCTGCTGTAACTTTGAGTCTTGCAAAAACAAAGTATCCATATTTGGGGAATGAACCAAGTATAGTCACTAGTAGAATATGTTCTCTCCAGTAAACTCAATGAGCCTCTTGTAAGTACAACATGGTATACGCACCTTTTTGCTAGTCTTTTCCGACATACTGCCCAAATATGGTGTGAACCCAACCTCAGCTGGTGGCTATTCACTGAACCCTTCTCTTTATCTACCCTTTAGATATTAATTTTACTTAAGCACCCCTGTAAATGTATGGCAGCCTCTCTACCCACCAGCAAGTAGTCAACTAGGCCAAAAGTGCATGGTCATGGGGGAATCAAGGGGATGATTGCTAGCCAAAACTTTCTGCATTTCCTGTGGGCTATTTGACATTCAACAACACTTATTGAAAGGTATTTCTTAGACTGAATACAACTAAAGCAAACGTCAGAATGATTCTAAAGGCCTTGATACACATGTCTGACTGTCTAATGTGTATAGAGGCCCCTGGCTCTCCCAGAGATTATGACAGGAGAGAGAAGGATCAGCCAAAATGAACTTAAATTGCCTGAGCCTTTTGTGTTTGAAGAGATAAGCCCAGAGAGGTGTCTGGCAACAGCTTACCCTCCTATTCATTTAGAATACATGACACTCAGCCAAGCCAACTGTTCATGTGTATAGAGGGATCTGGAATGATATCTGTCAGCAAGACCAACATGCTACTGAAGGTGTATGACAACCTTTGGGCTATGCTCACACACTGTATTTTGGTTTTTAGTTTGAGGTGTCCCCAAACAGCTGTTTCTTTCCCATTGAATGACACATCTAGTTTAATTTTATGTTTATAATGCTTAAGGAGGTACATCATGCACATGGGACTTCTTTTATGCAGTTTTCATTTAAAATAAAGTAAGTTTTTTCGAACAACTCACATGAATTTTGGCTGTTTACATCCCAAAAAACATCTGGTGTGCAAATTGCATATTAGCATTTGCTGCAGATCAAAAATGGATGAATATTCAAAAGCATCTGAAAAAGAATATGGTTCACAAAAAACTCATAAAAAAGCCATGTTCACATGCGGAATTTCCAAGCAGAATGCCATGGGAAAATTCCACTACAGCAGAGTCCTATTGATTTCACATGGCGGTTTTCCCAATTACTGCTTCCTCAGAAAGAACAGACATGTTTTTGTCTTAGGATAGTAGGATGATTTGGGGTTTGAACTAATTTCCTTTTCTAACATCCTTTTATTTGGTTCAATGCAGAAAACATGGAGAATGTTGAGGACGGAATGAATAAAATCCTCTCTGAAATAGCTGCAATAAAAACAGTGTGTAAGTACTGATATGTTTTAAAGTCCAGTAATGAACTGTCTCTAGTACCTGTGCTAGAGTGGCCCAGGAAGGAGATGGAAAGCCCCACTACCAAACCGTTCATCTCAAAAAAAAATCCAGGCCCAAAAAGAGGACTTACCAAAGTACCTAGCAACCGAAATCTCAGCAGGGATTTTACTATTCCTGGATTTCCAAATCTCACCCAGCTCTCCCTGCGCTTCCTGAAACCAGGTATCCAAGTAAGACAGGCAACTTAGGGAAATTATGCTACTCCTGATGACCATTCTGGCCCCTATTTCACAAGTATCATTGTCTTCTGACAGATTTATGACATTTGAACAGGATATGCCATTAATATTCCCTAGATACAGGTTCCACCTCTGGGACATGCACTATATTTAAATATATGGTTCCCAGGCCCCCTCTGGCCTGTTTGTGGCTGCCAGAGGTGGTTAGAAAGCTGGAAAATCAGAGGCGCCTGTCTCACACATTTTGCAACACTCCTATTGAATTTAATGGGGAGCTGTGTTATAAGCATTGCACCCATTTCGGTAACTCCCTAGAAGGCTGTTTTGGACTTCCTGACCATGTCTAAGCAGGCTGGTGGTGGCTAGGGAACCCTCATTCCCAGATGTCAGCACCCCTTTTAACAGGTTTTATTATGTGCAAATTATTAAATGTTTTGCTATTTTTTAATGGAATGTATCCACATCCGCACAATTTTAAGGCATTTGTCCTGGTTTGCCAATGACTGATGTTGGCCCTATGTGTACAGACCTAGTACTGAGAGTTCGCTAGTATTGACTTTCTGCTATAATGTAGCAGTGCTGCATAGCTCCCATTCAATAATGGCATACACTGATCTTAAAAATGTTATGGACTTAAAGGGGTACTCTGGGGAACCGAACCCATAGCCCATCATTCCCCTCTCATCAATCTATTTAATTATCTTGATATCATTCATTAGCTATATAGAGCAGTTTCCTCTCTCTAGTTATCACTTACATGCATGAAGTGAAGGAATGAAATCATCCAATCATCCACTCTGTCTCAGTCCAAATCGCTCTTTTTCTGCCCTGCACTGATGAGTCATGCTCTCTTTAGTGCTGAGAACTGGGAGGTGTGTGCAGCCTTAGCCAATCAGAAACTGAACCTTTTTCTGCTGCTCAGAGAAGGAGGGTGGGGGCTGCTCTCAGAGAGTGAGCTGGTTGGCAGAGCAGAGCTGCAATGATTACTGGGAGATGTAGGCAAGGGGAGAGAAGTATGGAAAAAGTATATCAAGCAGCCAGAGAAGACAACAGGGATCACAGAAGCCATGCATATCAGGCAGGATGGTTTACAGGAAACATATCCAGGTAGTGTGGTGGGCCTTGGAGCTTTTTATTTTATTTTTTTTTTTATTTTTTTTTTTAATACATATACTTCCCTGGAGTAACCCTTTAGGCACAAAAAAGTACATTAGAAAGTTGTAGATTTTTTATTAGATAATAAACATGAAATTTGTATAATACCAACCCTTTACCTCTTATACGAGCTGTTTGTTTCCTGTGTTTAAAAATCACCTGACAGGAGAGGACTTACATTTTTTGTGTCTCTATAGGTAAACGCTCGTCCTGGCACATCACTGAGATTCGAGCCACAGATCTAAAGCGTGGACCACTTTTACTGGAGAAACCCAGCCATGACTTGTATCTAGGCGAATATCACAAGAGTCCAGTGGCTATTAAAGTGTTTAAGGGTCAACAGCTCAGAACTCAAGAGTGAGTTAAAAAAGAAACATTATAATGGAGACATATTATTGATGGCATGCTGAATGTTTGGTCAAATTTATACCTATGGCCTCTTTAGGCTCCAGCAGACCCCTCACTATGTTATTACTAATGATTATAACATTCATTCAGTAAAGTGAGATGATTTTCTTTACCAATCTGATGTAACGCCAGTTGTGCTAACATCTAGTACATAAAAGGGCAACATTTAACATTTGTTTTCCATATTTTTAGCAACAATAAAACTGAAATTAACGAAAAGAAAAAAAGATTACAAAAAATATTTGTAAAGTTTTCTTTTTTTGGACACTGTCTCCCTACTCTCCAAACTAACATAATACTTTGCTTTTCCAGTTTTATAATAAAAACCTTCCAGTCTGAGAGTGAAACTATGAAGAAATTTGAGTGTCTCAATATTTTACGCCTTTATGGCATTTGCGTTGACAATTCAGGTAAGACCCAGGTAATGAGTTGGATTCTGCAGTGGTGTGTTTCTAATCGAATTCTTTATTGTACAAAGTTTAGTAGCTCCTTACTCCTCTCCTGCCCCCAGCACTAACTCCCCACTGCATATACTAACATTACGCTATATGGAATATATACATATAATCGTGTAATATATACTTATGGCCTTACATCTCAGTATTCCCTCTATGCACCTTAGCTTGCAGGTCCCTAGACTCAGGGTCAATGGCATTTACCACTACACCCCCTGCACTACTAATTCTGGTTTTATTCCTGGGCTCAGTATACCTTTCTTGGTTTTTGATTCAGGCGCTGACCCCTCTTACTCCCTTGTGATGGAATACTGTGAGAAAGGAACTTTGCGACAACTGCTTGAAAGAGAGCCAGACCTGTCATGGGAGCATCGTGTCCGAATGGCTCTAGATGCAGCCAGAGCTATCTACCGGTATGTACTTTGCCTCCTGCTCTCTGGATTAGAAACCAAGGGTTCTAGGCTGAAGATGATCTGCATATTTCCAAAAAAAAATAATATTACATTTGGTGATAAATCGATCTTGCAGGTTACATCAGACAGACATAAAGGCCATCCTGCATGGGAGCCTGAGCAGCACCAAATTCCTGGTGGATGGGACTTACTGTGTAAAGGTAACAAACACAATGAGGGACATTTATCAATGTTTGCTTATGTATTCTATTTTTTTAGTAATTTTTTCCTTACTTTTTTTTTTGCTTATGTGTGACTTATTTATCAACTGGTTTCAGCCTGTTGATAATTTTCTTTCACGTAAGCAATTTTTCCTTTTTTACTTTGTTAGTAGCTTTTTCTGCTCCATGTTTGAGCTGGAGTAAATTTAGTCCATTTTTAACCCTGTTGCGACTTTTCTTTTGCGCAGTTGCGACTGTCGCAGTTGATAAATACCTGACTACCCGTAGTCCATTTTAAAATTATTACTACGTAGTTAATTTTTGGAAAACTTGCTTTTCTAGCTTTCCAGTCAAAATGTCGCATGAAAAATCGCGTAGTCGCAGTTGCGACAATTTTGCGACAATTATAGTAAAGAAAACCTGACTAAACCCGTTGATAAATGTCCATAAATGTGGCTAGATGAAAGTAATATTCACACGTGCCCTGTAGAGTTTTCAGGAAGCTCCTGAGCATTTTATTTTACTACAGTGCTGGAATCTACTGGTTTAATAAGCTGACCCCATCTAGAAGACACATCCCTACAGAACATTTAGCCTGTTTTACATGACACATTAAAACACTGCGATCATACACATAATAGTGGCAGCCGATACAGGCCAGCAGCGTCCATTTCTCCATGTACTGTTCCATGTACTGTACCAGTAGTATATTCATGTTATCCTGCTTCTTGGCCCCATCTGCAGCTTTCTGGATTTGAGCTTTCAAAGACTGAGTCATCCCTTAGACGGCCATCTAATGCAGAGAGGAGAAAAAAGAGCTGTGAGCTTGTCTACATCGCTCCTGAGACTTTGCAAGACATCAACGCCTATGACAAACGGAGCGAGATTTACAGGTCAGTGATGGCGGCCTCCATTACTGTTGTCAAAATATATACCGTATTTTTTGCCGTATAAGACGCACTTTATCTTCCCCAAAACTGGGGGGGAAAAGTTGGTGCGTCTTATACGGCGAATACACATTAAAACCCTGTCCTATCGCGGCGGTCCCTGCGGCCATCAGCGGCCGGGACCCGCGGCTAATACAGGACATCACTAATCGCGGTGATGCCCTGTATTAACCCTTCAGATGCGGCGATCAAAGCTGACCGCCGTGTCTGAAGCGAAAGTGACACTAACCTGGCTGCACCGGCAGGGATCTTACCTGCCTCCTCGGTGTGTGCTCCGTGCCGGGATCCCCTGCATGGCCGGAGCTCTCCTTCGCCATTATCACGTCGTCGCGCACGCCGTCCCGTCATCCAATAGGAGTGATGTGCGTAGCGGCGTGATGGCGGCGACGGAGAGCGAGGATACCGGGCAGCAGAGACATTCCGGAGCGACGGGGATACCCCGGGGACGCGGCAACAGCGATGGAGGGTGACATCATTTTTTTTCCCGTTTCGCCGTAGATTTTTGGGCAAAATGACTGATGTCATTACAAAGTAGAATTGGTGGCGCAAAAAATAAGCCATCATATGGATTTTTAGGTGCAAAATTGAAAGAGTTATGATTTTTTAAAGACAAGGAGAAAAAACGAAAATGCAAAAACGGAAAAAACCTCGGTCCTTAAGGGGTTAAAATTGGGTGTGTCTTATATGCCGGAGCGTCCTATATGGTGAAAAATACGGTACATCATACCCTGACTGCAACAGTTGTAGCCTCATTGCTTCGATTTGAAAACACATAAGCCCTATCTGTTTGGAGATTTCAGGATGATGAAATAAAGTGTTTTTACAGGGAAATGTGAAACTACTTTATTGAAGAAAACTTCTCCAAGCCAACAATTTCTCTGAAAAACCACTTCTGCAATAACTTCCCTAAAACTTCTGCTACAGGCCTTGTGATGAGTTACATTGTGCAATTTGACTCCCTTCTGCACTTTTATGCTGTACTTTTACCTATACACATGGGTCACTAGAGGGATGGATGCCATCAATTTTGGAGGGTATTATGCACAGTAGAGATGAGCGAACTTACAGTAAATTTGATTCGTCACGAACTTCTCGGCTCGGCAGTTGATGACTTTTCCTGCATAAATTAGTTCAGCTTTCAGGTGCTCCGGTGGGCTGGAAAAGGTGGATACAGTCCTAGGAGACTCTTTCCTAGGACTGTATCCACCTTTTCCAGCCCACCGGAGCACTGGAAAGCTGAACTAATTTATGCAGGATAAGTCCTCAACTGCCGAGCCGAGAAGTTAGTGACAAATCGAATTTACTGTAAGTTCGCTCATCTCTAATGCACAGTTTACTGTTATCCTAATCCTTGTTGTTATCATTTGCAGTCTTGGAGTGGTGCTTTACGAACTTACAACTGGAAAACTACCATATCAGGGTAAGTCCTGACTCTTCCCCTCCCTGCTGTACCCCATAAGGATATATTGGACAGGATTCCTCACCAGGACTACCAATATAAACCAGTATCTTTTGCTTTCGTAGACCTGCCAGACACAGAGAATAACCAGACAGTGAATGGAGAACTTCCCAGTTCCTGTCCCCCTGTGCTGAAAGAACTTATCACAAGCTGCCTACAGAGGAATCTAAATGATCGTCCAACAGCAGGAGGTAACTAGTGCCAGACTCACTGTGCTCTTCTCAATATCAAAATCTCCATGGGAAAGCTGTGTTATATTCACAATGTACCTCTTAATGACCACTAATACACCTTTCTGGCAGCTTGGTGCTACTGAACATAGCCTGCTGAAGATTTGAGCCTGCTCTATAGGCTGCAGGTTCTGACTGTATATTACAACTGACAGCTGTCTGCAACTACCAGGACTGGATTTTAATCAGCTCCCAGCAGTTTAAAGGGGTATCCAGGAAAATACTTTTTTATATATATCAACTGGCTCCAGAAAGTTAAACAGATTTGTAAATTATTTCTATTAAAAAATCCTAATCCTTTCAGTACTTATGAGCTTCTGAAGTTAAGGTTGTTCTTTTCTGTCTAAGTGCTCTCTGATGACACGTGTCTCGGGAACCACCCAGTTTAGAAGGGGTTTGCTATGGGGATTTGCTTCTAAACTGGGCGTTTCCCGAGACACGCGTCATCAGAGAGGACAGAAAAGAACAACCTTAACTTCAGAAGCTCATAAGTACTGAAATGATTAAGATTTTTTAATAGAAGTAATTTACAAATCTGTTTAACTTTCTGGAGCCAGTTGATATGTATAAAAAAGTTTTTTCCTGGATAACCCCTTTAACCATTTATATTTAATTATCAATAGTGAATGCAACATGTAGTGAGTGAACCTGCCAAGGGTCCTATTGGCATCCCTGCAACACAATTGTGGGGTGCCAACAGGGCTCAAGTCCTGCAGGAACGTATGGGAACTGAGTTCCTGCACTTTTTTTCACAGCAAGGTCACCGTTCCCATTAGCAGGAGTCCTGCAGGACTAATCCTTGAGTGGAAATCTTGGGTGAGTTCCCACACTTTTTTCCCCAGGACTTGACCCCTAGGTGCCAATTAGTTACCATAGCAGCTGGACGGCTGGAGGCCTTCTGAAGCCTCTCTGTGCTTACGACGGCAGATCTGCTTGTACAGTATCCCCAGACTGTACTAAACGATTGACAATTTTACATTTCACAGTCACATAATAGTATGGCTGTAAACGGTATAAGCAGAATATGCAATCAAATGATTGGTTAAAAAAAATTTATATTTTGCGGTGAAAAAAAGTTATCCCTGCAGCTATAGCCTGTGTGTCTCTGTGTGGGACAAAATACAGGAAGGGTGGGCAGGACAAGCAGGGCTCTGTGCAGGCTCCTGGCTTGTCACTCAGCCTGTTGTGTGAGCCGGGGGCCTCAGTGCAGATAGGAAGAAAAAGGTGGGTCCAGCTCACAGAAAAAATGGTAATTAAAACATAGCTTTTACTAAATCATATTAAAATATGGAAAAAAGAAACAAAAAAAACATAACAAATACATTAAAAACAGCACACCGACGCGTTTCGAGCTTTGGACAAGCTCTTAGTCATGGCAAAGTAACATAAAACAGTGAAGGTTTATATACACTACTAGATAAATGCATGATCACACGTGAATACCTGAGGGTTGCCAGACAGTGGATTCGGCATGTGATGCGAGTTCTGGTCCTCCCAGCTGCACGAGTGCAGTATAAGACCTGGTATGGATGTTCACCATGCAACTGGTGGAGAAGTAGAACTGCGATAGTCAATAGCAACTTACTGCCAGGTATAAACATATTGGCCAATATTACAAATGGATGCTACAAGTGCAATCAACTGCTATGTTCTACCTCCAAATTCATGTCCAATACAAAATATTTGACATCTTCAGCTGCCAATCGCGTGTACTAGATTAAGGGACTGATCAATTGTAACATCGACCATGTAATATACTTAGCCACCTCTAAGGACTGTGCGCTACAATATGTAGGGTGAACAACATGAAAACTGAAACTCCGAGTAGCAGAACATATGAAAAAATATTTCACTATAAAACTCCAAGTACTAGATCCCCCTCCAGTCTCATCAAACATATTCGAGAAGTGCATGCGGGGGATGTATCCTGTATACAAATTACTGGTATAGAAAAAGTTCAACAACCCCACCGCGGAGGGGACTGCGTCCATCTTGTGTTCACACAAGAGGCATTTTGGATATAATCCTTGGACTCCCATGTACCAAGTGGGCTCAACTACCGTAATGATTTAACCCCCCTTAAGGACGGACCCATGACCAGACTCTTTAAAAAAAAAAAAAAACGACATGTATCTCTTTAAATGGTCTTTAAATCTCTTTAGAATGTTTTTTTTATTTTGTGCGGGGCGATTCTGAAATTGTTTTTTCGTGACATATTGTACTTTATATAAGTTGTGCATTTTTGTTGACACATGCAGCATTTTTGTGAAAAACTCCAAAATATTGTGAAAAACTGGAAAATTTCTGGCTTTTTATTTTTTTTATTTTTAATGGTGTATGGTGTACACTGCGCGGTAAAAGTGATGTTATATTTATTCTGTGGGTCAGTACGATTATGGCGATACCCATTTTATATAGCTTTCTATGTTATTTTTCCTTTTCTGAGCAAAATAATTTTTCTGCCATTCTTTTTCCAACAGCCGTAACTTTTTTATTTTTTGTCCGACACCATTGAGTAAGGGCTTATTTTTTGCCGGATGAGCTGTACTTTTTATTGGTATCATTTCTGCAATACGTGCTATCTTTTGATCTTTTTTATTCCGCTATTTGTACCAAAATTGATGAATTTTGCGTTTTTTGTTTTTTTTTACGGTGTTCACTGTGCGGGATAATTTACATTATAGTTTTATAGTACACGTCATTACATTATGCGCTTCAGATGTATTCTTGTCTGGCATGCACATTGTGGTTGGTGTTATGGGTCGAGTACAGCTCACTGATTCCTATATTCCGCTACGTGGCTTACTGATAGTTTTCATTATTTTGCCACTGATATCGGCCCATTACCCACTCACACACAAAAATTTTTTTTCCCCAAGCAACTTACTATTAATGCCCACCCTTTGACAATGTATTACCGTAGTATGACTATGTATTACAGGAACCATCATGAATGTACATGTTAACATCTATAAGATCATACAGTATATGAAATTGCTCTTGCTAGCATTAGTTTTGATCCATATTGATGTTATTTTCCTTATTTACATATGAAGTGTTTTCTAGTATTTAGCATTTTCACTGATAAATGACATTCTTATAATTAAGGTGGCTGTGGAGTGGATATGCCGTTTTCTAATACAGTGGTCCCTCAACATACGATGGTAATCCGTCCCAAATGAACCATTGCTTGTTGAAACCATCGTATGTTGAGGGATCTGTGCAATGTAAAGTATAGGAAGTTGCACTCACCTGTCCCTGCCGCTCCGGACCGTCACCGCTCGTCACCGCTGCCCTGGATGTCACCCTCCATCGCTGTTGCTGCTTCGCCATCATGTCCCCGCCGCTCCGGAACGTCTCTGCTGGCCGGGAACGTCGCTCTCACGTCACTACGCACACCGCTGAGAGGCCATCGCATGTTGAAATTATCGTATGTCGGGGCCATCGTAGGTCGGGGGGGTCAATGTATTGGCCAATATGTTTATGCCTGGCAGTAAGTTGCTATTAACTATCCCAGTTCTACTTCTCCACCAGTTGCATGGTGAACATCCATACCAGGTCTTATACTACACTCATGCAGCTGGGTGGACCGGAACTGTCGTCACACGCCGAATCCACTGTCCGGCACCTCTCAGGTACTCACGTGTGATCGTGCATTTATCTAGTAGCGTATATAAACCTTCACTGTTTTATGTCACTTTGCCATGACTAGGAGCTTGTCCAAAGCTTGAAACGCGTCGGCATGCTGTTTTTAATGCACTTGTTAGGTTTTTGTTTCTTTTTTCCATGTTTTAATATGATTTAGTAAAAGCTATGTTATAATTACCATTTTTTCTGTGAGCTGGACCCCCCTTTTTCTTCCTATTTGCTGTATACGAGAAACATCCCACACCGTCTGGCTCCAGTCTTCATTGCAGTGCCGCACCACAGCCGCAGTCCCTACATGCTGTGTCCATACTGGGTGGTGAGTTGACCTCCGTTTTTCTATTTGTTGCCTCAGTGCAGAGCCCTGCTTGTCCTCAGTACTTTCTGTATTTTGAGACACAGAGACACACAGGCAATAGCTGCAGGAACCATTTAACCAATGTATATTACAAATACACATAAAACGTCATTATCTACATTATATAAAGTGATTTTGCAAATGACAGGTATACTTTAATTACCCCTTTTTCCTATTTTAAGCATATTTTGTATTCCCACATGCAAGAATTACTTATGTTTGGTTACACCACATCCTAGAAAAAATCTATTCAGAAGCTATAAAAAGTCCAATGAACCCACCACAAGTGGTACCAATAAATACTACAGATGATGGCGCAAAAATTAAGCCATCATACAACTCCGTATTTGAAAAAAGAAGGAAGTTATAGGGGTCAGAACATGGCAATTGAATGCATTTTTGTTTTTTTTAAGTAAAAAACAAAACATAATTATATAAATAGGGTATTGCTGTAATCATACTGACATGCTAAATATAGGTAACATCAGTTTTACTGAAAAGTGAACAACATAAAATAATCTCTCAAATTTTGAGAATTGTAATTTTTTTTTCTATTTCAGCCGACAAATATTAGTTTTCTGTTATTAAGTACATTTTATGATAAAGTCCTTAAAAAGTCCAACAAAAAACAAGCCCTTTTGTGGCTTGTTTGAATAATAGTTCTTAGGAGGTGTGGAGTTACAAACATGCCAAAAATTTCTGACAGAAAAGGGGTTCATGTCTGACCCACCATAATATCAAATTTCTTTCCTGAAATAAATTTTTTTTTTATTTTATTTTTTTTGCAACACAATTTAAGGCCCCTTTCACACTACAGTTGGTGCCCGGAAGTGTGACAGCTGCTATTCTTAGCGGGTCCCGGTGGCCTTCATAATAGCAAATGGGACCCATCATTTGCCATTGCTCCCCATTAAGAGAACGGCCGTTAAAGTCAGAAAGAAAAAAAAGTGACTTTGATGGCTGTCCTCGACGGGGAGCAACTGCAGTGTGAAAGTAGCCTTAGGCTGGTGTAGCACACATGGAGAATATGAAAGAAGGTCTATGGGCCCTATAGAATATGCAGCCAACAGATGATAAAAGGGGCTAAAAGTAGTATCCAGTGATTGAGCCCTGCCCACCCAATACCCAGCAGAGTTAGGCTGCGTTTCCACTTGGCTTCTTTTTGGTAATCTGCCACTGCAGTTTTTGAGCCAAAGCCAGAAGTGTATTCAAAAGGAATAGGACATATAAAGGAAGGACCTGCCATTATAGAATCAGTAAACAAGTGCCAATCTAGTAAGTTGCAGAACCCATTGACTTTAACCCCTTAAGGACGAATACAATTTTGACCTTAAAGGCATACTTAGTTAACCCCTTCCCGACCTATGACATACCTGTACGTCATGGGTGGCAAGGTGTTCCCGACCCATGACATACAGGTACGTCATGAACATTTCTGCCGCTGCTCGCGGCATCCCGCAGCGCCCGGAAAGATGGTGGCTATCACTGATAGCCAGCCATCTTACCATGCGACCACGGGGGGTTTCATCCCCCACCCCCCCCCAGCGATCGCTGCTATCAGCTGGTCAAATCTGACTAGCTGATAGCAGCGTTTCGCTATCAGAATACTTAGCAGTGCGGTGTGTGAGTCCCGATCACGGGGATCGGGACACACACCACTCTGCTAAGTGTCCCTGACCCGTCCCCAGGTGTCACTTACCCGTCCATGCGGCGTCCCGAGCGGTCACGGCGCGAGCGGCGTCCTCCAGGCGGTCCCGGCGGCGCTGCGTCCCTGCGGTGAGTTTGCAGCAGCAGTGCGGCATCTTCATTGGCAGCAGTGAGATCGCCGTAAAGCGATCTCACTGCTGCCTCTGGGAGTTTCAAAACTGCAACTCCCAGCATGTCCAGACAGCCTTTGTCTTTCTGGGCATGCTGGGAGTTGTAGTTTTGCAACATCTGGAGGTCCACAGTTTGGAGACCACTGTATAATGGTCTCCAATCTGTGCTCTTCCAGATGTTGCAAAACTACAACTCCCAGCATGCTCAGTCTGTCCAGGCATGCTGGGAGTTGTAGTTCTCTAACATCTGGAAGAGCACAGATTGGAGACCATTATACAGTGGTCTCCAAACTGTGGACCTCCAGATGTTGCAAAACTACAACTCCCAGCATGCCCAGACTGCCCAAGCATGCTGGAAGTTGTAGTTTGGCAACATCTGATCCTTCAGATATTGCCGAACTACAACTTCCAGCATGCCTGGGCAGTCTGGGCATGCTGGGAGTTGTAGTTTTGCAACAACTGGAGGCACACTAGTTGGGAAACATTGTCCGTTTCCTACCTCAGTGCCTCCAGCTGTTGCAATTGTTGCAAAACTATAACTCCCAGCATGCACTGACAGACCATGCATGCTGGGAGTTGTAGTTTTGCAACAGCTGGAGGCACACTGGTTTGGAAACACTAAGTTTGATTGCAAAACACTTGAAAGTTTATTACTTAACTTAGTGTTTCCAAACCAGTGTTCCTCCAGCTGTTGCAAAACTACAACTCCCAGCATGCACGGACAGCCAAAGGGCATGCTCGGAGTTTGCAACAGCTGGATGTTTGCCCCCCGCCCCCAATGTGAATGTACAGGGTACACTCACATGGGCGGAGGTTTACAGTGAGTGCTGCAAGTTTGAGATGGCGCAAATTTTGCGCTGCAGCTCAAACTCCCAGCGGCAAACTTGCTGTGAACCTCTGCCCATGTGACTGTACCCTAAAAACACTACACTAACCTAAAATAAAAAGTAAAAAACACTACATATACACATACCCCTACACAGCCCCCCCTCCCCCCCCAAAAATGAAAAACGTCTGGTACGCTACTGTTTCCAAAACGGAGCCTCCAGCTGTTGCAAAATAATAACTCCCAGTATTGCCGGACAACCATTGACTGTCCAGGCATGCTGGGAGTTTTGCAACAGCTGGAGGCACCCTGTTTGGGAATCATTGGCATAGAATACCCCTATGTCCCCCCCTATGCAAATCCCTAATTCAGGCCTCAAATGCGCATGGCGCTCTCTCACTTTGGAGCCCTGTCGTATTTCAGGGCAACAGTTTTGGGCCACATATGGGGTATCGCCGTACTCGGGAGAAATTGCCTTACTAATTTTGGGGGGCTTTTTCTTCTTTAACCCCTTATGAAAAGGTGAAGTTGGGGTCTACACCAGCATGTTAGTGTAAAAAAATAAATTTTTTACACTGACATGCTGGTGTTGCCATATACTTTGCATTTTCACAAGAGGTAAAAGGGAAAAAAGACACTCTAAATTTTTAATGCAATTTCTCCCGAGTACGGAGATACCTCATATGTGGGCGCAAAGTGCTCTGGGGGCGCACAACAAGGCCCAGAAGGGAGAGTGCACCATGTACATTTGAGGCGATTTGCACAGGGGTGGCTGATTGTTACAGCAGTTCTGACAAACGCAAAACAATAAATATCCATATGTGACCCCATTTTGGAAACTACACCCCTCACGGAATGTAATAAGGGGTGCAGTGAGCATTTACACTCCACTGGCGTATGGCAGATTTTTGGAACAGTGGTCTGTGAAAATGAAAAATAAAAATTTTCATTTGCACAGTCCACCGTTTCAAATATCTGTCAAACGCCAGTGGGGTGTAAATGCTCACTGCACCCCTTATTAAATTCCATGAGGGGTATAGTTTCCAAAATGGGGTCACATGTGGGGGGGTCCACTGTTCTGGCACCATAGGGGCTTCCTAAATGGGACATGCCCCCCAAAAACCCTTTCAGAAAAACTCACTCTCCAAAATCCCATTGTCGCTCCTTCCCTTCTGAGCCCTCTACTGCGCCCGCCGAACACTTTACAGACATATGAGGTATGTGCTTACTCGAGAGAAATTGGGTTACAAATTTTAGGGTGATTTCTCTCCTTTTACCCCTTGTAAAAATTCAAAAATTGGGTCTACAAGAAAATGCGAGTGTAAAAAATGAAGATTTAGAATTTTCTCCTTCACTTTGCTGCTATTCCTGTGAAACACCTAAAGGGTTAAAACACTTACTGAATGTCATTTTGAATACGTTGGGGGGTGCAGTTTTTATAATGGGGTCATTTGTAGGGTATTTCTAATATGAAGATCCTTAAAATCCACTTCCAACCTGAACTGGGCCCTGAAAAATTACGATTTTGAAAATCTTGAGAAAAATTGGAAAATTGCTGCAGAACTTCGAAGCCCTCTGGTGCTCTCCAAAAGTAAAAACATGTCAATTTTTTTATGCAAACATAAAGTAGACATATTGTATATGTGAATCAATATGTAATTTATTTGGAATATCCATTTTCCTTTCAAGCAGAGACTTTCAAAGTTAGAAAAATGCTAAATTTTCAAAATTTTCATGAAATTTTTAGATTTTTTACCAAAAAAGGATGCAAATATCAGTGAAATTTTACCAATAACATAAAGTAGAATATGTCACGAAAAAACAATCTCGGAATCAGAATGATAAGTAAAAGCATCCCAGAGTTATTAATGTTTAAAGTGACAGTGGTCAGATTTTCAAAAAATGCCCAGGTCCTGAAGGTGAAAATGGTCTGGGTCATGAAGGGGTTAAACAGATTTGTAAATTACTTCTATTAAAAAATCTTTACCCTTCCAGTACTTTTTAGTAGCTGTTTGCTACAGAGGAAATTCTTTTTTTTTTTTGGTCTTGTCCACAGTGCTCTCTGCTAACACCTGATGGTGTCAGGTGTCAGCAGAGAGCACTGTGGACAAGACAAGAAAGAAATTAAAAAATAAACGAATTTCCTCTGTAGCATACAGATGCTAAAAAGTACTGGAAGGGTAAAGATTTTTTTATAGAAGTCACTTACAAATCTGTTTAACTTTCTGGCACTAGTTGATTTAAAAAAAATGTTTTCCACCGGAGTACCCCTTTAAGGACCAGGCCAATTTTAGTTTTTGCACTTTCGTTTTTTCCTCCTGCCCTTCATTAAAAATCATAACGCTTTTAATTTTGCACCTACACACCCATATGAGGGCTTGTTTTTTGTGTCACTAATTGTACTTTGTAATGACATCAATCATTTCATAGAATCTATGGCAAAACAAAAATATATATATATATATTTGTGGGGTGAAATTGAAAAAAACTAAACAAAACACCATTTTGTAACTTTTGGGGGTGCCTGTTTCTACACAAATCAAATATCAGTAAAAATTCACCATGTCTTTATTCTGTAGGTCCATACAGTCACAAGGATACCCAATTTATGTAGGTTTTATTTTATTTTACTACTTTTTCCGCATACAGGGCTAATATGCGCCGTTATCTGCAATTTTTATCACTACCATTTTTATTTTGATGGGTCTTTTTGATCACTTTTTATTAGTTTTTTAATGGTATATGACGTGATCAAAAGTGCACAGTTTTGGAATTAGTTTTTTTTTACATGTGCGCCATTGACTGTGCGGTATAACTAACCTTATTATTTTATATATATATATATATATATATATATATATATATATATATATAGTTTAGATATTTCACATTTGATTATGTTTATTTTTTATTAAATTATTTTATTCAATTGGAAAAGGGGGTGATTCAAACTTTTATTAGGGAAGGTTTGGGGTTTGCACTTTTATTATTTATTCATTTATTTATTTATTACTTTTTTTTTCAGTCCCCATAGGGAACTATACCATGCAATCTTCTGATTGCATACACTATTCAATGCTATGCCATAGCATAGCATTGATCAGTGTTATCGGTACTCTGGTGCTCTAGCCTGCATGGCTGGCTGAGAGCAGCAGAAGACCTATCAGACGGCGAGGAGGCAGGTAAAGGCCCTCCCGCCATCCACTCAGCTGATCGGGACCCGCAATGTTGCCGCAGATGTCCTGATCAGGTCCACTGAGCTAACCGGCACCGTTAACCTGCATTTTAGATGCCGCAATCAACTTTGATTGCAGCGTCTAAAGGGTTAATGCCGGGCATCAGCCTGATCGGCGGTCCTGGCTGCCTATAACAATCGGGACCAACTAGGTTTAAATCGCTCTCCGCTCGTGAGAACGGTTTAAACCCTGGTAACGGGACCAGGACGTACAGGTACGCCCTTGGTCCTTAAGTACCAGGACGAAAGGGCGTACCTGCATGCCCTTCATCCTGGACGGGTTAATGAGGTCTGTAGTGGAGATTCGCAGTGAGTTCGCTTGCAAATCCACCATTGTGAAAAGGTCCTTGCACCTTAACCCCTTAAGGACTGAGCCCTTTTTCACCTTAAGGACTTGGCCATTTTTTGCAATTCTGACCACTGTCACTTTAAACATTAATAACTCTGGAATGCTTTTAGTTATCATTCTGATTCAGAGATTATTTTTTCGTGACATATTCTACTTTAACATAGTGGTAAAATTTTGTGGTAACTTGCATCCTTTCTTGGTGAAAAATCCCAAAATTTTATGAAAAATTTGAAAATTTTGCATTTTTCTAACTTTGAAGATTTCTGCTTGTAAGGAAAATGGATATTCCAAATAATTTTTTTTATTCACATATACAATATGTCTACTTTATGTTTGTATCATAAAATTTACGTGTTTTTACTTTTGGAAGACACCAGAGGGCTTCAAAGTTCAGCAGCAATTTTCCAATTTTTCACAAAATTTTGAAACTCGCTTTTTTTCAGGGACCAGTTCAGGTTTGAAGTGGATTTGAAGGGTCTTCATATTAGAAATACCCCATAAATTACCCCATTATAAAAACTGCACCCCCCCCAAAGTATTCAAAATGACATTCAGTAAGTGTTTTAACCCTTTAGGTGTTTCACAGGAATAGCAGCAAAGTGAAGGAGAAAATTCACAATCTTCATTTTTTACACTCGCATGTTTTTGTAGACCCAATTTTTGAATTTTTGCAAGGGGTAAAAAGGAGAAAATTTTTAGTTGTATTTGAAACCCAATTTTTCTTGAGTAAGCACATACCTCATATGTCTATGTTAAATTTTCGGCGGGCGCAGTAGAGGGCTCAGAAGGGGAGCAGCGACAAATGGTTTTTGGGGGGCATGTCACCTTTAGGAAGCCCCTATAAAATTTGAAGCCCAATTTCTCCTGATTCAGAAAATGCCCCATATGGGGGTGAAAAGTGCTCTGCTGGCGCACTACAGGTCTCAGAAGAGAAGGAGTCACATTTGGCTTTTTTGAAGGAAATTTTGCTCTGGGGGCATGCTGCATTTAGGAAGCCCCTATGGTGCCAGGACAGCAAAAAAAAAAACCACATGGCATACCCTTTTGGAAACTAGACCCCTTGGGGAACGTAACAAGGGGTAAAGTGAACCTTAATACCCCACAGGGGTTTCACAACTTTTGCATATGTAAAAAAAAATTTTTTACCTAAAATGCTTGGTTTCCCAAAAAAATTAAATTTTTACAAAGGGTTAAAGCAGAAAATACCCCCCAAAATTTGAAGCCCAATTTCTCCCGATTCAGAAAACACCCCATATGGGGGTGAAAAGTGCTCTGCTGGCACACTACAGGTCTCAGAAGAGAAGGAGTCACATTTGGCTTTTTGAAAGCAAATTTTGCTCTGGGGGCATGCCGCATTTAGGAAGCCCCTATGGTGCCAGAACAGCAAAAAAAAAACACATGGCATACTATTTTGGAAACTAGACCCCTCGGGGAACGTAACAAGGGGTTAAGTGAACCTTAATACCCCACAGGTGTTTCACGACTTTTGCCTATATAAAAAAAAATATTTTTTTTTTACCTAAAATGCCTCTTTTCCCAAAAATGTTACATTTTTAAAAAGGGTAAAAGCAGAAAATACCCCCCAAAATTTGTAACACAATTTCTCCCGAGTACGGCGATACCCCATATGTGACCCTAAACTGTTGCCTTGAAATACGACAGGGCTCCAAAGTGAGAGCGCCATGCGCATTTGAGGCCTAAATTAGGGACTTGCATAGGGGTGGACATGGGGGTATTCTACGCCAGTGATTCCCAAACAGGGGGCCTCCAGCTGTTGTAAAACTCCCAGCATGCCTGGACAATTAGTGGCTATCTGGTAATACTGGGAGTAGTTGTTTTGCAACAGCTGGAGGCTCCGTTTTGGAAACCGTGGCGTACCAGATGTTTTCATTTTTATTGGGGAGGGGAGGGGGGCTGTGTATATGTGTATATGTAGTGTTTTTTTACTTTTTATTGAATTTTTTGTTAGTGTAGTGTTTTTAGGGTACAGTCACACGGGCGGGGATTCACAGTAGTTTCTCGCTGGCAGTTTGAGCTGCGGCAGAAAATTTGCCGCAGCTCAAACTTGCAGCCGGATACTTACTGTAAACCTCCGCCCATGTGAGTGTACCCTGTACATTCACATTGGGGGGGGGGGGAACATCCAGCTGTTGCAAAACTACAACTCCCAGCATGTACGGTCATCAGTGCATGCTGGGAGTTGTAGTTTTGCGACAGCTGGAGGCACACTGGTTGTGAAACACCGAGTTTGGTAACAAACTCAGTGTTTTGCAACCAGTGTGCCTTCAGCTGTTGCAAAAGCTACAACCCCCAGCATGTACGGACAGCGGAAGGGCATGCTGGGTCTTGTAGTTATGCAACAGCTGGAGGCATACTACTTTGGCTGGGGATTGTAGTTATGCAACAGCTGGAGACACACTGGTTTGCTACTTAACTCAGTGTGCCTTCAGCTGTTGCAAAACTACAACTCTCAGCAGTCACCGACAGCCAACGGGCATTCTGGAAGTTGTAGTTATGCAACCAGCAGATGCACCACTACAACTCCCAGCATGCACTTTAGCTGTTTGTGCAAGCTGGGAGTTGTAGTTACACAACAGCTGAAGGTACACTTTTCCATAGAAAAAATGTGCCTCCAGCTGTTGCAAAACTATAAGTCCCAGCATGCCCATAAGGGCATGCTGGGAGTTGTGGTGGTCTGCCTCCTGCTGTTGCATAACTACAGCTCCCAGCATGCCCTTTTTGCATGCTGGGAGCCGTTGCTAAGCAACAGCAGGAGGCTGTCACTCACCTCCAACGATCCACGCCGCGCAGGTCAGTCCCTCGTCGTCGTCGCCGCTGCTCCTGGGGCCCCGATCCCAATATTGACGCCGGGGATCGGGGTCCCCAGCACCCGGGGGTGCATGTCCCGCACCCGCTCACGTCCTCCGGAAGAGGGGCGGAGCGGGTTGCGGGAGTGACACCCGCAGCAGGCGCCCTGATTGGTCGGCCGGGAAACCGGCCGACGAATCAGGGCGATCGTGAGGTGGCACCAGTGCCACCTCACCTCTGCAGGCTCTGGCTGTTCGGGGCCGTCAGAGACGGGCCCGAACAGCCTGTAATTCCGGGTCACCGGGTCACTGGAGACCCGATTGACCTGGAATTTGCCGCAGATCGCTGGACTGAATTGTCCAGCGATCTGCGGCCATCGCTGACATGGGGGGGCATCATGACCCCCCTGGGCGATATGCCCCGATGCCTGCTGAACGATTTCAGCAGGCATCGGGCACCGGCTCCCCTCCAGCTAGCGGCGGGGGGCCGGGAATGGACAGTCCTTAAGGACTCGGAAAAGGGGCCGTTTGAGTACGTCCTGCGTCCTTAAGGGGTTAAGGATGCAGGGTATAAATGTGTGGCCTGTGACTGCTCCCGTACTATGAAACGCAACGAATGGTCCCGGCTGCTATCAAAAAGTATGAAAATCATGTTCCGATTAGCTCCGGGGTGAAATTTATCATGTCCTGATTAGCCCAGCGGACAGACGAAGGGGCACTACCTGCCAATGGCTCATCTGATCAGATGTACAAAAAAAGTGCATAAATATGAATAATCCCCTTCTATCATAAAAGTCTAAATCCCTCCCCTTTTCCCATTTATTAATTAAATTAATGTAAACAATAAAAAAATATGAACATGAGCTTAAATATCTGAATGATTAAAATGCAATGTTAAGTAAACTGCAAGGACAATGGCATAAGCGTAAAAGAATACAATAGTATTTTGGTCACTTCATATACCAGAAAAAAATGTATAAGTGATCAAAAAGTCCCATCAAAAAAAATGGTACCAATAAAAACTACAGATCATGGTGCAAAAAATGAGCCCTTATACATCTCTGTTTATATTAGTAAATATGTTGAGATTTTTCGAAAATATCGGGGACAAGCCCCTTTTCCATGCCCATGCCCCTTTTCTGGTCTTTTAAGTAAAATGGAGAGTTGGATGGTTTTATAGAATTTTTTGGTCCATGCCGGCGCAGACACAATTTGTGGTGCACTGTGCCACATTTTGGTGCACTACCAGACAAAACAGGTGGGGTTTACAATAGTAAATAAGGGTAAATCTGTCATGTTTACCAAAAAGTGCACTACGTAGAAACAAAAGCCACTAAATGTTAAATGATGTATTTTTTTTTTCAAATATTCCCCTACAAATATATATATTTTTTTGTTTCACTGTAGATTTTGTGATAAATTGATTAATGTAACTATAAATTACAATTAGTGGTGCAAAGAGCAAGCCCTTATATGGGTCTGTAGGTGCAAAATTCTAAGCGTAATGGCTATAAGAAGGTAAGGCAGAGAAAAAACGAATGTGAAATTCCAGCATCCTTAAAGGGGTACTTCACTGCCCCAGAGTTCTGTACATTTTGGGTGCCGGCTGTGGGGGTCGTGATGTTACGGCCGCGCACCTCGTGATGTCAAGATACGCCCCCTTAATGCAAGTCTATAGAAGGGGGTGTGGCGGCTGCCATGCCCCCTCCCATAGACTTGCATTGAGGGGGTGTGGTCGTGACATCATGACCCCCACAGCCCGCACCCAGCGTTCGAAACAAAATGTTCTGAATGCCGGGGCAGTGGAGTACCCCTTTAAGGAGTTAAAACAATGCTTTTGTTTTTTTGAGAGGGGCAGAGAATGGTGGTATAGATTAAGAATTAAAAAATAAACTGTACTCGCCCTTCTGCTTTCTCCCAGACTAGCACCACTGCACTCCAGATGTCCCTGTACAATGAGCACATGACACTGCAGCCAATCACCTGCCTCAGTGGTCAAATGTAGTACATTTTAATAGGCTCGATATAGATCTGACAACTCAGTAAAATATAGTGGTAGTTCAAGCAATACAATATTTAGGAAAAGCTAACAAATCTTGGTTTCTCTTCTTTTATCTCTACAGTAATTGTAGATCTACTCATCGCTCATTTGAATCAAAGCGAGTCCTGACGCCAGAATGGGAAATTCCTAGGAGAAATTCATTGAGTTAGGGATAATGAAGAAACCATCACAAGTGACTGTGCAAAGGAACAAACTCACAAAATCATCAATGATCTCTATCTAAAACAAAAGAATACAGTCCGATCTCATAAGCTAAATCTTCAATGTTTTTAATGTGAACAGCCAATCAGATAGCCCGGGCTGACTTCAGCATTTTTCATGTTTGCCACTAGATGGCATCACAACAATAACATAAGCTCCTTGGTATGACATGCTGTGAAGACAGAATCTTATGAGCTGTGTGTATATATATATATATATATATATATATATATAAAAAAACATAAGATAGATTAGGGTGCATTTACATCACGATTTTGCTATACGGTTCCCGTATCTGGTTTTGCATTAAAAAAAATGTATACAATCATATAGCAAACTGTATACATTGACCTCCCATAAAAAATAAACACAAGAAGATGTATCCAGTTGTGTAAGTTTTTGTACTTGTACGGTTTTGTGCATTTTTTTGCCATGCTCAAAACTGCAATCATCCACTATTATATGTGTCCTGTTTTTCTTACCAAGGTTATTTGTGACCTTTATAAAAACCGTATACAGTTTTTATAACATTGTAGTCAATGGAAACCATATTGGGTACACAATTGCATACTGTTTTGTCAGTTTTTGGGGATAAGTTTTCCAAAACAAAATCTCTTTCAAAACAGTATGGCAAAGGCAAAATTGTGATGTGAATGTAGCCTTACATATACAAGAACTATGTGAAACATCTGTCCTGTAGTTATTATAGATTGTCAGAGAACGGAATCACAGAGACAATGACAGACACATGAACCCCATTCTTTTTACCACTCCCCTCATCTGTAAGGAAATCTTTGTGTCCTTCTTTCTTTCAAGGTGAATCCTGACTGGAGCCGATGTGTTGGGGGAATATAAAGAGAATGTATCACCATGTTATTATTTAATTATTATTTTTTTTCAGTGAAATAAAATACTTTATTTGTAAAAAGTGTTGTTACAATGTAGCTCCTAGCTCTGCCACACAGTGCAGCCTTGCCAAACAGTATGCATTAAAGGGGTACTCTGGTGGAAAACTTTTTTTTTTTTTTTTTTTTTTAAATCAACTGGTGCCAGAAAGGTAAACAGATTTGTAAATTACTTCTATTAAAAAATCTTAATCCTTTCAGTACATATTAGCTGCTGAATACTACACAGGAAATTCTTTTCTTTTTGGAACACAGTGCTTTCTGCTGACATCACAAGCACAGTGCTCTCTGCTGACATCGCTGTCCATTTTAGGAACTGTCCAGAAAGCAGCATATGTTTGCTATGGGGATTTTCTCCTACTCTGGACAGTTCTTAATATGGACAGAGATGTCAGCAGAGAGCACTAATAATTTCCTCTGTAGTATTCAGCAGCTAATAAGTACTGAAAGGATTAAGATTTTTTAATAGAAGTAATTTACAAATCTGTTTAACTTTCTGGCACCAGTTGATAAAATAAAAAAATAAAAAAAAGTTTTTCACCGGAGTACCCCTTTAACCCCAGCACATTTTGACCTTAACCCCTTAAGGACCAGGCCCATTTTGGCCTTAAGGACCAGAGCGTTTTTTGCACATCTGACCATTGTCACTTTAAGCATTAATAACTCTGGGATGCTTTTACCTTTCATTCTGATTCCGAGAAAGTTTTTTGGGGACATATTCTACTTAATGTAAATGGTAAAATTTCATCGATACTTGCATCATTTCTTGGTGAAAAATTCCAAAATGTTATGAAAAAATTTAAAATTTTGCATTTTTCTAACTTTGAAGCTCTCTGCTTATCAGGAAAATAGACATTCCAAATAAATTATATATTGATTCACATATACAATATGTCTACTTTATATTTGCATCAAGAAGTTGACATGTTTTTACTTTTGGAAGACACCAGAGGGCTTCAAAGTTCAGCAGCAATTTTCCAATTTTTCCCAAAATTTTCAAAATCTGAATTTTTCAGGGACCAGTTCAGTTTTGAAGTGGATTTGAAGGGCCTTCATATTAGAAATACCCCATAAATGCCCCCATTATAAAAACTGCACCTCTCAAAGTATTCAAAATGACATTTAGTAAGTTTGTTAACCCTTTAGGTGTTTAACAGGAATAGCAGCAAAGTGAAGGAGAAAATTCAAAATCCTCATTTTTAACACTCGCATGTTCTTGTAAACCCAGTTTTTGAATTTTTACAAGGGGTAAACGGAGAGAAATCTTCCTAAAATTTGTAACCCAATTTCTCTCGAGTAAGGAAATACCTCATATGTGTATGTAAAGTATTCGGCGGGCGCAGTAGAGGGCTCAGAAGGGAAGGAGCGACACTGGGATTTTGGAGAGTGAGTTTTTCTGAAATGGTTTTTGGGGGGCATGTCCGATTTAGGAAGCCCCTATGGTGGCAGGACAGCAAAAAAAACACATGGCATACTATTTTGGAAACTACACCCCTCAAGGAACGTAACAAGGGGTACAGTGAGCCTTAACACCCCACAGATGTTTGACGACTTTTTGTTAAAGTTGGATGTGTAAATTAAAAAAAATTTTCACTAAAATGCTGCTTTTCCCCCAAATTTTACATTTTTACAAGGGGTAATAGGAGAAAATGACCCCCAAAAGTATGGAAATACCCCATGTATGGACATCAAGTGCTCTGCTGGCGCACTACAATGCTCAGAAGAGAAGGAGCGCCATTGAGCTTTCGGAGAGTGAATTTGTTTGGAATGGGCCATGTGTGTTTACAAAGCCCCCCGTAGTGCCAGAACAATGGACATGTGACCCCATTTTGGAAACTACACCCCTCACAGAATTTGGGGAAGAAGGGGTGCAGTGAGTATTTACACCCCACTTGCGTTTGACAGATCTTTGTAATAGTGGGCTGTGCAAATGAAAAATAAAATTTTTCATTTTCACGGACCACTGTTCCAAAAATCTGTCAGACACCTGTGGGGCGTAAATGCTCACTGTACCCCTTATTACATTACGTGAGGGGTGTATTTTCCAAAACGGGGTCACATGTGAGGGGGGGGGTCCATTGTTCTGGCACTATGGGGATAGTCCAGAAGGATAGAAGGATAGAATGGGAAACTTTTGGCGTAGGCGTACTTAGCAAAGGCTAGTCGCCCTTCCGCTTCTATTCCCTGTATTGGGGGGGGGGGGGGTTCCATATTGTCTGACCCTAAGTTAATCAACTCTGTATTTAGAGATTTCTACTCCGCCCTTTATTCTGCTCCTTCTAGACCCTGTCAGGGGGAAATTCATTTTTTTCTACAGGACCTATCCCTTCCACAGCTCAGCTGTGCTCAAGCGGAAGTGTTAGATACCCCGTTTACGCTGGAGGAGGTGGCACAGACTATTGAGGATCTTCCCCATGGGAAGACCCCAGGTTTAGATGGGTTAATTGGTGATTGGTATGGGATGAATGAGGAGCGTTTGGCCCCTATACTCCTTAAACTGTTTCACTCGGTGGCTGAGGCTGACTCTCTTCCGGACTCTATGAGGGAGGCGTTGATAGTGGTACTCCCCAATGCTGGGAAGGATCCGTTGCTACCTGATTCCTATAGACCTATCTCCCTATTGAATGCTGATATTAAGATATTTTCTAAAATATTTGCTACTCGCCTATTTGGGGTTATTGGCTCTCTCGTTCATCCTGATGCTGGGTAGGGCTACTGATGTTATCGTGAAATGCCTACAGCTTAATATTGCAGCAGTGGGGGAAGGCTTTCCTACAGGGGTGGTGGATAGTCTAGATATCTATAAAGCTTTTGATTCTGTACTGTGGCCATATCTCTGGGAGGTCTTGGGTGTGTTTGGGTTTGGCCCTAGGTTTTGTGCCTGGGTCTGCTTGTTGTATGATTGCCCCAGGGCTTGTATTTGTACTAACATAGATGTTTCCACCTCCTTTCTCCTGGGCCAGGGGACAAGGCAAGGGTGCCCCCTATCTCCCTTCCTCTTTGTGCTGGCAATTAAGCCCTTGGCAGCGACCATACGCAGAGATCCCACTATCTGTGGCATTCCCAGGGGATCCATTGTGGAGATGGTTTCTCTTCACGCAGATGACACACTAGTCTATTTAGCAGATGCAGGGGGTTCCCTCGTTTCTCTGATTGACCTACTAGATAGGTTTAGTTTTATTTCAGGCTTGCGGGTAAACTGGGTTAAATCCTCTCTCATGGCATTCTCACCTGACATTCCACTTTCCTCTTCTCTCCCAGAGGGGGTACAAGTAGACATGTGCAGAAGAAAAATTTTCATTTTTTTTTTTCGTTTCGTTTTTTCATTTTTTTTTAAATTTTCGGTTCAGTAATATTTTCAGTTTTGATTTTCAGATACATTCGGTATTTGGGTGTCCAGGTTTAATTTTTTTTAGGATACATTCGGTATTCGGGTGTCCGGGGGTTCATTTTTTCGGATACATTCGGTATTCGGGTGTCCGGGGGGGCTAATTTTTTTCGTATACATTCGGTATTCGGGTGTCTGGGTTTGATTTATTTTTTTTGATAAATTCGTATTTGGGTGGGTTTGATTTTTCGTATACATTCAGTATTCGGGTACATTCAGGTAAATCTTTTTTAAGCAGGGGACCATTATCGGGAGTGTGTGCAGGAAAAGAGGGCAGCCGCAGAGATCGGAACATTGGAAGACAGGTAAGACCAATATGATTTTATGTGATTTATATTAATACATAATGTAATGTTGAATGAATGAGTAAATGAATGAATGCTGTATGAATGATTGATGTGTTTGATCGATGTGTTTGATTGTCGGGTGATTTATGTATAACACGATGTTAAACATAAATCACCCGACAATCAAACGCATCGATCAAACTGTTGCAAAACTACAACACCCACCGAGCATGCGGCTTAGTATTAGTACTTAGTATTGCTCCAGACCTTGACAGAGAGCCACATAAGCCCTATTTGAGAACAGCAACATGGAGGAAGAGCAATGAGAAATTAAAGCAATTGCTATGTGTCATCATAATTAATAATGTCGATAATTATAACATTAAAGTCTATAAAATTGAAATGGGAAAATGAAAGTGAAAGGAGATTCATAGTAAGTATATGCTATGGAGATCAAATTCCTACAAACAGCAGTAAATGGGAGGAGAAAAGCAAATAAGGCAGAGAGGAAGGAGGACACAGTTCTCAGACAGAAGAGGCATGTGCTACTACACTTGGACAGGAAGACAGAAAAGGACTGGAAAAATCGAGACTACAGGACTACAGAACTCTTTTTCTCTTCGGCCACAAAGTAACTACCTGTGATAAGGTGAGCTGACTACACACATAAAAGACTGATATTGGTTACATGTATGATATAAGTCTCTATGGAGGTTCTCAGCACTGCAGATACCTGACATGTATGCATTGTTTGCTCTCCTTCAGAAGAAAAACATCTCATAGTAGACACAGCAGTCACCCATCTGTACACAGGTCTTGTTCTTGTGAGTTTCTTGTCAGTACAGAGTAGGTACTAGTTGGCTACAGAGATGCCTTGGTTGCAGCTGTGGAAATGGCTACTTCTGTAATCCTCACTGAAGAAATCCAGTGGGGGATAGAGATTTCTTTTCCAGAAAAATACAAATTAGCTCTTCTCCAAATGGAATAGTAGCCAAACCAAAGTCTCCTATAGTCATGGCATCACCCAAGCTAATCTGTATCTTACTCTGTACTGATGATGTGTGGGAACCCTGAAACAGCTGGCTAGAGCAGTGTTTTCCAACCAAGGTGCCTCCAGCTGTTGCAAAACTACAACTCCCAGCATGCCCAGACAGCCTTTGGCTGTCTGGGCATGCTGGGAGTTGTAGTTTTGCAACAGCTGGAGACACCCTGGTTGGAAAACACTGCTCTAGAGATGAGTGACTGTTCCTTTTGGAGGAGTTGCCGGTTTGTATAGTATAAATATAACATATGATAGTTGTCTTTCTTTTGAAGCAGAAATATACAGTATAAAGTAATGATCATGGGGACAGGAAGGTTTCTGCAACCACAGTCTCCCTATTCACGGTCCAGAACAGAGTGCAAAATCCTCACACTCTTTTACAAAGCTTTCCACAGAGTAGCAGGTCTCCACATCTCCTCCCTCATCTCTGTCTACCATCCTACACATGCTCTCCGCACTGCTTTAGAATGTGATACTGTGGTAGAGGGTGTGAGGTGCAGGGCAGATGGAATTACCCTAGGGGCAGATGGCATTAACCCCTTGTATTCTTGATGACAGGGCGTGGTTTATCCTCAATAACACCCGAAGGTATACCGCTGGATCCTGGGCTAGGCACAGTTAAAATAATGACTCTGACGCCAAGTTACGGACAATGGTAGCTTTACTGAGGGACAGATGGTACAGTCTATACAGTGTAGCCGGACCCACGGAGGTGACCAGTGACTTCAGAGACCTTAAAGGAGTACTCCGGGAGGGGAAAATTGCCCATCATACTGCCGGCAGTAAAAAAATAAAGAGGTACATACCTTCCGTCACTCCCCCGGTGCCTCTGGTAACTGGCTCCTGGTTGCCGGTAGTCGGCAGAGTGACGTTTTCGGCCCTGACACCTGCCGCCGGGGCCGGACACGTTACACTGCTGCTCAGCCTATCGCCGGCCCAAGCGGGACTGCTGCGGCCGGTGATTGGCTGAGTGCAGTATGACTTGCCGACCACCGGCAACCAGGAAGAGGATCGTTGGGAGGCCAAAGCCGGTTACCAGAGGCACCGGGGGAGTGACGGAAGGTATGTACCTCTTTATTTTTTTACTGCCGGCAGTATGACGGGCAATTTTCCTATCCCTGAGTACTCCTAGTACTTGCAGTGGTTTTGGACAATTTAGTGCAGGCCACGTTGACTTGACAATAGATGCCAGTGACTGACTTGACTAGACTGGAGACAGACTAAGCTGTGACTTTAGCTTACTTGCAGACTTGTAACTTGTGGCTGTATACTTGACTTGAGGCCTCTTATAACTCTAGACACACTCTTAGGCTTGACTGCACCTAAGCAAAGACTCAGCAACTAAGAGAGAAAAGAGACTACTCCAAGGGCTTTTATGGTGGAGACTCTGGTGGGGTCCCATTGGTCACCCTTAACCCCTTAAAGGACAACTGTAGTGGAACACTTTTATATATTCCCATGCCCGGGCCTCAAAAACAAACAAAATAATCTTATACATACCTTCCTACGAGCCCCCGTTGGTCCGACACAGGCCTCACGGTCCAGCAGTGCTGACCTCATTCCACTTCCTGGGGACGCCGCAGAGCCATCGGCGTATCACCGGTCGCAGCGATGTCCCGCCCCGGCCAGTGATAGGGTGAGCCCACTGTCATGTAAGGAGCTTTGGCCATTTCGCCGATGGCTCTGCGGCGTCCCCAGGAAGTGGAATGAGGTCAGCACTGCCGGGAGCTCGTAGGAAGATATGTATACGTTTATTTTGTTTGTTTTTGAGGCCCGGGCACGGGAATATATAAAAGTGTTCCACTACAGTTGTCCTTTAAGGACTCAGGGTTTTTCCATTTTTGCACTTTCGTTTTTTCCTTCTTACCTGTATAAAATCATAATTCTTTAAATTTTGCACCTAAAAATCCATTTGATGGCTTATTTTGCGCCACCAATTCTACTTTGTAATGACATTAGTCATTTTACCCAAAAATCTATGGCAAAACGGGAAAAAAATCATTGTGCGACAAAATTGAAGAAAAAACGACAATTTGCAACTTTTGGGGGCTTCCGTTTCTACACAGTACATTTTTCCATAAAGAATGACACCTTCTCTTTATTCTGTAGGTCCATACGATTAAAATGATACCCCACTTATATAGGTTTGATTTTGTTGTACTTCTGAAAAAAATAACTACATGGAAAATGTATACGTTTACGTTTAAAATTGTCATTTTCTGACCCCTATAACTTTTTTATTTTTCCATGTATGGGGCGGTATGAGGGCTGATTTTTTGCGCCGTGATCTGAAGTTTTTAGCAGTACTATTTTTGTATTGATCAGACTTATTGATCGCTTTTTATTTATTTTTTCATGATATAAAAAGGGACCAAAAATACGTTATTTTGGACTTTGGAATTTTTTTGCGCTTACAACCATTGACCGTGCGGTTTAATTTATATATTTTTATAATTTTGACATTTCTGCATGCAGCGATACCACATATGTTTATTTTTATTTACACTTTTTATTGTTTTTTTTTAATGGGAAAAGGGGGGTGATTTGAACTTTTATTAGGGAAGGAGTTAAATGATCTTTATTAACTTATTTTTTTCACTTTTTTTTTGCAGTGTTATAGCTCCCATAGGGGGCTATAACACTGCACACACTGATCTTTCACTTTGATCAATGGTTTCTCATAGGAACCCTCCTCATGTCCTACAGCTGTTCGGGATGCCGCAATTTCACCGTGGTGGTTCTGAACAGTCCTCTGAGCTAACCGTCATTAGTTAGTTAGGTTTCACTTTAGACGCGGCAGTAAACTTTGAACGCCGCGTCTAAAGAGTTAATAGCGCGCGGCACCGTGATCAGTACCGCGCTCTGTTAGGCACGGGTCCCGGGCCGTTGTTAGAGGCCGGGCCGGACCCGTTATGACGTGTCGGGCCCGCGTTATAGAACGGGAGCGGACTCAGCGCGTACAGGTACGCCCTGAGTCCTTGAAGGGTTAAGTCACCTGGTCACGGATACCTCCTGGGTAACACATGACAACTCACATGACAAATGATGATCACATGTTAACCTTTCTTAAAGATACAACATACTTATATGCATAACATAGGGGACAATAGACAATTACAATAGAACAGATGCAGGAGGGGGCCAGGGGACAATGCAGGGAGGCTGCCTAACAGGGCAGCAAGGGTACGGGGTAACAACTCCCGTACTGGGCCACCACAAACTCCCCCTCTTAAACACAGCTGTCCCTGGCACCCAGTCCAAGAGGGTGGACGATTGGAAGTGGCCACTGGGGCCTAGACAGTTCCTGGGGCATTATTGTTGAATGTCCTACACAGGTCTGAATAAAAGGAACTGAGACGAGTCCATGTAGCATTTTTGTGAAAACGTCCATACATGTTCCTTTCAATAACGAGACATAAACATGTGGGATTCATTACCCTTATAACTATATTTTTATCATATTTAATATATTTGAGTCGGATCAGGCTGTCTGAGGCTCTCTACCTGATGCCTTAGCTACTGGGTCCCCTCGGCACTAACCACTTCTCCCCAGAACTCTATACATGTTTTTATATAACATACCAGTGTTACCTTTATATACAGCAACTCTGTCTCTTTACGTGCTTTATTTATATTTTCAGGGGAACCCTCTGGCGAGGAGAGTACCCTGTACACGTGGACAGGAAAAATGTTAGACAGGTGAATTATGGACTGGAAATGTACATGTTAGATACAATCCTAACTAGGCATTTGACTAGCTTATATAAAACATTATGTAAACTGACTGAATTAGACTGTGTGTTATACTGACAACTTTGTACACAGCACTACCATTATTCCTTATGCCTAGTTGGTAATTGTCATAACGGTAAGGTAGTGGCTACACTTCTCCCGATCTGGTCAGGATACCTCCTATATAAATTGCCATGAACAAAAGACACTGTACACTTAAACATTTTTGTACAAACACATTATATACATTTTATAACAGCTCACCATAAACATTATAGTACCCCACCATGTGCATTCACTTGTGCAAAAATATAAATGAAAATATATTACTCTGACAGTATATACATGCTTTTCTAGTATTGCTCCACAGTTCTGGTACGTACTGAGTTCTCTGTAAAGAATCACGGCTAAAAGCCAGGCACATACACTTACGCAAATGTTACAAATAAACTTCTTGACAAGTTCGTCAGGCACTTCTTCTTGAACGCTGCATAACCTGTAACAACAAAAGTACTTCACAAAGCAAAGTTAGTGACAGATAGCAGAATTATCCCTGGTAGACTTCTTCAGCCTGGATATTTACCATCCCAACCTCGCCTTGTCTGACTGTTTCCGAGGCTGGGACATGTAACGGGGGCCACAGGACTGTGCCCCCTCTAATGGACTCAATCGGATGTTCTAGTTCACCCAGGACAAGGTAGACTCGGTAATGGGGGGGCTGATGGTGACCATCATTTGCACCGCAGCAGCTTGCACCACTGGGGGAACAGCAGTTGGTACCTGTTGGGCCGGCCAAACCTCCTCTGCGGGAGTAGGCCGAGGTACTTTGGTTAGTGCCTGCTGGTTAGGCCAAACCTCCTTGACCACAGGAGTAGGCCTGGACACATTCACAGACAATTGTGGTAGATACTTTGGTGCTATGACAGGCACTTCGGGCATGTAGACCTCTTCCTTCTGACTTTAGGTGGCAACAAACCAAAGGGATCTGCGTCCCAGTTGTCTGATGGGAAGTAGGCAAACGGAACTTGAGTTGGATTCTTTGGAGGGGTAACCGCAGCCGCCCACTCTCCTGCCATGCTCTGTACAAGAGTGTACTCCAGGATCTCCCCACTCTCTAGAGAATGCAATGATGGGGGGGAGATAGTCTCTCTGAACTGCCCGACGATTGACCAAGATGATCCCATCATGACGACAGTCCATGAGGGTGCCAAACCCCCACACTTTGTCGAATTTCACGACCGTGGCTCGGCGGCTTTCCAGGGGTGGCTCTCCCTCTCGGGGATGTTCCAGCTTTCTAATGTACAGGGCCTCTAATGTTTTAGTGTCCTGTTGCTGTGCCTGTAGCACCTCATATGGCAGCAGCTTCGGCCCATATCTTTCCACTCTTTGGGCCCTCAACCCTTCTACAATCTCAGCCACCAGGGCTTCTCTTCTGGCCCTCTCGGACTAAGCCGTCAGAACTGGGGGATGGGACTTCCCTGGCAGGGGAAGAAGGTGCTCCCTCATATATTGTATCAGTCCCGGCTCATCGCCAAACAACCACTTAGGTAATGGTGGTGACCGGGGACGTACAGCAGACTTCATGACCTGGGGGTTTGCTCTGGACTAGGGATAGGAGGGATAGAGAAAGCGGGGTACTCGCTTCTGACTCCGCGCTGTGTGGATTTCGGCCCAGTACCCCCATGTCCGGGGGTGAGGGGACAGCCTCACTGGTGACGATCCTCTTGAAGACCTTGGAGTATCCTCCACCGGGGTTGCTGGCCAGATCCTCTGGAGACGGTCAGCAAACTCTTGAAACATGTGTGCTGCGGCGACTTTCCCGGCCTCCTTGTGCTTGCCTGTTCCGCCATGTTTCTACACTTGCTGACTTCTGGCAAACTGAGAGGATCCGGCGGCCCTGCTCCTTTTATGGAAGTGTGTCAGCGGTGCAGTGCTTACTTCCGCTCCCCCCGGATCTTTACAGTTCCACTTTGGCATTGATACAGCAACATGGTTTCCACGCCCAGGGGATGGACGCTGACCAACACGGGACATTTTCGCTCCCTTCTCCGGCACATCTTTAACCCTTGCAGGTACAGGGAACACTTTGTAATGCAACATAGCCTCAGACCTGATCTTGCACATGGTTGACACAGTACTTGAACACTTCACAATGGCAGACAACAGTCTTTTTCACCACCCCCTCTATTTCACCAGCACCTCAGGTAAAACACTTTCCACTGACAGAGTCCTGTACACTTTTATTGGCATCGGCATGCAAATTTCTGACAATACTGGACACAGTTCAGACTGGGGGAGGACTTGTCGCATAAGGTGCACACCCGTATCCTGTTAGTAGAACACCAAAAGTTGTGGTAGAGAGTGTAAGATGCAGGGCAGATGGAATTACCCTAGGGGCAAATGGCATTAACCCCTTGTATTCATGACGCCAGGGCATGGTTTATCCTACATACTACTTGAAGGTATACCGCTGGATCCTGGGCTAGGCAAGGGGGGCAATAATCACCCTTAAGTCACCTGGTCACTGATACCTCCTTGGTAACAACCACAATACCTCAAACCCCCAAACGTGTACCAAATTTCTACATTTTTAAACGTTCCTAAAGACATCTCTTCAAGCAGGCCTATAGCATCCCCACAATTGGTCTCCCCTACTATCACTTCCCTCCTTTTGAGTCCTCTGGGTCTTGAAGACATCAAAAGTTCATTCAGCATTCCCTCCCCCACTCTCTCGCACTTTAGACATTCAGAGATTAGCTAGTGACTGGACCACCTTCCTTAACCCCTTAACGACGCAGGACGTATATTTACGTCCTGCGCCCGCGATATGAAGCGGGATCGCGCCGCGATCCCGCATCATATGGCGTCGGTCCCGGCGCTCATCAACGGCCGGGACCCGCGGCTAATACCACACATCGCCGATCGCGGCGATGTGCGGTATTAACCCTTTAGAAGCGGCGGTCAAAGCTGACCGCCGCTTCTAAAGCAAAAGTGAAAGTGACCCGGCTGCTCAGTCGGGCTGTTCGAGACCGCCACGGTGAAATCGCGGCGTCCCGAACAGCTGACCGGACACCGGGAGGGCCCTTACCTGCCTCCTCGGTGTCCGATCGGCGAATGACTGCTCCGTTCCTGAGATCCAGGCAGGAGCAGTCAAGCGCCGATAACACTGATCACAGGCGTGTTAATACACGCCTGTGATCTGTGTAAAAGATCAGTGTGTGCAGTGTTATAGGTCCCTATGGGACCTATAACACTGCAAAAATAAAGTTTAAAAAAAGTGTTAATAAAGGTCATTTAACCCCTTCCCTAATAAAAGTTTGAATCACCCCCCTTTTCCCATAAAAAAGTTAAAAAAAATTAAAATAAACATATGTGGTATCGCCATGTGCGTAAATGTCCGAACTATAAAAATATATCATTAATTAAACCGCACGGTCAATGGCGTACGTGCAAAAAAATTCCAAAGTCCAAAAAAGCGTATTTTGGTCACTTTTTATACCATTAAAAATGAATAAAAAGTGATCAAAAAGTCCGATCAAAACAAAAATCATACCAATAAAAATTTCAGATCACGGCGCAAAAAATGAGTCCTCATACCGCCCTGTACGTGGAAAAATTAAAAAGTTATAGGGGTCAGAAGATGACATTTTTAAACGTATAAATTTTCCTGCATGTAGTTATGATTTTTTCAAGAAGTGCGACAAAATCAAACCTATATAAGTAGGGTATCATTTTAACCGTATGGACCTACAGAATATTTTACCGAAATATGCACTGCGTAGAAACGGAAGCCCCCAAAAGTTACAAAATGGCGTTTTTTCTTCGATTTTGTCGCACAATTATTTTTTTTTCCGTTTCGCCGTGCATTTTTGGGTAAAATGACTGTCACTGCAAAGTAGAATTGGCGACGCAAAAAATAAGCCATAATATGGAATTTTAGGTGGAAAATTGAAAGGGTTATGATTTTTAAAAGGTAAGGAGGAAAAAACGAAAGTGCAAAAACGGAAAAACCCGGAGTTCTTAAGGGGTTAACTAATCTACCCTATTTATAAAACATGGCTGGACCATTGTAATAAATAAAGGACTTTCTGCCGTTTATCTCTATCCCATTCCTCATAGGCTGTAAGCTCTTTTGAGCAGGGACCTCACTCCTTCTGTTTGAATATTTAGTGTGTAAAATTGCAATGTCTGATACTTGTCTTTATTTGTACCCCCATAATTTTCACAGGTTAGAGCATCCAAATTACTGGCATAAAGCTAATATACATATATCTCTTCCTGTGAGTTTTAATGCCCCAACATTCTCTAAATATCTTCTTGTTGTTAGTGATATATATTAGAAAAAAATATACGGTATCAGAAAACAAATGATAAAATGAGATTTAAAAAAAGTGTCATCTGAGAAATAATATTATGAATGGTGAGAGACTAAAACATTAGACAGAAGCAGAACTATTCAATAAATATAAATGTAGCTATATCAACATTAACAATGCTGTACTTCAAATGGGACATAAAGAATTTATCTTTATGAGAAATGCTGTAGCCACAAAGACAGGAGCACAAAGCACTGCCAAGCCATAGGATTGGTGTATACGTCTGGAAGAATTCCTAATGTATACCTTCAGGGCATAGCTTGGGGTTCAGCCCCTATGGGGAGCTATAACATTGCAAAAAAAAGTGGAAAAAAAAGTTCATAAAGATCATTTAACCCCTTCCCTAATAAAAGTTTGAATCACCCCCCTTTTCCCATTTAAAAAAAAAAAAACTGTGTAAATAAAAATAAACATACCGTATTTATCGGGGTATACCACGCACCGGCCTATAACACGCACCCTCATTTTACCAAGGATACTTGGGTAAAAAAAGTTTTTTACCCAAATATCCATGAAAAAATGAGGGTGCGTGTGTGCGCGTGTATACCCCGATACATCCCCAGGAAAGGCAGGGGGAGAGAGGCCGTCGCTGCCCGCTTCTCTCCCCCTGCCTTTCCTGGGGTCTAGAGCGCTGCTGTCGGCCCTTTTCACCCCCTGGTTATCGGCGCCGCTGCCCGTTCTGTCCCCCTGACTATCGGTGCCGGCGCCGATAGCCAGGGGGAGAGAAGCGGCGCCGACAGCCAGGGGGAGAGAAGGGGCAGCGGCACCCATTGCCGGCGCCGCTGCCCCGTTGCCTCCCCCCATCCCCGGTGGCATAATTACCTGAGTCGGGTCCGCGCTGCTCCAGGCCTCCGTCGCGCGTCCCCGGCGTCATTGCTATGCACGGCGCGGCGCTCTGACGTCATGCGCCGCGCCGTTCAGCGCATAGCAATGACGCCGGGGACGCACGACGGAGGCCTGGAGCAGCGCGGACCGGACTCAGGTAATTATGCCACCGGGGATGGGGGGAGGCAACGGGGCAGCGGTCAAGACCCCAGGAAAGGCAGGGGGAGAGAAGCGGGTGTCACGATGCCGGCTGGCAGGAGGTGGATCCTCTGTGCCAGAGAGGGATTGGCGTGGACCGTGCTAGTGGACCGGTTCTAAGTTACTACTGGTATTCACCAGAGCCCGCCGCAAAGCGGGATGGTCTTGCAGCGGCGGTAGTAACCAGGTCGTATCCACTAGCAACGGCTCAACCTCTCTGACTGCTGAAGATAGGCGCGGTACAAGGGAGTAGACAAGAGCAAGGTCGGACGTAGCAGAAGGTCGGGGCAGGCAGCAAGGATCGTAGTCAGGGGCAACGGCAAGAGGTCTGGAACACAGGCTAGGAACACACAAGGAAACGCTTTCACTGGCACGATGGCAACAAGATCCGGCGAGGGAGTGCAGGGGAAGTGAGGTATATATAGGGAGTGCACAGGTGAACACACTAATTAGAACAACTGCGCCAATCAGGGGCGCAGTGGCCCTTTAAATCGCAGAGACCCGGCGCGCGCGCGCCCTAGGGAGCCAGGTACGGAGTCAGGTACGGGAGCCGGGGTGCGCATCGCGAGCGGGCGCCACCCGCATCGCGAATCGCATCCCGGCTGGAGGCGGTATCGCAGCGCACCCGGTCAGTGGATCTGACCGGGGCGCTGCCGTAGCGAGGATGTTGCGAGCGCTCCGGGGAGGAGCGGGGACCCGGAGCGCTCGGCGTAACAGTCCCCCCCCCCCCTTGGGTCTCCCCCTCTTCTTGGAGCCTGAGAACCTGAGGACCAGACTTTTGTCTAGGATATTGTCCTCAGGTTCCCAGGATCTCTCTTCAGGACCACAACCCTTCCAATCAACCAAAAAAAAAGTTTTCCCTCTGACCTTCTTGGAGGCCAGTATCTCCTTTACGGAGAAGATGTCCGAAGAGCCGGAAACAGGAGTGGGAGAAACAAGTTTGGGAGAGAAACGGTTGATGATGAGTGGTTTAAGAAGAGAGACATGA
Source organism: Hyla sarda (assembly GCF_029499605.1). Classification (NCBI taxonomy): domain Eukaryota; kingdom Metazoa; phylum Chordata; class Amphibia; order Anura; family Hylidae; genus Hyla; species Hyla sarda. The sequence goes on along the minus strand of NC_079194.1, from coordinate 144,572,269 downwards.
AAGGAATTAGGAATACGAAGAGAAGGAGGAAGAAGAAGTTTGTAAGAGACAGGATTAATTTGGCACAGGATTTTGAAAGGACCAAGATAGCGTGGTCCCAATTTGTAGCTGGGGACACGGAAGCGGACATATTTAGCGGAGAGCCATACCTTGTCTCCAGGAGAAAAAATGGGGGGAGCTCTTCTTTTCTTATCGGCAAACTTTTTCAAGCGAGATGAAGCCTGTAAGAGAGAATTTTGGGTCTCTTTCCATATGGTGGAAAGATCACGAGTTATTTCATCCACAGCGGGCAAACCAGAGGGCAAGGGAGTAGGGAGGGGGGGAAGAGGGTGACGGCCGTACACCACGAAAAATGGGGATTTGGAAGAAGATTCAGAGACTCTGAAGTTGTACGAGAATTCGGCCCATGGTAGAAGATCTGCCCAGTCATCCTGGCGGGAGGAAACAAAATGCCGTAAATAGTCACCCAGGACCTGGTTAATTCTTTCTACTTGCCCATTGGATTGAGGATGATAAGCAGAAGAGAAGTTTAATTTAATCTTGAGTTGTTTACAGAGAGCCCTCCAAAATTTTGACACGAATTGGACGCCTCTATCCGAGACGATCTGCGTGGGCAAACCGTGAAGACGAAAAATGTGTACAAAAAATTGTTTTGCCAACTGAGGCGCTGAAGGAAGACCAGGAAGAGGAATAAAATGTGCCATCTTGGAAAATCGATCAACGACCACCCAAACAACAGTGTTGCCACGGGATGGGGGTAAGTCTGTAATAAAGTCCATACCAATCAGAGACCAAGGCTGTTCGGGGACAGGCAGAGGATGAAGGAGACCAGCAGGCTTCTGGCGAGGAGTCTTATCCCGGGCACAGACAGTGCAGGCCCGCACAAAATCAACAACATCCGTCTCCAGAGTCAGCCACCAATAGAAATGAGAGATGAGTTGCAAGGATTTTTTGATGCTCGCATGGCCTGCGAGGTGGGAGGAGTGACCCCATTTGAGGATTCAGCCGTTGGGCAGACTGGAGATAGGAGAGATTCTTGTGATCGGTGTAAATGATAACTGGAAATTTTGATCCCTCCAGCAGATGCCTCCATTCCTCAAGTGCTAATTTAATGGCCAGTAGCTCTCGATCCCCGATGGAGTAGTTCCTCTCCGCCGGAGAGAAGGTCCTAGAAAAAAACCCACAAGTAACAGCATGCCCGGAAGAGTTTTTTTGTAGAAGGACCGCTCCAGCTCCCACTGAGGAGGCATCAACCTCCAATAGGAAGGGTTTAGATGGGTCAGGTCTGGAGAGCACGGGAGCAGAAGAAAAGGCAGACTTGAGCCGTTTAAAAGCGTCTTCCGCTTGAGGAGGCCAGGACTTAGGATTGGCATTCTTCTTGGTTAAAGCCACGATAGGAGCCACAATGGTGGAAAAATGTGGAATAAATTGTCTGTAATAATTGGCGAACCCCAAAAAACGTTGGATAGCATGGAGTCCGGAGGGGCGTGGCCAATCTAAGACGGCAGAGAGTTTATCTGGATCCATTTGTAGTCCCTGGCCAGAGACCAAGTATCCTAGAAAAGGAAGAGATTGACATTCAAACAGACATTTCTCCATTTTGGCATAAAGTTGATTGTCTCGAAGTCTCTGAAGAACCATGCGGACATGCTGGCGGTGTTCTTCTAAGTTGGCAGAAAAAATCAGAATATCGTCCAGATACACAACAACACAGGAATATAAGAGATCACGAAAAATTTCATTAACAAAGTCTTGGAAGACGGCAGGGGCGTTGCACAGGCCAAAGGGCATGACCAGATACTCAAAGTGTCCATCTCTAGTGTTAAATGCAGTTTTCCATTCGTCCCCCTCCCTGATGCGGATGAGATTATAAGCACCTCTTAAGTCCAGTTTGGTAAAGATGTGGGCACCTTGGAGGCGATCAAAGAGTTCAGAGATAAGAGGTAGGGGGTAGCGGTTCTTTACCGTGATTTTATTAAGTCCGCGGTAGTCAATGCAAGGACGTAGGGAGCCATCTTTCTTGGACACAAAGAAAAATCCAGCTCCGGCAGGAGAGGAGGATTTGCGGATAAACCCCTTTTTTAAATTTTCCTGGATGTATTCAGACATAGCAAGAGTCTCTGGGGCGGACAGAGGATAAATTCTGCCCCGGGGTGGAGTAGTGCCCGGGAGGAGGTCAATAGGACAGTCATAAGGCCTGTGAGGAGGTAAAGTCTCAGCTTGTTTTTTGCAAAATACGTCAGCATAGTCCATATAGACCTTAGGGAGACCGGTTACAGGGGGAACCACAGGGTCACGGCAGGGAGTACTGGGAACCGGTTTAAGGCAGTCTTTGAGACAAGAGGTACCCCAGCTCTTGATCTCCCCTGTGGACCAATCAAGGGTTGGGGAATGGCGTTGAAGCCATGGTAGTCCAAGGAGAATTTCGGAAGTGCAATTGGGGAGGACCAAAAACTCAATTTTTTCGTGATGAGGTCCGATGCACATTAGGAGGGGCTCCGTGCGGTAACGTATGGTACAGTCCAATCTTTCATTGTTAACACAATTGATGTAGAGGGGTCTGGCGAGACTGGTCACCGGGATGTTGAACCTGTTGATGAGAGAGGCCAAAATAAAATTTCCTGCAGATCCGGAATCCAAGAAGGCCATAGTAGAGAAGGAGAAGGTAGAGGCAGATATCCGCACAGGCACAGTAAGACGTGGAGAAGCAGAGTTGACATCAAGGACTGTCTCACCTTTGTGCGGAGTCTGCGTACGTCTTTCCAGGCGGGGAGGACGGATAGGACAATCCTTCAGGAAGTGTTCGGTACCGGCAAAGTACAGGCAAAGATTCTCCATGCGGCGTCGTGTCCTCTCTTGAGGTGTCAAGCGAGACCGGTCAACTTGCATAGCCTCCACGGCGGAAGGCACAGGAACGGATTGCAGAGGACCAGAGGAGAGAGGAGCCGGGGAGAAAAAACGCCTCGTGCGAACAAAGTCCATATCCTGGCGGAGCTCCTGACGCCTTTCGGAAAAACGCATGTCAATGCGAGTGGCTAGATGAATGAGTTCATGTAGGTTAGCAGGAATTTCTCGTGCGGCCAGAACATCTTTAATGTTGCTGGATAGGCCTTTTTTAAAGGTCGCGCAGAGGGCCTCATTATTCCAGGATAGTTCGGAAGCAAGAGTACGGAATTGTATGGCGTACTCGCCAACGGAAGAATTACCCTGGACCAGGTTCAGTAGGGCAGTCTCAGCAGAAGAGGCTCGGGCAGGTTCCTCAAAGACACTTCGAATTTCCGAGAAGAAGGAGTGTACAGAGGCAGTGACGGGGTCATTGCGGTCCCAGAGCGGTGTGGCCCATGACAGAGCTTTCCCAGAGAGAAGGCTGACTACGAAAGCCACCTTAGACCTTTCAGTAGGAAACTGGTCCGACATCATCTCCAAGTGCAGGGAACATTGTGAAAGAAAGCCACGGCAAAACTTAGAGTCCCCATCAAATTTATCCGGCAAGGATAGTCGTAGGCCGGAAGCGGCCACTCGCTGCGGAGGAGGTGCAGGAGCTGGCGGAGGAGATGATTGCTGAAGCTGTGGTAGTAGCTGCTGTAGCATCACGGTCAGTTGAGACAGCTGATGGCCTTGTTGCGCTATCTGTTGTGACTGCTGGGCGACCACCGTGGTGAGGTCGGCGACAACTGGCAAAGGAACTTCAGCGGGATCCATGGCCGGATCTACTGTCACGATGCCGGCTGGCAGGAGGTGGATCCTCTGTGCCAGAGAGGGATTGGCGTGGACCGTGCTAGTGGACCGGTTCTAAGTTACTACTGGTATTCACCAGAGCCCGCCGCAAAGCGGGATGGTCTTGCAGCGGCGGTAGTAACCAGGTCGTATCCACTAGCAACGGCTCAACCTCTCTGACTGCTGAAGATAGGCGCGGTACAAGGGAGTAGACAAGAGCAAGGTCGGACGTAGCAGAAGGTCGGGGCAGGCAGCAAGGATCGTAGTCAGGGGCAACGGCAAGAGGTCTGGAACACAGGCTAGGAACACACAAGGAAACGCTTTCACTGGCACGATGGCAACAAGATCCGGCGAGGGAGTGCAGGGGAAGTGAGGTATATATAGGGAGTGCACAGGTGAACACACTAATTAGAACAACTGCGCCAATCAGGGGCGCAGTGGCCCTTTAAATCGCAGAGACCCGGCGCGCGCGCGCCCTAGCCTCATATGTGGAAAAATAAAAAAGTGATAGGGGTCAGACGATGACAATTTTAAAGGTATACATTTTTCTATGGGTATCATTTTAACCTTATAGAATAAAGATAAGGTGTTATTTTTACAGAAAAATGTACTGTGTAGAAACGGAAGCCCCCAAAAGTTACAAAATGGCGTTTTTTCTTCAATTTTGTCGCACTACGATTTTTTTTTCAGTTTCGCCGTAGATTTTTGGGTAAAATGACTAATGTCATTTCAAAGTAGAATTGGTGGTGCAAAAAATAAGCCATCATATAGATTTTTAGGTGCAAAATTGAAAGGGTTGTGATTTTTAAAGGGTAAGGAGGAAAAAACGAAAGTGCAAAAATGGAAAAAACGCTCAGTCCTTAAAAGGGTACTCCCGTGGAAAACTTTTTTTTTTAACCAACTCGTGCCAGAAAGTTAAACAGATTTGTAAATCACTTCTATTAAAAAATCTTAATCCTTCCAGTACTTATCAGCTGCTGTATACTAAAGAGAAATCCAAAAAAGAAATGCATTTCCTCTGATGTCATGACCACAGTGCTCTCTGCTGACCTCCTGTTCTGGACAGTTCTGACCTCCTGCTCTGGAAAGTTCCTAAATTGGACAGCAGAGGTCAGCAGAGAGCACTGTGGTCATGACATCAGAGGAAATGCATTTCTTTTTTGGATTTCTCTTTAGTATACAGCCCCTAAAAAGTACTGGAAGGATTAAGATGTTTTAATAGAAGTGATTTACAAATCTGTTTAACTTTCTGGCACCAGTTGATTTAAAAAAAAAAAAAAGTTTTCCACGGGAGTACCCCTTTAAGGGGTTAAGAGCTTCACAACTGCTGGAGAGCCACAGGCCAGTAGGGTATGCTGGGAGGTGCTGTTTTACAAAAGCTGGGGAGCCAAGGACAAAATGTTTAAGCATGCTGATGGATGACATTTTAGACATAGTTGGACATAGACATAGTATGGACATAGTTTTAGATTAGCTAGGGAGTAATCTGGGGACACATTTTCTTTATTCTCATTTTTCAATGGTTTTAAGAATAGACAAAAACAAAAACACAGGCACTTTCAGCCAAGAACATACGGTGGCCACATTTTCTTTATGTAAACAGATCATCTTCTCAGATCCTGTTAACAGCTGATGTTCTTTTTCCTCTGTCTTTAGCACCTTGAAGAATTATGGAGGTGGTTAAAAACATTTTTACAGTTGCAAAAGTGATCTATGATCAGTGTGACCAGGCTCAGTCCAATAAGAAACGCTGTTATCGTCTGAAGAAGAGAATTGAGTTGCTCCTGATTCCAACTGAGAAACTAAAAAATGACCCAGAAAAATCCAAAGAACTGGAAACTACTTTGTCTGCCCTGTTGTCAAACCTGGAAAATGCTAAAATCTGGGTGATAAAGTACTCCAAACAAGGGTGGTGGCAAAACTTCCTCCAGGCTGGGGGCATACAGAGCAAGTACATTCACATCAGTGACCAGCTGAGTGACACAGCACAGACTCTCCAGCTTCTGATTCAGGTGGAACACAGACCAGATTTTCTTAGATACTTCAATGATGAAATCCTGAGGAAGCAGAATCTGAAAGACATTGAAGAGGACCTGGAAAAGCTGATGCCTCTTATAGAGAGTAAGTTTTCCTACTACAGTTCACAGCACAGGGTTTGGCCTGATGTGAGACTTTGGCTTGATGTCAGATGCCAATGAAAGTATCTTCTGAAGTTGGTTTATTTTCATCTACTTTTTTTTTTTTTCTTTTTTAAAGAACTTGTCAACTGATTTTGGGACACTATATCACCACTGCAAAACTGCTTATATTAAGTCCAGCCGCTCCTGCAATGTAATACACTTTGTCATTTTACTTACCGTAGTGGAGTCCTAGTAAAATGACAAATTGTATTACACTGCATACAAAGCAGTTTGGACACTAAAGTAGCTGCATAAAGACTTGCTGATGAATTAGTTTCCCCAAACCAGCCAACAGGTTCTCTTTAAATAACTTTAAGGTCCTCTTCTGGGTGACTATTGGAAGTTGGTGCAACGCTTGGTCTCGGGTGCCCTGGGTATCTCAGTCCCGCTGGACCCCCAAATATACCTTCTCTACCTTTCCTATCCTGCCCTCTCTAAGAAACCATTCAAACTTTTCATGCACATTGCCCTGGCCGCCGAAACTCCAATTGCTAAATGTTGGAAACGAACCCTTCCCCCCTCTGTGTCTGATCTACTGGCACGCATACGAGAGATCCGTTCCTTGGAGTACCTTACGGCCTTGTTGAATAACACTATCCCCTCCTTTCTCTCGGTTTGGGAACCTTGAGATCGTTTCTCTGACAGACAACCGCCTTGACCTGTCGAGTTTGTCTCCCTCCCTACTTCTTTTCTCCCCATTTCTTTTTCTTCTTTCTCCTGTTCTGTGTCCTTTGTTTTGTTCGGTGTTCGTCTCTGTGGTTCTTAAGTGTTTTTCCCCTCCCTATCCCTCCCCCTGTTGTTGTTTGTGTTGCCCTCTGGGCTCGGTAAATTATTGTTTTCATATACAGGAATGTGCCTTATGTTGACTGTCTAGCTATCGAATTGTCAGTTTGTTGGTATGTCATAGTGGCTTGTAGCTAGCCTTCAGTTTATCCCATCCTGTATCCTTGCAGGCATCGCCTGTGTTGCTATGATTGCTTTTCATTTTCTTTGATTTATATGTTTGAAAATTTCAATAAAAATTTACACTTAAAATTTTTTTTAAAAAAATAAAGGACACAGCAGTGTGACAGCCATCGGGGGGACCTGGGGTGAATAGCTGGAGAAAAAATACTGCTTGTGCTGTCTTTTTTTCCTGCTACAAAAAAACGGAGCCCGAAGGACCTCATTATTGGGACCAGTTATTGGCCATTGTGCTCCGTCCCGATAACGGATGTTAAAGACTGGAAAAAAAAGAGCCTAACGGCCGTTTAGGCCCAGGGCACGATGGCAGTGTGAAAGTTACCTAAGCTTCTGATCTCACAATGACAACACAGATGGATGTCACATCAAATTCTGTTCAAAACTTAGGTCCAAAGTAGTTCTGGACTGAAAAACTGGCATTAATGTGGGCAGTCAGCCACTTAACACCTATAAATAACTTTGGTCCACCGATCCCACGCAGCAACAAATACCAAGAGATGACACACATCAGTAAAATGTAGCTGCCTATCCTCAGTAGAGATGGTTTGAGACATTGGGCCTTATTTACTAAGGCTTTTCCAAGTAGATTTCATAGGGTTTCTGTGTTGCATATGTCATCTGCCAGCATTTCTGACAAAAAAATAAAAAAACCCTACTAGCTATTCACTTTACAAAAAAAAAAAATCCTTCAAAGGGACCTGGTTATCAGGGAAAAGGGGTATGTCTTAAAAAAATAGATTTTTTTAAAGAAACCTACAAATTTACTAATGTTTCCACATAAAATATAATTTAAGCTCTGGAAAACCTGACAATTGTAGACCTGAATGATATACTAAATGAATAAAAAAAACAACTTTGCTGGACCACAACCCCAGTTTATCACCGGAATCACTGATATACATTGAGGTCTAAATACTAAACATTTATTTTATGCAGGAGAAATGACATCTCTAAGTGACAAGGTTGATTCGGTGAAAGTAGACCTACAGAAGTTGTGTAAGTATTGCAGAAGTTATCATGAGCAGGAATTTCACATGAGCAAAACAAAAACACCCAGCATGCTGTCTCTTAGGTTGGAGAGTGACTGTATACATTAGGTGATCATCATATGGCTGCAGATAACATCCAATGGTTGTGTAGTACAACTCTGAGGCTTGGGAGCTCAACATATAGCACATGCTGCCAGATTTGCAATGCAGATGTGGATCAAAGTATCCTTGTAAGGTTGGGTTCAAATCAAGTTTCTGTGTCCTGTTGAAATATCCAGTTTTTTTTCCCCAAGGTTAAAAAAAATAAATAAAAATACAGCAGGATGTTGAAACCTGTTGCCAATGAATTATATTTGACAAAATAAGGATCTGTCTGGATTCTGGATTCTGATTCCATCTGTAGTGGGCGCCGGAAAACAAGTTGGCTTTAGGACCACTTGGAAACGTGCCATTTCCAATAGACTACAATGCACTTCCGAGCACAGCATGTTGTTTCTGGGGTCTCGGTCTGGGGTTTGGAATTTTTGTGGTGGACGTTTATCCTTATTGCAGATTGTGCTAGAAATTTTCTGTAGTGCAAATGGTGCGGCAGTGTGAATGGTGCAGCAGAATCCCAATATAAACAGTTGGTAGTTGCTGCACTGTATTTTTTGCAGTGGAGTAGAATTCCGCTCGATACATATGTAGTTTGAATGGGCCCTAGAATGACAGAAAAAAGGAACATAAATAACATAAAAAAAAACGCTGGACATTTTAAACTTGATGTAAGCCTAGCCTAAGGTTAATGTTTTGCCAAGATGTACAACATTTAAAAAGTTTTTGAATCTGACAGTGCTCATTTAAGGACACAATTTTCATTTTTGCGTTTTTCCTCCTCCTCTTTTAACCCCTTAAGGACATGCGCCGTAAATGTACGGTGCTGCTTAGCACACAACGCTGTACATTTATGGCGCGGCTGTGACGCGAGCGCAGGAGCTGAGCTTGCTTCATTCATGGCGTTCACGGCGGCTATCAGCCGCCGTGGACCCACCGGTAATAGCAGACATCAGCGATCGCACTGATGTCTGCCATTAACCCCTATGTTGCCGTGATCAATACAGATCACAGCATTTGCGGCATTTCAAATGGCTGATCTGATCGCCCGCAGCACTGCCGCGGGAATCAGATCAGCCAAGATGGCGGACGGAGGTCCCCCCCACCTGCCTCCGTCCATCTCCTGGGGTCTTCTGCACTGATCTGCCTTCCAGGATCGCCGATAATACTGATCAGTGCTATGCCCTATGCATAGCGCTGAACAATATTAGCAATCTGATGATTGCTATAAATAGACCCCTATGGGGACATAAAAAGTGTAAAATAAATGGGAAAAAAAGTTTTCAAAAAAGTGAAAAAGCCCCTCCCCCAATTAAGTTTTAAATCACCCCTGTTCCCCATATTAACCCCTTAATGACGCAGGATGTAAATGTACGTCCTGGTGCGGTGGTACTTAACGCACCAGGACGTACATTTACGTCCTGTACATGACCGCGAGCATCGGAGCGATGCTCAAGTCATGTGCCGCAGGTCCCAGCCAGGGACCTTCCGGTAATCGCGGACATCCACGATCGTGCGGATGTTCGCCATTAACCCCTCAGAAGCTGTGATCAATACAGATCACGGCATATGCGGTAGTACGGCACTTAATGTGGATGATCGGATCGCCCGCAGCGCTGCCATGGGGACTTGATCATCCATAATGGCGGATGGAGGTCACCTCACCTGCCTCCGTTCGTCTCCCGGCATCTCCTGCTCTGGTCTGAGATCAAGCAGACCAGAGCAGAAGATCACCGATAATACTGATCAGTGCTATGCCCTATGTATAGTACTGAACAGTATTAGGCTAGGTTCACACTACGGAATTTCCTCCTGCATTTCCGCTTTGAAATTGCAGGCAGAACTTCCACTTGCTAAAATGTATAATGTAGTGAATGGGTTTCCGTTCACATTCTTCCGGCAGAAATACTTGCGGAATACATTGCAGTCTATTGGAGACTGCAGTGTCCGCACGGTCCTAGCACCGATTGATTCAGTGGGCGCTGGAGATATTTCTGCCTGGAGATTCTGCAGTGTGAACCTAGCCTTAGTAAACAAATTATTACTATAAATAGTCCCCTATGGGCACTATTAAAGTGTAAAAATAAAAAAATATAAAAAAATATAAAAAAAGTAAAAAAAAATTAAAAATCCCCTCCCCCAATAAAAATGTAAGGTGTCCCTTTCCCCCCCATTTTATGCCCAAAAAGTGTAATTTTTTTTTTAATAAACATATTTGGTATCGCTGCATGCATAAATATCTGAACTATTAAAATATAATGTTAATGATCCCGTACAGTGAACAGTGTGAAATTGCTTTTTTATAGCATTTTATTCCCCAAACAATTTATTTAAAAATGGATTAAGTTTTCCAAAATCAAAGGTGGTATCAATAAAAAGTACAGATAATGGCGCAAAAATGAGACCTCATACCACCGCTTATACGAAAAAATTAAAAAATTATAGGTCAGCAAAATAGAGGGGTTTTAAAATTTATCTGGTTAAAAAGTCTGCAATTTTTGTAAAGCGGTACAATAATAGAAAAGTATGTAATCATGGGTATCATTTTAATTGTATTGACCCACAGAATAAAGAAAACATGTCTATTTTACCATAGAGTGTACAGCGTGAAAAAAATGATGTCATTACAAAGGACAACTGGTCGCGCAAAAACAAGCCCTCATACTAGTCTGTAGATGAAAATATAAAAGAGTTATGTCCTTAAGGCCCAAATGGGCTGAGTCCTTAAGGGGTTAAAAGGATACCTCTGGAATGTACAAATTATCCCCTATCCTAAGTATAGGGGATAAGTGTTAGATCGCAGAGGGTCCAACCGCTGGGGCCCCCAGCAATCTCCTGAACGAGGAGCACGGCTCCATGCCTGAACGGGCATTTACCACCGCCGGAAGTGACACGCCCCCTCCATACAGTTCTATGACAGAGCCGATGCTGTGGTCAGAAACACTTGTTTCATGCAGGGAGATCGTGGGGAGTCCAGCGGTCGGACTCCCCGTGATCTAACACTTATCCCCTATCTTTAGGATAGGGGATAATTTGTACATCTCCTTTAATACACAAAAGCTTAAAAAACTATAAATAAACATATTTGGTATTATCGCGTGCGTAAATGTCCGAACTATAAAAATATAATGTTAATGATCCCCTACGGCGTAAAAATAAATTAAAAAAAGTCAAAAATTTCAGCTTTTTTGTCACATCAAGCTGCAAATTTTTTTTTATAAAAAGCAATCAAAAAGGCATTTATACGCAAAAGTAGTACTAAAACAAACTACTGACAATGTTCACACATCCCTGAATATGCAAAAATAAGAACGTCAGAGATGGTCAAAATAGGACAATTCTAAACATACTGATTTTGTAAAAAAAAAAAGTTTTAGATTTTTTTTAAAGCAGTACAATAATAGAAATGTAAGTAACCATGGGTATCATTTTACTTGTATTGACACAAAAAATAAAGAAAACATGTAATTTTTACCGTAAAGTGTACAGCGCGAAAACGAACCTCTCCCCCCCTCCCCCCCCCAATTTCCAAAATTATGATTTCCGTTTAAATTTCCTCACACAAAAAATAATTTACCATACATTTTAGGGTAAAATAATAAAATAAAATTGTATGTGTCCTTAAAGGGGTACTCTGCTATTCGACATCTTATCTCCTATCCAAAGGATAGGGGATAAGATGTCAGATAGTGGGGGGCCCACAGCTGGGGACCCCCGCGATCCCCCTACAGCAGCCCGGTACCTCAGCAGAGCCCAGAGCTAAGTTTTCTCCAAGGCTGATGACGGGCGGTGCAAGGGACTGAGCAGTGTGACATCACGTCCCCCCCCCTCAATGCAAGTCTATGGAAGGGGTGTCACCTCCCCTCCCATAGACTTGTATTGAGGGGCCTGGGCATGACGTTACGATGCCCCGTCCCCTGCACCGCCCATCATCAGCCTCGGAGAAAACTTAGCTCCGGGCTGCTGCAGGGGGATAGCGGGGGTTCCCAGCGGAGGGCCCCCTGCGATCAGACATAAGATGTCTAACAGCGGAGTACCCCTTTAAAGTCAAAATGGGCTGTCTCCAATTATTATTTGTGAGTGGAAATTGATTTAAAAAAACTGCACAGCTTTTGAGGGGTTTGGTTTTTATGCAGTGCATATTATGGTAAACAATTTTATTCTGTAGGTCAATGCAATTAAAATGATACCCAATTTATATAGTTTTTCTATTATTGTACTACTGTACTTCTAAAAATGCTAACTTTTTAAATAAAATTGGTATGCATAAAATTGCCCTTTACTTTAAATTTTTTCATATACAGGGATGAAGGCTCATATTGTGTGCCATGATCTGTACCATTTATGTTTTGATGGGACTTTTTGATAGTCTCAATAATCAGTATTTCTGGTTTTTGGCATTTTTTTTTACATTTACAGCATTTAGGTTAGGGAGCATACACATATTTTAATAGTTTAGACAATTATGCACAAGGCGATACTAAATATGTTTTTATTGTGAAATAGAAAAATAAGGGTGATTTTATTTTTTTAAAAGGGGAGGGGGTTTCATATAATTTTACAAACATTTTCCTATTTTTTATTTTACACTTTTTAATTCCCCATAGAGGACTTTTATATGTAGTCATATGCATCTCTATAGATGGAAATGCATTTCTTAGTCGACTCTGCCAATAGAATGAATTTCCACAACGGAAACATCTGCCATTGAAATTCAGCCATTTGCACGGTGAAGCATTGAAAACAATGGGACTCTGCTGCAACGGAATTTCCGAGTGGAATTTTTCTGCCAGATTCTGCTTGAAAATTCCGTCATGTGAAGGAAATCAAAGGCTAAGTTTCCACTTGGAATTTTGTACTGCGTTTTTTTGTGCAAAAAAAAACGCCAATGCGTCTTTGCATTTGAATTGAAATTGCATTTTTAGCCCCGGTTTTTTTTCAAAATTTTTTGGTACCAAACAAAAAAAAAAAAGGATGCAGTAGGGATGGGAAAAAAAATTATTTTACATTTTTTTTATAACGAAAATTTTTTTAATTTAAAATTCATTTATGTGAGCGGGCAGGGAACTAAAAATGTAGCTGACAATAATAAAAATGTAGAAAGGGGCCATTTAAATGTAAAAATAATATTTTTTATTATTTTATTTTTATTAGTAATGTATTTTAATAATGTGTTTAATAAAGTGTGTGTATGTGTGTTTCCCTTTTCTTATCTATTTTTTTTTTAGGTAATACTACTACACCCAGCATGGAACAGACTGTTCCATGACTGGAGTAGTAGTACCTGTACTAAAAGACAGATCGCCCCGGATGTCACTCCCGACACCCGATATGATCGTCCTATCTATTGCAGAGATGCAGAGCTGCTCTATACAGCGCTCGCATCTCTGCTCTGTACTCTGGACGGCCAGTGACGTGAATAGAAATTCACCTCACTCATTCATATTTTCTGCCAAGAGTGGTTATTGGCCGGATGGTTGCAGCCAATCCCCCCTCTCGGGAAATATGAATGAGTGAGGTGAATTCTATTCATATTACTGCCCACCGAAGTACAGAACAGAGATGCGAGCGCTGTAGAGAGCCGCTCCGCATATCTGCAATAAATAGGACGATTGCATCAAGTGTCAGGAGTGACACCCGCTGTGATCTGTCCTTGACTGCAGGTACTTCTACTCCCAACATGGAGCACACTCTGCTCCATGCTGGGAGCTGTAGTACCTGCATTAACCCCTTAATGACCAAGCCCATTTTCACCTTAAGGACAAGGCCAATTTTATTTTCGCGTTTTCGTTTTTTCCTCCTCGCCTTCTAAAATCCATAACTCTTTTATATTTCCATCCACAGACCCATATAAGGGCTTGTTTTTTGCATGACTAATTGTACTTTGTAATGAAACATCTCATTTTACCATAAAATGTACAGCGAACCCCAAAAAATATTTTTTTAGGGAGGAAAATTAAATGAAAACCAAAATTTTGAACATTTTGGAGGGTTACGTTTTCACACTGTACAATTTATGGTAAAAATTACATGTGTTCTTTATTCTGTGGGTCAATACAATTAAAATGATACCCATGGCTAGATACTTTTATATTTTTGTACCGCTTAAAAAAAAATCTAAAACTTTTTGTACAAAATCAGTAATCTAAAATTGCCCTATTTTGACCACCTATAACTTTTATTTTTCTGTATATAGGGCGGTATGAGGGCTCATTTTTTGCGCCGTCATCTGTACTTTTTTTAGATACCTCATTTGTATATATAAAACTTTTAGATCATTTTTTATTAATTTTTTTTAATAAAATGTGACAAAAAAAGCAACATTTTTGGACTCTATTTTTTATGTTTACGCCATTCACTGTACGGGATCATTAACATTATATTTTGATAGTTCGGACATTTACGCACGCGGAGATACCAAATACGTTTATTAAAAAAAATATTTTACGCTTTTTGGGGGGTAAAATGGGAAAAACTGACAATTTTCATTTTTATTGGGGGAGGGGATTTTTCGCTTTTTTTTTTTACTTTTTACTTTTAAATTTTTCAACTTTTTTTTACACTTTTTATGTCCCCATAGGGGACTATCTATAGCAATCCTTTGATTGCTAATACTGTGCAGTGCTATGTATAGGACGCAGCACTGCTCAGTATTATCGGTGATCTTCTGCTCTGGTCTGCTCGATCGCAGACCAGAGCAGAAGACCCCGGGAGACGGCCGGAGCAAGGTGAGGGGACCTCCGGCTGCCATGCTGGATTATCGGATTGCCGCGGTAACGCTGCGGGCGATCCGATCATCCAATCCAAGTACCGCAATGCCGCAGATGCGCGATCACGGATGTTGGCCATTACGAACCTGCCTGTCATACACAGGACGTAAATGTACGTCCTGGTGCGGGAAGTCCCGCCAAGCCAGGACGTACATTTACGTCCGTGGTCGTGAAGGGGTTAATAGACAGATCATAGCGAATGTCCCTTCTGACACCTGTTGCGATCTGGCTATTAATGCAGGTTCTAGTACCTGCAGTTAAGGAAAGATCGCAATGGGTGTAACTTCTGACACCCGCTGTGATCATCCTGTATAATGTATAGATGCGGGCGACTGCTCTTCTATGGTCTCCTGCATTGAGGTATATATACACATATTCATATTTCCCACAAAGAGTTGTGATTAGCTGGAACCATCTGGCCAATCACAGCTCTCTGCGGGAAATATGAATAGGTGTATATATACGGCAGTGCAGGGGACCATAGAAGAGCGGCCGTCTGCCTGCCTGCATCTATACATTATACAGGAGGATCACAATGGATGTCAGAAGTGACACCCGAGGCGATCTGTCAATTAGTACATGTACTACTACTCCCATCATGGAACAGTGTGTTCCGTGCTGGGAGTAGTAGTACTACCTAAAAAAAATTTAGAAAAAAAAAAAAAAAAGTCAAAAACACACACACTTTATTTAACACATTATTAAAATTCATTATTAATAAAAAGTTTAACAAAATTAATTATGAAAAATATATATTTTTTTACATTTAAATGGCCCCTTTCTAAATTTTTATTATTGTCGGCTACATTTATAGTTCCCTGCCCGCCCACATAAATTGATCCCTGTTTAAACATTAATGAAAATTTTGTTATAAAAAAGATACATTTCTTTAAATACAATTTTTTCATCACTACTGTATCTTTTTTTTTTTTTTTTTCCTTTTAATGGTACCCTATGAAATGTTATTAACAAAGGTATCTCCATCACTTTTTTGGATAGCTAAAGTCCAAAAAAGAATAAAAACCGCCTGCAAAAACGCCAAAGTTAAAACCCAAATGGCGTTTTTCTTGGCATTTTTTTTTATCCCATATGCTTTTATGGGAGAAAACGTCACAATTTAAGGGGGAAAAAAACGCCATAGGCTCAACATGCTGCGACTTTGCAAAACCGTCAAGGAGCTGAAAAAAGAGTGGAAAAACACCAAAAGGATTAGAAAAACGCCAAACTGAAAAACGCTAAGTGGAAAAATAATTTTGCGTTTTTTCATTGATTTACAGGTAACATCTGGCCTGCCATGGGGCTGTTATGGTGTTTTTTTGGGCAAAACGGAAAACAAAAAAAAGTGGAAACTTAGCCTCACGGTTCAGCCACAGCATTTCCACTTGTTAATTTGCAGAATTGTGTTTCTACAGCAAAATCTGCAATACTGCAGAATTATTATTATTGTAATTATTATTATTATTATTATGATTTTCATTATTTATTTACATTTCTGAAGTGAATGCGGAAAATCCTCAATAAGTCCATAGGGAACAACAACATATATTGACTGCGAGTTTGAAATGTGATATTTCTTAAAATCCTATTTGCATTGCTGGTACTGTAAGGCTCCTTTCACACTATGAAAAGGACCCGTTATATAACACCCGTTATAAAATCGCGGGCGATCGCAGGGTAAAATGGCCATTAGAAAAGCCCTAACTTACGTTAGTAAATGCCATTATAGTCTATGGGATTGTTGTAATACATGTTTTAACGCGTTCTCGCCCGTCATTCATAACGCCCGTTATTTTGGGACGGGAGATAGTAGCGGGAGAAATAGTGCATGCACTATCTCCCGTCCCAAAATAACGGGCGTTATGAATGACGGGCGAGAACGCGTTAAAACGTGTATTACAACAATCCCATAGACTATAATGGGATTTACTAACGTAAGTTAGGGCTTCTCTAATGGCCATTTTACCCCGCGCTCGCCCGCGATTTTATAACGGGTGTTATATAACGGGTCCTTTTCATAGTGTGAAAGGAGCCTAAGAACTACAGATTACTAACAAGCAAATCTACAGCATATGCAGCCCATGGGAAAGTTCCCTTCATGATATAGCTGATTGTTTTTTATCACAATATATTTGGTGCTTTCCACAGTACAGGCTGAAATATGTCGACCGTGGGATATAAAGGAGATTCGAGCTACAGATCTAAGGCGTGGGGACCTGATAGAGATCCCTGGCATGATGACCAGTGACAACCACAGTCTGTACTTAGGAGAATATCACAAGAGCCCTGTTGTGATCAAAGTCTTAAGAGGAGAGCTGAACAGAAACGATGAGTAAGTCCTGTGCAGAAATGCTATGCTTTTGATTACCTCATAATTAAAAATACATGTAAGAGAAATGGACCAAATATAGTCAACAGTAGGCTACATTTTGTCCATTAAACTCATTGAGCCTGCTGCCAGTAAGACAGGGTACATAACTTTATGACAGGTTTCTAATATACCTCTAGCCTACTGTTAGGCTAAGTGTCCACAGTGTTTGAGCCAAAGCCAGAAATGTATTGAAAAGGAATAGGACATATAAAGGAAGGACTTATATTTCTCCTCCCTTATGGATCCACTTCTGACTTTAGCTCAAAAACTGCAGTGGCAGTATTCCAAAAACTGTGAGATAAAAACCAAGTGGAATCCTAGCCTTACAAGCCATCCATCCAGCCACATCAAGTCATTTAACACACATGCTGATTTTCTATTTCTAGCTGTATAAGGAAGATTTTTCAATCAGAGAGTGAAACCATGAAAAGATATGAAAGCCCGAATATCTTACGCCTTTATGGCATCTGCATCGATAACTCAAGTGAGAAAACTATATCTACCGTATTCTCCTGCTCTGTCTTCTCTATTTTAGGTCTCTGCTGTCAAATATTGACAGTGTAAACTTACTCCAGTGGAATACAACTGGTGCCAGAAAGTTAAACAGATTTGTAAATTACTTATATTTAAAAATCTTAATCCTTTCAGTACTTATCAGCTGCTGTATACTACAGAGGAAGTAATATTTTTTTCTGGTGTTCTTTTCAGTCTGACCACAGTGCTCTCTGCTGACACCTCTGTCCATATCAGGAACTGTCCAGAGTAAAGCAAATCCCCATAGCAAACCTCTCCTGCTCTGGACAGTTCCTGACATAGACAGAGGTGTCAGCAGAGAGCACCGAGGTCAGACTGATAAGAACTCCAGAAAGAAAAGAACTTACTCAGCAGTATAAAGCAGCTGATAAGTACAGAAGGATTAAGATTTTTTAATAGAAATAATTTACAAATCTGAATCCAGGTAGAAAAAACAGACATGGTTGCACATCTACAATTTTGTATTATGATCTAATTGCTTCTCAGCATAATTTCAAAAACTAACAGGTTGTTAGTATACATTTTGATCAAAAGGTACAAAGCCCACTCGCCACGTCAAGGCCACCTATTAAGAGTGGGTCTCTAATGTCCCTAGCATAAAATGGTGTAGCACCGGGCGGCGCCCACCACCGCCGCAACACCAGTGCCCACAGGGGGAACGCCCCACTGGCAGAGAGGCCCCAGTGCCACCCAAACCAGTCTCCGGGCCACACACCCCACAGACACGGCGCCGCGGCTGCGACGGATGCCGCACAGCACCACACCAGTGTGAACAAGGTGTAACAGCTCACTTACCATGTGCTCCCAGTCAGACTGGGAGGCTGCTAGAAAATGAAAGGGCCATGTGTAGCTAACTACTTCTTATATAGGGTTGGGCTGAGGGGGTGGAGAGGAGTGCAGGCAAAGTGGTAAAAACAAAAAAAAGGAGAGGATAGAATTCACAATGTGAATCCAGGTAGAAAGAAAACAGACATGGCCGCACATCCACAATTTTGTATTATGATCTAATTGCTTCTCAGCATAATTTCAAAAACTAACAGGTTGTTAGTATACATTTTCCACTTGGCCTGCACTCCTCCCCACCCCCTCAGCCCAACCCTATATAAGTAGCAGCAGTCTGACTGGGAGAGCTTGATAAGTGTGCTGTTACACCTTGTTCACACTGGTGTGGCGCCGTGTCTGCGGGGAGGTGCGACCCATGGACTGGTTTAGGTGGCAATGGGGCTGCTCTGCCAGTGGGTCATTCCCCCTGTGGGCATTGGTGTCGCGGCGGTGGTGGGCGCCGCCCGATGCTACACCATTTTATGTTAGGGACCCACTCTTAATAGGTGGCCTTGACGTGGCGAGTGGGCTTTGTACCTTTTGATCAAAATGTATACTAACAACCTGTTCGTTTTTGAAATTATGCTGAAAAGCAATTAGATCATAATACAAAATTGTGGATGTGCGGCCATGTCTGTTTTTTCTACCTGGATTTTAATTTACAAATCTGTTTAACTTTCGGCACCAGTTGATTTACCAAAATCGAAAAGAACAGACAATGGCAAATCTGCCTACTGTTTATTCTACTTCCAATATAAGAACCTTCCTTAGGCAAGGTAACATGAAAAACCCGAGCTACAAATGCCCAACATAACACAAAGCAGATGAAAAGTATTAAAATCATCATCAGCACAATATGTGAAAAAACTATCAGATATGTATAAATGATATAATACCAATTACACATGTATATACAGTGAATAATAATAATAACAGTTATTACACATGTATGTAAATATTAGCAATAATCATACAGATTATATAATCATTATCACACATACATGAATGATATAATGATGAATTATCACAATGTATGCATATAATAAATATACATATACGTATATAGTAGTAATAATAATTATCGCATATGTATATAGTGGTAATAGTACTGTAGTAATAAAAAAATCCCACATGTATGCATATAATAATAATAATAATAATAATAATGTGATAACCACACATGTAAGCATATACAGTGGTCCCTCAACATATGATATTAATTGGTTCCACGAGAACCATCATATGTTGAAACCATCATATGTCGAGTACATATGTCTATGTGAAAATAGTAATTGGTTCTGGGGCCTCGGAACCATTGTATGTTGAATACATATCTCTATGGGAAACTGCTAATTGGTTCTGGGATGACCATTGTATGTGGAGTATATGGGGAGTGTTTAACAAACCAGGGTGCCTCCAGCTGTTGCACAACTACAACTCCCAGCATGCATGTACAGCCATTGACTGTCTGGGCATGCTGGGAGTTATAGTTTTGCAACAGCTGGAGGCACACTGATAGGGAAACATTGCTGTATGGGGTGTATTGTGTGTGTATATGTATTGTATGTGATGTGTGACATCGCATACAGTACTGTACAGTTCTTTAAATACCTTCAGGGGGGACAGAATGTCCTCCATTACGATCCTGCCGACTACAGCTCTATAGGAAAGGAAGGGGAGGGCAGCCAGCAGCTCATTGGATGCCTGCAGCAAGATGTTGCAGGCTATTGGCTATGGCTGCTCTGGGGGGGCGGGGCTTACACAGAGCTCACAGTGGAAGCCTCCGTGAGCTAGCAGGACAGCATGTGAGTAACAGGAGGCAGAACGGGGCACACGGGGCACATTAAACAACTATCTGTCAGTTACTGAAGTTGTCAGCGCTGTCAGATAGCTGTTTGTACGATGGACCCGACACACAGCAGCATCATATGTCGAGGCTGCCTTCAACATACGATGGGCTCTGAGAGGCCATCATATGTGGAAATGATCATATGTCGGGGCCATCATAAGTCGAGGGATCACTGTAGTAGTAATAATAAAAATAATAACCAGCATCACATTTGTATGGATAAAACACCTTGAAAGTAGTCCAGGTCCTGGCAGGCACAACAGTATTGTCTTTTTCCTCCTTTGTAAGTGGACTTTCTTCTCATCCTATCTCCTTCTACTCTCTTTCCAACTGTTTCTACTTTTGGAGTTTAATATCTCATCTTCTTTGGTCCAGGCAGAGACCCCTGCTACTCCCTTGTGATGGAATATTGTGACAAAGGGACACTGAGAGAGCTGCTAAGACGAGAGCCAGGATTGTCATGGGAGCGCCGCATCCAAATGTCCCTAGATGTGGCCAGAGCCTTATACCGGTGCTGTATCTCACTAGTCACAGGCTACTACACTGGTCTTCTCGGCTGGAGATGATCTGCACATAGAAATCCCTCTCTTGCTAATAATTGTAATTTTCTTTTTAAGGTTACATCAGACAGAGAGGAAAGCCGTTCTACACGGGAGCCTGAACAGCTCCAAGTTCTTGGTGGATGGGATGTACAGTGTGAAGGTAATATAATTTTTTAGTTATTATTGTTATGTTATTGTACAATTTCTATAAAGTGTAATTCCAGTACAAAGAATGAACCTGAAGCTTTCCTCCAGAAGCATGCTTTTCATGACTGCCATGGTGTTACTTACCTGAATAGCTTCATTCCATGCTCCATTTCAGCTATGACAACCTTAGCCCCTTAAGGACATAGCATTTTTCAGTTTTTGCATTTTCGTTTTTTCCTCCAAAACCTTTTAAAAATCATAACCCTTTCAATTTTCCACCAAAAATCCATATGATGGCTTATTTTTTGCGCCACCAATTCTACTGTGTAATTACATCAGTCATTTTCCTCAAAAATCTACCGCAAAATAAAAAAATTATAATTTTGCGTCAAAATTTTAAAAAAAAACGCCATTTTGTAAATTTTGGGGGCTTCCGTTTATACGCAGTATATTTTGGGTAAAAATGACACCTTCTCTTTAATCTGTAGGTCCATATGATTAAAATGATACCCTACTTATATAGGTTTGATTTTGTCTTACTTCTTAAAGGGGTATTCCAGGAAAACACTCTTTTTTTTTATATCAACTGGCTCCAGAAAGTTAAACAGATTTGTAAATTACGTCTATTAAAAAATCTTAATTCTTTCAATAATTATTAGCTGCTGAAGTATAGTTGTTGTTTTCTGTCTGGCAACAGCGCTCTCTGCTGACATCTCTGCTTGTCTCGGGAACTGCAAGTAGAAGAGGTTTGCAATGGGGATTTGCTTCTAAACTGGGCAGTTCCCGAGACACGTGTCATCAGAGAGCACTTAGAAAGAAAAGAACAACTCAACTTCAGCAGCTCATAAGTACTAAAAGGATTAAGATTTTTTAATAGAAGTAATTTACAAATCTGTTTAACTTTTTGGAGCCAGTTGATATATAAAAAATAGTTTTTTCCTGGATAACCCTTTTAATCATAACTACATGCACGAAAATTTATACGTTTAAAAATGTCCTATTCTGAGCCCTTTAACTTTTTAATTTTTCCGCATATGGGGATTTATGAGGGCTCATTTTTTGCGCTGTGATCTGAAGTTTTTATCGATAACTTTTTTGTTTTGATGGAACTTTTTGATTGCTTTTTATTCATTTTTTTTATGGTATAAAAAGTGACCAAAAACGCAATTTTTGGACTTTGGAATTTTTTACGTGTACCCCAATGACCATGTGGTTTAATTAACGATATACATTTATAGTTTGAACATTTATGCACATGGCAATACCACTTGTTTATATTTATTTTCATTTATATAGGTTTTTTTTGGGGGGGGGTTTATGGCAAAAGGGAGATGATTCAGACTTTTATTAGGGAAGGGGTTAAATCCCATTTATTGACACTTTATTTTATTTTAACTTTTTTTTTTTTGCAATATCATAGCCCCCATAGGGGACTACAACATTGCACACACTGATTTCCTACACTGATCACTGCCGTGCAGTAGCATGGCATTGATCAGTATTATCGCTGCACGACTGCTCCTGCCTGGATCTCATTAAGCGATCAGACAGCGAGGAGGCACATAGGGATCCTCCTCGCGTCCTACAAGCTGTTCGGGATGCCGCAATTTCGGCCGATTGAGCACGACTGAGCTGCCGGGAAGGTTTCACTTTCACTTCAGACGCGGTGATCAATTTTGATTGCCGCGTCTGAGGGGTTAATACCGGGCATCATAGTGATCGGTGATGTCCAGTATTAGCCGCGGGTTCCGGCCATTGATGGCTGCTGGGACGTGACCCCGCGTTCTATCGAGGGAGCTAATGCAGGACTTAAATATACGTCCTGCGTCGTTAAAGGGGTACTCCGGTGGAAAACTATTTTTTTCAAATCAACTGGTGCCAGAAAGGTTAACAGATATGTAAATGACTTCTATTTAAAAATCATAATCCTTCCAGTACTTATCAGCTGCTGTATACTACAGAGGAAATGGAGTTGTTCTTTTCTGTCTGACCACAGTGCTCTCACCTCTGGCCATGTCAAGAACTGTCCAAAGCAGCATAGGTTTACTATGGGGATTTGCTCCTACTCTGGACAGTTCCTGACACAGACAGAGGTGTCAGCAGTGAACGGTGGGACAGAAATGAACAACTCATTAGTATACTACAGCTGATAAGTACTAGAAGGATTAAGATTTTTTTAATAGAAGTAATTTACAAATCTGTTTAATTTACCGGAGCCAGTTGATATGAAAAAAAAAAAAAAAATAGTTTTCCACTGGATACCCCTTTAAATGGGCACTGTCAGATACAAAAACTTTTTATATGTTGCACATCTTGGCAAAACATAACCTTTCTAATATACTGTAATGACTCTTCCGTGTTTGACCCGAAGGGTTACTTCCCTGTGTTTTGGCTTGGCCTGGTTGCTTGGCTATGCCCTAGCCAATCTGGGCTGTGAGTAGCTAACCAGGCTAAGCCTGCACCTGTGGGCTTTGCTACTTTTTTTATTTTTATTTTTTTTTTTTTTTAATCTTTCTTCTATTTTTTCAATTTTTCCATCTTAAATACATCTTTAGCAACATATATAAAGAGAATTCACAAAACAAGACGAAAAACAAATAAAACATTATAAAGACATCACAGTGATTGCAAAGGGGGAAAAAAAAAGGAAAGGGAAAGGGGGGGGGGGAAATTAAATCTACAAAGCCATAATTGTGGCTACAAAGCCATAAATTCAAACCATTTCGCCCAAGATCTATTAAACTGAAAAAATTGATTAGAAGCATTACTAATTCCAATCATTTTTTAAGGAACCTGTGTTTTTTAATGTTGGGGCTATAAACCGAGACTGCACATTATTGAGCATACAGATCAATATTACCGTATTTATCGGTGTATAACACGCACTTTTTAGGCAAAAATTTTAGCCTAAAGTCTACCTGCGTGTTATACGCCGATAAGCCGCTGCAGTTCAATGATTTAAAGCGGGCGCTTTAAATCAATGAACTGCAGTTGCTTTGCAGGTGCAGAGACGGCCACCTCTGCCGGCTTCTCTGCCCCTGCCTGTCCTGGGGTCTAGAGCCCTGCTGCCGGCCCTTCTCTCCCCCTGGCTATCGGTGCCGCTGCCCGTTCCCTCCCCCTGACTATCGGTGCCGGTGCCCCATTGCCGGCGCCAATAGCCAGGGGGAGAGAAGCAGCACTGGCAATGGGGCAGCGGCACCGATAGGGGGAGAGAACGGGCAGCGGCGCAAATAGCCAGCGGGAGAGAAGCGGCGGCAACAGGGCTCTAGACCCCAGGAAAGGCAGGGGGAGAGAAGCCGGCAGCGACGGCCCCTCTCCCCCTGCCTTTCCTGGTGGTGTATCGGGGTATACGCATGCACACACACGCACCCTCATATATCACCCATCCCTATCTATAATCTGCTGCTGTACTGAAATTGCCACCGTATCTCGAAATAAAATAGATACCCCTCCTTTTTTGCATACTGCTGGTGCTGAGACTATTATAGGGTATGTTATAATTTTAAATCTATGTATATTATCTTCATTTAAATGCGTTTCTTGAATACAGCAGACATCCGCCTGCTGAGTACAAATTTCCTTATATAATAAAGATCTTTTGTATACTGAGTTTAGCCCTTTCACATTGTGTGATAATACTGTATCTAAATTGTCATACTGATATGACATTATATGCTGTTTCCTTCCTTTTGTAATCATATAAATAACTGTTAAGTTTTGTACTGACCTTGAAGATACTGGCCCCCTCCCACCGGAAAGCATATCTGAGACGTACCAAGGTCTAAAGAAAAAGATTTTCAAGAACTTGACAAAAATAGGCATAACATGCGAAAATAATACATTTAAAGGGGAAAGAAAAAGAAATAACATATGCAATCACTGTCATATTTTCCACAGATGTGATTGAATTCACACATAAACAAATACGCAAACAAATAAACATTTTCACAAATAAAAACGATCAAACATAATATGACGTTCGTAATTTCTTACACCCTTAGATGGTAATTTGGAAATCACCCAAATACTACTATATTGGCATCCTAAGAGTCCAATTCAACTTTATGCGGCTCTATATTAACCACTTAATGACCAGGCCATTTTACACCTTAAGGACCGGAGCGTTTTTTGCAATTCTGACCACTGTCACTTTAAACATTAATAACTCTGGAATGCTTTTAGTTATCATTCTGATTCTGAGATTGTTTTTTCGTGACATATTCGACTTTAACTTAGTGGTAAAATTTTATGGTAACTTGCATCCTTTCTTGGTGAAAAATCCCAAAAAATTTAAAAAAAAAAAAGAAAATTTTGCATGTTTCTAACTTTGAAGCTCTCTGCTTGTAAGGAAAATGGATATTCAAAATAAAACATTTTTGGGTTCACATATACAATATGTCTACTTTATGTTTGCATCATAAAATTTATGAGTTTTTACTTTTGGAAGACACCAGAGGGCTTCAAAGTTCAGCAGCAATTTGGAAATTTTTCACAAAATTTAGAAACTCGCTATGACATTCAATAAGTGTATTAACCCTTTAGGTGTTTCACAGGAATAACAGCAAAGTGAAGGAGAAAATTCACAATCTTCATTTTTTACACTCGCATGTTCTTGTAGACCAAATTTTTGAATTTTTGCAATTGGTAGAAAGGAGAAAGGAGATTTTTGCTTGTGTTTGAAACCCAATTTCTCTCGAGTAAGCACATACCTCATATGTCTATGTTAATTGTTCGGCGGGCGCAGTAGAGGGCTCAGAAGGGAAGGAGCGACAAATGGTTTTTTGGGGGCATGTCACCTTTAGGAAGCCCCTATGGTGCCAGGACAGCAAAAAAAATAACACATGGCATACCATTTTGGAAATTAGACCCCTCGGGGAACGTAACAAGGGGTAAAGTGAACCTTAATACCCCACAGGTGATTCACGACTTTTGCATATGTAAAAAAAAAAAAATGTTTTACCTAAAATGCTTGGTTTCCCAAAATGTTTAGATTTTTTAAAAGGATAATAGCAGAAAATACCCCCCAAAATTTGAAGCCCAATTTCTCCCGATTCAGAAAACACCCCATATGGGGGTGAAAAGTGCTCTGCTGGCGCACTACAGGTCTCAGAAGAGAAGGAGTCACATTTGGCTTTTTGAAAGCAAATTTTTCTCTCGGGGCATGCCGCATTTAGGAAGCCCCTATGGTGCCAGGACAGCAAAAAAAAAAAACACATGGCATACTATTTTGGAAACTAGACCCCTCGGGGAATGTAACAAGGGGTAATGTGAACCTTAATACCCCACAGGTGATTCACAACTTTTGCATATGTAAAAAAAAATTTATTACCTAAAATGCTTGGTTTCCCAAAAATTTTACATTTTTAAAAAGGGTAATAGCAGAAAATACCCCCCATAATTTGTAACACAATTTCTCCCGAGTACGGCGATACCCCATATGTGGCCCTAAACTGTTGCCCTGAAATACGACAGGGCTCCAAAGTGAGAGCGCCATGCGCATTTGAGGCCTAAATTAGGGACTTGCATAGGGGTGGACATAGGGGTATTCTCCGCCACTGATTCCCAAACAGGGTGCCTCCAGCTATTGTAAAAGTCCCAGCATGCCTGGACAGTCAGTGGCTGTCTGGTAATACTGGGAGTAGTTGTTTTGCAACAGCTGGAGGCTCCGTTTTGGAAACAGTGGCGTACCAGACGTTTTTCATTTTTATTGGGGAGGGGGGCTGTGTAGGGGTATGTGTATATGTAGTGTTTTTTACTTTTTATTTTATTTTGTGGTAGTGTAGTGTAGTGTTTTTAGGGTACAGTCGCACGGGCGGGGGGTTCACAGTAGTTTCTCGCTGGCAGTTTGAGCTGCAGCAGAAAATTTGCCGCAGCTCAAACTTGCAGCCGGATACTTACTGTAATCCTCCGCCCATGTGAGTGTACCCTGTACATTCACATTGGGGGGGGGGGGGGGGGCGAACATCCAGCTGTTGCAAAACTACAACTCCCAGCATGTACGGTCTATCAGTGCATGCTGGGAGTTGTAGTTTTGCAACAGCTGGAGGCACACTGGTTGTGAAACACTGAGTTTGGCAACAAACTCAGTGTTTTGCAACCAGTGTGCCTTCAGCTGTTGCAAAAGCTACAACCCCCAGCATGTACGGACAGCGGAAGGGCATGCTGGGTGTTGTAGTTATGCAACAGCGGGAGGCATACTACTTTGGCTGGGGATGCTGGGGATTGTAGTTATGCAACAGCTGGAGACACACTGGTTTGCTACTTAACTCAGTGTGCCTTCAGCTGTTGCAAAACTAAAACTCTCAGCAGTCACCGACAGCCAACGGGCATGCTGGGAGTTGTAGTTATGCAACCAGCAGATGCACCACTACAACTCCTAGCATGCACTTTAGCTGTTTGTGCAAGCTGGGAGTTGTAGTTACACAACAGCTGAAGGTACACTTTTCCATAGAAAGAATGTGCCTCCAGCTGTTGCAAAACCATAAGTCCCAGCATGCCCATAAGGGAATGCTGGGAGTTGTGGTGGTCTGCCTCCTCCTGTTGCATAACTACAGCTCCCAGCATGCCCTTTTTGCATGCTGGGAGCTGTTGCTAAGCAACAGCAGGAGGCTGTCACTCACCTCCTGCTGCTGCTGCTTGATCGACGCTGCAGGTCAGTCCCGCCGCCGCCGCTGTCGTCGCTCCTGGGGCCCCGATCCTAACATTAACGCCGGGGATCGGGGTCCCCAGCACGAGGGGTGCACGTCCCGCACCCGCTCACGTCCTCCGGAAGAGGGGCGGAGCGGGTGCGCGAGTGACACGGGAATCCGGCCGACGAATCAGGGCGATCGTCAGGTGGCACCAGTGCCACCTCACCCCTGCAGGCTCTGGCCTTTCGGGGCCGTCTCTGACGGCCCCGATCAGCCAGTAATTCCGGGTCACTGGAGACCCGATTGACCCGGAATCGCCGCAGATCGCTGGATTGAATTGTCCAGCGATCTGCGGCCATCGCCGACATGGGGGGGCATAATGACCCCCCTGGGCGATATGCCGCGATGCCTGCTGAACGATTTCAGCAGGCATCGGGCACCGGCTCCCCTCCGGCTAGCGGAGGGGGGCCGGGAATGGACAGGACGTACTCCTACGTCCTCGGTCCTTAAGGACTCGGAAACGGGGGCGTAGGAGTACGTCCATTGTCCTTAAGGGGTTAAAGGGGTACTCCGGTGGTCAATTTTTTTGACTATATGGCATATGTAAGTTTTGTTTTTTTGCAATATACATGTGTTATATGTTTTGGCAGCATGTGTGTGTTTTTTTTACCCGTTTGTTGGGCAGGAAGTTCTGTAGTTCAGAGGGTTTTCTTTTACTGTTGTCCACAGTTCTGAGTCTGTTGTGGACAAGATGTCACAGCTTTTTTTTTTCTCTGTCTGCATGAAAAATAAGCCACACCCCCTCATCTCATCCAGCTGAGTACACAGCTCCTCCGCTACCCTCCCCCCTGTTCTGTATTCTAAGCCTAGCCTATTCAACATACACGTTACACCAGTGCTTCCCAACCAGTGTGCCTCCAGCTGTTGCAAAACTACAACTCCTAGCATGCCCAAAGGCTGTCAGGGCATTCTGGGAGTTGTACTTTTGCAACACCTGGAGGCACCCTTGTTGGGAAACACTGGAGGTGCGGTAAACTACAACCCCCAGGAGACTACAGAGGCAGCATGCTGGTGTTATACCAGACTGAAGACTCCTGAATGACACATGCTGGGAGTTGTAGTCCCTTTTGTGTGTGTATGATAGTGTATCCCAACCAAGGCTGATTATATTAGTGTGCTGTGTATAAGGGGGCCGAAAATAGTAGGGTGGGTAAAGGGCGGAACAAACAAACAAAACAAAAAAAGGAGCCGCCCCAAACCAGCAAGGCATGTGGCATGCTGGGATTTGTAGTTTTCAGCACAGCAAGAAACAGGCAATAGAAGCAAAGATAGCAAAACAAAGTGGGGGATAAAAAGATGACAAAGAACGGAAATAGAGTAGGCTAAACAACAAGAATAGAAATGAAACAAAACAAGTAGGGTAAGTCAAAAATGGAAAAACACGTTGACCACCGGAGTACCCCTTTAAAGCTAACTTTTAGCTCGGTGACCTTTAAATTGTTCAGTTCCATTATGGTCCTTGTATTGTTTTCTATTTTCCAAGTGATTTATTTTTTCCCTTAAATTGAACTGTGGACCATTCTGTCGCTACATATGGCAGTGGTTCCTTCCTTTGGACTAAGTTCATCTCATCCCTGGGCATTAATTCCCATTCTTGGCAGAGAGCTGTTAAAGGGGTACTGCGCCCCTGGCATCTTATCCCCTATCCAAAGGATAGGGGATAAGATGTTAGATCGCCGCAGTCCCGCTGCTGGAGAGCCCCGGGATCCCCACTGCGGCACCCCGCTATCATTACAGCACAGAGCGAGTTCGCTCTGTGCGTAATGACGGGCGATACAGGGGCCGGAGCAGAGTGACGTCATGGCTCCGCCCCTCATGACATCACGGCCTGTCCCCTTAATGCAAGTCTATGGCAGGGGGCGTGATGACCGCCACACCCCCTCCCATAGACTTGTATTGACGGGGGCGGGCCGTGACGTCATGAGGGGCGGAGCCGTGACGTAACAATGCTCCGGCCCCTGTATTACCCGTCATTACGTGCAGAGCGATCTCGCAGCGGGGTGCTGCAGCAGCGATCCCCGGGGTCCCCAGCAGCGGGACCCCGGCCATCTGACATCTTAGGGGATAAGATGTCTAGGGGCGGAGTACCCCTTTAAGGCTTTTGGGGTAAGTGCTACATGTTTCTTCCCTTTATATGTGATTATCACTTTTACCTGAAATCCCCATTTGTACTGAACGCCATGCTCACGTAAGAGACGCGTTCTGTTAGCGAACTCTCTGCGCTTAATCATTGTCGCAGCCGACAGATCTGTAAAGACATGAATGTTTTTCAAATGGTGCACCATCTGTATAGGGTTCCTAGAGGCAATCAAGATTTTCTCTTTAATATGGTAGAAGTGCATCCTTAAAATTGTAGGCGGCAGGCGGTTGACTCTGTCCATTATCATGTCTAATGGGGATAGCTCTGGTACTAGAGTAGTAAAGTATTCCTCCAAGAAGGGTTCCAAGTCCCCCTGTTTTACTGAATCAGGGATCCCTCTTACTCGAAGGTTATTCCTTCTTGAGCGGTCTTCCATTTCAGTTATCTTAGATTTAAAATATTCCACTTCCCCTTTTAGGATATCTACAGACTCCACTACTTTATTGTGAGCTAAAGAGTATTCTTTCATTTTTTGCTCCACATGAGCAGTGCGTGACCCCAGTGATTGTATCTCATGTTGTATCGTCATTACTGCAGCTTGTAATACACTTGTAAATAATAATTGTAATTCTGTCAACATTTCTCTCATAGAGCTTTCAGAGACCGGAGTAGTTTCCGTGCTTCTTATGATATCTATATGGCGTGGCTTATCGGCAGGTTTGTTAGATATCATAGAGTCTTGCTGCTCCAGATCCTGTAAAGAGCTTTTAAGAGGCAGCGAGGGAAATAATGAGCTTTGTTTAACCTTTACTCTAGCTGCAGGGCTAAAAGCTACAAGTGCTGATAAGTTTGCTAACGTGGGGACTTTTCATTAGTTTCTCGCTTATCAGAGTAATAGTGTTAATCTCCATATTGCCACAGTTTTCCACTTTATCTGCCCTTAGTGCATCAGCTCTTAGTATCTCCTCATTACAGTTGTATGATTTTAAACTCCCCTCTTTCTTTTCCGTATTGCCCCCATTAGCGCTTACCAGCACTGCTGCATCATTATCGACACTGCCGCATTCCAGGTCTTTCACGTCCAAAAGTCCCATGTCGCTAGTTGTGCCACAGTTCGCGTTTTCAATCTCTGTGCCGCTAGCAGCCCCTCTCTCTCCGTTCGCCAGCTTTCCCGGCGCTCTCCACGAGCCAATTGCCAGACAGCCGGCTTTGGGCTCTCCTCCGGGAGCTCCGGAATCTCTGCTCCTCTGCCCATCTCGTGCGCATGCACCGGACGGCGTCACTTCCTCCAACACCGCGCTCCATAGTTCGGCGTTCCTCCATCCAGGGCTGCAACGCTTCGTCCCCGCATGTTGTCACCTCTCCCGACTGGTGAGTACAAGCTCGAAACCTTTACAGGACTGTTCTTATTTTTTGTCTGATGCAAGTCATTTTCATACAATCTTTTCAAGCTTGCCACCAAGGTTTCCCACTTATGTTAGCCGCCTCAGCAGGTTTTACAGCCGGAGATTCAATGGTACTGCTATACTCTCACCATGCAGCAGCCGCCGCCATGCTCAGATAGCCACACCCCCTCTACTAACATGTCAAGTTTTGATCAGCTACTTAAAGGGGTACTCGGGTGGAAAACTGGTGGTGCCAGAAAGTTAAACAGATTTGTAAATTACTTCTATTTAAAAATCTGAATCCTTTCAGTACTTATCAGCTGTATGCTACAGAGGAAATTATTTTCTTTTTGAATTTCCTGTCCATGTCAGCAACTGTCCAGAGCAGCATAAGTTTGCTATGGGGATTTTCTCCTGCTCTGGACAGTTCCTGATACGGCATCAGGTGTCAGCAGAGAGCACTGTGGACAAGACAAAAAATTCAAAAAGAAAAGAATTTCCTCTGTAGCATACAGCTGCTAATAAGTACTGGATTTTTTTTAAATAAGTAATTTACAAATCTGTTTAACTTTCTGGCACCAGTTGATTAAAAAAAAATTTTTTTTTCCACCGGAGTACCCCTTTAAGTCCAGCGCACACTGTTTGCAGTTGCCAGTGAAAGAAGGGGTTAATTCTGTGTATTGATCTTAGCTCAGCTTTTGACTTTTCTTCTGTTCTTGTGTATTGTTACCTCGCTATCTCCTGTTGCTGACTTGACTGTGAGTTTGTTTAGATTTACTTTTCTTATTTTTGTGTTCCTCGACTCCTTCTGTATTGTATTTTATTGTTTTGACTCTGTCCGTCCGTGCACGTATATAGGTAGGGAATGTCCTTGTGGTTGTGGACCCGTTATTTAAGAAGGGTATGCAAGTAGGCAGGGACAGAGGGTGTGGGCAAGATTAGGGCTTTACTCAATCCCTGCCCAACGTAACATATACTTCATAAGAAAATGTCATTTCCTTTTTATATGTATAGGAAGGAAAACACTATAGTCATAAAACATTAGCCTTTATTGGTATGTATTAAAAAATATGACACACACAGAAATTCTTATTTATATACATTAAATTTTGCGGTAGGGTAACAGCCACCACACAGCTGGTCCTAGATGTGGACTAATTGCTAATGGCCTCTATGTTTCACCCTGCTGGTCACCAATTGTGCAAGTTCTCCCACTTAAAAAGATGAGAGAAGCCTGTAATTTTCATTATTGGTATACCTCAACTATGAGAAACATAACGAGAAAAAGAAATCCATAAAATCATATTGTCTGATTTTTAAACAATTTATTTGCAAATTATGGTGGAAAATAAGTATTTGGTCACCTACAAACAAGCAAGATTTCTGGCTCTCACAGACCTGTAACGTCTTCTTTAAGAGTGTCCTCTGTCCTTACCTGTATTAATGGCACCTGTTTGAACTTGTTATCAGTATAAAAAACACCTGTCCACAATCTCAAACAGTCATACTCCAAATTCCACTATGGCCAAGACCAAAGAGCTGTCGAAGGACACCAAAAACAAAATTATAGAGCTGCACCAGGCTGGGAAGACTGAATCTGCAATAGGCAAGCAGCTTGGTGTGAAGAAATCAACTGTGGGAGCAATTATTAGAAAATGGAAATCATACAAGACCACTAATAATTTCCGTCGATCTGGGGCTCCACACAAGATCTCACCCCGTAGTGTCAAAATGATCACAAGAACGGTGAGCAAAAATCCCAGAACCACACTAGTGAATGACCTGTAGGGACCTGGGATTAAAGTAACAAAGGCTACCATCAGTAACGCACTATGCCAAAAGGGACTCAAATCTTGCAGTGCCAGACATGTCCCCCTGCTTAAGTCAGTACATGTCTGGGCCCGTCTGAAGTTTGCTAGAGAGCATTTGGGTGATTCAGAAGAGGATTGGGAGAATGTCATATGGTCAGATGAAATAAAAGTCGAACTTTTTGGTAAAAACTCAACTTGTCGTGTTTGGAGGAGAAAGAATGCTGAGTTGCATCCAAAGTACACCATACCTACTATGAAGCATGGGGGTGGAAAAATCCCTGCTAAGGGACCAGGATGATTAATCCGTGTAAAGGAAAGAATGAATGGGGCCATGTATCGTGAGATTTTGAGTGAAAACCTCTTTCCATCAGCAAGGGCATTAAAGATGAAATGTGGCTGGGTCTTTCAGCATGACAATGATCCCAAACACACCGCCCAGGAAACCAAAGAGTGGCTTTGTAAGAAGCATTTCAAGGTCCTGGAGTGGTCTAGCAAGTCTCCAGATCTTAATCCCATAGAAAACCTTTGGAGGGAGTTGAAAGTCTGTGTTACCCAGCGATAGCCCCAAAACATCACTGCTCTAGGGGAGATCTGCATGGAGGAATGGGCCAAAATCCCAGCAACAGTGTATGAAAACCTTGTGAAGACTTACAGAAAACATTTGACCTCCGTCATTGCCAACAAAAGGTATATAAATAACATTATATTGAGATGACCTTTTGTTATTGACCAAATACTTATTTTCCACCATAATTTGCAAATAAATTCTTAAACAAATCAGACAATATGATTTTATGTTTTTTTTTCTTATTATGATGAAAATTACAGGCCTCTCTCATCTTTTTAAGTGGGAGAACTTGCTCAATTGGTGGCTGACTAAATACTTTTTTTGCACCACTGTTTGTGTGTGTATATATATATATATATATATATATATATATATATACATACATACAGTGGGGCTCAAAAGTTTGGGTAACCCAGGTAAAAAATTGTATTAATGTGCATAAAGAAGCCAAGGAAAGATGGAAAAATCTCAAAAAGGCATCAAATTACAGATTAGACATTCTTATAATATGTCAACAAAAGTTAGATTTTATTTCCATCATTTACACTTTCAAAATAACAGAAAACAAAAAAAATGGCGTCTGCAAAAGTTTGGGCACCCTGCAGAGTTAATATCTTGTACTGCCCCCTGTGCCAAGTATCACAGCTTGTAAACGCTTTTTGTAACCAGCCAGGAGTCTTTCAATTCTTGTTTGAGGTATCTTTGCCCATTCCTCTTTACAAAAGTCTTCCAGTTCTTTGAGATTTCTGGGCTGTCACGCACTGCTCTTTTAAGGTCTATCCATAGATTTTCAATTATGTTGAGGTCAGGAGATTGTGAAGGCCATGGCAAAACCTTCAGTTTACGCCTCTTGATGTAATCCCCTGTGGATTTCGAGGTGTGTTTAGGATCATTATCCATTTGTAGAAGCCATCCTTTAACTTCAGCTTTTTCACAGATGGCATCAAGTTAGCATCCAAAATTTGCTGAAATTTTATTGAATCCATTTTTCCTTCTACTCGTAAGATGCTCCCTGTGCAATACACAATACAACCCCAATACAACCCCATACAATACAACCCCAAAGCATGATTGATCCACCCCCATGCTTAACAGTTGGACAGAGGTTCTTTTCATTAAATTCTGTTCCCCTTCTTCTCCAAACGTACCTTTGCTAATTCCGGTCAAATAGTTCAATTTTAACCTCATCGGTACACAGAACTTGTTTCCAAAATGCATCAGGCTTGTCTATATGTTCATTTGCAAAGTTCAAACGCTGATTTTTGTGGTGAGGATGTAGAAGAGGTTTTCTTCTGATGACTCTTCCATGAAGACCATATTTGTACAAGTATCTCTTTATAGTGGAATAGTGTACCACAACTCCAGTGTCTGCCAGATCTTTCTGGAGGGATTGTGAAGTCAAACGTGGATTTTGAATTGTTTTTATCACAATCCTGTGAGCTGTTATGTCTGATATTTTTCTTGGTCTTCCAGATCTTGCTTTAACTTCCACTGTTCCTGATGACTGCCATTTCTTAATTACATTCCAAACAGATGATATTGACATCTGAAAACGTTTTGCTATCTTCTTATAGCCTTCTCCAGCTTTGTGAGCGTCAACTATTTTCAGATTTCTAGACAACTGCTTAGAAGAACCCTTGGTGCTGATTGTTGGGGCAAGGTCAGATGAGTCTAAGCATTTAAAACCTTTGAGATTGACATCACCTGATCTTCCCAGAGGATGATTGAGAACAATCCATGACACTGGCAGGTCTCAGCTTTGCAAAAGGGGCAGTGCATGCTATAAATTCTGCAGGGTGCCCAAACTTTTGCATATGCCATTTTTTTTGTTTTCTGTTATTTTGAAAGTGTAAATGATGGAAATAAAATCTAACTTTTGTTGACATATTATAAGAATGTCTAATCTGTAATTTGATGCCTTTTGGAGATTTTTCCATCTTTCCTTGACTTCTTTATGCACATTAATACAAATTTTTACCTGGGGTGCCCAAACTTTTGATCCCCACTGTAGATTTATATATATATATATATATATATATATATATATATATATATATATAAAATCACTATTGTAATTATTATTTATTTACATTTTTTTTTAATAATCATGGCATCTTGCAGTTTTTATTCTGGCAGATAAACCTAATAAAAAGCTGACACTTTCTGCTCTGGTGAGAAAACATTTCAACATTGTCCTCCTCATCATCGCAGGCATTTTAATATGTTAATGGAACTGCTGTAAAGTATATTTCTACTCCCTAACGACCACGGATGTATATTTATGTCCTGTGGCCGGCCCCCAATCTGTAAAGTGTGCTCAGAAGCTGAGCGCGCTTCTTATCTGCAGGGTCCCGGTTGCTATCAGCAACCAGGACCCGCAGCTAATACCGGACATCGCCGATCGGGCTGATGTCCGATATTAACCCTTTAGACGCCGCAATCAAAGTTGATTGCGGCATCTAAAACGGGAGAATACACTGCCGATTAGCTCAGTGGAGCTGTTCGGGATCGCCGCAGTGAAAACGCGGCATCCCAAACAGCTGACAGGACAGCGGGAGGTGTCTTACCTTGCTCCCGACTGTCCGATCGGCGTTTGATTGCTCCATGCCTGAAATCCAGGCTTGAGCAATCAAGCGCAGACAACACTGATCAATGCATTCCTATGGCAATGCAGTGAAAAGTGTAAGAGATCAGTGCATGCAGTTTTATAGCCACTAGAAGGGGCTGCATAACACTGCATGAAAAAAGTAAAAAAAAGTTAATAAATGTGATTTAACCCCTTCCCTAATACAAATTGGAATCACCCCCCTTTCCCCATTTTAACCTCTTAAGGACGCAGGGCATACCCGTACGCCCTGCGCCCGGCATATAACGCATGAAATGAAAGACGGGACCCTGGACTAATAGCATGCGGCACTGACCGTTGTGCCGCACGCTATTAACCTTTTAGATGCGGCGTTCAAAGTTCATCGCCGCATCTAAAATGAAAGTGAAAGCTTTCCGGCAGCTCAGTCGAGCTGATCGGGACTATCTCAGTGAAATTGCAATGTCCCAATCAGCTAGAACACGAACGGAGGTCCCCTTACCTGCCTCCATCGCGTCCGATCGGTGATTGATTGCTCCAAGCCTGAAATCCAGGCTTGAGCAATCGACTGCCGATAACACTGATCTTTGCTGTGTCAATACACAGCAATCATCTGTGTAGCAGATCAGTGTGTGCAGTGTAATAGCCACTAGGGGGGCTATAACTGCAAAAGAAAAAGTGTGAAAAAAGTTAATAAAGATCATTTAACCCCTTCCCTAATAAAAAATAAGAATCACCCCCTTTTCTCCCTTTAAAAAAACAAAACAAAAACTGTGTAAATAAAAAATAAAATAGGTGGTATCGCCGCGTGCGGAAATGTCTGAACTATAAAAATCTATAATTAATTAAACCGCACGGTCAATGGCGTACGTGCAAAAAAAATCCAAAGTCCAAAATAGCGTATTTTTGGTCACTTTTTATATAATGAAAAAATGAATAAAAAGCTATCAAAAAGTCAGATAAAAAAAAAAATGGGACCGATAAAAACTTCAGATCATGGCGCAAAAAATGAGCCCTCTTACTGCACCGTTCGTGGAAAAATAAAAAAGTTATAAGGGTCAGAACATGACAATTTTAAACGTATAAATTTTCGTGCATGTAGTTATGATTTTTTCCAGAAGACAAAATCAAACCTATATAAGTGGGATATCATTTTAATCGTATGGACCTACAGAATAAAGACAAGGTTTTATTTTTACCAAAAAATTTACTGTGTAGAAACGGAAGCCCCCAAAAGTTACAAAATGGCGTTTTTTCTTCAATTTTGTCGCACAATGATTTTTTTGTTCCGTTTCGCCGTACATTTTTGGTTAAAATGACTGGTGTCATTACAAAGTAGAATTGGTGGAGCAAAAAAAAAAAAAACATCATATGCATTTTTAGGTGCAAAATTGAAAGGGTTATGATTTTTTAAATGTGAGAAAAAACTAAAGTGCAACAACTGAAAAACGTTTGGTCCTTAAGGGGTTAAAGGGGTACTCAGGTGGAAAACTATTTTTTTTTTAATCAACTGGTGCCAGAAAGTTAAACAGATTTGTATATTACTTCTATGAAAAAAATCTTAATCCTTCCAGTACTTACCAGCTGCTGTATGCTCCATAGGAAGGTCTTTTTTCTTTTTTAAAGGGAACCAATCATCAGGTTTTACCCTATATAACGCTTGACAAAGCGTTATATAGGGTAAAATCTTTATTTTCACCATTCCCAGGGGACGCTCCTGCCTCCAGGGATGGTGAAGATATGAAGTTATAAACTAGTCACCGCCGCCGCCGTAAGTAGTCACCTGGGCGGGGAGCTCTTCTCACCTACTCCCGTTCTTCGTCCGGCAGCGACGCCCCCTCCGCTTGATTGATGGGCCGCGTCATCGCTCTGCTCCGTCTCTTCAGTGAGCGGAACAATGACGCTGCCCATCAATCAAGCGGAGGGGGCGTCGCTGCCGGCCGAAGAACGGGAGTAGGTAAGAGGAGCTCCCCGCCCAGGGGACTACTTACGGCGGCTGCGTTGACTAGTTTATAACTTCATATCTTCACCATCCCTAGGGGCAGGAGCTTCCCCCGGGAATGGTGAAAATAAAGATTTTACCCTATATAACGCTTTGCCAAGCGTTATATAGGGTAAAATCTGATGATTGGTTCCCTTTAATTTATTTTCTGTCTGACCACAGTGCTCCCTGCTGACAACTCTGTCCATGTCAGGAACTGTCCAGATCAGGAGTAAATCCCCATAGCAAACCTATCATGCTCCGTTCCTGACAGAGAGCAGTGTGGTCAGACTGGAAAGAAATTCAAAAAGAAAAGAACTTCCTCTGTAGCATATAGCTAATAAGTACTGGAAGGATTAAGATTAAAAAAAAGAAAACAAAATTTACAAATCTGTTTAACTTTCTGGCACCAGTTGATTTAAAAAAAAAATTCCACAGGAGTACCCCTTTGATGCTGTTAAAGGGGTACTCCACTGCTCCAGTGTGCGGAACATTTTGTTCCGAATACTGGGTGCGGGCTGCGGGGGTCGTGACATCACGGTCACGCCCCTAGTGACATCACACCATGCCCCCTCAATGCAAGTCTTTGGGAGGGAAAAAAAACAAGCTTCAGTATTTGCCATTAATCTGTAAAAAAAAAAAAACTATGTAGGTGATACCTTTTTTACTAGTCCCTGCTGTCTTCAAGAACACTTGTAGGAGTTTATATAGGTCATAATACAAGTCCCCTTTAGGTGATTATAATTTTTGTTTATGGGTCTACCTGTCAGATGACACAGAGGAGAAATGTTGAATATTATCTTGTTTATCAGGGTCCGTTCAGACAGCAGGATTTTCCAAACTTATTTTCTGCAGAAAATCTGCTGTGGATTTTACTACTATTGACTTTAATGGGTCTGAAGAAAATCAGTAAATCTGCCACTATTGCAGATTTTCTGCTGACCCATTTAAGTCACTGGTTGCAAAATCCGCTGCAGATTTTCAAAAGCTACTAGGCTGCTGATAATCCAAAGGAAATGTCTGTGTCAGTCATCCTCCAGTACCAAGGTGTGACAGCTCTGGTAGCAGTCAGAAAGTGGCTGAGGAGACCTTTTTTTAATAGTTTTGAGGGGCCAGGGACAAGGGACAGTAGCAGTATAGTCAAAGAGGGATTCAGTTGGTGGACCATAACATGGGCATAGATCATACATACTGAGTGCCAGAACAGCAGACATAACTTATTCTTTGCAGTTATCAGGGTTTGAGCTCTCCAAGACTGAATCGTCTATGAGAAGGAGTCCAGTGAAAAACAGAGCAGAAATCAGTGAGCTGGTGTATATCGCCCCTGAGACCTTGCAGAACATCAACGCCTATGACAAATGCAGTGAGATTTACAGGTAAGAGCCATGTAGAGCGAATAGACAGTAGAAAATAGAAAAAAGGATAGCCACAGGCTATGCCATAAATGTCTGAAAGATGGATGACCAACTTCTGGGGCCTGGACTTATCCCAAGATCTCAACGAAGGATATTTATCAAGCTCCAAAGTAGTTTTTTTTTTTGCGTAAAAAAGTCGCACGTACTTGCGCATGTGCAACTTTTCTATACATGCTGCGACTTTTAGATTTTTGCTTATTCCAAAGCACATTTCTGAAATCTACTCACGTAGTAATTTTGTATTTTTTTACTTTGCAGTGGTCATGTATTTATCAAATGTGATAGTCGCTATTTATGAAGACAAAAAGTTACATCTTCATTTAAAAGTCGCATATGTATTCCAGGTCCAACCTGGCTTACAGAAAGTGCGTACATCTGCAGAAAAGGACATTAACACCCACTTTAACAACATTATATAACTAATAACTCTTAATTTTAAGGTTGAAAATACACACTGCACACCTTGTTAATTTTAGGACACGTAAATGCTGGCGTACCCACTAAATTTTAAAATGAATGTTCTGTTAAAATAGAATAAGGCACAAAATAATTGTGTAAGAATTTTTACAGACTACGTACAAAACCCATATGTGGCACAAAAATTTTTCCTTAAAAGAAAGAAACCTCCATAGTAATACAGCTTCATGCACATTTTGGGGTGAGTAACGTACTGAGCCATTTTTTTTTGTTGTTTTTTGTGGCTTCACTATTGTTTATGTGCCTGTTGGTGCTGCGCTGTCTCCACCAACCAACATCACAAAATGCGGGCTCAAAATTAAACAAAAAAGCCTGCAGAGTACAGATATTCATGGTGCGGCATAGTATGTTTTTAATATTTTTTTATTTTGGGTGGATGGGTTGATGCGGGTTAGTTGGAGTGCAGCTATTTAGTGCCAGTCAGGGTGTCACCCGATGCGATAAGCCCCCTTCCCTGTCACTCTCTATCTACCCTTTATTACCAATAGCATTGCTAAAGAACTTCGGCTATTAACATAAGGGAAAACTTTTCTGCTTTAAAAAAATGCTTTTGTAAGCGGGTTTCCCGGGTTTTGCTTACGTGTGATTTATTTATCAAGGTCGTGCGACTATTTCATAAATAGGTTGCATGTAAGCAAAAGTAAGCAAAAAAAAAATTTCATATAAAAGCCATACGTTTGAAAACAATGATAAATCTCCTTCAATGAGAGTTGCGCATGCAGTGTAGAACCACCAGTTATGGTGGCTACAGAGACAACATACCCATTGGTGCTATGCTGTTTATCCACCTCCCATTAACTTCTATAGTAGTTATGTAAACCACATAAAACAGTCCATCCAGCTTCCCGATCAGCATTGGTGGTTGCAAGCAGGCCAGAGGGGACAAGGGGCCCTCAAACTCAAAATAGGTCCATGTACCAGAGGATATGCAACAAATATTCAAATGGGAATAGCCCCCCCTCCCCTTTAAACCTATACTAAATCCTACACACAAATCAGTTTGTCCAAGATTCAAGAGTAAAACACCATTGTTAATTTAACATTACACAATCTGTTTACTCTGCTCATGATCTAACTGTTCATATACAGAATTAAAGGGGTACTCTGGTGGAAAACTTTTTTTTTTTATCAACTGGTGCCAGAAAGTTAAACAGATTTGTAAATTACTTGTATTAAAAAATCTTAATCCTTTTAATACTTATTAGCTGCTGAATACTACAGAGGAAATTCTTTTCTTTTTGGAGCTCTCTGCTGAATCACGAGCACAGTGCTTTCTACTGACATCTCTGTCCATTTTAAGAACTGTCCAGAGTAGGAGAAAATCCCCATAGCAAACATATGCTGCTCTGGACAGTTCCTAAAATGTCAACAGAAGTGTCAGCAGAGAGCACTGTGCTCTTGATGTCAGCAGAGAGCTCTGTGTTCCCAAAAGAAAAATTTCCTTTGTAGTAATCAGCAGCTAATAAGTACTGGAAGGATTAACATTTTTTAATAGAAGTAATTTACAAATATGTTTAACTTTCTGCCACCAGTTGATTTAAAAAACAAAAAAGCCTTCCACTGGAGTACCCCTTTAATCTGTCATTCACTTATAAACAGATGACATAACTGATCTTGTACCGATCCTGTGTTACATCCTGTATTATACTGTAGAGCGGCACTCATTATTCTGTAAACTTCAAAGCTACACAATTTTCCAGTATCCACTATTTGTTCACCATCTTTGCAGAGCTTGCATATGTTATGTGTATTCTCCTTAAACAAAGTGCTATATTTACACTCCAGTCAACTAATGTACAAAAAATTTAATACCCCAGTGAATTATAGGAACTTAGCAAAAGATGTTAAAAAGAGTGTCAAAACACTAGCCATGCGGCTCAGTTGACACTTGGTTGAATTGACCCACAGCACAAATCCAAAATGAAATCTATGTGTTCAGTGGTGATTTTTTTTATCACAGATTGCACCCAGTTTCATAGAAATAAAAGACATCTGTAGATAAACATCAAATACTGTATCTGTAACAGCATGCTGTGATTTTGGAAATCTGCATCATGCCTATAATTCTGGAGTGGATTGTTTTCAGTTTTAAATGTGGCTTTGTAAAAACACCATTAATTAACAATGTGCGGTACTTTGTTGCAAAATTTCACTGCGGATTCTACAACTGAAGTTCTGCAACAAATCAAATCCCTTAAATGGCTAAAAGTTGGAAAAACTTGACATGTCCTAGGGACATGTCAAAAGTTTTGATTTGCTGAGGTCTGAATGTACAGACCTCCACCGATCAGGAGAACGAGCCGGGAGAAGTTTGCTCTCAGCATTTTCTCTCCCAGCTCTGTATCACCTGATTGAACTATACTTGCCATGAACATGTCTTGATAACGTGACACAAGATGTTATACTTTCCCCTTCCAGCTTGATAAACTTTTGCCTTTTTGCTCCAAGTCTAAGGGTTAGTTCACACGTGCATATTTTCTGCTGCAGATTTGCTGTAGCAGAGTTTGCTACCCATTGAAGTCAATAGGCAGTAAAATCTGCAGCAGCAGATCTGCAGCAAAAATGTGTGAACGCCACACCCTTAAGAGAGCATGTTGGTTTTTACATTGTCTGTGATCAAGTGCATCTTCTCTTGCAGTTTAGGAGTAGTTATTCTCGAAATAGCTTTTGGTGGATTCCCATTACAGGGTAAGTGCTATGATCTGCCAAACACAGGTCAGTATGTACATACAGAAAGTGGATACTCTATCACTGGTATGGATGCAGATACTTTAAGCAATCTATCATACAGACCTATTCCCAAGACCCCAAAAGACAGCTGCCACAGATGCAATACTGTCCATTGATTATCATAGAGTTTATTCTATATCATAGACTCATATTTATAACCATATTCTCTATGTTCTCCCAGAATTCCACAGTCTGCCAAACTCCCTTATCTAGATAGGATCTGATAATGTCAGAACTGTAGTAGAGAATGACAAAAGAAAGACAGTAGTAAAGAGAGGGTCATATAACCCTATTTTTCTGTTTCCTAGATAGGTTCACACTGAGGAATTGACAAGGAATATTCTTCCATGCCAGTTTTCATCTTCAATTCTGCCTTTAGTGAAAGTTCTACTTACTTTAAGGCTAGGTTCAGACTACGGAATCTCCGGGCAGAAAATTTCCACCCGGAGATTCCGAGTGCAGCCAGCACTGACTGAATCAGTCGGTGCTAGGACCACACGGACACTGCAGTCTCCAATAGACTGCAATGTGTTCTGCGAGTATTTCCGCTTGAAGAATGAGCAACGCCATTCTTCAGGCGGAAATTTCCAAGCGGATTTTCTGTTCACAAATTCTGAAGTGTGAATTTGTGAACGGAAACCCATTCACTATACAGTACATTTTAACCAGCGGAATTTCCGCCTGCAATTTCAAAGAGGAATTGCAGGAGGAAATTCCGTAGTCTGAACCTAGCCTAATGGTCTTTCCGCTGTTCTGTAAAATTCTGACACTGTATTGACTTCCGCCAGAAGATTGAAC
The DNA here is from genome assembly GCF_029499605.1 of Hyla sarda. Lineage (NCBI taxonomy): Eukaryota > Metazoa > Chordata > Amphibia > Anura > Hylidae > Hyla > Hyla sarda. The sequence continues at coordinate 144,528,777 of NC_079194.1, read as the reverse complement.
ACGTTCATTCTTCTGGTGAAATCTGCGGGTGAAAGCCCATTGAAGTCAATGGGACTTTATTTATAAATTTTTTGGACGGAATGAATTTGGAGCAGAATTGAATAGGAATTAAAGCATAATGTTTGCATTGAATTTGTAAAGGAGAATTGATTTTTAGCCCATTAGTTGTTGTAGCACTGATCCTCCTTCAGATTTCCTCTTATAATTCTGCATCAAACTCTTAAAATTCTGCACCATTTCTGCATTAATTCCTCTCCAAGCAGAACATAGCAGATTTGTATAATTTCCTGACCGAAACAATGTCTCATCAATTCCTCGCCAATTCCTTAGTGTGGACATACCCTTAGAATAGGATGTAAGAGCTACAGGAAAGACTAATTCACTATACAAAGTCTGTGATTCTTAATGACAACCTCTATAGCCACTACAGTGAAGAAAAGATTTTTTTGATCCCCTACAGATTTTTTTGTTTTTTGTTTACAAGTCTACAATTTTAATGGTAGGTTTCTTTGAACAGTGAGCGACAGAATAACAGCATAAAAAATTAAGAAAAACACATTACATATTGGTTATGAATTGATTTGCATGTTTAAATACAGTGGTCCCTCAACATATGATATTAATTGGTTCCAGGAGAACCATCATATGTTGAAACCATCATATGTCGAGTACATATGTCTATGTAAAAATGGTAATTGGTTCTAGGGCCTCGGAACCATTGTATGTTGAATATATATCTGTATGGGAAACTGCTAATTGGTTCTGGGAGGGATGACCATTGTATGTGGAGTGTATGGGGAGTGTTTAACAAACCAGGGTGCCTCTAGCTGTTGCACAACTACAACTCCCAGCATGCATGTACAGCCATTGACTGTCTGGGCATGCTGGGAGTTATAGTTTTGCAACAGCTGGAGGCACACTGATAGGGAAACATTTATGTATGGGGTGTATTGTGTGTATATGTATTGTATGTGATGTGTGACATCGCATACAGTACTGTACAGTTCTTTAAATACCTTCAGGGGGGACAGAATGTCCTCCATTACCATTCTGCCGACTACAGCTCTATAGGAAAGGAAGGGGAGGGCAGCCAGCAGCTCATTGGATGCCTGCAGCAAGATGCTGCAGGCTATTGGCTATGGCTGCACTGGGGGGCGGGGCTTACACAGAGCTCACAGTGGAAGCCTGCGTGAGTTAGCAGGACAGCATGTGAGTAACAGGAGGCAGAATGGGGCACACGGGGCACATTAAACAACTATCTGTCAGTTACTGAAGTTGTCAGCGCTGTCAGATAACTGTTTGTACGATGGCCCCAACACAGCAGCATCATATGTCGATGCTGCCTTCAACATACGATGGGCTCTGAGAGGCCATCATATGTTGAAATGATCATATGTCGGGGCCATCATAAGTCGGGGGGTCACTGTAATTGTTTTAACATTTGGCAAATCCTTACCAAGTAATTAATGGGGTAGTCCACATTTCACTTGTTATCCCATTCCATTCCAATTGTGGGGGGCGCTGCAGCTTAACCCGTTCTCGTCCGTCATTCATAATGCACGTTATTTTGGGACGGGAGATAGTAGCGGGAGAAATAGTGCATGCACTATCTCCCGTCCCAAAATAACGTGCATTATAAATGACGGACAAGAACGGGTTAAAACGTGTATTAGAACAATCCCATAGACTATAATGGTATTTTTAAAAGGAAAAAACAACCAGCGCTCAGGAGGGCATCAGTTTAGGAGAAGGAAAGTGCAATATATATGGAATTCTGATTTACTCCGCGTTTGGGGGATACAAAAGAAATTTACATACCCCCCTCCAGGATGGCATGTAGTGTATTCTTCTATCTCCAACCGGTCATATGGACAAATAGATCAGGCTATTGTACATATTCATGAGTTTTTATGGGCAACGCGTTTCTGAGGTTAAAAAGGCTTCCGTTACCTCTTTCATCAGGCATGACATGGACAATATTAACACAGTTTAAATACATGTAAAACAATTGCTTACCGGATGTTTCTTGCTTTTTCCGCGCTCTTTCCCGGGTCCGGCGTTCCCCCATGCTTCCGGTAAGGTCACATGGTCCGTGCTCCTCTGCTTAAGTGGCATCCAGCGGACGTCAGGTCACCTGACCAGACGTGCGTTCCACCGATGTCACTTCCTGGAATGGTGGAACGTATAAGGAAACCAAGACCCGGAAGTAAGAGCGCAGAAAACGACAGGTACAGCATTTCAATTAAAACTTATTTCATATAGAAAAAAACACATTTTCATTACATCTTTATAGAATCACTTAGACAATACAGTTTATAAAAGGATATTAGATATTAAAATTATAAATAAAGGGGCAGTGGGTGCATGTGAAGATCCGGCCATTTAAATGGCTGTAAAGGGTCATATGCACCCACTGCCCCTTTATCTATTTATAATTTTAATGCCTTGACAAAGCGTGTTCGCACGCGAAACCAGCGCTCGTCGGCGTTCTGGTCCTACTCCCATACTGACCCGCTATGCTGCAATAAAGAAGAACTTTTAACTGCAAAGCGTACCCAGTGCCGTGGTTTCATTTCTTCATCTGCATCCGGATTTTACCTTGACGCTCTCCAATCCTGATTGGATACCTGCCTTGGTGGCGGAACGCCCCAATATCTACATTGTACCTATGTGGCCCTGGTGGTGTTTGCAGTGAGTCCCAAATCTTCGGGACTCACTGCTCACACCAGGTGAATGTACTCCAATATATTTTTAAGTGTTTCCTCTTCAGATTGTAGTGCTCCCTTTTTTTGCTAATTTTTTGTAAATTTATATAGACTATAATGGGATTTACTAACGTAAGTTAGGGCTTTTCTGATGGCCATTTTACCCCACGATCGCCCACAATTTTATAACGGGTGTTATATAACGGGTCCTTTTCATAGTGTGAAAGGAGCCTTATTTTGTGTCTCTTCCCTTTGTGAATAACTACCTTTTGTAAACATCTTACCAAGCTGCTTGGCGATGGTCTTGTAGTCCATTCCAGACTTGTGTAGGTCTATAATTTTGTTCCTGACATCCTAGGACAGCTCTTTGGCCATGGTGGAGAGTTTGGAATCTGATTGATTGATTGCTTCTGTGGACAGGTAACAAACTGAGGTTAGGAGAACTCCTTTTGCTGATGGATTGAGTAAAATGCAAATCAATTAATACCGTATTTGAAATGTGGGTTTCTGGATTGTTTTTGTTGCTATTCTGTCTTTCACTGTTTAAATAAGCCTACAATTAAAATTATAGACCAACTGTTTCTTTGTCAGTGGGCAAACATACAAAATCAGATCAAATATTTTTTTCCTTCACTGTATATTATCTGTCACCAGGCTGTCCCTTTCCACCTGGAACTGCTAAATAGATGAAAGAGAAAGAAACTCATGGCCTGAGAAGAAAATGTTTTTAGTGCATACAGTATAGACCAAAAGTTTGGAAACACCTTCTCATTCAGAGTTTTCTTTATTTTCATGACTATGAAAATTGTAGATTCACACTGAAGGCATCAAAACTATGAATTAACACATGTGGAATTATATACATAACAAAAAAGTGTGAAACAACTGAAAATATGTCATATTCTAGGTTCTTCAAAGTAGCCACCTTTTGCTTTGATTATTGCTTTGCATTCTCTCCACATGAGCTTCAAGAGGTAGTCACCTGAAATGGTCTTCCAACAGTCTTGAAGGAGTTCCCAGAGATGCTTAGCACTTGTTGGCCTTTTTGCCTTCACTCTGTGGTCCAGCTCACTCCAAACCATCTTGATTGGGTTCAGGTCTGGTGACTGTGGAGGCCAGGTCATCTGGCACAGCACCCCATCACTCTCCTTCTTGGTCAAATAGCCCTTACACAGCCTGGAGGTGTGTTTGGGGTCATTGTCCTGTTGAAAAATAAATGATGGTCCAACTAAACGCAAACCGGATGGAATAGCATGCCGCTGCAAGGTGCTGTGGTAGCCATGCTGGTTCAGTATGCCTTCAATTTTGAATAAATCCCCAACAGTGTCACCAGCAAAGCACCCCCACACCATCACACCTCCTCCTCCACACCAGCACACCTAAGAAGTGAAAACCATTTCAGGTGACTACCTCTTGAAGCTCAACAAGAGAATGCCAAGAGTGTGCAAAGCAGTAATCAAAGCAAAAGGTGGCTACTTTGAAGAACCTAGAATATGACATATTTTCAGTTGTTTCAAACTTTTTTGTTATGTATATAATTCCACATGTGTTAGTTCATAGTTTTGATGCCTTCAGTGTGAATCTACAATTTTCATAGTCATGAAAATAATGAAAACTCTGAATGAGGTGTGTCCAAACTTTTGGTCTGTACTGTATATATAATAAAGGGGACTACAAAATCAGGAGTCAAGGTGCAGCTTTGACAGAAAGTTGAGCACTGATGTATCAGCTTGGTGTACAGTGGACAGTATTGTGTCATTTGTAGAGAATTACACTTGTGCTAGGTGGGACCCCGTTAACCACCTATAAAGCAAATACAAAGTACAAAGGTGATCAAACTCTGGCATAAAAAAAAAAAATACACTATGGCATTTAAATGGGCACTGTCAGAATAAAAAAACTTTATATTTTGTACATCATGGCAAAACATTACCCTTGGAAAACATTACGCTTTCAAATTGCATCTCCTTTTTAGAGAAATTTTGGCTTATAAAAAAGACAAATAAGGGTCCCCATACCGTCATTATCATAGTCCTGTCCGGCTGCAGCAACATCTTTGTCCCAGCTGAAGTACAGGCTGGGACAAAAAGTACAGGAAATGAGGGCAGGTCCAGCACTCCTCTGTGCTCACTCCTGTCCTGTCTTTCAGATTCCTGTGAGGGGGTTAGAGAGCAGTGGGCAGTGATTGGATAAAGAGACCCAGCACAGCACAGCAGACTCAGGGAGTAAGTGAATGCATGGTGAGTCAGGGAAGGCTCAATGCGGAAGGCAGACTGAGTGAGCATGAGAGCAGAGGGATTTGTGAGCCAAATACAGAAGTTAGAAACATAAGCATAATTTTTTCTGTGAAATGACAGGTACACTTTAAACCATGCATATATATTACATATATATTATATATATATATTATATATATATATATATATATATATATATATATATATATATATACTACATGTATATAAATATATAAATCGTTTAGATGTCTGCTGACTGCAGACCACAATTCTACACAAATACCATATTCTGATCACCCTCAGGAAGATCATATAACATGCAGCATAAAACGATACAGTATATCACAGAACCCTATTACAAATCTGCATACAAGAGAGCAGGTGACATCACTACTGGCTAGCACAAGGACCTTTCTCTTGCTTTTTGTAGCGGTGCTGTAGCTTTTTTTTTTTTTTGTACGCCTGTGTAGAACCATTCTGTTGCCCCTGTCTACGCTAGACAAATACCGTAGTCTGATCACCCTCAGGTAGATAGAATCACCTGCAGAAAAACAGATACACTATAGCACAGACCCCTTTTACAAATCTGCATACATTAAACTGACATACCACTCTGTACCTCCATCTTAAGTAACACCCAAGAATGAAGAAAGTCCCCAATCATAGATGTATATGTAATGAAAGAAGAAGTACAGTAGTTGTCAATTACTTTATCAATGCTTCTGTCTGGCACTGTCTTAGGTAAATGTGTAAACTTGAGAACATACTAGTTCCATACTTGGACTATGCAGACAGGGGCAACAGAATGTTTCTACACGAGTGTGCAAAAAGAGCTACAGCCCCACTATAAAGAGCAAGAGCAAAATCCTTGTGCTAGCCAGTAAAGATGTCACCTGCTCTCTTGTATGCAGAATTGTAATAGGGGTCTGTGCTATACTGTATCCATTTATGCTGCATGTAATTCGATCTACCTGATGTCAAAGGAGAACTCCGGAATAGGAAAATTGCCCGTCATACACCCGGCAGTAAAAAAATAAAGATGTACATACCTTCCTTCGCTCCCCCGGGGCCTCCGGTAACCGGCTCCGGTCTCCGCCGCGATCCTCTTCCTGGTTGCCGGTGGTCGGCGAGTCATACTGCACTCAGCCAATAACCGGCAGCAGCGAAGTCCAGACTTGGCCTGCAATAGGCTGAGCGGCAGTGTGAGAACGCTTCAGGACACACAATTCTTCACTACACTGGCACCTGCTGCCGGGGCCAAAAACGTCACACTGCCGCTCAGCCTATCGCTGACTGAGTCGGGACTTCACTGCGTCCGGTTATTGGCTGAGTGCAGTATGACTCTCCGACCACCGGCAACCAAGAAGAGGATCGCGGCGGAGACCGGATCGGGTTACCATAGGCACCGGGGGAGTGAAGGAAGGTATGCACCTCTTTATTTTTGTACTGCTGGGTGTATGACGGGCAATTTTCCTATTGCGGAGTTCTCCTTTAGAGTACTGTATTTGTGGAGACTTGTGGTGTGCAGTCAGTAGACATCATCTAGAAGATTTATATACATGTATGTATTTAAATATGGTTTAAGTGCCATAGTGTAGTGTGTTTTTTGCGCCAGAGCGTGATCACCTTGTACTTTGTGCAGTATTGGGTACTGTTAACATTTACTCAGCTCCTCTTCTAGGTTTATCAGCAGAAAAGCCTGAAGACATGCACCAAAACCTATGGGCAATGATGAATGATGACACACCTGCCTCATGTCCTCTTGTTCTTCGTGATGTCATCAAAAGGTGTCTAGTGAAAGATCCAGAAATTCGTCCTTCAGCTGGAGGTCTGTATGATATCTGACAGCAAATGTTCCTATCGAATGTATGACTCCACAGTATCTCTAATGAATAAACCAGAGATTGGGCATTGGGGACCTTATCACACAGCAAATCGATTTTTTTATTTTTTTTAAAAGTAAGTCCAGGTAGTGCAGTACAGGGCCCATAATTTTTTTTTACCCCTTTAATGTAATTCTGGCCAAAAAGAAAATCATTATATGTACTACTATTATTAAACATAAAATTTACTGTATCATCCCCTTCAGTCAGTGAATTATAGAGGTTCTAATAGATTACGAAACACTATTCTCATTTGAAATTCAAATTTTATGTTTATGTTTAATAAGTACAAACAGCAGAAGTTACTCAACACACTCATACACTTTTAGGCTGGAGGGGAGAGGGGCTGCCACTGCAGTTTTTGAGCCAAAGCCAGAAATGGGTCTAAAAGGAAGGAGAAGTATAAATCCTTCTTTCTTGTCATTCCACAAATGCTGCATCTCTGCCTATCCCATAGAGATACATGGAGGGGGCATGTTGGCCGCGGCATCATGCTGCACGGGAGATCCGCGATAGAGCCAGGGCCTTATACAGGAAATCATAGAGGGTCCCAGAGTGCGGACCCCCCCCCCCCCCACGATTAGACACTTAGGTTTCTTACACTGCAGATTTCCTTTAATAATTTTTGTTTACATTAAAGTTTAGAAAAAAAAGAACATGGATAGACAATGAGTGTATATAACAGCAGCAATGGGAGCTAAAGCACTGTGCTCAGCACGTGAGCATGCTTCAAACCCTGGTAACAGGACCAGGGCGTACAGGTATGCCCTGTGTCCTTTAAAGGGCTGCTCTGCCCCTAGACATCTTATCCCCTATCCAAAGGATAGGTGATAAGATGTCTGATCGCAGAGGTCCCGCCGCTGGGGACTCCCGTAATCTCGGCTGCAGCACCCCGATGTCATTACTGCACAGAGCAAACTCACTCTGTGGCAATACAGGGGCTGTGATGTCACGAGGGGGTGGAGCCGTGATGTCACAGCCTGACCCCTCAATACAAGTCTATGGGAGGGGGTGTGGCGGCCGTCACGCTCCCTCCCATAGGCTTGGATTAAGGGGACTGGCCGTGACATTACGAGGGGGCGGAGCCGTGATGTCATGGTGCTCTGGCCCCTGTATCCCCCGTCATTACGCAGCCGCTGCTGCAGCCGAGATCCCCTGCGATCAGACATCTTATTCACTATGCTTTGGATAGGGGATAAGATGTCTAGGGGCGGAGTACCCCTTTAAGGAACAGGACACAAGGGCGTACCCATACGACCTGCGTACTGAACAGGTTAAGGATGCAGCTGTTTTTCAGCTTCTTTCGTTTTTTCCTCCTCACCTTCTAATAGCCTTTCAATATTTCACCTACAGACCCATATGAGGGCTTTCTTTTTGTGCAACCAATGGAAAACACTAATTTAACCAGCAAATCTATGGTGAAACAAAAAACATTATTTGTGTAGTGAAATTGAAAAAGATTGCAACTTTTGGAGGCTTTTGTCTTCATGCAGTGCATTTTTTGGTTAAAAAAAAAGGACAAATAAGGGGAGATTTATCAAAACCTGTTTAGAGGAAGGGTGGTGCAGTTGCCCATGGCAACCAATCAGATAGCTTCTTTCAATTTTCATTTTAAGGTGTCTTAAAAATCAATGAAGCAATCTGATTGGTTGCTATGGGCAACTGCAGCACTCTTCCTCTACACAAGTTTTGATAAATCTCCTGCATAATCTTTACTCTGTAGGTCCATCCGATTATGACAATACCCAATTTATGTAGTTTGTGTTTTGTTTCACTATTATAATTTTTTTGTATAAAAATTATTATGCTTTAAATTGTCATCTTCTGGCCCCTATAATTTTATCCGTAACCTTTTTTATAATTGCTTTTTATTATTATTTTTTTTTTCTGGTACCTGAAGTGACCGAAAATCAGCAACTCTGGACATTTTACAATGACGCCATTGACTGTGTGGTTTAATTTACGTTCTATTTTGGGTTGATTGAAAATTTTATGAGGGATAGGGCTTATTCACATTTATTAATATTTTTTTTACATTTCATTCACTATTTTTTAGTCTCCATAGGGGACTATTACATGTAATATTTCAGTTGCATACACTGCACAATGCTATGCCATAGAACATCATTGATCAGTGTTATTGTCACTCTATTGCTAAAGGCTGCTGAGGCTGCCTGCACTATTGGAGAACCAATCGCACAGACTGAATCCAAGTAATAGACCTTCGTCTGTGCTCCCAACTGATCAAGACCCGCAATTTCACTACATGGTCCCCATCAGCTCCCTGAGCTAACCAGCAACAATTTTTAGCACATTTAGACGCTGAAATCAACTTTGATCACGTAACTACAGTCATGGCCGTAAATGTTGGCACCCCTGAAATTTTTCTAGAAAATGAAGTATTTCTCACAGAAAAGGATTGCAATAACACATGTTTTGCTATACACATGTTTATTCCCTTTGTGTGTATAGGAACTAAACCAAAAAAAGGGAGGGAAAAAAGCAAATAGGACATAATGTCACCAAACTCCAAAAATGGGCTGGACAAAATTATTGCCACCCTTTCAAAATTGTGGAAAAATAAGATTGTTTCAAGCATGTGATGCCCCTTTAAACTCACCTGGGGCAAGTAACAGGTGTGGGCAATATAAAAATCACACCTGAAAGCAGATAAAAAGGAGAGAAGTTCACTTAATCTTTGCATTGTGTGTCTGTGTGTGCCACACTAAGCATGGACAAGAGAACTGTCTGAGGACTTGAGAACCAAAATTGTGGGAACATGTCAACAATCTCAAGGTTACAAGTCCATCTCCAGAGATCTAGATTTGCCTTTGTCCACAGTGCACAACATTATCAAGAAGTTTGCAACCCATGGCACTGTAGCTAATCTCCCTAGGCGTGGACTGAAGAGAAAAATTTATGAAAGGTGTCAATGCAGGATAGTCCAGATGGTGGCTAAGCAGCCCCAAACAAATTCCAAAGATATTCAAACTGTCCTGCAGGCTCAGGGAGCATCAGTGTCAGTGCGAACTATCGGTCGACATTTAAATGAAATGATTGCTATGGCAGGAGACCCAGCAGGACCCCACTGACACAGAGACATTAAAAAAAGTAAGACTAAGTAAGCCAAAATCCTTCTGGGAACATGTCTTGTGGACAGATGAGACCATGATAGAGCTTTTTGGTAAAGCACATCATTGCACTGTTTATTGAAAACGGAATGAGGCCTACAAAGAAAAGAACAGAGTACCTACAGTGAAATATGGTGGAGGTTCAATGATGTTTTAGGGTTGTTTTGCTGCCTCTGGCACTGGGTTCCTTGAATGTGTGCAAGGCATCATGAAATCTAAGGATTACCAATGGATTTTGGGTCGCACTGTACAGCCCAGTGTCAGAAAGCTGGGTTTGCGTCTGAGATCTTGGGTCTTCCAGCAGGACAATGACCCAAAACATATGTCAAAAAGCCCAAGAAATGGATGGCAACAAAGCGCCGGAGAGTTCTGAAGTGGCAAGCAATGAGTCCAGATCTAAATCCCATTGAACACCTGTGGAGAGATCCTAAAATTGCTGTTGGGAAAAGGCGCCTTTCCAATAAGAGAGACCTGGAGCAGTTTGCAAAGGAAGAGTGGTCCTACAAAATTCTGGTGTGTAAGAAGCATATTGATTGTTTTAGGAAGCAACTGATTTCAGTAAATTTTTTCCAAAGGGTGTGCAACCAAATATTAAGTTAAGGGTGCCAATAATTTTGGCCAGCCCATTTTTGGAGTTTGGTGTGACATTATGTCCAATTTACTTTTTGTCCTCCCTTTTTTGGTTTAGTTCCAATACACACAAAGGGAATAAACATGTGTATAACAAAACATGTGTTACTGCAATCCTTTTCTGTGAGAAATACTTCATTTTGTAGAAAAATTTCAGGGGTGCCAACATTTACGGCCATGACTGTATATGGTTAGTCGAACAATGACAGACAATGGACCAATTGGCAATGTACGGCATTAGCTGCTATGAGCAACCAGAACCCACCGGGTATGTAGCATGCTTAGCTCCTGAGAGAACACTTCAAACACCAAGAGTAGGTGCACATTTACACCCTGCATCCTTAAATGGGCACTGGCAGAATCAAACACTTTTTATATGATTTACGCCTAGGCAAAACATCAAAGGGGTACTCTGGTGGCAAATATTTTTTTTTAAATCAACTGGTGCCAAAATGTTAACCCCTTAACTCCTTGGGGACGGAGGGCGTATGCATACGCCCTCACGTCCCGTCACTTAAGGACAGAGGGCGTACCTATACGCCCTCCGCATTTCCGATCACCGCCGCTCGCCGGGCGGTGATTGGAACGGGATGACTGTTGATATCTATCAGCAGGCATCTCGTGGCAATGCCTAGGGGGGTTCTGAGACCACCCCCATATCGGCGATCGTTGCAAATCGCTGGTCAATTCAGACCAGCGATTTGCAGCGATCCGGGTCGATCGGGTGACCCGATCGTCCGGAAAATAAGAATGATCGGAGCTGAGGGGGGAGCATGGCCCGGCTTACCCGGACCGGCGGAGGCATCCTGGACCAGCGGCATCGACACAGGAGGAGCGGCCAGAAAGTGCGGCATGGAGAAGGCTGCAGCGAAGATCGCGGTAAGTGATCTTCTCTGTGGCCTTCTAAAAGCTGCAAAACTAAAACTCCCAGCATGTCCACACAGCTAAAGGCTGTCTGGGCATGCTGGGAGTTGTAGTTTTTCAACATCTGGTGGGTCACAATTTGGAGACCACTGTGTAGTGGTCTCTAAACTGTGGTCCTCCAGATGTTGCAAAACTACAACTTTCAGCAAGCACTGACTATACGGTGGTCTCCAAACTGTAGCCCTCCAGATGTTGCAAAAGTACAATTCCCAGCATGGCCAGACAGCCAGGCATGCTGTGAGTTGTAGTTCTGCAACATCTGAAGGGCCAGATATTGCAGAACTACACTCCCAGCATCCCTGACTGTCTGGCCATGCTGGGAATTATAGTTTTGCAACAGCTGTAGGTACACTGGTTGGGAAACACTGAGCTAGAGTCTGTTTCCTAACTCAGTGATTCCAACCCGTGTGCCTCAAGCTGTTGCAAAACTACAACTCCCAGAATGCACTGACAGACCGTACATGCTGGGAGTTGTAGTTTTGCAACAGCTGGAGGCACACGGGTTGGAATCACTGAGCTAGAGTCTGTTTTCTAACTCAGTGGTTCCCCACCAGTGTGCCTAGAGCTGTTGTAAAACTACAACTCCCAGCATGTACGGTCTGTCAGTGCATTCTGGGAGTTGTCATTTTGCCACAGCTGAAGGTTTGGGTACAGGGTACATTCACACGGGCAGGTTTACAGTGGGTTTCCTTCTACAAGTTTGAGCTGCAGCTCAAACTCCCAGAGGAAAACTTACTGTGAACCCCCGCCTGTGTGAATGTACCCTAAAAACACTACACTAACAAATAATAAAAAGTAAAACACTACATATACACCCCCTTACTCGTCTATCCCCCCCCCCCCCCAATTAAAAAGAAAAACTTCTCATACGGCAGTATTTCCTAAACGGAGCCTCCAGCTGTTGCAAAACCACAACTCCCAGTATTGTCAGACCGCCATAGACTGTCCTGGCAGGCTGGGAGTCTTGCAACAGCTGGAGGCACCCTGTTTGGGAAACACTGCTGTAGGGTTTTACTGTAGGTAACGGGGTCTACCCCTATTGCAAATTCCTTATTCAGGCCTCAAATGCGCATGGCGCTCTCTCTTCAGAGCCCTGTCGTATTTCAAGGCAACAGTTTGGGGCCACATATGGGGTATTTCCGTACTCGGGAGAAATTGCGTTACAAATTTTGGGGGGATTTTTCTCCTTTTACCCCTTATGAAAAGGTAAAGTTGGGGGCTACACCAGCATGTTAGTGTAAAAAAAATTTACACTAACGTGCTGGTGTTGCCCCATACTTTTCCTTTCACAAGAGGTAAAAGGAGAAAAAGACCCCCAAAATTTCTAACGCATGTACATTTGAGGCCTAAATTGGTTATTTGCACAGGGGTGGTTGATCCCCTGTGCAAATCACCAATTTAGGCCTGATCGTTACAGCAGTTCAGACATGAAGGCAAAAAAAAAACAAAAAAACACATGTGACCCCATTTTGGAAACTACACCCCTCATGGAATGCAACAAGGGGTATAGTGAGCCTTAACACCCTTCAGGTCTTTAACAAATTTTCGTTAAACTTGGACATGAAAATAAAAAATTAGTTTTTTTCCCCCTGAAATGCTGGCATTACCCCAAATTTTACCCCAAAAGTGTAATAGGAAAAAAGCCCCCCCAAAATGTGTAACCCCATTTCTTCTGAGTATATAAATACCCCATATGTGGATGTAAAGTGCTCTGCGGGCGAACTACAATGCTCAGATAAGAAGGGGCGCCATTGGGATTTTTGAGACAGAATTAGGCTGGAATTGAAGGCAATGTGTGTTTACAAAGCCCCCATGGTGCCAGAACAGTGGACCCCCTCCACATGTGACCCCATTTTGGAAACTACACCCCTCACTGAATGTAACAAGGGGCACAGTGAGTTTTTATGCCCCACAGGTGTCTGACAGATTTTTTGAACAGTCGTCCGTAAAAATGAAAAATTTTATTTTTCATTTGCACAGCCCACTGTTCCAAAGATCTGTCAAATGCCAGCGGGGTGTAAATGCTCACTGCACCCCTTATTAAATTCTAAATTATAAAAAAGTATGCCATGTGTTTTTTTTTTTTTTTTTTTTTTTACTGTTCTGGCATCATGGGACTTCCTAAATGCGACATGCCCCAGCATTTCAGCAAAATTCGCTCTCCAAAAGCCCAGTGTCGCTCCTTCCCTTCTAAGCCCTCTAGTGCACTCGCAGATCACTTTACATCCACCTATGAGGTCTTTCCTTACCCGAGAGAAATGGGGTTACAAATTTTGTGGGGCATTTTCTCCTATTACTCCTTGTGAAAATGAAAAGTTTGGGGTAACACCAGCATTTTAGTGTTAAAAATCAAATTTTTCATTTTCACGTCCCACTTTAACGAAAGTATACTGAAAGGAGGAAGGAGTAACCACTATAGAAGATGCACACCAGAAATCATACAGAAAATATACACATCTTTATTAATACTAATACATAAGGCCGCAACACCAAAATTTAAAACCACTTAAAAACACATACATAAATCAGGTGGAGGGCTGTAGCTCTACAAAAACACCTAAGGCCCCCTGCCAGACCAACAATGGTCCCTGGTGGGTGTCCCAACACACAGGGAGGTAGAAACCTATATCCGTACGAGCAATAAAAAAATTTACAATATATCAGAAAATAAACTGAGAATAATCAAGAGCCCAATACTACGAAACAAGGGAAAAAGATATATATCACTGATCACAAATATAAATGTGTGACCCAGGGATACCTCACCAGGACAGGGGACCACAGCAGCTCCACGCGTTCCGCCGCTAATTGCGACTTCCTCAGGAAGTTCATCAATCACCTGTGCGGTGTTCAGGCTCACTGTACCCCTTGTTACATTCCTTGAGGGGTGTAGTTTCCAAAATAGTATGCCATGTGGGTTTTTTGTGCTGTTCTGGCACCATAGGGGCTTCCTAAATGGGACATGCCCCCCAAAAACCATTTCAGCAAAATTTGCTTTCCTAAAGCCAAATGTGAATCCTTCTCTTCTGAGCATTGTAGTTCGCCCGCAGAGCATTTTACGTCCTAATATGGGGTATTTTCATACTCAGAAGAGATGGGGTTACAAATTTGAGGGGGCATTTTCTCCCATTGCACTTTAGGGAAAACATTTTTTTTTTCATTTACACATCCGACTTTAACACGAAAAGTTACGTGCCTTGAGGGGTGTAGTTTCCAAAATAGTATGCCTTGTTTTTATTTTTATTTTTTTGCTGTTCTGGCACCATAGGGGCTTCCTAAATGTGACATGCCCCTCAAAAACCATTTCAGAAAAATTCACTCTCCAAAATCTCATTGTTGCTCCTTCTCTTCTGAGCCCTCTACTGCCCTGCTGAACACTTTACATACACATGAGGTATTCCCTTACTCGAGAAAAATTGGGTTACAAATTTTGGGGGTCTTTTTCTCCTATTACCCTTGTAAAAATTCAAAAACTGGATCTACAAGAACATGTGAGTGTAAAAAATGAAGATTTTGAATTTTCTCTTTCACTTTGCTGCTATTCCTGTAAAACACCTAAAGGGTTAACAAACTTTCTGAATGTCATTTTGAATACTTTGAGGGGTGCAGTTTTATAATGGGGTCATTTAGGGTGTATTTGTAATATGAAGGCCCTTCAAATCCACTTCAAAACTGAACTGGTCCCTGAAAAATTCCGATTTTGAAAATTTTGTGAAAAATTGGAAAATTACTGCTGAACTTTGAAGCCCTCTGATGTTTTCCAAAAGTAAACACATGTCAACTTTATGATGAAAATATAAAGTAGACATATTGTATTTGTGAATCAATGTATCATTTATTTGGAATGTCTGTTTTCCTTACGAGCAGAGAGCTTCAAAGTTAGAAAAATGCTAAATTTTTTATTTTTTCATAAAATGTTAGAATTTTTCACCAAGAAATTTAGCAAGTATCGACGAAAATTTACCACTAACATGAAGTAGAATATGTCACGAAAAAACTGTCTCGGAATCAGAATGAAAAGTAAAAGCATCCCAGAATTATTAATGCTTAAAGTGACAGTGGTCAGAATTCCAAAAAATACTCCCATCCTTAGGGTTATAATGGGCTCTGTCCCCAAGGGGTTAAGGACACAGCGCGTACCTGTACGCACTGAGTCTGCTTCCTTTCTATAACGCTGGGTCATGGCGTGGCCTCACATCATAGGGGGTCGGGCCCGGCCTCTAACAACGGCTGGGAACCGTGGCTAATAGCGCGCCACTGATCGCGGTGCCGCGAGCTATTAAGCCTTTAGACGCGGCGTTCAAAGTTGATCGCCGCGTCTAAAGTGAAACTAAACTACCCCCGGCTAGCTCAATGGGCTGTTCGGGACTGCCGCGGTGAAATTGCAGCATCCCGAACAGCTGTAGGACACGAGGAGGGTCCCCTTACCTGTCTCCTGGTGTCCGATCGCCGAATGACTGCTCAGTGCCTGAGATCCAGGCATGAGCAGTCAAGCGGCAGAATCATCGATCAATGGTTTCCTATGAGAAACTATTGATCAGTGTAAAAGATCAATGTGTGTAGTTTTTTTAGCTCCCTACGGGGGGCTATAACTTTGCAAAAAAAAGTGGAAAAAAAAGTTAATGAAGATCATTTAACCCCTTCCCTAATAAAAGTTTGAATCACCCCCCTTTTCCCATAAAAAAAAAACTATGTAAATAAAAATAAACATATGTGGTATCGCCGTGTGCGGAAATGTCCGAATTATAAAAGTATATTGTTAATTAAACCGCACCATCAATGGCGTACCTGCAAAAAAATTCCAAATTCCAAAATGGCGTATTTTGCATGAAAAATTTATAAAAAGTGATCAAAAGTCAGATCAATACAAAAATGGTACCGCTAAAAACTTCAGATCACGGCGCAAAAAATTTGCCCTAATGTAGTTATGATTTTTTCCAGAAGTACGACAAAATCAAACCTATATAAGTAGGGTATAATTTTAATCGTATGGACCTACAGAATAAAGAGGTGTCATTTTTAACCCAAAATGTATTGCATAGAAATGGAAGCCCCCAAAAGTTACAAAATGGTGTTTTTTCTTCAATTTTGTCACACAATGATTATTTTTCGTTTCATGTTATATTTTTGGGAAAAATTACTGATGTCAATACAAAGTAGAATTGTTGGCGCAGAAAAAAGCCATCATATGGATTTTTAGGTGCAAAATTCTAAGAGTTATGATTTTTTAAAGGTAAGGAGGAAAAAATGAAAGTGGAAAAACGGAAACCCCTTTAACCCCTTAAGGACGCAGGACGTAAATGTACGTCCTGGTGAGGTGGTACTTAACGCACCAGGACGTACATTTACGTCCTGTGCATAACCGCGGGCATCGGAGCGATGCCCGTGTCATGCGCGGCTGATCCCGGCTGCTGATCGCAGCCAGGGACCCGCCGGCAATGGCCGACGCCCGCGATCTCGCGGACATCCGCCATTAACCCCTCAGGTGCCGGGATCAATACAGATCCCGGCATCTGCGGCAGTTCGCGATTTAAATGAACGATCGGATCGCCCGCAGCGCTGCTGTGGGGATCCGATCATTCATAACGCCGCACGGAGGTCCCCTCTCCTTCAACCGTCCGGCTCCCGGCGTCTCCTGCTCTGGTCTGTGATCGAGCAGACCAGAGCAGAAGATGACCGATAATACTGATCTGTTCTATGTCCTATACATAGAACAGATCAGCATTAGCAATCATGGTATTGCTATGAATAGTCCCCTATGGGGACTATTCAAGTGTAAAAAAAAAAATGTAAAAAAATGTAAAAGTAAAAGTAAAAAAAGTGTGAAAAATCCCCTCCCCCAATAAAAAAGTAAAACGTCCGTTTTTCCTATTTTACCCCCAAAAAACATTTTTTATAGACATATTTGGTATCACCGCGTGCGTAAATGTCCGAACTATTAAAATAAAATGTTAATGATCCCGTACGGTGAACGGCGTGAACGAAAAAAAAAAAGTCCAAAATTCCTACTTTTTTAATACATTTTATTTAAAAAAAAAATATAAAAAATGTATTAAAAGTTTTTTATATGCAAATGTGGTATCAAAAAAAAGTACAGATCATGGCGCAAAAAATGAGCCCCCATACCGCCGCTTATACGGAAAAATAAAAAAGTTAGAGGTCATCAAAATAAAGGGATTATAAACGTACTAATTTGGTTAAAAAGTTTGTGAATTTTTTTTAAGCGCAACAATAATATAAAAGTATATAATAATGGGTATCATTTTAATCGTATTGACCCTCAGAATAAAGAACACATGTCATTTTTACCATAAATTGTACGGCGTGAAAATGAAACCTTCCAAAATTAGCAAAATTGCGTTTTTCGTTTTAATTTCCCCACAAAAATAGTGTTTTTTGGTTGCGCCATACATTTTATGATATAATGAGTGATGTCATTACAAAGGACAACTGGTCGCGCAAAAAACAAGCCCTCATACTAGTCTGTGGATGAAAATATAAAAGAGTTATGATTTTTAGAAGGCGAGGAGGAAAAAATGAAAACGTAAAAATTAAATTGTCTGAGTCCTTAAGGCCAAAATGGGCTGAGTCCTTAAGGGGTTAAGGGGTTAAACCAATTTGTAAATTACTTCTATTTCAAATCTTAATCCTTCTAGTACTTATCAGCTGCTGTATGCTTCAGAGGAAGTTGTATAGCTCTTTTCTGTCTGACCACAGTGCTCTCTGCTGACACCTCTGTCCGTGTCAGGAACTGTCCAGAGCAGGAACAAATCCACACAGCAAACCTCTCCTTCTCTAGATAGTTCCTGCAGAGATGTCAGCAGAGAGCACTGTGGTCAGACAGAAAAGAACTATACAACTTCTTGTGGAGCATACAACAGCTAATAAATCATGGAAGGATTAAGATTTTTGAATAGAAGCAATTAAAAAAAATCTGTTTACCTTTCTGGCACCAGTTGATTAGAAAAAGGAGATTTTTATGCTTAACGTAAAATCTCTTTCTCGAAGGATCCATTGGGGGACACAGACCTTGGGTATATGCTGTTGTTGCTAGGAGACAGTACCGTCTGAGGTAACCACAGAACCAAAAACAACTGAACACACCCTCGGACAGGTAACCAAACTAGGAACACCAAAGAAAGGGTGGGAGCTGTGTCCCCCAATGGATCCTTCGAGAAAGAGATTTTACGGTAAGCATAAAAATCTCCTTTTCTCTATCGGCTCCATTGTGGGATACAGACCTTGGGACGTACCAAAGCCGTCCCTAGGGTGGGCACAGAAAACAATCAGGGGCAGGCTGGACCACCGCCGCCTGCAACACCCTACGGCCCAGACTAGCATCCGCTGATGCAAAGGTATAAACCTGGTAGAAGCTAGTAAAAGTGTGCAAGAACAACCAGGTAGCCGCCTTACAGACTTGAGAGCCTGAAGCCCTGTTACGGAGAGCCCAGGAAGCTCCGAAAGAGCGCGTGGAATGCGCTGAAACCCTGAAGGGAGAAGGCCTCCCTTTACTACGGTAAGCTACCTAAATGGCAGACTTGAGCCACCGCGAAATGAAATCCTTTGAAGCAGGTTGTCCTTCACGCGACTGTCCGTAACCAAAAAAGAAGTCACATTGACGAAAGGAAGAAGTGACAGAGAGGTAGGTTCGTACAGCCGGCACCACATCCAGCCCATGGAGCAAACACTCCTAGGGATGAGATGGAGTGGACCAAAAGGATGGGAGGACGATGTCTCCATTGAGGTGGAAGGCAGAAAACACCTTAGGTAAAAAAGACGGAACCGGACAAAAAAACAACCTTGTCCTGGTGGATGATCCGGAAGGGAGAGCGGCAAGAGAGAGACACCAGCTCTGAACCCATCTAATAGAGGCAATTACAATAAGGAATGCTACCTTCCAGGAAGGAGACCAAGGGAAACCTCCCTGAAATTAAAGAGAATGGTGAGGGCCGAGATCTGACCTTTCAGGGATCAGAGAGCTAATCGTTGCTCCAGCCCGACTGCAAAAAGGAAAGAAGTCAGAGGACGGAGAAGACAACTTGAGAAAGATTGAGATTCGTACCAAAGAAAAGAAGACCGCCATGTATGATGGTAAATCTTTGCGGAGGAGGGCTTGCGCGCCCTGTGTATGGTGCGAATCACCAGGGATGAGAAACCTCGGCCCTTAGAACCGCGGTTTCAACCGCGATGCCATCAAAAGCAGCGACAGCAAATTTGGGTGGCACAGGGGACTCAGAGAGGTCAGAACGAAGCGGGAGGCACAGAGGCACGTCATCCAGAAGTCGGATTACATCGGCATACCACGTCCTCCGAGGGCAGTCCGAGCCACGAGAATGGCGGGGACGCCCTCAGCTTTGAGCTTCCTCAGAACCCTGAGGAGGAGGAGGGAACAGAGAGGGTAGGGCGAAGCCCGACCAAAGAATCACCAGAGCATCAACAGCCAGAGCCCGAGGGTCCCGGGCCTTTGTCACAAGGAGGGGAAGCTTCTGGTTATCATGGGATGCAAAGAGGTTCCATGTATGGAGTGCCTCAGAGGATGCAGATCTCCGCAAATACCTCCGGAGAAGGAACCACTCGCCGGGGTCGGATGAGGACTGGTTGAGAAAGTCTGCTTCCCAGTTGTGTACTCCCGGGATGTGAATCGCTGAGATGGCTGGAACTCTGAGTGCCGCCCAGAGGAGAATTCTGGATACTTCGGCCTTCGTCGTAGAGTTGCGAGTGCCGCCCTGGCGATTGATGTACGCCACAGCAGTGGGGTCGTCCGACTGGACACGAACCGGACGGCCCTGAAGAAGGATGTCCCAATGTAACGGCAGAGACAGATTGCCCTCAGCTCCAATACTTGATTGGGAGAAGGGTCTCTCGGGGTGACAGGAGGACAGGAGGAACAACTGAGCTCCGTGCGCAGTAAGCGCCGGAATAGGGGCCGGCTCTCGCTGGTTGCAGAGAGCCGTCGTCAGCGCTCCGCTGCCGAAGTGAAAATAAATGCCCGCTGAAATGCCGGCATCAGCATATACAGCGCCGGGAGAAGAAAAAGAAGGGCATAGTCCTACTGTTACGCCGAGCGCTCCGGGTCCCCGCTCCTCCCCGGAGCGCTCGCAACATCCTCGCAATTGCAGCGCCCCGGTCAGACCTGCTGACCGGGTGCGCTGCGATACCTCTCCCAGCCGGGATGCGATTCGCGATGCGGGTGGCGCCCGCTCGCGATGCGCACCCAGGCTCCCGTACCTGACTCGCTCTCCGTCGGTCCTGTCCCGGCGCGCGCGGCCCCGCTCCTTAGGGCGCGCGCGCGCCGGGTCTCTGCGATTTAAAGGGCCACTGCGCCACTGATTGGCGCAGTTGGCTTAATTAGTGTGTTCACCTGTGCACTCCCTATTTATACCTCACTTCCCCTGCACTCCCTCGCCGGATCTTGTTGCCATTGTGCCAGTGAAAGCGTTTCCTTGTGTGTTCCTAGCCTGTGTTCCAGACCTCCTGCCGTTGCCCCTGACTACGATCCTTGCTGCCTGCCCCGACCTTCTGCTACGTCCGACCTTGCTCTTGTCTACTCCCTTGTACCGCGCCTATCTTCAGCAGTCAGAGAGGTTGAGCCGTTGCTGGTGGATACGACCTGGTTGCTACCGCCGCTGCAAGACCATCCCGCTTTGCGGCGGGCTCTGGTGAATACCAGTAGCAACTTAGAACCGGTCCACCAGCACGGTCCACGCCAATCCCTCTCTGGCACAGAGGATCCACCTCCTGCCAGCCGAATCGTGACACCTACACCACTGATATACAGTCCTACACCACTGATAGTGAGTGTTCCAGTCCTACACCACTGACATAAGAGGGTTCCCCACATCCAGGGATGAGGGAGCTAAAGGAAAAAGGAGTGGGCTGAAACTAGGGGGTCTTCAGAGGTTGCAACCATAAAAACCTGAAAGAAAAGGGGGGAAAAAATACTCACCTTTTGTCAGAAGAACTTACTTAATGAAGTCTTCCTAATGAAGTCTGCAGCCAGCTTATAGTCGCCTTCATCATGCCGGGCTGTAAAAGCGAGACGAGCAGGGAAAAGTGGGGGACCCGGACCCATGAGGTACAACCCCAGGCGCTGACCGTTGGCGAGAGGGGGTTGACAGTACATCCACGATGTCTGTGCCCCCTCAATCCCAAATGGGGAAAACAGTGAACGCTTTGTTCCTGAGTCCCCACCTGAAAAGAAGAGGGAAAGAAAAATCTAACTAAACGTCCCTAATCTTAAAAAATAAATGACCAGGTCTGGAGAACACCAGACCAGTGTCTATCTCCTGCAGACACTAAGCTAAAACTGATTACCTCAGGCTCTGTAGGTGGGTATATCCTGCTGGGAGGAACCGACTTTTTTGTTTCCATAGTGTCAAGTCTCCTAGCAACAACAGCATATACCCAAGGTCTGTGTCCCCAATGGAGCCGATAGAGAAAAAATTTTTTCCAACCAGAGTACCTCCTTTTTATAGAAATGATAACTTGTAAAAGAAAGACCACTGAGGTTCCTCATACCAATCAGAACATAATCCTCTCTGAAGCACAGGCTGGGACAAAGTGCGGGAAGTGAGAGCAGGACTAGCAATCCTCTGTGCTAACTCCTGTCCTGTCTATCAGACTGCATCATAAAAACAGAGAAGAGGGGGTTACAGAGCAGCCTGCAGTGATGGAGATGATGGAGAGAAACAACACAGTACAGCAGACTTAGGGAGGAAGTGAATGCATGGTGAGTAAGGGCGGGCTCATTGCATCCACTGCTCTGGAAGGGGTATGGATGTCAGAATGTGTGAGCAGCAGACCAGAGGGATTTGTGAGCCAAATACAGACACTAGACACATTGAAAACACATGTAAAGCATCTGCAAGACCTAGTAACTTATATAAGCATTATTTTTTTTCTGTGATATCACAGGTACTTCTGTACATATGAAAATAACACATTAATGTTGATTTTCAAATAAGATTGGTGTTTTTCAATGTACTGGAACAATTGTGATGAGTAAGGGAGGATCCCCACAGCAAAACTACCATTAGAGGTTCATTCTTCGAAACTGATTAAGGGTGCATTGACACCATGTTTTCTTTATGCAGTGACTGGATCCTGCTGGGAAATGTAAAAACTGGGCACTCCCATATCCTGACTGGACCCAGCCCATTTGAATGAGCCAACCAGAGGAAGATAGTGACTCTAGTGGGCTCATTTTTGCCCTGTATCCGGTTTTGTGGCCGGACTAAAAATTATATCATAGCACGGTTTTTATTCCGTCACAAAACCGTATACGTGGCAAAAACAAGCTGACCGGAGAGACTATTTAATCTGAGATGCAGGCCGGGTCTGGCTGGGATATGGGAGCGCCCGTTTCGACATTACCGAGCCGGATCCGGTCACCGTATGAAAAAAAAGCATGGGTAGCAAAATTAGCTGCACAAAATATTCATAAAAAATATGCAGCAGATTATTTGTGTGTGAAGGTACCCTTAGTAAATTGCAGAGGTCCTGAACCACACTCAGATTTTCCCCCCTATTCTTGTTTTCAGAACAAATAAACATCTATAAAGCCACAAGGACTATGGGGTAGATGTATCATTAGGTGTCTATTGTAGACCCCGATCTACACCTTTACACTGCTTGTCTAATTAACACTCTTGCTCAATATTTACTAAAGTTGCGCATGTCCTTTTATAAATTTTGTGCAAATATAGAAACGCCCCCCTCGCTGTACCGTGCACTCCTTCTCTACATCACACTTCACAGAGCTGTGGCATTTTCCCGCTGTACACTTCTCGCATAGCTAAAAGTGCCGGAGCAGCAGTGTGTGCCGAACAAAACTCTGCACAATAGTAAAATCATAAATCTTTATAAAGTACACAGAGGGGGAGATTCTCAAAGAATTTTGCGCCAAAAAAAAAAAATTTTGGCACGAAAAGTATCGCCCACATTTTCAAAGAGGTTTGTGCCGCGGGTTACACTGTTCATGTCAGTTTTGTAAAAGTGGGTGTGTCCATGTATATTGTCTGCTTTACATGATATTTTCAAAGGGGTGAGAGTCCAGTTTACATAAAAAATTTCAAATGTCAATAAAAGGGTTAATGAGGGCTGTGGGGGAGTGTTTTTTTTTTTAAATAAAACATTTTTTTCAATGTGTTGTGTTTTTTATTATTTAATTTTCAGGCTTAGTAGTGGAAGTAGTCTTGTAGACAAAATCCATTACTAAACCAGGGCTTAGCATGAGCCCCAAAATCAGTTAGCGCTAACCCCCAATCATTACCCCGGTACCCACCGCCACATGGGTGCCTGAAAGAGCCTGTACCAACAGGCCCAGAGCGTCAAATATGGCACTCCTGGGCCTAGGGGGTAACAGGCTGGTGTTATTTAGGCTGGGGAGGGTCAGTAACAATGGTCCTCGCCCACCCTGGTAACGTCAGGCTGTTGCTGCTTGGTTAGTATCTGGCTGATAATGAAAAAATGGGGGAACCACACACATTTAAAATAATGGAAAAAAAAAACACATAGGGTTCCCCCTATTTTCAGTATCAGCCAGATACCAACCAAGCAGCAACAGCATGATGTTACCAAGGTGGGCGAGGACCATTGTTACTGCCCCTCCCCAGCCTAAATAACACCAGCCTGGTCGGTACCGGGGTAATAATTGGAGGTTAGCGTTAGCTGATTTTGTGGCTAACGCTTTGCCCTGGCATAGTAATGGATTCCGTCTGTAAGACGGCTTCAACTACTAAGCCTGAAAATTCAATTATAAAAAAAACATAACACATTGAAAAAAATGTATAAAGAGTAGGAGACGCTCTTAACTAGTTTCCTGGGACCTGAGCTACTCAAATAACACCTATACCCATGGTGTAAAAAATGCAATGAATAAAAAATGGAAATTGAGGCTCAGGGTCAATGAATATTGGATGATGATATGTTTATTATAATAAAATATATATGATAGTTAAAGTGTGTGTCGAACCTCACAGGCCCCTTGTGGCTCGGCAAATACACAATAAAAATTCACAATAGATATACAAATATAATACGGCAATTGTAACTAATAACAGGTAATTAGTAAAATTCATAAAATTGTAAAAAATAAAAAATATATATTTTCGGCTGGCTTATCGGACACTGTGGATTATTTTGGCTGTTTTATCGGATACTGTGGACACTCTTATATTTTTTTTTATTTTTTACAATTTTATGAATTTTACTAATTACCTGTTGATATTAGTTACAATTGCCGTATTATATTTGTATATCTATTGTGAATTTTTATTGTGTATTTGCCGACCCACAAGGGCCCTGTGAGGTTCGAAACACACTTATCATATATATTTTATTATAATAAGCATATCATCATCCAATATTCATTGACCCTGAGCCTCAATTTCCATTTTTTATACATTGAAAAAATGTTTTATTTAAAAAATCACTCCCCCCCCCCACAGCCCTCGTTAACCATTTTATTGAAATTTAAAAAAACGCTGGTCATCGTCGCAGACCACCGAATCTGACGTAGTCCTCTGCATTAAGGTATCTGAAATGAGAGGAAAAGAAAAACAAGAAAAATTGATAAATACATTTTTTGGTGCTCTCCCCTGGGGAGAGCGCACATAATGCAGCATGGTCATAAACAGGGAGCCTCCAATTGTTGCTAAACTACAACTCCCATCATGGGGGCTGTAGTTAAGCAACAGCTGGAGTCTCCGTGTTTGGGAACACACTGCCAGAAAGGCTCTGTTCCCATTACGCAAAACGCATAATGAGAACAGTCAGGCCTGGACTGTGTAGCTCAATTTGTCCCTCTGCCCTTGGACTACTACTCCCATCATGGGAGAGAGTTTGTCCCATGATGGGAGTAGTTGTAGTACCGCAGCGCTGAGGGATGGCCCTTGCACATCCCTCCAGCTGTGGGACTTTTAGGACTACTACTCCCATCATGGACAGACTCTGTCCATGATGGGAGTTATAGTCCAGGGGCTGAGAGGCATTCTCCAGAGACCCGCTGCAATCTGCATTTATTAACTGTAAAAGCCGGCGGCACATGCGGCTACACTGCGGTGCCTGCTGGCTCCTGTATACGCTGTCACATTTCATAATCCCCGCCCGGGAGACAGGAGTTCTGATTGGTGAATAGCTATTCACCAATCAGAGCTCCCGGCAGCGGCGATTATGAATTATGATAGATGTATACAGGAGCCGGCGGGCAGCGCAGTGTAGTCACCTGTACCGCCGGTTTTTACAGTTAATAAATGCGAATCGCAGCGGGTCTCTGGAAAATGACCTGCTGCGATCTGCACCATAACTCCCATCATGGATAGAATTTGTGCAGCAAGTGCCATCCCTCAGCGCTGCGGTACTACTACAACTACTCCCATCATGGGACAGACTCTGCCCATGGTGGGAGTTATAGTCCAGGGGCTGAGGTTTTTTTTTTTTTTGCACAAAATCTGATAGAATTCTTCATAGCCATGTCAACGGTTGAGTTTACCATAGAGCACTTTCTACTGTAGAATTGAATTTATTAACTGCGTTTTTTTGTTTTTTTTAAAAGCAAAAAAAATTCGCAAATGCACTTGTCTTGCGCAAATATACACCACCTTGGAGGACACATACCAAAGTCTGCCCATGATGGGAGTTCTAGTCCAGGGGCTGAGGGGCAGATCGCACCGGGTCATTCTCCAGAAACTCACTGCAATACGCATTTTTAAATTGTAAAATCCGGCGGCACATGGGGCTACACTGCACTCCTCGCCAGCACCTGTATACACCGCTCATAATTCATAATCACCGCCGCCGGGAGACAGGAGCTCTTATTGGTTAATAGCTATTCACCAATCAGAGCTCCCATCTCCAGGGCGGGGATTATTAAATATGACAGCTGTATACAGGAGCCAGCGGGCATCACAGTGTAGCCGCATGTGCTGCCGGCTTTTACAGTTAATAAATGCAGATCCCAGCGGGTCTCTGGAGAATGACCCAGTGCGATCTGCCCCTCAGCCCCTGGACTAGAACTCCCATCATGGGCAGAGTCTGTCCATGATGGAAGTAGTAGTCCTAACTGTCCCAAAATAGTTAATATATTATGTTTCCAAAATACAAAGGGGAACGCAAGTTTCACATTCTCAGATGCTTTAGAACACTTTGGTATGTGTCCTCCGAGGTGGTGTATATTTGCGCAAGACAAGTGCATTTGCAAATTTTTTTGCGTTTAAAAAAAAAAACACGCAGTTTATAAATTCTATTCTACAGTAGAAAGTGCTCTATGGTAAACTTAACCGTAGACATGGCTATGAAGAATTCTATCAGATTTTGCACACAAAAAAAACACAAAAAAATTCTTAAAAAATAGACAAAAAAAAAGCTCTATATACAATGATAAATTCCCCCCTATGAGTGAATAGATATTTTCAAAAACTGCCACATGATGGGTTAAGGTGATGTAATAATCATAGTGAAAACATCTTCTGGCATGTTTTGAGATGTAAATTGCCATTGCCAAGATTGCCATTGCCAAGATTGATAAAATACTTTCACAACCATGAATTATAAGTATAAAGTACAACTTGAGTTACAATTCAGTTGCTACATATTATGGTCAGAATTTGGTGTTCAGGAATAGAAGCAACAGAGAAAATTGTAATCAAACGATTTGCACCTTTCTCTGTGTTTCCAATTCACTCCTGGTTTTGATATAAATACTGACCAAAATACTATGTGAGAAGCCTAATGAAGAAGCTAAGCTCTTTGTAGTGGACACAATACACTACACTCTGGTAACAGCAAAAAAAAATCACAAATGTATATGCAACTTCAGAAGCTACTCTAGTACAAGACAGTATTATTCACAAGATATATAATTCAAGTAGCATATCCCTATATTATGTAAATGCATACTGTGAAATACTGTGTAAATCTTGTTCAGAGGTGTTTCTTACAATCTTAGTAGAGGTGGATCACTGAATCAATCATACTGACCATATGAATTGTCTTGTTTGCAGAAGTTGCAGATTTGTTAATTGCGTCAGATGGAGACCTAGAAACTTCTGCCTGAGACCAATGGGTGCTGTGTATTCACATTTCTCAGAAAAGAACCTAAACACTACAGATCTGACAATGTCCCAAGCAACGGAGCCTGCAGCAGTCACATTGCTAACCAAAGAGATGCTGAGATTCTGTTGTATGAGAGGACTGCACATGTGCAGCTGTCCTGCTGCTGTATACCACTATTAAATAACATATTATTATAATGCAGACTGTATATTGAAAGGGAAGTTGATCTAGAAGCAGGAGAGAAGCTCCTAATACATGTAGAAAGAAATGCCCTACTTGGCTTTATTCACATAAGAGAAATTCCACATGGACAACAATGCAGATTCCATGTCAAATCTATGGAATCTGCATCTCATTATTTCCAAAGGTAATCTGCATTGTAATTTACATTTGTAAGGCTCCACTTGGGTTTGTTTTAGGCTAAGTTTCCACTTGTTTTTTTTTTTTCTGACAGTTTTTGGAAAACTGCCACTGCAGTTTTTGAGCCAAAGTCAGAAGTGGATCCATAAGGGAGGAGAATAGTGAGTCCTTCCTTTATATTCCCTATTCCTTTTGAATACATTTCTGGCTTTGGCTCAAAAACTGCAGTGGCAGTATTCCAAAAACTGCCAGAAAACAAAACCAAGTGGAAACTTAGCCTTACTGCGATTTTTCTGGCCTTTTTTTTTTTTATCTTAATGTGGAAATTGCCTTTTTAGCTCCTGTGGCCATTTTTCCCTAAAAAAACATTTCAGAAAAACGTACTCTCCAAAATCCCCTTTGTCGCTCCTTCCCTTCTGAGCCCTCTACTGCGCCCGCCGAACACTTTACATAGACATATGAGGTATGTGCTTACTCGAGAGAAATTGGGCTACAAATACAAGTAAAAATTTTCTCCTTTTACTCCTTGTAAAAATTCAAAAATTGGGTGCACAAGAACATGCGAGTGTAAAAAATGAAGATTGTGAATTTTCTCCTTCACTTTGCTGCTATTCCTGTGAAACACCTAAAGGGTTAAAACGCTGACTGAATGTCATTTTGAATACTTTGGGGGGTGTAGTTTTTATAATGGGGTCATTTATGAGGTATTTCTAATATGAAGACCCTTCAAATCCACTTCAAACCTGAACTGGTCCCTGAAAAATATAGAGTTTGAAAATTTTGTGAAAAATTGGAAAATTGCTGCTGAACTTTGAAGCCCTCTGGTGTCTCCCAAAAGTAAAAACTCATCAATTTTATGATGCAAACATAAAGTAGACATATTGTATATGTGAATCAAAAAAAATGTATTCGTAATATCCATTTTCCTTACAAGCAGAAAGCTTCAAAGTTAGAAAAATGCTAAATTTTCAAATTTTTCATCAAATTTACGGATTTTTCACCAAGAAATGATGCAAGTATTGACAAAAATTTACCACTATGTTAAAATAGAATATGTCACGAAAAAACATTCTCGGAATCAGAATGATAACTAAAAGCATCCCAGAGTTATTAATGTTTAAAGTGACAGTGGTCAGATGTGCAAAAAACACTCTGGTCCTTAACCCCTTAAGGACCGGGGGTTTTTCCGTTTTTGCATTTTCGTTTTTTGCTCCTTGCCTTTAAAAAATCATAACTCTTTCAATTTTGCACCTAAAAATCCATATGATGGCTTATTTTTTGCACCACCAATTCTACTTTGTAATGACGTCAGTCATTGTGCCCAAAAATCTACGGTGAAACGGGAAAAAAAATCATTGTGAGACAAAATTGAAAAAAAAAACGCCATTTTGTAACTTTTGGGGGCTTCCGTTTCTACGTAGTACATTTTTCGGTAAAAATGACACCTTACCTTTATTCTGTAGGTCCATATGATTAAAATGATACCCTACTTATACAGGTTTGAATTTGTCGCACTTCTGGAAAAAATCATAACTTCATGCAGAAAAATTTATACGTTTAAAATTGTCATCTTCTGACCCCTATAACTTTTTTATTTTTCCGTGTATGGGGCGGTATGAGGGCTCATTTTTTGCGCCGTGATCTGAAGTTTTTAACGGTATCATTTTTGCATTGATAGGACTTATTGATATAAAAAGTGACCAAAAATGCACTATTTTGGACTTTGGAATTTTTTTGCGCGCACGCCATTGACCGTGCGGTTTAATTAACGATATATTTTTATAATTCGGACATTTCCGCACGCGGCGATACCATTTATCTTTATTTTTATTTTTATTTACACTGTGTTTTTTCTTTTATGGGAAAAGGGGGGTGATTCAAACTTTTAATAGGGAAGGGGTTAAATGATGTTTATTCACTTTTTTTTTGCACTT
Source organism: Hyla sarda (assembly GCF_029499605.1). Taxonomy (NCBI): domain Eukaryota; kingdom Metazoa; phylum Chordata; class Amphibia; order Anura; family Hylidae; genus Hyla; species Hyla sarda. Next base: position 144,498,920 of record NC_079194.1, on the reverse strand, counting down.
TTTTTTTGCAGTGTTATAGGTCCCATAGGGACCTATAACACTGCACACACTGATCTTTTACATTGATCACTGGTTTCTCATAAGAAACCAGTGATCGATGATTCTGCCGCATGACTGCTCATGCCTGGATCTCAGGCACTGAGCAGTCATTCGGCGATCGGACAGCGAGGAGGCAGGTAGGGGCCCTCCCGCTGTCCTGTCAGCTATTCGGGATGCCGCGATTTCACCGCGGCTATCCCGAACAGCCCACTGAGCTAGCCGGCATGCTTTCGGTTTCACTTTAGACGCGGCGTTCAACTTTGAACGCCGCGTCTAAAGGGTTAATAGCGCGCGGCACAGCGATCAATGCCGCGCGCTATTAGCCACGGGTCCCGGCCGTTGTTAGAGGCCGGGCCCGAACCGCTATGACGCGGGGCCACGCCGTGGCCCCGCGTTATAGATCGGGAGTGGACACATGACGTTCCAGTACGTCATGTGTCCTTAAGGGGTTAAGGCCAAAATGGCCTTGGTCCTGAAGGGGTTAAAGATGCAGGAGTGATTCGGTGGCCTTGCAGGGATAAGTAGGGAGCAAATTTGTGATGTTTTAAAAATAAATATTTTTTTATTTTGAAGGTGAGAACAATTTTCGGGAGAGGGCAGGGACCTGAAAGAGAGTTGTGGACAGTATTAACCCCTTCCCGCAGAATGTCATATATAAACGCCGGGTTGTGCAGTGCATTCGCGCATCCTGACGTTTATAAATGACATTCAGTTAACCCGGCGATGCGTAGCATCGCACGGGTTAACCAGCAGAAGTCCCGCTGTTTCCAGCAGGGGACAACTTCTGCTTCACCCCCCAGGACCATCCATTGATGGTCCTGGTCAGCGATCACTGTGATTGGTCCCTGTGGACCAATCACAGTGACCTGGGGTGAAAGTTCAGATCCCCCGCACTGCCCGCCACTGGAAGTCGGGCAGAACGGGGGACGATGGCTGCGGGGGCTCGCGGCATAGGTGGGGGAACACGCGGGGACCGGCGGCCTTACCCGAACCGGCGGCGGGACCGAGGAGCAGCGCGGGACCGGCCACGTGGACGAGCAGCGACGGGACCGGCAGGTAAGTATATGGTCCTCAGATACAGCAGTGAAGATCTTCACTGCTGCTTCTAGGAGTCTGAAAACTACAACTCCCAGCATGCCTAGACAGCCTTTGGCTGTCTGGGCATGCTGGGAGTTGTAGTTTTGCAACATCTGGAGGGCCCCAGTTTGGAGACCATTGTATAATGGTCTCCAATCTGTGCTCTTCCAGCTGTTGCAAAACTACAACTCCCAGCATGCACTGACTGTCCAGGCATGCTGGGAGTTTTAGTTCAGCAACATCTGGCCCTTCAAAATAAAAAGTTAAAAACACTACATATACACATACCCCTACACAGCCCCCCTCCCCCAATAAGAACGTCCGGTACACCACTGTTTCCAAAGCAGAGCCTCCAGCTGTTGAAAAACAACAACTCCCAGTATTGCCGGACAGCCGTTGACTGTCCACGCATGCTGGGAGTTTTGCAACAGCTGGAGGCACCCTGTTTGGGAAACTGGCGTAGAATACCCCCTATGTCCACCCCTATGCAAATCCCTAATTTAGGCCTCAAATGCACATGGCGCTCTCACTTTGGAGCCCTGTCGTATTTCAAGGCAACAGTTTAGGGCCACATATGGGGTATCGCCATACTCGGGAGAAATTGCGTTACAAGGTTTGGGGGGCTTTTTCTTCTTTAACCCTTCATGAAAAGGAAATGTTGGGGTCTACACCAGAATGTTAGTGTAAAAAATTTAAATTTTTTACACTAACATGCTGATGTTGCCCTATACTTTACAATTTCACAAGAGGTAAAAGGGAAAAAAGCCCCCCAAAATTTGTAACACAATTTCTCCCGACTACGGAGATACCCCATATGTGGGCGCAAAGTACTCTGGGGGCGCACAATAAGGCCCAGAAGGGAGAGTGCACCATGTACATTTGAGGTGATTTGCACAGGGGTGGCTGATTGTTACAGCGGTTTTGACAAACGCAAAAAAAACAAAACCCCACATGTGACCCCATTTCGGAAACGACACCCCTCACGGAATGTAATGAGGGGTGCAGTGAGAATTTACCCCCCACAGGTGTCTGACGGATCTTTGGAACAGTGGTCCGTGAAAATGAAAACTTGTACAGCCCACTGTTCCAAAGATCTGTCAGACACCAGTGGGGGGCAAATGCTCACTGTACCCCTTGTTACGTTCCTCAAGGGGTCTAGTTTCCAAAATAGTATGCCATGTGTTTTTTTTTGCTGTTCTGGCACCTTAGGGGCTTCCTAAATGCGACATGCTCCCCGAGCAAAATTTGCTCTCAAAAAGCCAAATATGACTCCTCTTCTGAGCATTGTAGTTCGCCCATAGTGCACTTCAGGTCAACTTATGGGGTACCTCCATACTCAGAAGAGATGGGGTTACAAATTTTGGGGGGTATTTTCTGCTATTAACCCTTGCAAAAATGTGAAATTTGGGGGGGAAACACACATTTTAGTGGATTTTTTTTATTTATTTTTTTTAACATATGCAAAAGTCGTGAAACACCTGTGGGGTATTAAGGCTCACTTTATTCCTTATTACGTTCCTCAAGGGGTCTAGTTTCCAAAATGGTATGCCATGTATTTTTTTTCTGTTCTGGCACCATAGGGGCTTCCTAAATGCGACATGCCCCCCGAGCAAAATTTGCTCTCAAAAAGCCAAATATGACTCCTCTTCTGAGCATTGTAGTTCGCCCGTAGTGTACTTCAAGTCAACTTATGGGGTACCTCCATACTCAGAAGAGAAGGGGTTACAAATATTGGGGGATATTTCCTGCTATTAACCCTTGGAAAAATGTGAAATTTGGGGGGAAACACACATTTTTGTGAAAAAAAAAATTTTTTTTTTACATATGCAAAAGTCGTGAAACACCCTTGGGGTATTAAGGCTCACTTTATTCCTTGTTACGTTCCTCAAGGGGTCTAGTTTCCAAAATGGTATGCCATGTGAGGGTTTTTTGCTGTTCTGGCACCATAGGGGCTTCCTAAATGCAACATGCCCCCCAAAAACCATTTCAGAAAAACGTACTCTCCAAAATCCCCTTGTCGCTCTTTCCCTTCTGAGCCCTCTACTGCGCCCGCCGAACTTTTTACATAGACATATGAGGTATGTGCTTACTCGAGAGAAATTGGGCTACAAATATAAGTATACATTTTCTCATTTTACCCCTTGTAAAAATTCAAAAATTGGGTCTACAAGAACATGCGAGTGTAAAAAATGAAGATTGTGAATTTTCTCCTTCACATTGCTTCTATTCCTGTGAAACACCTAAAGAATTAAAATGATGACTGAATGTCATTTTGAATACTTTGGGGGGTGCAGTTTTTATAATGGGGTCTTTTGTGGGGTATTTCTAATATGAAGACCCTTCAAATCCACTTCAAACCTGAACTGGTCCCTGAAAAATTGTGAGTTTGAAAATTTTGTGAAAAATTGGAAAATTGCTGCTGAACTTTGAAGCCCTCTGGTGTCTTCCAAAAGTAAAAACTCGTCACTTTTATGATGCAAACATAAAGTAGACATATTGTATATGTGAATAAAAAAATTTTTTATTTGTAATATACATTTTCCTTACAAGCAGAGAGCTTCAAAGTTAGAAAAATGCTAAATTTTCTAATTTTTCATCAAATTTTAGGATTTTTCACAAGGAAAGGATGCAAGTTACCACAAAAATTTACCACCATGTTAAAATAGAATATGTCACGAAAAAACATTCTCGGAATCAGATTGATAACTAAAAGCATTCCAGAGTTATTAATGTTTAAAGTGACAGTGGTCAGATGTGCAAAAAACGCTCTGGTCCTTAAGGCCAAAATGGGCTTGGTCCTGAAGGGGTTAACAATGAAATCCTGTAAACATTCTAAGCCAACTGACTTGCGGTCAGAGCAATTGACATTGTAGCATCCACTTGACCTACTTTCCTTTCAGAGTATTGAGCGCTAGAATTTGATAATTAAAATAAAATCATGTTAGCAAAAGGGAAAAATACACATTAAACATATTTTAACTGTAAAATGTATTCATTCATTCATCATTTGTTCCTGTCTATAATTTCAAATCATACATTATCTTACCTGGCTTCCATTGTTCCATCGTCCACGGCTTTCCACCTAAATTCCACCTCTGCATCCCTTTCTTTCCTAAATGTAAAGTTCAAAAAAAGAGTTAAAATGCCTAAAAAAAAGCCAAATGTTTAAACCCACATGGCATTTTTTATTAATTTTTTTTCACTCTCGTAGAGTTCTATGAAAGAAAAATGGCAAGATTTTAGATTAAAAAAAATTCCATAATCTCAACAAGCTGCAATTTTAAAAAATCTCTCACTGAACCCCCCAAAAAAGTGGAAATGGCATTTTGCAACTCCCTTTTGACTTGCAGCTAACATCTGGCCACAGCGTTTTTTCACTGAAAACTGGACTTGGTGTTTTCATTTTTTTAAGATGTTTAAAAAAAAATTTCAAAAAAGTGGAAACAGCCTAAATCAGTGTACAGGGGAAAAGGCATCTTGTCACTAAAAAGGGAAACTTTGGGTAGAATGAACATGTAATAACTACAAATCTGCTAAATCGATATCAAAAACTGGGGCAAATGAAAGCACACTTTTTACCATACTGTTCCATCCGTTTTTTTCCCATACGGTTTTTGATAGAAAACGTATGCGGGAACCGTAGTTGAAAAATGTAGTGTGAACCCAGCCTAAGACATGTCGCATGAAAGGAATGTGATATACATTTATCACATTCCTTTCATGCGACATGTCTTAGGCTGGGTTCACACTACATTTTTCAACTACGGTTCCCGCATACGTTTTCTATCAAAAACCGTATGGGAAAAAAACGGATGGAACAGTATGGTAAAAAGTAAACCGTATGCGTTTTTAAACAGTATACTGTGCGAAAAACAAGAGACTGTACGTACCTTTTGAAGCTGAGTCCGCCACCAGGAGAAAATCGTCCAGGTAGGGGATGAATATTCCTTCCTCCTCCCTTATGTGTGCTGCCATCTCTGATATCACTTTCGTGAAGATACTTGGAGCTACTGAGATCCCAAAGGGAAGGGCACAAAACTGAAAAGGCATTAGGTTGGGGCCTAGGTGCACAGCAATTCTTAGGTATTTTTGAAAGTCCAAGTGTATGGGTACATGGAATCTTTGGTATTTTATAAATCTGTTTAGAGGTTTTAAATTTATAATTACACGAAAGTTGTTGTTGGATTTTTTTCATCAAGAACAGTGTGGAATAAAATCCCTGACACTCCTGACCTGACGGTACCTGTACTAGAACCCCTTTTTCCATTAATAGAAGAACTTCTTGTTGTAATGATATTTGACCTATTGACCCCACAGGATTTTTGGTTATGACAAAGAGAGTGGGTGGGAGGCTGCAAACTTCCCAGCGCAGACCATTCTGAATGATGTCCAGAACCTGGGAACTGCCTGCTATTTTTTGCCACGCTGGAAAGAAACTCTGCAGTCTGCCACCCACTCGCAGGACCCCGTCATTGAGACCCTGTTTTTTTTTTTAAGAGGTCTGGGGCTGGTTGAACATGAGGCCACTATTCTTTTTGGCGAATTTCCAGCACCCTGACTGACCTCTTCCTCTACTCGACCTCCACCTCTCCTACTGGAATGAAAGGACTGGTTACGTCTGCCAGATTCAAAGGGAAAACCTTTCTTCCTATCATTTGCTTTCTCAAGTATATCAGAAAGAACAGGCCCAAACAAATGCTCTCCTTCACAGGGGATGGCACATAATTTATTTTTTGAGGATACTTCACCTGGCCAGTTTTTTAACCATAATGCCCTTCTAGCTTAATTTGATAGTGCCCCAGCACGGGCAGATAACCTTAGAGCATCTGAGGTGGAGTCAGCTAAAAAGGCCACCCCCTTACGGATAGTGGGGATGGAAGACAAGAGCTGTTCCCTTGGTACCTTATTTTGTATGTTAGAGGCTAACTGATCTAACCAAATTAATACAGATCTGGCCACAAAAGTCCCTGCTACCTTAAGGCTTCAAGGCTGCCCCTGAGGCTTCCTATGTTCTTTTAAGAAACATGTCCATTCTTTTATCCATTGGATCCTTAAGGGTCCCATGGTCTTCAAAGGGAAGCAACCCCTTTCTAGAGATTTTAGAAATAGATACATGAATTTCTGGGTTGTGATCCCAAGTTTTAGTTTCAGTGTCAGGAAATGGATACTTTGTCTTTAGGGCTTTAGGCAAACAAGTCTTTTTGTCAGGGTTCTCCCATTCCTTAAAGGGGTAATCCGGTGCTTACACATCTTATCCCCTATCCAAAGGATAGGGGATAAGATGCCTGGTCGCGGGAGTCCCTCAATGCAAGCCTACGGGAGGGGGCGTGATAGCTGTCACGCCCCCTCCCGTAGGCTTGAATTGAGAGGCGGAGCGTGACATCACACGGGGGCGGAGGCGTGACGTCACACGCCACCGGCCCTGCGGTCGACCGTAATCAGACCCGGAGCGAACACGCTCCGGGCACTGATTACAAACGGGGTGCCGCGTGCATGTTCCCGGGTGTCCCCAGCTGCGGGACTCCCGCGATCAGGAATCTTATCCCCTAGCCTTTGGATAGGGGATAAGATGTGTAAGCACCGGAGAACCCCTTTAAGAATAACTTTAGAGATAAACTTGTGAATAGGGAATACTCTATGTTTTTTAGAATCAAGATCCTCAAACATGATATCTTGAATTGACCTTGGTTCCCTGGGCTCTTCCATATTTAAAGCGGAACATACAGCCTTCACTAATTAATCAGTGTCCTCAAAGGAAAAAAATGCTTTCCCTGTCTTCCTCTGACTCCTCTCCTGAGTCTGACCCGTCTGGCACAATAATACCCTCTTCATCAGAATCAGATTGATTTAAGGCCACTGGAGTAGTAACATTTGAAGCAGTGGGAAGAGGTGCGGAATCAGTGACTACAGGATTAGCAGCTGTTAAATTGTGAATGGATGACTGGATCTCTTTTCTAATAAGATCTTGCATTTGTGCCAGAAGAGACAGAACTAAAGCTGGAACCTCCAATGTAATCAGCTTATTAATGCAAGATTGACATGAAGCTTTTCCATATTCTGGAGGTAGTATCTCTTTACACGTTACATTCACAATTTTTTGTCTTTTTGGAAGATTTTCTAGGTGCATCATCACTGTGCTGAAAATAACCAAAAAGACCACAATTTAGAAAATAAGTTTTTAAAACATAGAAAGAATGCACTCACTCAGAAATCGCCGGTACCGAAGATGGTATCTTTGCAGATGTGTCAGATGGAGTATGCTTTGGGTTGTCACCACTGGTACTCATGCTGGAAGCACAGGAAAAATCCCCCACTCCAATGCTGGACAGGTATGAATGGCTGGCCAGCTCACCACAGGAGGAAGAATGACAGAAGAAGACTTCCTTTTAAATCTGCCGCCTGAGGCCCGGTGTGTGATGTCACATCCGCCCCCTTTGACCTCCGGCTTCCTCCGCAGCGTCACTACCCTTAGTGACACCGCTGATCTCCACCCCTTACATGGCCACAGCCGCCTGCAGCTATCCACCTTGAAGCTCACAGACGCCGGGGATCCTCCGCTAGCAGCCCACAACACACAGCCGACAGTCCCGCCGCAACCCGCCCGCATACCAGCGGCAGTGGGTATAATGCTCCAGTAAGTTAGTGCGGGCCGCCAGGGGAGGGGAGAGGGGGAAGGGCAGTAGATTTAAACACGAGGAAAGTTAGTGAGCCTGGCTGAGATCCCCAACCAGGGCTTATATAGGGATCCCGTACCTCCTACACCGAGGGGCCCAGCATAAGAGATCCCGCTGCCATTCAAAAGAACAGAGCCCCACTTGAGACAGGGCTCCTCTCCAGGCTTCCCATAGGGACAGGAAACCACCGAGGATGGAGAGGAGAGGACTTCCTTTTATTCTACAAGGTTTCCTGTCCCTAGGGGCAGAGTCCCTCTCTCACAGGTGATGCTGTCATGGCGCTGGGAAAAGTTGAACAGATTTGTAAATCACTTCTATTTAAAAATCTTAACCCTTCTAGTACTTATCAGCTGCTGTATACTACAGATATACTACAGAGAAATTTGTGAAGTTATTTTATGTCTAACCACAATGCTCTCTGTTGACACCTCTGTCCATGTCAGGAACTGTCCAGAGCAGGAGAGGTTTTCTATGGGGATATGATTCTAATCTGGACAGTTCCGGAGACGGACAGGGATGTCAGCAGAGAGCACTGTTGTCAGACAGAAAAGAAATTCACAAATTTCTCAGTTTTATACAGCAACTAATAAGTACTGGAAGGATTAAGCTTTTTATATAGAAGTCATTTACAAATCTGTTTACCTTTCAGCCACCAGTTGATTTGAAAACATTTGTTTTCTACTTGTTTCCACCGGAGTTCCCCTTTAAATTCAAACGGTACAATGTCAGGCAGTATTCAATACAGGGGCACAGTGTCTGGCAGGATTATATATAGTGGGAACAGTATGTGGCAGTATTATATTCAGGGATCACAGTGTATGGCAGGGTTATATGCAGAGGGTATGGTATCAGGCAGTATTACATTTAGGAACACAGAGTGGAATTCATCAAGCTTTTTAGACTGTTTTTTTTTTTATCTAAAAAAGTCACATCAAAAGTCTCAGTCACTTCTCCTTGTGACTTTTGCTATAGATAACTGAAAGTGAACTACAATGTGCAGTTCTTTAGACTAGTTTTGTGCAGTGGGCACTAATTCATTATGTGCGACTTTTCTCTGAAAGTCTAAAAAAAAAGTCTCAGCACTGTGATTTACACACAAACTCACACCATGTCACATCAGCCCTGGAAAGCAGTCTAAGGCCCCTTTCACACTACAGGTATCATCCTGTTTTTTACTGCTGTTATTTTACAATAACGGATGAAAAAAAAAAGGATGCCATTACTGGTTATAACGGATGATAACTGATGACCATCATCCGTTATTTTTAATGGGTTTTTTTCTTAAAAAAACTGATGTTGTTTATCAGTTATTACCAGTTAGGCTACTTTAACACTATAAAAATACCTCCGTTATAAACGCCCGTTATAAAACCCTGGAAATCGTTCGTTAAACGGCTGTTAGAAAATCCCATTATAGTCTATGAGATTTTTCCAATAGCTGTTTTAACCCGTTATCGCCCGTTATTCATAATGGCCGCTATTTTGTGACGGCAAAAGTAACGGGAGAAATAGTGCATTTCCAGGGTTTTTATAACGAGCATCTATAACGGAGGTATTTTTATAGTGTGAAAGCAGCCTAACTTGTATTTTTTTTATCATGTTTTTAACCCTTTTTTATGTAAAGCTGTACTGAACATGCTCAGTAAAAAAAACGGATGTTAAAAAAAACTGACAATAACGGATAATGGATGTTTTTTTTTTTTTTTTTTTTTTTTTTTTTAACATCTGGTTCCCATAGACTTCAATGTAAATCTTAACTTCCTGTTTTTTCTCCATTTTTTTTTTTGGCCGGACCAAAAATTAGTGCATGCACCGTCTTTTGTGCCAGCAAAAATAACGGACATTAGTAAAAACGGACATGCCTGATGCAAAAGGATGTCCAAAAAATCCCATTGAAATGAATGGTTATTTTTGACGGCCGTTTTCAGGACTTTTTGCCAGTAGTAATAACAGAAGTTTTTTTTACAGGATGATACCTGTAGTGTGAAAGGGGCCTAAACGGATAGCAGTAGCATCAGTACCGCGGGGGACAGGTGGAACACATCACCCAGATGAACTGACGTGGTGTTGGTCCCCAATTTTGCCTGCAGGATATTTAGAATTTAGGATAACAAGCGGCAGGGGGAGGATGATGATGCCGAACAGGCAAGTGAGGCAGCCTGTTTCCAATGTCTGAATCTTGGCTGCTTAGTTTATTATCAGTGCCACATGCTGACAAAACAGGTAGGAAAAATAGGAGGACTCTGAGGTAATGTTCGCGTGCGCCAAATTCATCAAATGGCGTGAGTCTTTTAGTGAATTTGGTGCAGGAAGATGTATTCTTAGGCAACTTTTCACATCTATAATAGCACATACTATTGTTGGGTCTATAATATTCTGATATATTGATCGCTATATCTATACTCATATGCCTTTGCTAAAATGCTATATGCTATTGCTAAATATTGCAGAAGAACTTTGCTTTCCTTAATTCAAAACATTTCAGCTAGAGATGAGCGAATTTACAGTAAATTCGATTCGTCACGAACTTCTCGGCTCGGCAGACTTATCCTGCATAAATTAGTTCAGCTTTCAGGTGCTCCCGTGGGCTGGAAAAGGTGGATACAGTCCTAGGAGACTCTTTCCTAGGACTGTATCCACCTTTTCAAGCCACCGGAGCACCTGAAAGCTGAACTAATTTATGCAGGAAAAGTCATCAACTGCCGAGCCGAGAAGTTCGTGACGAATCGAATTTACTGTAAATTCGCTCAAATCTAATTTCAGCTGCTCTTTGCCCGTAATCAAGACTAGAACCTTGAGATGGAGTCTATGGATACAAGAAGTCTAAGCATTGGGCTTTGTGGAAGGATGGAGAAATCTCAAGCTAGAGGGCTTGCAACATAAATGACTTATGCTACTCCACACTCAAATGACCAATCAGCATATAGAACGATGCATAGTTTTACCCTTCCTCTTTTTGTCAGAATGTAAAAAACTAATGTGATTTCCGTATAATAAACAGAACTCCCTGGAGTCCGTACCGAGGAGGGAACTCACCTGGCCTGGTGTGGATTTTCTTGCGTCGACACTCGGCAAAAATAGTATAGCGGTAGTCACTCACAGATTACATTAAACCATCCTTAACACTATTATCATACAAGTAAAATATTGATGAATGCCCCTCACAGTGTTTGATTCAGAGGGCACAGTGTTTGACAGGGTTAACCCCTTAAGGACTCAGCCCATTTTGGCCTTAAGGACTCAGACAATTAAATTTTTACGTTTTCATTTTTTCCTCCTCGCCTTCTAAAAATCATAACTCTTCTATATTTTCATCCACAGACTAGTATGAGGGCTTGTTTTTTGCGCGACCAGTTGTCCTTTGTAATGACATCACTCATTATATCATAAAATGTATGGCGCAACCAAAAAACACTATTTTTGTGGGGAAATTAAAACGAAAAACGCAATTTTGCTAATTTTGGAAGGTTTTGTTTTCACGCCGTACAATTTATGGTAAAAGTGACATGTGTTCTTTATTCTGAGGGTCAATACGATTAAAATGATACCCATTATTATATACTTTTATATTATTGTTGCGCTTAAAAAAAATCACAAACTTTTTAACCAAATTAGTACGTTTATAATCCCTTTATTTTGATGACCTATAACTTTTTTATTTTTCCGTATAAGCGGCGGTATGGGGGCTCATTTTTTGCGCCATGATCTGTACTTTTTTTGATACCACATTTGCATATAAAAAACTTTTAATACATTTTTTCAAATTTTTTTTTTAATAAAATGTATTAAAAAAGTAGGAATTTTTGACTTTTTTAATTTTTTTTCGTTCACGCCGTTCACCGTACAGGATCATTAACATTTTATTTTAATAGTTCGGACATTTACGCACGCGGCGATACCAAATATGTCTATAAAAAATGTTTTTTACGCTTTTTAGGGGTAAAATAGGAAAAAACGGACGTTTTACTTTTTTATTGGGGGAGGGGATTTTTCACTTTTTTTTTACTTTTACTTTTACATTTTTTAACATTTTTTTTTACACTTGAATAGTCCCCATAGGGGACTATTCATAGCAATACCATGATTGCTAATACTGATCTGTTCTATGTATAGGACATAGAACAGATCAGTATTATCGGTCATCTCCTGCTCTGGTCAGCTGGAGCACAGACGAGAGCAGGAGACGCCGGGAGCCGCACGGAGGAAGGAGAGGGGACCTCCGTGCGGCGTTATGAATGATCGGATCCCCGCAGCAGCGCTGCGGGCGATCCGATCGTTCATTTAAATCGCGAACTGCCGCAGATGCCGGGATCTGTATTGATCCCGGCACCTGAGGGGTTAATGGCGGACGCCCGCGAGATCGCGGGCGTCGGCCATTGCCGGCGGGTCCCTGGCTGCGATCAGCAGCCGGGATCAGCCGCGCATGACACGGGCATCGCTCCGATGCCCGCGGTTATGCTTAGGACGTAAATGTACGTCCTGGTGCGTTAAGTACCACCTCACCAGGACGTACATTTACGTCCTGCGTCGTTAAGGGGTTAAATACATTAGTGTCTTCATATAGAGGAAGAGGATCTGCTGACAAAGTGAGAAACCAGAGAAAACTGCAGGAAGATGATGAAGCTGGAAGAAGTCTGGACCAGATTGAAAAAAAAAAAAATGTAGAGACTACCAAGATGTGAATATCATTGTGTATTCTGCCTATGTCCCATTGGTGCTGTAGTCAGATATATATATGTTCCACAAAAACTTTCAAACGGCTAAAGATATTAACATGAAACTTGGCACACATGTTACTTATATGTCAACAACAACAAACATAGGATAGGTAATTTAACCCTTACTCACCCCCATTTGCCAGGGGCGGGGCTTATGTTTAAAGTCCCATGCAAGTCAATGGGAAATATGTTACTGCACAACTTCCAAACGGCTGGAGATATTTCGATAATACTTGGTCACATGTTATTTATATGTCCACTTAAAATATAGGATAGTTAATTTAACCCTTAACTACCCCCATTTGTGAGGGTCAGGGTTTTTTGTTTAAAGTCCCATGCAAATCAATGGGAAAAGGAGATTTTTTAACACTTACCGTAAAATCTCTTTCTCGAAGGATCCATTGGGGGACACAGACCGTGGATGTATGCTGCTGTCTCTAGGAGGTGTGACACTATGGCAACAAGAAAGTTGGCTCCTCCCAGCAGGATATACTCGCCTCCAGGCCCTGAGGTAATCAGTTTAAGTACTAGAGCAATAGGAGAGGACCGACAGGTCAAGGAAAGAACCAAAACTGTCCGAGAACAGAAGAGAATATATAACTGAACACACCCTCGGACAGAGAACCAAAGAGGACGGGAGCTGTGTCCCCCAATGGATCCTTTGAGGAAGAGATTTTACGGTAAGTGTTAAAAAATCTCCTTTTCTCTATCGGCTCCATTGGGGGACACAGACCGTGGGACGTACCAAAGCCGTCCCTTGGGTGGGCAAATAATCAGTCAGGCAGACGGCCGATCCACTGCCGCCTGCAGCAGTCTACGGCCCAGACTAGCATCAGCCACTGCGAAGGTATGAACCCAATAGAACCTCGAGAAAGTGTGCAAAGACGACCAAGTAGCCGCCTTGCAATCTGCGAGGCCGAGGCTTTGTTCTGGAGAGCCCAGGATGCCCCAACAGAAGCGGATAGAATTAGCCACAACCCTGAAGGGAAGAATCTTCCCCCTACAGCGATAGGCTTCCAAAATGGCAGACTGGATCCACCTAGAAGTGGTGGCCTTGGAAGCAGGCTGTCCCTTATGACGACCTTCCGTAAGGACGAAAAAGGAATCGCACTGACGAAACGAAGAGGAGATAGAGAGGTAATACCTAACAGCCCAAACCACATCCAGTTTGTGGAGTAAATGCTCCTCAGGATGAGAAGGAGCGGGACAAAAGGACGGAAGAACAATGTCCTCATTGAGATGAAAGGCCGAAACAACCTTAGGCAAAAAGGAAGGATCTGGTCGGAAGACAACCTTGTCCTGGTGAATCACCAGAAATAGAGAATGGCAGAAGAGAGCTGCCAATTCAGAAACCCTCCGAATGAAGGTGATAGCAACAAGAAACGCCACTTTCCAAGAAAAGAGGCGCAGGGACACCTTCCCTAAGGGGTTCAAAAGGTTCCCCTTGGAGGACAGCCAGAACCAGATTCAAGTCCCATGGGGGAAAAGGTGACCGATAAGGAGGGGCAGCATGCGCCACTCCTTGAAGGAAGGTCCGGACATGAGAATTAGAAGCCAGAGGATGCTGGAAAGGAATAGAAAAGGCCAAAACCTGACCCTTAAGGGAACTGAAAGACAACCCCAGTCCCAATCCCGACTTCAAGAAGACGGGGGACAGAAAAGGTAACAGGAGACAAAACCTGAGCTTCACACCAACGAAAATAAGACCGTCAAGTACGGTGTACGGTGGTAAATTTTTGCCGAGGAAAGCTTGCGAGCCCTGAACATGGTGCGAATGACTTGGGAAGAGAACCACGGGTTCTCAAAACTGCGGTCTCAACCGCCACGACATCAAATGCAGTGACTGTAAAATGGGGTGGCAAAGAGGACCCTGAGACAGCAAGTCCGAACGAAGTGGAAGGCGCTGTGGAGTGTCGTCAAGGAGCCTGACCACGTCGGCGTACCACGACCTACAGGGCCAAACTGGAGCTACCAGTATGGCAGGAACGTCCTCCGCTTTGGGCTTCCTCAGAACCCTGGGAAGGAGCGGAAGGGGAGGGATAGATAGGGCAGAGCAAACCCTGCCCAAAGAATCACTAGGGCGTCCACGGCTAGAGCAAGGGGGTCCCGGAACATTGACAAAATGGAAGAATCTTCCGATTGTGCCGACGCGAAGAGGTCCACGTCTGGAATGCCCCAGAGGTCGCAGATCTGCGCAAAGACCTCTGGATGCAGGGACCACTCTCCGGGGTTGACTGAGGACCGGCTAATAAAAAATAGAGCCCCTAACACAGGTCAGCCCTTTGGACCCTGAAAAGTGGTCCACAAAATGAGGGTCTCCAGATGTTGCAAGTCCATGCCCCCTTAGATGCCACTGCTCCCTCAGAATAAAAGTCCAGCCCCTGTATAAGCCAGCCCCATAACCTGAAAAGGTTGGCCAAAAACAGGGGGTCTCCAGAGGTTGCAAGTCCGCACCTAAGGAGAAAAGGGGAAAGTACTTACCTCAGTCAGAAGAACTTACCTAATGGAGTCTTCAGTCAGCTTTTATCACCTGCATCACGCCTGGCTGCTATGCGCGAGCGAGGCGAGCAGGGAATAGGGAGACCCGGACCCATGAGGTACCAACCCAGGCGCTGACCGTCGGCGAGGTGGGGTGAACAGCGCATATACGCAATGTCTGTGCCCCCTCACTCGCAATGGGGAAACAGGGAACCGGAGTCCCTGAGTCCCCACCTGAAAACAGGAAAGAAAAAGGAATAAAAAACTAACACGTCCCTATACTAGGAAAATAAAAAATCAAAAGACCTGGTCTTGAGAATTCCAGACCATGTCCACCTCCTGCAAGACACTAAGCTAAAACTGATTAGCTCAGGGCCTGGAGGCGGGTATATCCTGCTGGGAGGAGCCGACTTTCTTGTTGCCATAGGGTCACCTCCTAGAGACGGCAAGATACACCCACGGTCTGTGTCCCCCAATGGAACCGATAGAGAAATGTATGTTCCCATATAATTTCTGTACGGCTGGAGCAATTTCAATACCTGGTACACATATTACGAGTCGGGATATGAGGACAGGATAGGAGGACGAGATATGAGGTCTGGTAGGAGGACGGGATAGGAGGTCGGGATAGGAAGACGGGGATAGGAGGTCGGGATAGGAGGTCAGGTAGGAGGTCGGGATAGGAAGACGGGGATAGGAGGTCGAGATAGGAGGACGGGATAGGAGGACAGGATGTGGGGTTGGGATATGGCAACAATATATGAGGACTGCATATGAAGTAAAAAGCTTCCTCCTTTGTTTATTTTCCTCCCCAAAAAGTATTTGGAAGGAAAAACCGGGCAACGCCAGGTACTCAGCTAGTATATATATATATATATGGAAAAAAGTTTAGCAGCACTTCTACAGATGGTGAAGAAAAACTGTGGCTTTATTCAGCACATAAGTTTACAGGAGCAACGTTTCAGTTGCTTCACTTAACAAGACATGAGGCAAGTGACACGTTCCTCCTGTAAACGTATGTGCTGAAAGCCACAAGTTTTTTCACCCAAAAGCTGTCCGGGCATGCTGGGAGTTGTAGTTTTGCAACAGCTGGAGGCACCCTGGTTGGGAAACACTGCTATATGGAAGTGAGGCTGAACTTTTTCCTTTTCTTATAGGGAGAATCCGTGACCGACCTGGACTCGACAGTTTTATAGATATACATGAGTAGATCTGACAGGGAATACCGCACAAGAACTCAAGCCCTCACACCACTTCAGTTTGACCAGATTTGCCGCCTAACTGCACTGCAGTCACGTGACAGGCGCAAGCATTCGGCATTTGATTGACTGCAGTTTCCAGCCAATTACAAAGCTGGATTCTCATTTCCGGCCAATGTCACGGTAACAGGCCTTCCTTGCGAGGAGTGGTGGAGAGATCCTCCAATAGAGTCGGCTCTGGAGGAGCAGGCGGAGCACTGGCGGTTGGCGGGGAGAATAATCTAAGGAGCCGGGAGATTAAGTGGGCGGCTCATCGGCCTAGGTTGTATTGTTTATTCCTCCGGTAGGTTACCGATTAAGCTATGGACCGTTGCAACGGGTAGCCCTTTGTAATGGTAACTTCCCCGGATCCCTCTCCCCCTGTTTGATGCCTCAATGGTTTGTCTTTCCCTTGTATTCGTTTTGATTAGGCGTGTTCCCTTTTTACTGGGAATCTGGGAGGAGGATCCTATAACATATATACTAGGAAAATGTGGGATGTTCCATGGGAGCAGGGGGATTCATGTTTACGTAAGTAGCGCTTGTCATGTGATCAATCCCTCGCTACCCCCTATATAGTGGCAGAACATGTACAGAGCAGACGAGGCCGCGATGTGACATTACTGGCAGCGGTGATCACTTATATCATGTAAATAGCTGTCACTACCTTTTTATATACCATATCATCACTCCTGTATACAGTATATATTACCTCTGTATACTGCCTCCACATGTCATCACCTCCTATATACAATATTACCTCTGTATACTGCATTCACATGTCATCACCTCCTATATACAATATATTACCTCTATATACTGCCTCCACATGTCATCACCTCCTATATACAATATATAACCTCTATATTCTGCCTCCACATGTCATCACCTCCTATATACAATATATTACCTCTGTATACTGCCTCCACATGTCATCTCCTCCTATATACAATATATAACCTCTATATACTGCCTCCACATGTCATCTCCTCCTATATACAATATATTACCTCTGTATACTGCCTCCACATGTCATCTCCTCCTATATACAATATATAACCTCTGTATACTGCCTCCACATGTCATCTCCTCCTATATACAATATATAACCTCTATATACTTCCTCCACATGTCACATCCTATACACAATATATAACCTCTATATACAGCCTCCACATGTCATCTCCTCCTATATACAATATATAACCTCTGTATACTGCCTCCACATGTCATCACTCCTGTATACAGTATATATTACCTCTTTATACTGCCTCCACATGTCATCCCCTCCTATATACAATATATTACCTCTGTATACTGCCTCCACATGTCATCACTCCTGTATACAGTATATATTACCTCTTTATACTGCCTCCACATGTCATCACCTCCTATATACAATATATAACCTCTATATTCTGCCTCCACATGTCATCACCTCCTATATACAATATATTACCTCAGTATACTGCCTCCACATGTCATCACTCCTGTATACAGTATATATTACCTCTGTATACTGCCTCCACATGTCATCACTCCTGTATACAGTATATATTACCTCTTTATACTGCCTCCACATGTCATCCCCTCCTATATACAATATATTACCTCTGTATACTGCCTCCACATGTCATCACTCCTGTATACAGTATATATTACCTCTTTATACTGCCTCCACATGTCATCACCTCCTATATACAATATATAACCTCTATATTCTGCCTCCACATGTCATCACCTCCTATATACAATATATTACCTCAGTATACTGCCTCCACATGTCATCACTCCTGTATACAGTATATATTACCTCTGTATACTGCCTCCACATGTCATCACCTCCTATATACAATATATTACCTCTGTATACTTCCTCCACATGTCATCACTCCTGTATGCAGTATATATTACCTCTGTATACTGCCTCCACATGTCATCACTCCTGTATATAGAATATTACCTCTGTATACTGCATCCACATGTCATCACCTCCTATATACAACATATAACCTCTATATACTTCCTCCATGTCATCACCTCCTATATACAATATATAACCTCTATATACTTCCTCCATGTCATCACCTCCTATATACAATATATAACCATTATATACTTCCTCCACATGTCATCACCTCCTATATACAATATATAACCATTATATACTGCCTCCATGTCATCACCTCCTATATACAATATATAACCATTATATACTTCCTCCATGTCATCACCTCCTATATACAATATATAACCATTATATACTTCTTCCATGTCATCACCTCCTATATACAATATATAACCTCTATATACTGCCTCCACATGTCATCACCTCCTATATACAATATATTACCTCTATATTCTGCCTCCACATGTCATCACCTCCTATATACAATATATAACCTCTATATACTGCCTCCACATGTCATCACCTCCTATATACAATATATTACCTCTATATTCTGCCTCCACATGTCATCACCTCCTATATACAATATATAACCTCTATATTCTGCCTCCACATGTCATCACCTCCTATATACAATATATAACCATTATATACTTCCTCCACATGCCATCACCTCCTATATACAATATATAACCATTATATACTTCCTCCATGTCATCACCTCCTATATACAATATATAACCATTATATACTTCCTCCATGTCATCACCTCCTATATACAATATATAACCTCTATATACTGCCTCCACATGTCATCTCCCTCTATATACTGCCTCCACATGTCATCACCTCATATATGCAATATATAACCTCTATATACTGCCTCCATGTCATCACCTCCTATATACAATATATAACCTCTATATACTGCCTCCATGTCATCACCTTCCTATTTACAATATATAACCTCTATATACTGCCTCCATGTCATCACCTCCTATATACAATATATAACCTCTATATACTGCCTCCATGTCATCACCTCCTATATACAATATATAACCTCTATATACTGCCTCCACATGTCATCACCTCCTATATACAATATATAACCTCTATATACTGCCTCCACATGTCATCACCTCCTATATACAATATATAACCTCTATATACTGCCTCCACATGGCACCACCTTTATATATACCATATGTATCGACTGTCATCACTCCTATATACAGTATGTATAACCTGAAAACTGCAATGATTGAAACATTTCATCAATCCTGTATAGAATACATAACCTCTATATAGTGCCTCCACATGGCATCACCTTTATATATACCATATATTGACTGTTATCACTCCTTTTATACAGTATATATAACCTCTGAACACTGCTTTCACATGGCATCACCTTTATATACAATATATAACCTGTATACTGCCTCTTCATGTCATCACCACAATATATTACCTCCATATACTGCGCTGTCACCTTTTATATACTGTCCGTTGGCTGTCCGGGCATGCTGGGAGTTGTAGTTTTGCAACAGCTGAAGGCACTCTGGTTGGGAAACACTGCACTACAGTCTGCTACTTCTAGGCCACAGAAAGCTTCTTCCTGCAGCCACTGAAAGCCGGGAACATCTCTACCTTCAGGGCGCGTTTTGCGTGTCCTGGAGGAAGAAAGACTTCCAGCCTCTGTTGGCCACAGGCATGGTGCTACCGCTGGCCTAGAGACCTTAAAGCCAAGGATGCACTAGTACACCTTCGGCGGTACCTGACTACCATTGAGTAATGGGGTGGGATGAAATGCTTGGAGCCAAGGTTATGCTGGTGCAGTGTGGGTTCCTTCTGTACCCATCCTCATGGTTCTAGACCAGTGGTTCTCAACCTTTCCGAATGCCACAACCCTTTAATACAGTTCCTTATGTTGTGGTGACCCCCCCCCCCCCCCCCCCCCCAACCATAAAATTATTTTTGTAAAATTTTTTGGGCCATTTTAAATGTAGTAAAACATTTTTAATGTTACCCTTTAGGACAAAGGACATAAATGTGAGTACTGATGCGCTCGTACTTTGCGCACCAGAACATACATTTACATCCTATACACGGCACGAGCACCAGAACATGGACCCACCGGTAGGGACTGACATCAGCGATCATGCTGATGTCTGCCATTAACTTCTTATATGCTGTAATCAGCATAGATCACTGCATCTGTGGCAATGGGGAACTTCTAAGGGCTGATCTGATCGCCCGCAGCACGGCCGTGGGATTACATTGGCTAAGAAGGCAGACGGAGGTCCCACACACATTAATAAAAAGCATTTAAAAAAATGTCTGATCTATGAAAACATGATGTTAATGATCCCGTGTGGTGAACGGCGTAAATGTAAAAAAAAAAGTCAGAAGTAGAGATGAGTGAACTTACAGTAAATTCGATTCGTCACGAACTTCTCAGCTTGGCAGTTGATGACTTTTCCTACATAAATGTGTTCAGCTTTCCGGTGCTCCAGTGGGCTGGAAAAGGTGGATACATTCCTAGGAAAGAGTCTCCTAGAACTGTATCCACCTTTTCCAGCCCATGGGAGCACCTGAAAGCTGAACTCATTTATGCAGGAAAAGTGAGCAACCGCCGAGCCGAGAAGTTCGTGACGATTTGAATTTACTGTAAGTTCACTCATTTCTAGTGAGAAGTTACAGCTTTTGTGCCACATCACATCCCAGAAAAATAGTGATTAAAAAGTCACATACGCAAATGTGATACTGATAAAAACTACAGGTCACGGCACAAAAAATGAGCTCTCGTACAGCCCCGTATACGGAAAAATGAGAGAGAGCTAGAGGAGTCCTAATAGAGTTTTTAAAACATACTTATTTTGCTTAAATTTTTTTTATTTTTTTTAAGTGTGTAAACATGGGTATTGCGTTTAAATGAGAGGTTTCATTACAAAGTCCAATGGGTCCTCCCAAAGAAGCCTTCATTTGGCTTGTAATTGGAAAATAAGAGTTATGGCTCTTTAGAAGGAGAGGAGGCAAAAAATTAAATGCAAAAATTATAGTTTCTTAAATTTAAAGACACCTAGCCAATTCGCATAAATTGGATCTCAATTTACTATTTTGGTTGATACAGGTTTCCATTGAACATTAATAAGACCTTTTGTCCCCAACAAAATACTTGGTTTAGATCTGTTAAATTTTCAACTTGGATATCCAGGATTAGAAAAACAGAACTCTAAAAAAAAAAAATAAAAAAAAATAAACCTCGCCACAGCAGCCCTTAAGTTATGTGGTATTGCAGCTCCGTTCCGGTGAAGGGATTTGAGGACAGTTTTTGGATGAAATGTACTTATTCTCAGGTTGGCCTTCATTGGCTCACTTAGGGAATTAGTGGCCAGTTCAGACCAGGAACAGCCTTACAAGTAGGGGTGTGAATCGCCAAGAATTTGGCGATTCGAATCGCGATACCAGTGTGGCGATACCGTCTAGGTGACGATACATCGCGATATATCCTGATTCTGTCTAAAAACAATGTCTTTTACACTTTTATTAAAACTTTATTTTTATTTTATTTTTTTTATACACTTTTAGCCTTTTAGGAATCATTAGATTCCTCAGACAGATGAATAGAGTTCTATTGAACTCCATTTATCTGCGATCCATTGATAGAGCCTGGTCCAGCCAGGCTCTATCAATGACAGAGCCATGGAGAGCAGGGAAGCAGAGGTAAGCCCTCCGGCTACCTCCACATTGGATCGCCCGCCCGCAATCGCGCTGCGGGGGGGCGATCTAGCCCACCAGGGAGCATACACATGTCCCTTTAGATGCCGCTGTCAGCTTTGACAGCGGCGATCTAAAGGGTTAATAGCCAGCTGCGGCGATCGCCGCATGCTGGCTATTAGCGGCGGCCCCCGGCTACTGAGAACAGCCGGGGGCTGCAGAGTATGGAGCGGTCGGGAGCCGGCTCCATACACAATGCAGAGCACCACATGCTGGATATTAGCGGCGGTGATGCATCAGCGGCCCCCGGATACTGAAATCAGCCGGGGGCCGCAGAGTATGGAGCGGGCACGAGTCGGAGCCTGCTCCGTACACCCAGAGCGCCGCCGCCGCGTCAGATCCGGCTGACAAAATGTGGAACTTGTATCTCCTGATGCCCAGGACATGCTGTTCCGGGGATCAGGAGATACAAATTCCACATCACTAAAAGAATTGATTCAAAAATATTTTGAATCGATTCAGTATCGGCAAGTGAAAAATCGCGATAATCGCGGGAATCGATTTTTTTTCTTACATCCCTACTTACAAGACCTGTAACTTCTCGCCATCACTCAGCTACTTTCACTTGTCCAGTTTATTCTGCTTTCGACATATTAGGGGAAGAGCGTTGCAGTGAAAGAAGCAATCTGGTTGCTATGGGCAACTGCACCACTCACCCCTTAACAGCTATCATTGTAATGTAGTAATCAGTGCTGTTCCCTTCACCGGTCAGTGGTTTTAAAAGGTACCAAAGTTATAGAAAATATTAAGATATTTCCTAGGGATATGTCAAAAGTTTTGATCGCTGTCTGTGGGGTGTTTAGATACTTCTCTCCCCTCTTTGTGTCTGTATGAGTGACAGGGCCCCATAGACTTGCACGTGACGCACAGCTGGAAGAGAACACTCTTAGGGCATACTACTTTCAACTTGTTCTAGTGATCGGTCGGGGTGTCCTTTTAATATTATAGTTGTATCATCACCAAACCGTGTATATCCCCTCTGCAAACTGCTGCCACGTGTTGGTTCCATTGTCTGTACAATTAGTTTTATTGCAAATGTTATTGTTTTGTCTTTAAGGCCCAAAATGGCACAGGAGGAAATGGATGTGGACCTTGCGGGTGCAAACGCCCTTCGGGAGCATCCAATGTTCACTCGTATTGCTCTGAATCCTTCAATAGTTTTCGGCAACATTCCAGTAGAAAGCAGATCAAATCCAAGTAATGAGGCAGGTGGTAGTCCAGACAACGGAGTGGAACGCCGTATCCCCATGTACTCTCCTGTACAATCTCACACGTCTAGTGCACTGCATATGCTCCAGGGAGCACTAGATCAGCTCCGCCAGGCAGCAGAACTTCGATCATCCACACAGCAGATACGGAGCCGCAGAGTGAATGCCAGGAGCCGCCAGCGAGGCTCATCGCAGCGTGTTGGTGGTATGCGGTAGGTGACTGAGATGCTGGCTGGCTCTGCTTCATGTTTCTTAGCCATTCAGTTCTAACTGCTTTTCTGTCTTTAGCCGTAACCAGGCATTTGAGAACCTCTTTCAATTAAGTGGAAGCCTGAGTACATCTCTGCCCATTGGAGAAAGAAGTGGGGTTTGGCAACCAACACCCCCAGTGGATGGGGGCGACAGCTCTGATGACACAGTGGAACTAAGTGATGATGATGGGAGCTCTACAGAAGTGGAAGAAGGAGCAGATCACACAAGAGCAGCACAACCAGCCGAGCCAGGTGCGTACTGTCAAATGTCATTCATTGCTGAGATGGAGCTGCCAAACTTATTGCTAGATGCAGCTCAACTAGTTAATCCCATTGAAGCATCCAGATTCAATATTTCCACATTATGGGCAAGGTCTTGGCTTCTGTGAATGAAGAGAGTGGCCCAGATCTATAAATCAAAAACTGTCTGGTTGTAATGGAAAAATCTGGGTCATATTGTTTACATCAAGAGCCTGAAAACCTGTCCTGAGTTCTGCTCACACAGCTAAGGTTCTTTCCCACTGCCATTGTGCTCTGACCGAAAACAGCCATTAGGTTTTTTTGCATTCAACGGCCAATTTTTGGGACGGGGCATAAGGGGCAACAACAGGTCCCGATGGATCCCATTGACAACAATAGGGTCTGTCTGGTGCCATTGTTTTATAGCAGGCGTAGCGGGAGAAAGACTGCACACGCACTCGTTTTCCTCCCGCTATTCTCCCCTCATTTTTCAATGGCCGCTGTACTGCCAGGACATAACGGCAGTGTGAAAGTAGCCTATGAGTTTAATAATTGTATTCAATATCTTATTTTTCAAAGTTTTTGAGCTGTTGATGTGTACAGTACAGTGGTCCCTCAACATACGATGGTAATCCGTTCCAAATGGACCATCGTTTGTTGAAACCGTCGTATGTTGAGGGATCCATGCAATGTAAAGTATAGGACAGTGGTCTATAATCTGCAGACCTCCAGATGTTGCAAAACTACAACACCCAGCATGCCCGGACAGCCGTTGGCTGTCCGGGCATGCTGGGAGTTGTAGTTTTGCAACATCTGGAGGTCCGCAGGTTGAATGCCACTGGTATTAAAAGTTGTACTCACCTGTCCCCGCCGCTCCGGACGTCACCACTGCCCTGGATGTCGCTGTCGCCGCGGTGTCCCCGACGCTCAGGCAAGGCCTCTGCTTCCCCGGCATCCTCTCTCTGTCGCCGCCATCACATCGCTCCTATTGGATGAGGGGACGGCGTGCGCAGCGACGTGATGACGATGATGGAGAGCGCCCACGACGCAGGGATCCCGAAGAGGACGCGCCGGAGCCCAGAGGACAGGTAAGTGATCGTCAGCAGACCACACGGGGCACCGTATACAGCTATCCGGTGGCAGCTGAAGCAGTCTGCGCCGCCAGATAGCAGTTTATGCGATGGCCCCGACATACAAAAGCATCGTATGTTGATGCTGCCTTCAACATGCGATGGCCTCTGAGAGGCCATCGTATCTTGAAATGATCGTATGTCGGGGCCATCGTAGGTCGGGGGGTCACTGTATTGTTTCCCATGCACTTATAAGAAGTAGAGATGAACGAAGTTACAGTGATTCGATTCGTCACAAACTTCTCGGCTCGGCAGTTGCTGACCTAAATTAGTTCAGCGTTCAGGTGCTCCGGTGGGCTGGAAAAGGGGGATACAGTCCTAGGAGAGAGTCTCCAGCCCACCAGGGCACCTGAAAGCTGAACTAATTTGTCAGCAACTGCAGAGCCGAGAAGTTCGTGACGTATTGAATCACTGTAACTTCGCTTATCTCTAATAATAAGCTGAGATTGTGAAGGTGATGACCATCTAAAACACAGAGCAGAAGGTTCTTTAAAACTTAGATAAAAGGAGAGTGAAGTTTTTGCCTAGTATTTCACATAGACTATTTCACGTAGCAACCCAGCTGCTTTAATTTTTAAAAGCGTATGTGAAAAGAGAAGCCGGTACGTAATTTGGAGGCTGCGCTATCCTATTAGCATGTACAAGTGATGTGGAAATCTGAAGAAGTCTTAAAGGGGTACTCCTGCTCTTATGCTGGACAAACTGAACTTTGCTTAGTTGAAGATAATCTTACATTTTTTATTAGCCCCTGAAGAGCTTCATATAAACCTTGTTGCTGCCACGTCAGACGCACCAGAAAGATCAGACAACCCTACAGTTGAAAATGAAATTACACCTTCTGATGCTGCACAGCCGAGTAAACAGGTAACGTGACTAGATGTCTATTGGAGAACATCACTCGTTCGTTTTTTATTTTTACTTTATATTTTCCAATTGTTATTTTATTTTTGAGTCTCAAAGGTGAACTCAAGAGTTGCTTCTTTTGGTCACCTTTCCTCCAAAAAAGCTTAATAAAACGCATGTATAAATTTGAAAAATACAAAAAAATGGTGTGTGTACCCCATATTAGTACCAATTTGAAAAAACTTGTTACGCACAAAATCACACAGCTGCGTCAACCAAATAGGGTGCTTGATAAAGACTCCAAAATTCTCAGGGTGATACTTTATTTTTGAGGCCTGTTGAGGTATGTGCGTCAAGAATTGCTTTAGGGTCACACATGGGATATTTCTAAAAGCTGCAGATTGTAGGGTAATAGTCAGTAGAATTGTGTTAATACCTGCTGTTACAGAAAATTGGATTCAAAATGTAAGTTTTTGAATTTTTTGTGGGGTGCAGTTTTTAGAATGGGGTAAAATATAAAGGGGTCTCAAGCTTCCAGGTTTCAACACTACATCAGGAAAAAAAATATGAAAAGTTCTGCTTAACTTCTAAGCCCTCTAGCGTACTAGAGGATTTTTTCCAAATTAGACCAACATAAAATAGACATATTGAAAATTTGAATTGTTAGCTTATGTGACAGATTTGCAAATAATAAAAATTTCTGCACTTTGTTCAAAAATGGTAGCTGAAGATATTGAAGATTTACCATGTACATAAGGTACAACGGAGACTTATCAAAACTTGTGTAGTGGACGAGTGATGCAGTTGTCTATAGCAACCAATCAGATTCTTTATTTTTAAAAAGGCTTCTAAAAAATCAAGGAAGCAATCTGGTTGCTATATGTGATGGAAAAAAAAAACTCACTCACTTGGATAAGTTAGTGTTCCAAAGTTAGCACATAAAGTAAGAGAGGTCAGATTGGAAAAATGGGCCTTGGCCATTAACGTCAAAACAGGTTTGCATTATTAAGGGATTAAACAATTGGTTATTTTCTAATGACTGGATAATTCCTTTAAATAAAAGACCTAATTCAATGCAGGATCAATATATCCTAGAGCTGTATTACTACTCTGCTTTTTAGAACGGTGGTCTTCTCCAGAAACCTCCGGAGCTGCAGTTACATTCTGCTATTTTGTCACATGCTCTGCCTCATCTTATCACACTGGGAGACTCGTTCTGAATGTAGCTTGGTATGTTGGACCATGTGCCTGCCAATAATGTTTTTCCTCTTTCACAGCCATCACCAGTAAAGCCTGTGACATCCACAACACCACCTACAGCAGAAGAGGATGAAGGGGACACCTGTGCCATCTGCTTTGAATCTTGGACCAATGCCGGTCAGCACCGTCTCTCTGCTTTGCGCTGCGGCCATTTGTTTGGTTTTACCTGTATTGATCGTTGGCTGAAGGGAGGAGCAGCAAAATGTCCACAGGTAAGTGCTTGTTTGTTATCAAGTCTCTAAACATTACAAACCACTCCTGGGTCAATAGCTGCACCCCCGACATTGAGCCCCTCAAAGGGCCCTGCTTTTTGGTACATTACTGATATTTCCTATTCAAAGCCTTAAAGGGGTACTAGACATCTTATCCCCTATTCAAAGGATGGTGGTCTTACAATGGTGATCTTACCATTCATAAAGCCTTTATTTTTTTTTAAATATTAGAAATTTACAAAACACAAACATCCACTTGTTGTAATATAGGCAATAAGTACACTGTAACATTAGCTTCACAATTATTGGCCGCTGCAGTAATAAAGTCTGGGCCCAAGTATGTGTTCTCTGTGATCTGCAAAAGCAGGCAGAGCCCATGACTCAAGCAGCGATCTCTGACTTGTGGCACAAGCAGTGCCTGAAGCCAGTGCCCTCAGATGGGAAACTTACCGTGAGGCCAAGCATTGATTTAGTTTTAAAAGAGGGAGGGGGAGAGAATCTGTGAGGCATGCCAGACCGCAGCACTGATACACTGATCAGCTAGATAACACTGTCCGCAGCTCAGCTCATATGCAAGTGCTGACAGATTTCCTTAATTTCTCTGGAAGTATTCCATTATTTTTAATGATCTTAATTGGGGATCTATGTAATACTGATGCTCCAGGAAAATGTAATCTTTACAGCAGCTCTCTGCTCTGGCCAATAGGAGATGCTTTGCTGGCAGATATCTAAAGGGGCTATAAGGAGACCTCCCATGAGGGCCAGATCTCTGAACTAGGCTTGGCTATTTCCAGGTTATGAAGGAGTAGAAGTTATGGTAGCTAAGCAGTAGCATGCAGTATGAAGTCTGCCTTATCTTATACCTTCCTTTTTTTTTTTTTTTTTTTGGTTTGTTTTTTTGTTTCATTATTAAACTTTTTAAAACCCTTGGTGATCTGATATGATGTATTAAGTCCATTAGTTTATTCTGTTTATTTGACCCTTAGTGCAATAAAAAAGCGAAACGTTCTGACATTGTTGTGCTCTATGCTCGCACACTGAAGGCTTTGGACACCAGTGAGCAGGAACGTATGAAGAGGTAACAACCACAGTTCTTGCTTTACACATTCTGTCTGGTTATGGTAGATGTAGCTGTCTACTGACTTTTATCGTTTCGAGAAAGACATCTTCTACGTAAAATACTGAAGTATATCATGTCTTATACTTCAGTCACACCCAGAGCTGCACTCACAATTTTGCTGGTTTACTTTTCACTCGTAAACTCACTGATTTGATATTACTGTTTCTTGCGGTTTGTGTCTGTACCCATCACGCTGTGTCACACGCATGCATAACTTTTACAGATTAAGCCCTCCAGGGCCAATAGATATGCCTTATTATTATGCAGATTGGCTTCAAAACACTGGCTGCAAAGGCTCAGCTATATTCATCCCACTGCTTGTGTGCACTGCCGATGTGCCCACTAGTTGCAGTTTGATGCTGCTGAACTGACAGCCACTAGGCTTTCCGTTTAAATAGGACTTCTAAGCTTTTTGAAAAACCATCTTTGGGATGTAGGTGGTACTGTGAACTTCTGTACTTGCATGCTTTTGACACATCAGATAAGCCATGGAGACCACCAGGAGAAGCTCACAGTGCTGCGCATACTCCACATACAGTTTGCAGAGCTCTTATGTGATATTTTGACTAAGAAGGCATAGTTTAAAGCAAAGCCTAGCGGATGTCAATAAGGCATCTGGAGGCGGCTAAAAATGGGCACAGGGGTGTTGCGAACAAGCAGTGGAATGAATGTAGCTGGCATTTGGACTTTTGATGCTAATTTTGCATGTTAATAAAGAGATCCCCCTATATAACCATCCTTTTTTAGTTTAATCACTAAAGATCCAATGAGAAGTCCACTTTAAGGTGTTAAAAGTTTATCAAGACTGGGTTGTGAGTGTGGGTGGCCTAAATGATGACATTTTATACCTGCTATAATGGCAGTATAATAAGTAGTAAGGAATATAGGCATCAGCATGGTTGAACAGTTTGGTTTGTACATTTCACATGTTCCTTGCAGTTCTCTAGAGAAGGAACAGTCACTGCGCAGAAAGGCAGAGCTGGAATCTGCACAGTGCCGGCTTCAGGTCCAGGTCTTAACAGATGAGTGTGGGAAGCTTCGCAAACAAGTTCAGGTGAGAAGTGGTTTAACCTGTCGCGTGCTGTATGGCTGGGTTCACATATATTGGTGTTGTGGGTTTTGGACACTACGGCAAGTCAGTCAGTCAGATGTACCATTCTAGTGAACAACACACTGTAAGTGAAACACATCTGCTGACTGATTCCCACCCAACATCTCACTGACACAGTGCTCTTGAGCTTTGTCTCCTGACCTGCTGCTTCTGGAGAGCCGTTGTCATGAATTATCAGGAAATCCCGTAAAAAATCCTGGATCCTGTGATCAGCAGTTTCTAGTTCCCAAGAGCAAGCAAAACTACAGCCCCCAATCCAACATGACTTCTTCATCCGGGGGATGCTTGCAGTTGTAGTCTGCCTAGAGAAGGGTGGTTTCTGACAGTTAAAGGGTATCTGTAGTTGATTCACAATGATCTTTGTCTGTTTCAGGAGTTAAAGATGCTGATTGCCCAATACGGAACAAGCTCTTCCCAGCCATTGTCCAGCTCTCGGGCTGGGACTTCCAGCGCTTTGTCCTCAAGTCAGGGACAACACAAATACAATTTTGAAAAGGCCATCCTGATCAACCAAGGAGGGAACTGCCGAGTGATGGCATACTGCGAGCGGCTCAGCTGTCTTGTGGTGTCTCAGCCTTCCTCTCATACAACACTTGTCCCAGGTTAGATACTATGTAACATTTCTATTGAGCATTGTATTTATAAGGCAGTTGTAGACAGTCATGTCCATAAATATTGGGACATCAACACAATTCTAATATTTTTGGCTCTATACACCACCACAATGGATTTCAAAATGAAACAAACAAGATTTACTTTAACTGCAGACTGTCAGCTTTAATTTGAGGGTATTTACATTCAAATCAGGTGAATGTTGTTGAAAATAGAACTGTTGGCATATGTGCCTCCCACTTGTTAAGGGACCAAAAGTAATGGGACAATTTGCTTCTCAGCTGTTCCATGGCCAAGTGTGTGTTATTACCTCATCATCCCAATTACAATGAGCAGATAAAGGGTCCAGAGGTAATTTCAAGTCTATTTGCATTTGAAATCTGTTGTTGTCAACCCTCAAGGTTAGATCCAAAGTGATGCAAGCAATCATTAGGATGAAAAAACAAACTCATCAGAGAGAGAGACAAAACATTAGGCGTGGCCAAAATAACTGTTTGGAACATTCTTAAAAAGAACGAAAGCACTGGTGAGCTCAGCAACACATAAAGACCTGGAAGGCCAAGGAAAACAACTTTGGTGGATGACTGAAGAATTCTTTCCTTGGTGAAGAGAACCCCCTTCACAATAGTTGGCCAGATCAAGAACACTCTCCAGGAGGTAGATGTATTTGTGTCAAAGTCAACAATCAAGAGAAGACCTCACCAGAGTGAGTACAGAGGGTTCATCCCAAGATGGAAACCATTGGGGAGCCTCAAAAACAAGAAGGCCAGATTAGAGTTTGCCAAATGACATCTAAAAAAAGCCTTCACAGTTCTGGAACAACATCCTATGGACAGATGAGACCAAGATCAACTTATCCCAGAGTGATGGGAAGAGAAGAGTATGGAGAGGGAAAGGAACATGATCCTAAGCATACCACCTCATCTGTGAAGCATGGTGGTGGTAGTGTCATGGCGTGGGCATCTATGGCTGCCAATGGAACGGGTTCTCTTGTATTTATTGATGTGACTGCTGACAAACAGCAGGATGAATTCTGAAGTGTTTCGGGCAATATTATCTGCTCATATTCAGCAAAATGCTTCAGGACTCATTGGACGGCGCTTCACAGTGCAGATGAACAATGACCCAAAGCAAACTGCAAAAGCAACCAAAGAGATTTTTAAGGGAAATAAAGTGGAATGTTATGCAATGGCCAAGTCAATCACCTGACCTGAATCCGATTTGAGCATGTATTTCACTTTCTGAAGGGAAAATATCCAAGAACAAGCAGGAACTGAAGACAGTTACAGTAGAGGCGGTAGAGCATCCAGGGATGAAACCCAGCATTGTCTGGTGATGCGTTCCAGGCTTAAGGCCATAATTGACTGCAAAGGATTTGCAACCAAGTATTAAATAGTGAAGTTTGCTTTACGATTATTATTCTGTCCCATTACTTTTGGTCCCTTGACAAGTGGGATGCACATATTCAAACTGTTGACGTTCCTACCCCGTTCACCTGATTTGGATGTGAATACCCTCAAATTAAAGCTGACAGTCTGCACTTAAAGCACATATTGTTTGTTTCATTACAAATCCATTGTGGTGGTGTATAGAGCCTAAAATGTTAGAATTGTGTCGCTGTCCCAATATTTATGGACCTGACTGTAGGTGGCAGCATCTGATCACATCACTGCACAATGCCATCAAGACAAATTGTCAAGAGTACAGTCTGTTCTGCCTTACAAACTGGTGAAAATGGCAGCGATGTAGCGTTTTGCAATCAGTCAGCCAGCTGCCATGTCCGGTGACAACTAAAGCAGTCAGTAGCCTTATTTAGTACCTTGACAAGTAGCACCTATTTCTAAGAGGGTGAATATTCCATGACTAGGTACACAATGTGCAGGTTAAATAGCACAATAGTGAGGGTTATTAAAGTGTATGCCAGGTCTGCAGCTGTAATAAGGTTTGAGATGCATTTTTACAGTTTAATATATATCAAGAATGTGGGCAACATCACTTAATCCTCAAAGTTTTTACACATGACCCCTGTGTATGGAAGATTAAGGTTGGGGCATTATTTTTCTACTTAATAACAGAATCTCTTACTTTAAACATACTATGACCTGTCTCTACATGCAGAATTGGTGCAGTTACCCATCTGGCTAACAGAATTTGCCCGGCCAGATACTGAGCATGTGTTTAAGACTAGTTTAAGTGGATATGCGGGAGCAGGAAAAGTAATACTTTGCAGCATTGCCCCCTCTTAGTTATTGGATGGTGATGTGCATGTATTAAGAATCTAGTGGAAGTAGAGATTATCTAGAGTCTTGCTGTTTTTCTCTGCAGGTTGTGGGATCAAGAAGCTGAGTGCAGCCAATATGAAAAGCAGCCAGTATGTCCCAATTCATTCCAAGCAGATCCGGGGCCTTGCCTTCAGTGACCGCTCAGATGGGCTGCTGCTCTCCGCTGCATTGGATAACACAGTAAAATTGACCAGGTGAGGGTTATACCTGTACATCAGGACAGGTGCATCTTCTATGTGAAGAATATTACTTACATCTACATGGCTCTTCTCTTTCTAGCCTACTGACCAATACTGTGGTGCAGACCTACAACACTGGCCGGCCGGTGTGGAGCTGCAGCTGGTGTTCTGATGATAACAACTATGTGTATGCTGGTCTCATTAATGGATCTGTGCTCGTCTATGACCTGAGAGATACTAGCCAATATGTAAAGGAGCTGGTACCACTGGGCTCTCGGTAAGTGTCAATTTATTGTCTTATGTACAAAAAAATCACCTTTTAACTATTAGACTTCACAGATAACCGCTGTAAGACACAGCACTATCGAGCCATTAAGCACTATGATAATACGCAATAAGGATGTTCGCAGTGTTGTAGGCCAATGCTTAAAGCAGCAAACAAGAAAAAAAATGCCCTTTCTCGGTCGCTTTGTTGGGGGGACACTGGAGACCATGGGTATATGCTGCTAACACTAGGCAAAAAAGTCTGCTCCTCTCAGCAGGATATACCCACCCACAGGCACTGAGCTTATCAGTTTTTAGCTTGGTGTCAGTAGGAGGCAGACACAGGTCTGGAGCTCTCTCCAAACCTGGTCTTTTCTTTTATTATTTTCTAGTTTAATATGTCTAGTTAGGGTCTTTTTCCTTTGTTGTTTTTTCTAGATTGGACGACAGGAGCATGTCGCTACCTGTTCTCCCACATGCGACAAAGGGGCACGGTGCATAAGAGTATGGGCAGTTAACCCCTTATCGCCAATGGCCAGCGCCTGGCGGAGTACCCTGGGTCTGGGGCCCCCATTTGCCCCTGCCCGCCTCCCTAAGGCAGCTTGGCGCGATGCAGCGTGGCCATAAGCTGGCTGAAGCCGCCCTGGGTGAGTATAGGAAGATGGCGTCTGGGTGAGTAAGTACATCATTCTCCCCTTCCCTCTATATCCCTACGGTCTCTCTTTCCAAGGGTTGAACTCCCTCCACCATTATGGTCAGGCACCTCATGGTCTCGGGGTTTTTTCTACTGGACTCTCTCCCTTCCCCTATGGCTACCGCGAGCTTTGTTACCTGGGGGAGTTGGTGTTTTGTGAGTTGGTGTTTGGGCTATATTTCTAGCAGAGCCTGCACATTGCAGACTTCGCGCTCTTCTGCTCCTGCCATACCTCAGCTTACTCAGCTGGCAGCGGAGTCTTTCGGGCGGTGGTTTACTTTCGCTTTCGGCCGCATCATGCAGCCGACCCCTGTGCTGCAGGGCTCTTTTATTGCGGCACCGTTACGGTCCTTCTCTCTTCTCCCTCCAGTGGCTGAATGGCTAATTGTTCAGCACTGTTCTCTCTCATGTTAGGCCCCCCTCTAGTGGCCAAAAGTAGTTATTGCACCTGCATAGCTCTTCTATGGCCTTTTCTCATGCTCCTGTCAGTTAGCAGGCTGGAGTATTTCCCTCTGATCTCCTGCTTCCTAGTATGTTCCCCCATGCCTTGAGGGCATTCATATAGTTTCTCGGCCTTTTGGCTACGATCAAGTGTGATATCTATTATCAGTTTAATTTCTGATATGCCACCTGTCTGGGGACCATATATATATTTTTGAGCACTGGGGCCGCTTTAGAAGCTTACTTCTGGGGCCTTGGGCATTGACCCGTAATGAGAATATCTTCAGGTACAGTGCGCCAATTGTCTGATACGTCTCCTATCTGGGGACCTTGTATTAAAGGGATTTTTTGAGTCCGGGGCCGCTTGCGGAACTTTCTTCCATTACCCTGATATAGCAGTATTTTCAGGTACAGAGCTCCAATTTACCTAGACGCTCTGCTTTGAACATGAGTGACCTGTAACAGTGGGTTGGCTCTGACAGCAGTGGGATAACTCCTGCCTGTCCCCTTCAAAACATTTAATTCCTTTACCCTTGGTCCGATTGTTTGCAGCACATAGCCCTTAGCAATGTACCATTTTGCATACATAGGCTGCGAACCTGCAGTCATGTGCTTCTTAGCCTCTGTTTAGCCAACAATAAGGAGACAAGGTATAAGAGCGATTGTTTTGGGTCTTGGCCCGTTTTCCATTGCGACTTGTTGGCCATTTTACTGGGGTATGGAGTTTTGACAGAGGTCCATACTGAGGGATACTAGTCAGCGTGGCTCGCCACTCTGCCCCTAAAGTCCCTTGTAGCATACCAGGAACCCCCGCGGCATCCTACCTGTTTTCACCGCTGGTCGCCCATACAAAGTCTGCCGCGGCTGGAGTTTTGTTACCTCACCACCTGTGCCAGGTGGCTGAAATGGGTGCCCTGGCGTGTGCAGCGGACTCTCTGCAGCTTCCATGGCGCTAGTCCATCGTCAAATGGAGTCCAATGTACAATGGATCCTCTACGCCTCCAGTGGTGTGCCACTGTGAGTGTGAGTGGACCGATGTCACATGGCACCTCTGCAATGCCCATGGAGAGGGCGATGTCTACCGCAGTTGCAGTTCTGGCACTCCAGCGGGACTGGGAGTTAGCTGATCAAGTAAATAATTGACAAGGAATGGTAAAATCCTTAAGAGAAAATACCCTTTGAGGAGTCAGTCACTAAGTCATGGGATAGAGCCCTGTTAATTGATGCCCCGGTGGCTAAAATGACTAAGAAATCTGCCTTGCCATTTGAGGATCTAGGAATTCTGTCTGATCCAATAGACAAAAAAGCAGAGTTCTTTAACAAAAAGACCTGGGAGGCGGCCACAGCCCCTCAGTACTAATGTAGCTGCTACATGTGTCACTCTCACTAAGAGTCTGGTCTTCACAGTTACAAACCCATCTTGTGAACCAGACCCCTAGAGAAGAGATCTTAGAATCCTTACCTGTAATTTCCAAGGCGGTAGATTTTTATTTTTTAGCAGACTCCTCAGTAGATTTTGTAAGATTGGGTGCTAGGAGAGCCACATGGCTTAGACAGTGGAAGGGTGATGTGGGCTCAAAAGTCAAACAATGATCCATCCATTGCATTGGAGATCGCCTTTTTGGTCCCATCTTTAGACAAAGTACTAGAGAAGGCTTCTGATAGGAAGAAAGCCTTACCCATTCAGGGTTGTGCCTCTGATTCCTTTCGTAACATAAGCCAAACCAGAAAGCCTAATCAGAAGTTTCAGGAAAATAGGAAATTTAAAGTCCCTACCAAAGGTAGAGGTTTCCTCTTTAACCCAACAAAGAGTCTAATTCTAAAGATCCCAAGCAATGATGGCTTTCTCCCGGGGGGGGGGGGTCTGTCCAGGTTTGCGGGGGGCCTTTTCCTCTGGACAGATTCTTCCCCACTAGGATAGTGAAAGATTCCGTGAAACAAGAGGCCATGATAACAGAAATAAAATCTTTTGCTCAAAGTCCAGTAGAGCTGGGCGGTATGACCAAAAATGCTTATCAGTGTTTTTGCAAGTTATGGCAGTTCCTCCCCCCTGCCCAGAGGAACTAATCATATATGACCCCCCAGGCGCTGCTATTTCTCTCACTCCCCCTACTCTCCACCAGGCCGCAGCACTTTAAAATGAATGACTTGCGGGCCGCACTTTAAATGAATGACTTGCGGGCTGCTGGCGCTTTAAATGAATGACTTGCGGGCCATGGCGCTGGAAACTATTAATGGAAAGTGGTCAGATATTTTCTCCTGCACTATCCACAGGTACTGGTGGATAGTGCGGGAGACGCTGATTCCAATGAGCCCTACCTTGCCTGGATCCCCCTGGCCGTTCGCCCGGAATTGTACTTTTATTCTATGTGGAAATCTTGTTGTAACTGGCACGGGCGGGGCTTCTGCAGCTAACTGGCACTGACGTCAGCGGTGCTTATGAATACAGAACTTCAGGAGCCGGCCGAGGCGGGACATTGCTGCTGCCGGTGATATGCTGACGGCTCTGTGACATTCCCGTCCCCAGGAAGCAGCATGAGGGTCACAGCAGAGGACCATGAAGCCGTTAAGGGGGAAGGTAGGAAAGTGAGTCAAAGTTTTTTTATTTTTTTTTTGTTTGTTTTGCAGCCCGGGCACAGGAATATGTCAAATTCACTAGTACAGATGTCCTTTAACTTTGAGCCGCAGCAGCGCTGTACATTCTCCCCACGTCGGGGAATGAATGAATTGTGTGTGCAGGCGCAGGGCTTCTGATCACAAGCCCTGTGCCCGCGCTCACAATTCATTCCCCGCTGCGGCTCCCAGTTAACCCTTGCGAGGACATCGCTGGGGGTCAGGAAGCAGAGCAGCGCCCACGTGTGTCACACATGACTAGTTCCCTGATGTGGGGAAAGTGCGCTGCAGATGACAATTCATTAATTCCCCAACATGGGAAGAATAGCTCACAGTTAACCCGGGGACAATTGCTTTTGTGGGGGTGGGGTTAGAAGCAGAGCAGCGCCCATGGGTCCCATATGATTACTTACCCCAGCTGACCATTCATTCCCTGATGTGGGGACTGCGGGGTGAGTATACTAATTAGCAGGGAAGGGAAAGGAAGTGCTAAAGGGAAAAAAACAGGCCTGGGTGGCAACGCAAAACAAGTTGGGCAAGGCACTGAAAGAGGAGATGGGCTACAAGGCATGCTGGGAGCTGTAGTTTCTAAAACAAAGGCAAAATGTAAATAGATGCAATACTACATGGACAAACTTGTGCAAAGAAAAGAGAGACAAACAAAGATCAAGCACGAGACCAGAGATAAGAAAACTCACCTGCAAGGGTAAGTAGAAACTGAAAAAAAACACATTGACCACCGGAGTTCCCCTTTTAATGTAATTTATGGGCCTAAGAAAGGACATAAAATACAAGTAAAGGGATTTTTTATGTCATGGCAAAAAAAGCTATGTGCTCAAGTTTTTTTGTGAAATGGATATGTGGGTCAAACATTAAGACTGACAAAAATGCATCTGTCTGAACACATGACTGCGATCAGGAAAGGCTTAGTATGAAATATGGGGAGACAACAGCATGGTATTATAAAGAAAAAGGTCACACTGTAATAGATTTGAAATGGCTAATAGTTAGAGTAGCTCCCACCATCCTTTTTTTTTTCTTTTTATTTAATTTTTTTTTCTTCTCTCTATCCCTGCCTATTGCCAATCTATCCCTAACCCCCTCACTGCCTTTAATTATTATAATTTTTTTTTTAACGTTATTAAAAATGCCTTTTGTCTGCCTGGTCGTGTGCTCACTAACAGGCAGACTACCCCAGCAGGCACAATGTCACTGATGCCTGCTGGGGCCGGCTTCCGCCCTTAGTTCAGCTATACAGTGTACCTCCAGCTGTTACACCACTACAACTCCCAGCTTGCCCTGACATCTATTGGCTGTGGAGAAACAACTGGAGGCATACTGTATAGCTGAAAACAGTATCTGTGATCGCCGTGCACATCCCGCTCCCCCGAGCCTCGCCGCGCAACACCCCCCGCCCGCAAAAGAATAAAGTGCATAACAGTCCCTGGCTTGCGAGGCCAGGGAGCCTGCGCGCATTCTCTTCATTCAAAGCTCTCGCTCCAGCCTGTCTGACAGGCAGGGAGCGAGCGAAGTCTGACTGAATGCGGACCGATGCCTAGCCGTCATCGGTTCGAATTCAAGCGTTACGTCACGTCAGGCTGCAGCTGGCCACTAGGAGGGAGACCCCATAGTGGCCGGTTTTTAAATGTAAATGAAACTATTTTAATGAAAAAAAAAAATAATGATGAATGTATATTAGAGATGTTGTAGTACATAAGTACTACAACATATGAAAAAAAAAAAATACGTTTGGTGACAGTGCCCATTTAAACTCCAGTGAGAAACACACTGAATAGGAGATGCTGGTGCTGAAATGTATGAATGTTTGTAGCTTAAAGCATTGGGCGTTAAAGCCCAATAGGGCATTCTTTTTCTTGTTTGCTGCTTGTTGGCCCACAGACCAATATAAACAGTCTTAGGGTCTGTTCACACGTGCAGATTTTGCTACCTATTGAAGTCAATGGGTAGCAAAATCTGTAGCTGATCTGCAGCAAAAAAATGACATGTGTCAACTGACCCTAAGGCTAGGTTCAGACTACGGAATCTCCGAGCAGAAAATTTCTGCCCAGAGATTCCGAGTGCAGCCAGCGCCGGCTGAATCAGTC
The DNA here is from genome assembly GCF_029499605.1 of Hyla sarda. Taxonomy (NCBI): domain Eukaryota; kingdom Metazoa; phylum Chordata; class Amphibia; order Anura; family Hylidae; genus Hyla; species Hyla sarda. The sequence continues at coordinate 144,460,439 of NC_079194.1, read as the reverse complement.
GGCGCTAGGACCGCGCGGACACTACAGTCTCCAATAGACTGCAATGTGTTCCGCGCGGATTTCCGCCTGAAGAAAGAGCAACCCCTTTCTTCATGCGGAAATTTCTAAGCGGATTTTCCGTTCATAAATTCCACTTCACAAATTCCGAAGTGTGAATTTGTGAACGGAAACCCATTCACTACACTACATTTTAGCAAGCGGAATTTCCGCCTGCAATTTCAAAGCAGAATTGCAAGCGGAAATTCCGTAGTCTGAACCTAGCCCAACTGTATTATAAAAGTCGTCCTGTTATGTGTCAATGCAAGTCTTGGGTGCAGAATGGGAGTTTCTCTAGGGGATGCCTAGTATGGAGGAGACTGTTTCAAGGGATCTAAAGGGTGCAAATGTGAATATCAATTGGTTGTTATGGTGTTGCAGATGTCCAGTGGTGTCCCTCTCCTTTGTCCCCCGAGCTGCATCTGAGGTCTTTCCTTGTGGTGGCGTGTTGGCTGGCACCCTGGAGGGAGCGTGCTTCTGGGAAATGAGTGATGGACATTATAAGCCTCATCTTCTACCTTTAGAGCCTGGAGGCTGCACAGACATCCAAACAGAAAGCAGTACGCGACACTGCCTTGTGACTTATCGCCCTGGTAAGTATGGATATATATATATATATATATATATATATATATATATATATATATATATATATGCTGTGATGTTAAGCCCAATCACTGAGCGCTTTTGTATTGCCAGGAAAGACCCACAACTACCTGCGCTGTGTGATGATGGAGCTGACCAGCTCCCGGCTGACTGACATAGAGAATGAATACTCCTGTTCCTGCTTTCCAGTCCAGACATTCAATGCTGGGCCAACGTGTAAACTGCTAACCAAAAATGCCATATTCCAGAGCCCTGATAGAGATGGCAGCATCCTTGTGTGTGCGGGAGATGAGTCCACTAACTCTGCTATGGTAAGGGCTGGTGCTGTCAAAGTAGTAGGGTTTCATTGTAGCAGACAGGTTTTTTTGTTTTTTGTATTTTTTGCTCAAAAATTTTCTTTAATTTTGTAAATGTTTTAATTTTATTTATTATGAGACTTTTAAAGTAGAAGACTTAGTTATGATTGTGTAGGTATGTTAAAATAAAGTTGTTTTCCTGCAGTGGTCAGGAATTTGTCATGTGAGATTTTTTTAAAGGTAAGGAGAAAAAAAACGAAAGTGGAAAAATGCTCAGTCCTTAAGGGGTTAAATGTACACCAGTCTTTATCTGGCTTACAAAACTGGCTGTGGGCAGCATTAGTAAAAAGTCGCAAATAGATTAATAAGGCGCACAAAAATTCACCTACAAAGTGGAGTACTAAAGTAAAATGTTTTCCAGCACCATATTTATTGCATGCCCCGCACCTTAATACAACCTTTTCACCATACAAATATAAGGTGTTAAAAGAAAAAAAAAATATATTTTTTTTTACCTACACCACTCTTGATAACCCCCCCACCCAATGGTCTGCAGAGAGCTTCCAATGCATCAGAGGGATCTCATTGTTGAAAGATATACGTCAGGAGAAGGGTACAAAATAATTAAGACCATTAGATGCACCATGGAACACAGTGAAGACAGTCATAAAAAAGTGGAGAAAATGTAATCGCAACCCAAGTTGCTCACGTTATAGGTCACATTAAAGGTCAAAAAAGTATTGACATGATTCATCTTTTCCTTATTCTCTAACATCACAAGAATTTGGCATTGTAAAAGGATGTGTAGACTTTTTATATTCACTGGACGTGGATGTGTAGACTTTTTATATTCACTGGACTGGCTGGTGGCTGAAGAGCAGTAATTAGATTGTTGGCTTCCATGTACCAGCAACTAGTGTGGATTATCTTATTCTGATTCCTCTTTCCTCCTTACAGCTCTGGAACTCAGGCAGTGGCTCCCTTATCCAGAAGCTCCAGGCTGACCAGCCTGTGCTGGACATCTGCCCTATGGAGGTGAATCAGAGCAGCCTGCTGGCCACATTAACAGAGAAGATGGTAAAAATCTACAAATGGGAGTGAGCTGCTGATGCCACCATGTGAGCGGAGGCATGGTCCATGTTTATATGTTATGTGTTCTTATCCGTGTTCATGTACATATTCTTCCTTCACTGTACAGATTCCTCTTGTATTTTTTTTTCTCCTCTTAGAATAAAGGATTATTAATTTTAATGGTGTAATGAATGTTCTCTAACATGGCTGACGGTAAGCACACAACAAGCTGTCCAGATGGGAAAAAGTGAGGAAGTCCTGAAAAAAAGGCACATCAAATTCTTTATAAATAAACTAGAGTCTGGCTCTTGAATATCAGAGACCCATTTTGAATATAAAAAGTGATATGATTGGTTGCCATAATCATCTGTGCTCTTTTCCCCCTAGCACCACTTTTCATATAGTTTTCTATAGTTGTATCCAGTCTACACAATCCTCTGTAAGGTAAATACAACAGCAGCAGCATATCTTTTTTTAAACTTTATTTTATTATTCCTTTTATATCTCAATTACAATATTTATTACTTAATGATATAATTACAACAAATGTTAGCCATCACTATCTTCACACATTGTTTGGAAAAAAATATATAAAACCCCCCTTTCACAATCCTCGAATTTGGGTCTAGTGCCCTGTCCAACCAATATCACCCACGTTCATACATACTTTGTTAGAACCCCCCCCCCCCCCCCATTTCTCTTCCCTCCCTTGCAAACAAGCAAAAAAAAAACTTCCTCTGCCACACCATTCATCACCACTTTTCGTTTTTTAAGAGTTTCCTCTTTCTCCTCATCTGCGCTGCTTATAATTTTCCAGAGTATATATTATCAGTTCTATTTTATTTAGTTTAGCTTACTCCTCTTGCCAGAAGGGATTGGTGCCCTTCCATGCCACCATCCCTCCTGACTCTCGTGATCTACTGATGATATGTTTATCACACATCTCCAGGATCGATAAGCTCGAGGAGAAACCACTACTTATTCAACCTTTCCTATTGTGCTAATTATTATGCAGCTTTCTCAATCTTTTTTTAAAGGAGGCAATTCTTCATTGATCCCTTAATTTAATAAAGTGGAAGGGCCCACTCCCACCGCATACATTCCAATGAGGGGGGGGTGCTCCTGATCTAGGTGCTTCTTTAACCACCTTTCACACCTCACCTTCCTAGATTTCACTATCTAGTATGTCTACAGTTTCCTTTGTTAGTTTTCGTAGTTCACATTTGTCCACATATTTTTGCATTTCTTCTTGTTCTATTGTCAACTGTGAGGTGTATACATTTTTATAGAAGTCAGAGAAGACCTTTAATAATTTCTTGCTGTTCTCTCACTATCCATCCTTCTTTAACAGCTGCTATCGACGTTTTATCTTTTACTTCTTTTGTCAGCTTGGCTAACAATCTTCCCAGCTTTCCTCCTTCTAAATGCCTTTTCTCTATCGGCTCCATTGGGGGACACAGACCGTGGGGACACAGACCGTGGGTGTATACTGCTGTCTCTAAGAAGGTGTGACACTATGGTAATAAAGTCAGCTCCTCCCATTAGCATCTACCCGCCTTCAGGCTCTGAGCTAGTCAGTTTAAGCTTAGTGTCTGAAGGAGGTGGACATGGTCTGGATTTTCCAGACCAGGTCTTCTGATTTTTTTTTTTTTTCCTAGTATAGTATTAGTTTTTTATTCCTTTTCTTTTCCGTTTTCAGGTGGGGGCTCAGGGACTCCGGTTCCCTGTTCCCCCATTGCGAGTAAGGGGGCACAGACATTGTGTATATGCGCTGTTCACCCCTCCTCGCCAACGGTCAGCGTCTGGGTCGTACCTCATGGGTCCGGGTCCCCCTTTTTCTCTGCTCGCCTTGCTGCGCATAGTAGCCAGGCGTGATGCAGGGACAAAAGCTGATTGAAGACTTCACTGAAGACTCCATTAGGTAAGTTCTTCTGACTGAGGTAAGTATTCCCCCCCCCCACACACTTTTTTTTTTTTCTCCTTAGGTACGGACTCGCAACCTCTGGAGACCCCCTGTTTTTTGGCCCACCTTCAGTTATGGGGCTTGATTACAGGGGCTGCACTTTATGCTGGGGGAGCAGTGGCACCTGAGGGGGCATATATTCTAAGGCACATTACTTTATGGGGCATATAGTATGGGGCACTTTATAATGTGGTGTGTGTTGGTGCAACTACTACAGCGCCTTATATGCGGCTGTCAGCTGCAACGCTGCTCCGGGCCGGGCGCTCTCAGCGCTGGCTTACTTTCGTTATGCTTGCAGCGCCTTATCGCGGCTGACAGCCGCGGCGCTGCTACGAGCCAGGCGCTTCAGCGCCGGCTTACTTTCACCGGCAGTCTCTGCCAGCGTTTTGGCCTCCCGGTCTATTCCCCCGAGCGCATATACCTCTAGGCAGGTGCGCTCGGGACAAGGAGCGGGCCCCATGACAGTTCTTCTTCGCCCGTCTGTAGCTCCGCCCACTGGGCTGGGAGCTCTCAGAGGCACGAAGCAGTGTCCATTCAGCGCCGTGGGCGCGATTTTCTATGTGAAGGGGTCGGTTACTGTGTGCCTTGCTTCAGGCATGCCCCTCCCTCCCTATTGGCTGGCCTGTTCAGTCTCTCTGGCTGCACGGAATGAGTTCTCCTCACTGCAGCTGACGGGGGACACAGACTAGAGTGAGAAAGTTCCTGTCTTCTTTTTTCTCACATTATGTCCGTACCCAGGGCTGTTCCTCCCTCCAAACAGAAACCTGGAAATTCAGTGATTTATTATATCTGTAAGCACTGTAATACCAAGATGTCTGGCTCTGCTGAGCCCACTTGCCCTGCCTGCTCCACTGCTCCCCCAGACCCCCTGGTGCCCCCTGATGCCCCTTCGGTTCCAGTGGGTTCAGCCCCTCCCCCAGCCTGGGTTTCTTCCCTGACCCAGTATATGGCTGACTTGGCCAAAGTCTCCTGTTCGGTGGCTGAGGCCTCCCGGGAAATGGTGTCCGCCTTGAAGGGGTCTTCCCTGCACAGGACCTCTGAGAGGGCCCGCTCCTTGTCTCCCCGTACTTCACGCTCTCATAAGCGTGCTAGGGGTGCCTCGTCTGACTCTTCCATTGAGTCTTCTGATAGATGTGAGCGTTCCCCTCGCGGGTCCTGCCCCCCCCCCCCCCCTAATCTTCTGGGCATAAACGTCGCTCCTCCAGAGGACGTTCTCGGAGTCGCCGCTCTGCGTCTGGGTCACCCCCATCCAGGACTGCCTCTACTCATTCACATTCCCCTGGTGGACGAGGCTTCCGAGCCGGCATCTGACTCAGAGGACCGCTCGGACTCAATTGCAACGGTGAACTTATTGGTGACAGCCATAAGAGACACCTTTCACTTGGAGGACCCAGGATCTTCGGATGTCAATCCAGGAGTATCCTTTCATCGTGCTAAGCCAGCAGCTCAAAGGTTCAGCTCTGACTTTGACATTCTGGAATCTGCATGGAAACATCCAGACAAGAGATTCCCGGGAATCGAGTCAAGTCAATTCAAGAACATTATCCATTTGACAAAGACTTTGGCGCTAAGGTGGTTTCCCCTCCCTCAGTGGATCCACCAATCTCCCGGATCTCTAAGACAACTACACTGCCTCTGGCCTATGCCGCTGCCTTCAAGGATCCCGCGGACAAGAAGGTAGAATCTTTAGTGAAGTTCGCTTCTGAAGCAGCTGGCTCTTCTCTTCCCATCTTCGCCTCGACATGGGTGTCCAAGGCCCTGTCGGAGTGGTGCCAAAAGCTCCATCAGGATATCTCAGCGGGACCCCCCCCCCCCCCCCCCCCCCAGAGGATCTCTGCTCTGGCTCTCCAATGCGCTAAAGCTGGGGACTTTCTGTGCACAGCTTCCTTGCAGTCAGCCTGTTGTTCTGCCTTTGCTGTGGGTCACCTAGCGGCTCTCCACTGCTCTATGTGGCTTAAAGCTTGGAATGCGGATGCCGCTTCCAAAAGGTCTCTCACTGAGTTTCCCTTTACGGCTGGCCGTCTTTTTGGCAAACGCCTTGATGAGATTATCTCTGAGGCAACAGGAGGTAAGAGTTCCTTGTTACCTCAAAATAATGTTCGCCCTACTTCCCAGAGGAAGTCCTTTTTCCTTTCGGACCTCTGGCCCCAGTAAAGGGTCCGGGCAGGTGCCCTCGCGGGACAAGAAGGCTCCCTCGTTCCGGGCACGCCCGTCTTGGAAGTCGGACTCCAACCGGTCCGGCCGTTTTGGGCCCAAATCGGGCAACCGCAAACCCACTTCTGCATGAAGTGAGGCCCCCACCCGCGGTTTCTTTTCGGGTGGGAGGTCCTCTCTCTTGTTTTTCCGAGACATCTGGACTTCGCACATTCAGGACTCGGGTCAGGGATGTGGTGTCCAACGGTTACCGGATTGAATTTGCCTCCCTTTCGAGGGATCGCTTTTTTTCGATCCCGGGCCCCCCGGTCTCCTCCTCCTGGCGAAGCAGTTTCGAGCAGCTCTCCAGTCTCTGCTTCTCAAGGGGGTTATCGTCCCCATTCCTCCAGGGGAACGTTTTCGGGGTTTCTATTCAAATCTTTTTGTGGTCCCCAAAAAGGACTGTTCTGTGCGACCAATCCTAGACCTCAAGCGTCTCAACCGTCACCTTCTCATCCGCCACTTCAGAATGCAATCCCTCCGTTCGGTGGTGGCGTCCCTGGAACAAGGGGAGTTTCTTTCATCTGTGGACATCAAGGATGCCTACCTCCATGTGCCAATATTTCCGGGCCATCATCGGTTCCTCCGCTTTGCAGTTCCGGAGGGGCACTTTCAATTCGTAGCCCTCCCCTTTTGGTCTGGCCATGGCTCCTCGGGTCTTTACAAAGATCCTTACGCCAGTGATGGGCCTGTTACGGTCGAGGGGGATCTCGGTGATACCCTATCTGGATGACCTTCTTGTCAAGGCTCCAACCAGAGCCCAGACTCTGGAGAATCTGGACGTCACTCTCCACACTGACTCGCTTCGGGTGGATGGTCAACCGGGACAAGTCAGTCCTCTGTCCTACCCAGTCTGTAACCTTCCTGGGACTTCGATTCGACACGGCCTCCGCCCGAATTTGTCTTCCGCCGGAAAAACGTCTGGCGCTGTGGTCGGGGGTCCGCTCCCTTCGGACCCAGGTATCAATCTTCATCCGCACTTGTATGGAAGTCCTGGGTCGGATAGTGGCAACTATGGAGGCCGTACCCTTTGACCAGTTTCATTACCGCCCCCTTCAACTGGCGATTCTCTCTCGATGGAACAGGTCTCCCCTGTCCCTCGATCGTCAGGTTGTTCTCCCTCGCAGGGTCCGTCAGTCTCTGCTCTGATGGCTCCGCTCCCCCCTTCTTCTCCAAGGGCGGTCCTTTCTTCCCCTTCACTGGCAGGTTGTTACAACAGATGCCAGCCTGTCGGGCTGGGGTGGCGTGTTCAGGGATTGGACGGTTCAGGGACTCTGGTCTCCCCCGGAGACCCTTCTTCCGATAAACATATTGGAATTACGGGCGATTCTTCTTAGTCTTCTTCATTGGGAGTCCCGTCTTCAATCCCGTCCTGTCCGCGTTCAGTCGGACAACACCACGGCCGTGGCGTACATAAATCGTCAGGGCGGCACTCTCAGCTCGGCAGCCATGGCCGAGGTGACCAAGATTCTCACCTTGGCGGAGAACAAAGTTCCGGCCATTTCGGCGATTCACATTCCGGGAGTGCTCAACTGGGAAGCGGACTTCCTCAGTCTGTCCTCACCCGACCCCGGCGAGTGGTCTCTTCATCCGGAGGTCTTCGCACAGCTCTGCGACCTCTGGGGCATTCCAGATGTGGACCTCTTCGCGTCCCGGCACAATCGGAAGATCCTTCCATTTGTGTCCAAGTCCCGGGACCCTCAGGCTCTGGCCGTGGACGCCCTAGTGATTCCTTGGGCGGGGTCCGCCCTGCCTTATCTGTTCCCTCCTCTTCCGCTCCTTCCCAGGGTGCTGAGGAAGCTCAAGGCCGAGGATGTCCTCGCCATTCTGGTAGCTCCAGATTGGCCCCAAAGGTCGTGGTACGCCGATGTAGTCAGGCTCCTGGACGACGCTCCTCTGCGCCTTCCGCTCCGCCCGGCCTTCTCTGAGTCCTCTTTGCCACTCCAATTTACAGTCGCTGCATTTGACGGCGTGGCGGTTGAGACCACGGTTTTGAGGGCCTGCTGGTTCTCTTCCCAAGTCATTCACACCATGCTCAAGGCTCGTAAGCCCTCCTCCACAAGAATTTACCACCGTACTTGGTGGTCTTATTTTCCTTGGTGTGAAGCTCAGGATTTCTCCCCGGTGACCTTCTCGGTTCCCAGTATTCTCTCTATTTTTGCAGTCGGGGCTGGAACTGGGGTTGTCTCTCAGTTCCCTTAAAGGTCAGGTTTCGGCCCTTACTGTTCTTTTGCAGCGACCCCTGGCTTCTAATTCTCATGTCCGGACCTTCCTGCAAGGAGTGGCGCACGCTGTTCCTCATCGGTCACCTTCTCCCCCTTGGGACTTGAATTTGGTTCTGAGTGCCCTCCAGGGTGCACCCTTTGAGCCCCTTAGAGAGGTGTCTCTCCGCCTCCTTTCTTGGAAAGTGGCGTTTCTTGTGGCTATCACCTCCATCCGGAGGGTGTCTGAACTGGCAGCTCTTTCCTGCCGTTCTCCGTTTCTGGTGATCCACCAGGACAAGGTCGTTTTCCGGCCAGATCCTTCCTTTTTTACCTAAGGTGGTCTCGGCCTTTCATCTCAATGAGGACATTGTCCTCTCGTCCTTTTGTCCGACTCCTTCTCATCCTAAGGAGTGCTTGCTACACAAGCTGGATGTAGTTCGGGCTGTTCGGTCTTATCTCTACATCACTTCTTCGATTCGTCAGTGTGATTCCTTTTTCGTTCTTACGGGACAACCTGCTTCCAAGGCCACTATTTCTCGGTGGATTCGGTCCACCATTTCGGAAGCCTATCGCTGTAAGGGGAAGATTCTTTTTCCTTTCAGGGTTGTGGCTCATTCTACCCGTACTGTTGGGGCATCCTGGGCTGTCCAGAATAGAGCCTCGGCCTAGCAGATTTGCAAGGCGCGGCTACCTGGTCGTTTGCACACTTTCTTGAGGTTTTACCGAGTTCATACCTTCGCATCGGCTGATGCTAGTCTGGGTCGTTAAGTGTTGCAGGCGGCAGTGGATTGGCCGTCTGCCTGATTATTTATCTGCCAACCCAAGGGATGGCTTTGGTTCGTCCCACGGTCTGTGTCCCCCAATGGAGCCGATAGAGAAAATTAGATTTTTTTAGCACTTACCGTAAAATCTTTCTCAAAGGATCCATTGGGGGGGACACAGCTCCCACCCTTTTTTGAGTTTTTTTCCTTGGTTCTCTGTCCGGGGGGGGTGTTCAGTTTTATGTTTTTTTTTCTTCTGGTTCTCGCACAGTTTTGGGTTTTTCTTTGACCTTTTGGTCTCCTCCTATTGCTCTGGAACTTAAACTGACTAGCTCAGAACCTGAAGGCAGGTATATCCTGCTGGGAGGAGCCAACTTTTTTATTACCATAGTGTCACACATCCTTAGAGACAGCAGCATACACCCACGGTCTGTGTCCCCACGGTCAGTGTCCTTCAATGGATCCTTCGAGAGAGAGATTTTACAGTAAGTGTTAAAAAAAATCTCCTTTTCTGCCTCCTCCCACTCTCTTCTTTTTCTAATCTTGTTTCATATAAAGTGCCGTTCTGCTTGCTCCACTTAACCTCCTCCCTTCCCTTCTTTCTCCCTCAAAATATGCCTGTATTTTACCAGTCATTGTGCTATCCTCTACCCAGAAAGGATCTATTCTCATATTTATCTCTTATCTTTTTAGTTATCATTTGAAACATCAGTGGGGCATGATTGAATATACTCTGGGGTTTATATTTTATCCATGGCGTGATATCCTTATCTCCAATCACCACATCTATATGTGACAATGTTTTCTTGGATTTATTATAACATGAGTATACCTTGAGTTCTGGGTTTCTCTCCCTTCAGTAATCAACCCATCGTAGTTCCTCCACAATCTTCTTTAGGCCTGTTTTACCTCCATTAAAACTCTGTTTCCCTAACCGTACCCTATCTTTTTCTTCACTGATTACTGCATTGATATCACCCATCTCCATAATTGGAATACCCCCTTTATCATTAGCATACCTGCATATTTCCTTAAATACTCTAGGTGAGAAGGGGGTGGATCATAGACTAAGGCGAACAGTCTTCTTCCCTCCCAATTTAATACCAGAAAGATGCATCTACTTTCTTTGTCTACTTTTGAATTTAACAATTTTATGTATTAAAATAACCACAAACAATTAAACAGTCCAGGGAGAACCCTCCCCATCTGCAGCAAGGATGTTCAGACTATAGGACAAAACATATACAGAATCAAAGGGATAGTCCATATCCAAGGATCATAGATCACTTGGATATGGACAAGTACAAAAGTGAGGAGTTTCCGTGCCTAGAACAACATCCCCTGCACACCACAATATATCCTGGGAGCTCACCAGTTATCCACTTTGCCACCCTAGGGCTGGGAGGTCCCACGAACCAAAGGATCATTAGAAACATCCACGGCACCCAGGCCTTATCGAATTTTTTTAGGGCATTTCCGACTTACATACGAGGCATGGTATAGGGGAACATGTTTATTAACCAGGGCTATCCAGCGGGACAAAGGAGGGGAAGACACGTCCTTCCAGGCCATCACTATGACCTTGTGTGCACAGGAAACAGATCAATATGCGCCTATTAGAACCCGTCACTAAACCATTAATAACTCCCAACAAATGTCCGGTGTTAAAACAAGGGGGAATTCTAAATGGTCTGACAAAGTCATCGCCCCCCTCCAGAAGGGCACCACACAAGAGCAAGTCCAAACCGCATGCAGAAAAGTGTCTCTCTCCCTCCCACACCTAAAACAAACATCTGACCCTGAGACCCCCTTCCGGGCTGGGGAAGTACCACAATGAGGGCATCTCTCATAGAGTCCGGCAAAGCCCCAGACTCCAAGGCCGATGCATATACACTTACACCTCTTGAGTAGCAAGCATGTGTTGAATGGAATTGCTTTGCAATCCATTTTCTCTGTGAGATGGCAAACACTGATGTGAACCCACTAGGCTGAAGTTGGTTTCTTAGTCGGCCAGTTTCTTATACATTACTATGACAAATAAACCTTTTCTCCTTATTCCTCTGTAAAATATTGAGTTTTATTAATCGTTAAATGTGTCTCCAGTAAACAGTTGATTCCTGGTAAGGGTTTAACTATCACTTTATAGACTGCCATCCGCCTCACTCAATCCGCCAGACCCCCCCCCCACATTCCATATCAATACCCTCATTCAAACCTAGGAGATGGGGGGGGGGGGGGGGGGGAAACTTCTGTCATCCCGACCATCCCTTCCCCCCCTCCTTTGTCAAAAGCCATTTTATGACAATTCCTCTATCTTGAGCCCACCACCCGGCCAGCCAGCTTATCAATTCCTACCCATCAGTATATATACATGTATATCTATGTATCTACATAGAGATTAACCTAAAACCTTACTGTATTGATCCAGAGGAGGGGGGGGGGAAAGCTCATGAGGCTAAATAGAAATTCCTTCCCGACTCCAATATGGCAATCACAAGTCCCTGGATCAAAGTTCTATCCCCATAAATTTAGTATCCATAACCTGTAATATTTATCCAGAACATTCTTGAACTTGTTAGTCAGACATCACAACAATGTGAAACCTTCTTTTCTCTAGATGTAGAGGATGCCCCCTTGTCATGGTTACTGGCCTGAGTATAAAAAGATCACTAGAAAAATCACTGTACTGTCCATTCATATATTTTTTACATTGTGATCAGATTACCCTTAAGTCTTTTCTCCAAACTAACCCCAGGTTGATAACCTGTCTTGGTACTGTAATCCTCCCATACCATTAATTATCTTTGTCTCCCTCCTGCACCCTCTTCAGTTTTGCCATGTCCTAAAATTGGACACAATACTCCATGTGTGGTCTGACTAATTATTTATACAGAGGCAAAACTATGTTCCTCTCACAAGCCTCTATGCTTTTCTTGATCCATCCCATGACATTGTTAGCCTTGGCAGCCGCTGCCCGGCACTGATCACTAAAGATGATCTTACTGTCCACCAATACTTTGAAGTCCTTTTATTTAGCACATAATTGTACAATTTGTTTTTACTGCCCAAGTGCATAACCTTACATTTATCCACATTAAATTTTATTTTCCATGTCTGTGCCAAAGCCTCCAGCTTACCCAGATCCCTCTGTAATATTATGTTATCCTCCTCTGTGGTGATCACCTTACCCATTTTAGTGTCATCTGCAAATATAGAAATTCTACTCCACATGAATAAACAAATTGAAAAGAAGTGGACCCAGTACTAACCCCTATGGTACCCAACTAGTAACAGTCCCCCAACCAGAGTAAGTTCCATTGATACCCACCCTCTGTCTCCTATCACTGGGCCAGTTGCTAACCCATTTACATATCTTCCCCTAGTCATAACATCCTAATTTCATGTAATAACCTTTTGTGTGGCACAGTATCAAATAATCCAGATCTACAACATCCACAGCTTCACCCTGGTCCAATCTATAACTGAACTCATCATAGAAGCTGATCAGATTAGTCTGACAGGACCTATCCCACATAAACATAAAATGTTGGTGCTATGTTAGATTATTTTCAGATACTCCAGAATAGCATCTATAGGAAAACTCTCAAAAATCCTACCACAACAGATGTTAACCCCTTCAGGACCAAGCCCATTTTGGCCTTAAGGACCAGAGCGTTTTTTGCACATCTGACCACTGTCACTTTAAACATTAATAACTCTGGAATGCTTTTAGTTATCATTCTGATTCTGAGATTGTTTTTTCGTGACATATTCTACTTTAACATGGTGGTAAATTTTTGTGGTAACTTGCATCCTTTCCTTGTGAAAAATCCAAAAATTTGATGAAAAATTTGAAAATTTTGCATTTTTCTAACTTTGAAGCTCTCTGCTTGTAAGGAAAATGTATATTACAAATAAAAAAAAATTTTATTCACATATACAATATGTCTACTTTATGTCTGCATCATAAAAGTGACGAGTTTTTACTTTTGGAAGACACCAGAGGGCTTCAAAGTTCAGCAGCAATTTTCCAATTTTTCACAAAATTTTCAAACTCACTATTTTTCAGGGACCAGTTCAGGTTTGAAGTGGATTTGAAGGGTCTTCTTATTAGAAATACCCCACAAAAGACCCCATTATAAAAACTGCACCCCCCAAAGTATTCAAAATGACATTCAGTCATCATTTTAACCCTTTAGGTGTTTCACAGGAATAGAAGCAAAGTGAAGGAGAAAATTCACAATCTTCATTTTTTACACTCGCATGTTCTTGTAGACCCAATTTTTTTATTTTTACAAGGGGTAAAAGGAGAAAATGTATACTTATATTTGTAGCCCAATTTCTCTCGAGTAAGCACATACCTCATATGTCTATGTAAAGTGTTCGGCGGGCGCAGTAGAGGGCTCAGAAGGGAAAGAGCGATAAGGGGATTTTGGAGAGTACGTTTTTCTGAAATGGTTTTTGGGGGGCATGTTGCATTTAGGAAGCCCTTATGGTGCCAGAACAGCAAAAAACCCTCACATGGCATACCATTTTGGAAACTAGACCCCTTGAGGTACGTAACAAGGAATAAAGTGAGCCTTAATACCCCACAGGTGTTTCACGACTTTTGCATATGTAAAAAAAAAAATGTTTTTTCACTAAAATGTGTTTCCCCCCAAATTTCACATTTTTCCAAGGGTCAATAGCAGGAAATACCCCCCAATATTTGTAACCCCTTCTCTTCTGAGTATGGAGGTACCCCATAAGTTGACCTGAAGTGCACTATGGGTGAACTACAATGCTCAGAAGAGAAGGAGTCATATTTGGCTTTTTGAGAGCAAATTTTGCTCGGGGGGCATGTCGCATTTAGGAAGCCCCTATGGTGCCAGAACAGCAAAAAATACCCACATGGCATACCATTTTGGAAACTAGACCCCTTGAGGAATGTAATAAGGAATAAAGTGAGCCTTATTACCCCACAGGTGTTTCATGACTTTTGCATATGTAAAAAAAAAAAAAAAAAATTCCACTAAAATGTGTGTTTCCCCCCTAATTTCACCTTTTTGCAAGGGTTAATAGCAGAAAATACCCCCCTAAATTTGTAACCCCATCTCTTCTGAGTATGGAGGTACCCCATAAGTTGACCTGAAGTGCACTATGGGGGAACTACAATGCTCAGAAGAGGAGTCATATTTGGCTTTTTGAGAGCAAATTTTGCTCGGGGGGCATGTCGCATTTAGGAAGCCCCTAAGGTGCCAGAACAGCAAAAAAAAACACACATGGCATACCATTTTGGAAACTAGAAACCTTGAGGAACGTAACAAGGGGTACAGTGAGCATTTGCCCCCCACTGGTGTCTGACAGATCTTTGGAACAGTGGGCTGTACAAGTTTTCATTTTCATGGACCACTGTTCCAAAGATCCGTCAGACACCTGTGGGGGGTAAATTCTCACTGCACCCCTCATTACATTCCGTGAGGGGTGTCGTTTCCGAAATGGGGTCACATGTGGGGTTTTTTTTTTTTTTGCGTTTGTCAAGACCGCTGTAACAATCAGCCACCCCTGTGCAAATCACCTCAAATGTACATGGTGCGCTCTCCCTTCTGGGCCTTGTTGTGCGCCCCCAGAGCACTTTGCGCTCACATATGGGGTATCTCTGTAGTCGGGAGAAATTGCGTTACAAATTTTGGGGGGCTTTTTTCCCTTTTACCTCTTGTGAAAATGTAAAGTATAGGGCAACATCAGCATGTTAGTGTAAAAAAAAAAAAATTTTTACACTAACATTCTGGTGTAGACCCCAACATTTCCTTTTCATGAAGGGTTAAAGAAGAAAAAGCCCCCCAAACCTTGTAACGCAATTTCTCCCGAGTACAGCGATACCCCATATGTCGCCCTAAACTGTTGCCCTGAAATACGACAGGGCTCCAAAGTGAGAGCGCCATGTGCATTTGAGGCCTAAATTAGGGATTTGCATAGGGGTGGACATAGGGGTATTCTACGCCAGTGATTCCCAAACAGGGTGCCTCCAGCTGTTGCAAAACTCCCAGCATGCCTGGACAGTCAACGGCTGTCCGACAATACTGGGAGTTGTTGTTTTTCAACAGCTGGAGGCTCTGCTTTGGAAACAGTGGTGTACCGGACGTTCTTATTGGGGGAGGGGGGCTGTGTAAGGGTATGTGTATATGTAGTGTTTTTAACTTTTTATTTTATTTTGTGTTAGTGTAGTGTAGTGTTTTTAGGGTACAGTCACATGGGCGGGGGATTACAGCGAGTTTCCCAGCGCAAAATTTGCTGCATCTCAAGATGCGAGAAACCCACTGTAAAAGCCTCGCCCATGTGAATGTACCCTGTACATTCACGGGGGTGGCGGGGGGGGGGGGTGGTTTGCACCAGCTGTTGCAAAACCACAACTCCCAGCATGCATGGTCTGTTAGTGCATGCTGGGAGTCATAGTTTTGCAACAGCTGGAGGCACACAGGTTAGGAAACACTGAGTTAGAAACAGACAATGTTTCCCAACCAGTGTGTCTCCAGTTGTTGCAAAACTACAACTCCCAGCATGCCCAGACAGCTGAAGGGCATGCTGGGAGTTGTAGTTCGGCAACATCTGAAGGGCCAGATGTTGCTGAACTAAAACTCCCAGCATGCCTGGACAGTCAGTGCATACTGGGAGTTGTAGTTTTGCAACAGCTGGAAGAGCACAGATTGGAGACCATTATACAATGGTCTCCAAACTGGGGCCCTCCAGATGTTGCAAAACTACAACTCCCAGCATGCATGGTCTTTTAGTGCATGCTGGGAGTTATAGTTTTGCAACAGCTGGAGGCACACAGGTTAGGAAACACTGAGTTAGAAACAATGTTTCCCAACCAGTGTGTCTCCAGCTGTTGCAAAACTACAACTCCCAGCATGCCCAGACAGCTGAAGGGCATGCTGGGAGTTGTAGTTCGGCAACATCTGAAGGGCCAGATGTTGCTGAACTAAAACTCCCAGCATGCCTGGACAGTCAGTGCATGCTGGGAGTTGTAGTTTTGCAACAGCTGGAAGAGCACAGATTGGAGACCATTATACAATGGTCTCCAAACTGAGGCCCTCCAGATGTTGCAAAACTACAACTCCCAGCATGCCCAGACAGCCAAAGGCTGTCTAGGCATGCTGGGAGTTGTAGTTTTCAGACTCCTAGAAGCAGCAGTGAAGATCTTCACTGCTGCCTCTGAGGACCACATACTTACCCGTCGCTGCTCGTCCACGTGGCCGGTCCCGCGCTGCTCCTCGGTCCCGCCGCTGGATCAGGTAAGTCCGCCGGTCCCCACGTGTTCCCCCCCGAATGCCGCAGGTCCCCGCGAGCCCCTGCAGCCTTCGTCCCCCGTTCTGCCCGACTTCCAGGGGCGGGCAGTGCGGGGGATCTGAACTTTCACCCCAGATCACTGTGATTGGTCCACAGGGACCAATCACAGTGATCGCTGACCAGGACCATCAATTGATGGTCCTGGGGGTGAAGCAGAAGTTGTCCCCTGCTGGAAACAGCGGGACTTCTGCCAGTTAACCCGTGCGATGCTGCGCATCGCCGGGTTAACTGCATGTCATTTATAAACGCCGGGATGCGCGAACGCACTGCACAACCCGGCGTTTATATATGACATTCTGCGGGAAGGGGTTAAACTTACAGGCCTATAACTTATACAGTACCCCATTGTCACCTTTTCGGTACCACATTTGATAAATAACAGTCCTGCGTAACAATCCTGTCTTGCCCTCCCTCTCCCATAGACATGAATGGAGGGTGCGTGACATAGTGCTGGGCGGTATACCGGTATGAACTGGATACCATTTTTTTTTTTCTCCCACGGTATGGATTTTTGCCCATACCGCTATACCGGTCGGGCCCCTCCCCCACCCTCCGGATGAATTGTAGAGCCCAGCGCGGCACCATCACTTATCCCGGTGTGCTTCTGTGTCCCCCCGCTGCGCCTGTCAGCCAGTATCCCCGCAAGCACGATCAATCCCCACCGATGGTGGGATCCATGTGCCCACTAGCGGTGTCACAAGAATGCCTCCCGCGAGCGCAATCGCTACCATCACCGCTAGCGCGGTCCCTGTGCCCACTAGCGGTGTCACAAGAATGCCGAGCGCGATCGCTACCATCACTGCAAGCGGGGTCCCTGTGCCCACTAGCGGTGTTACAAGAATGCTGAGCACGAGCGCGGCTCTGTTCCCCGTCCCTGTCAGCTCTCGGGGTATGGGAACAGATTTAAAAGCCTCGTGCGCAGCTAACGTAGTACTGCGCATTCACAGTACTACGCAAATAGCGTAGGGCGAACGCTAGGCTCCTAGCGCTGCCTACGTTAGCCCTACGCTATTTGCGTAGTGCTGCACCTGCGCAGTACTACGTTAGCTGCGCGCGAGGCTTTTAAATCTGTTCCCTTACCCTGAGAGCTGACAGGGACGGGGAACAGAGCCGCGCTCGGCATTCTTGTGACACCGCTAGTGGGCACAGGGACCCCGCTAGAGGTGATGGTAGCGCTCGCGCACAGGGACCCCAGTCGCGGGGGGACAGGCGGTAATACCATGATACTGCGATAATAAAAAAAAAATACAGTGATATTCATTTTAGGCCAAACCGCCCAGCACTAGCGTGACGTCACATCTCTGTCTTCAGCATTTCCGAGACTGAAGCAGCAACCGGCACAAAATGTCTGCTGCTGCACGGAGATCGTGGGAGGGCCCAGCAGCAGGACCACCACAATCAGACATCTTATCCTTTGGATAGGCAATAGGTGGTTAGGTTAGGAGAGCTCTGCTGATCATTTTCTTCATTTTTATTTACAATCTCAAAATTTAGATTTGTGTGAGACTTTACTTTCAGGAGGAAACCAGGCATGGTTTTAAGGACCACTGCATGGGGAAGAAACCTTAGGTAGGACTCTTTGAAGGAGCAAGCCTGTATCTCCCCGATTCTTCTGCCAAAGTGGCTACGAGGAACAGGGTTTTGAGCGCCACACACTTTAGGTCCGCTGACTGAAGAGGCTCAAACGGTTCTTTACATAATCCCTTGAGGACTATAGATAAGTCCAATTATGGTACCGGATAATGGATGGGCTCAACTTGCTTAAGGCTCTAAAGAATTTAGAGATTAAAAAGAACTCCCGAGAAGATTCCGTTAAGTTGGGAATTAATAGCCATATGGTGCACCTTTAAGGTATTTGGCCTGAGGCCCTTTAGGAAACCCTCTTGCAGGAACTGTAAAACAGAGGTAACTTTTTGAGGGGGCGACCACCTTCCTCAAACACCAAGATGTATAGACTTTCCATACACAAGAGTAAACTTTAGTTGTACTTTGTCTTCGAGATACAAGAATAGTTTCCACCAATTCTTCAGAGAGACCTCTCCTCAGGAGAGATGAGCGTTTATCAACCATGCAAAGAGCTGCAGCCTGTGCAGATTTTGATGGAACATGCCCGCTTAAGAAAATAGATCCAGGGTGATTGGTATTTTCCAAAAGTTTCTATCGACAAGCTCAATGCTAGAGGAAACCAGGCTCTCCTTGGCCAAAATGGAGTTACTATTGCTTTCACTTTCTCGTTCAGGATCTTTTTTCAGGACTCGAAGAATTAGAGAAATAAGAGGAAAAACATAAACGAACATCCTATTCCAGGTGATTGAGAGAACGTCTATCACCAGGGGGGCACCTGACCTGGACAGGGAGCAAAAAGTTGTCAGCTTCTTCTTGTCTGATGTGTCTATGACATCCATGTGAGGAGGTCCCCACCTGCTGGTTATCCTATTGAAGAGCTGCGGGTTCAACTCCCATTCTGCAGGAAGGAGAAATTCCGGCCCAGTCTGCTTGGCTGTTCAGGGAGCCCTAGATGTGAATGGCTGACAGCACTAGAACATTCCTCTTCGCCCAAGACATGATGGCCTTGCACTCCTTTGCTAGAGACACACCTTGTGACTCCCTGCTTGTTCAGATAAAATATAGCGGCTAGATTGTCCTTATGAACTTGCACCACCTGATTGTGTAGGATGTCCTGGAAGTGGAGAAGGGCCAGCTTGACTGCCCTCAGTTCCTTCAGGTTGGATGAAATCAACCTGTCTGGGTTTAACTATATCCTCTAAACACAATGCATTCAGAAAATTTTCGGACACTCACTGTTTTCACATTTTATGCTGTGGCCTTTTTTTTTTTAAAATATATATATATATATATATATCTAGTTTTCCCTCCATCATTCTGCACTCAATATCCCATAATGACAAAGTGAAAAAATAATTTTAGACATTTTTGCAAAATGTGTAGCAAAGAAAAAACTAAAATGTCACATGGACACAAGTATTCAAACCCTTTGCTATGACACTTGAAATGTAGCTCTGGGGGTCGCCTATTTTTCTGATCATCTTTGAGATGTTTCTATGCTGAGATTGGAGTCACCTGTGGTAAATTCAGTTGACTGGACTTGATTTGGCCCTGTCTATATAAGGTCTCACAGCTGATAATGTATATAACAGAAAAAACTAAGCCATTGTGTGGAAAGAACTGCCTGTAGAGCTCAGAGACCGGATTATGTGGCACCACAGATCTAGAGAAAGGTAGAGAAAATGTTTCTGCTGCACTGAAGGTTCCCAAGAGCACAGTTCCCTCTATACTTCATAAATGGAAGAAGCTTGAAATAGTTAACCGCCCCACCAAACTAAGCAATCAGGAGAGAAGGCCTTGCTAAGAGAGGTGATCAAGAACCAAATAGTCACTCTGGCTTAACTCCAAAGATTGGTGAGCAAAGGGGGGAAACTACCAGTAGGTCAACCATTACTGCAGCCTCCACCAATCTGGGCTTGATGGCAGAGAGGACAGGAAGAACCCTCTCCTCAGTAAGACACATAAAAGCCTACCTGGAGTTTGCAAAAAAAAAAAAAACACACCTAAAAGCACCTAAAGGACTCCAGACTATGAGAAACAATAGTCTCTGATCTGACAAAACTAAGTTTGAAGTTTCTAGAGCATGAGGGTGCGTTCACACCGAGGAATCTCTGCTCGCAGAATTCCACGAGCGGAGATTCTGTCTGGCGGCCTCCACCGAAAATACTTAGACGGTAGGACTGTGCGGCACTGTGCTGTCACCATTGACGTCTATGCAGTGCTCGCGGACTTCTGCACAAAGAATGAACATGTTCCTTCTTTGTGTGGAACAATTTCAGCGGCGGAAGACCCATTCACACTAATGGTAATGTTCACTGTGGAATTCCGCAGTGTGAACATACCCTTACGCTGTAGGTAGGGGTTCAGCAGCTAGGACAGGGAAACTGGTTAGGGTTGTTCAAATGCGTTATGATATGTCCTTTATTGACACATAATGAGTTCATTCATAACGGATATAAAACTGATGTTAACGTAAATAAAATGGTAAAAGATTCTGTAAAACTTACATATAAAACAACAGACCGTTAACATCCGTTATTAGCCAGTAAAACATCAGTTTATCTCGTTAATATCCATTATTTTTTCACCAGTTTTTTCCCCAAACATGTTCAGTAGAAATAACGAGTATAACAGAGTTACTTGCATCACTATGGACTTCTTGGGGACGCAGGGCATACCTGTACGTCCTGCGCCCGCGATATAACGCAGGGTATGAGCCCTCATACCGGCATGTACGCAGAAGAATAAAAAAGTATATAAATTTTCCTGCATGTAGCTATGATTTTTTTCAGAAGTACAACAAAATGAAACCTATATAAGAAGGGTATCATTTTAATCGTATGGGCCTACAGAATAAAGAGAAGATGTAATTTTTAACGAAAAATTTACGCCGTTTATTCTTCAATTTCGTCGCACAATGATTTTTATTTTAGTTTTGCTGTAGATTTTTTGGGTAAAATGAGGGACTCTATTACAAAGTAGAATTGGTGGCGCAAATAAGCCATCATATTAGTCTATATTCATATGATTTTTAAAAGGTGAGGAGGAAAAAAACGAAAGTGCTAAAACGGAAAAACCAAGGGGTTGACATCCGTTTTTTTATGATGGAAAAAAATCCTACATGCACATCTTTTCTCTGCTCCAAAAAAAATGCAAATTAAAGGAGAAATGCGGCCCAAAACGTTTGTTTCCTTGCATAAAAAAAACAAAAAAAATAATTAAACTCACCTTCCCCCTTTGTGCCAGTATCAGCATCCCGTTCCTCCAGTGCTGCTCGGCTCCATGCTTCTTAGGCTCAGAACGTCACATTGCGGTCAGCGTATCGCCTTCCGCAGCGATGCCCAGCCTCGGCCGGTGACAGGCTGAGCGCACGGTCATGTAAAGAGCCCAAGCTGGCTCTTTACATGAAAGTCCGCTCAGCCTGTCATCGGCAGCGATGTCATGGGACATCGCTGCGGACGGCAATACGCTGACCGCAGTGTGACATTCCGAGTCTAAAAGCATGGAGCCGTGCAGTGCTGAAGGAACAGGATGCCGATACCGGCTCAACGGGAGAACGTAGAAAGGTGAGTTAAAGTTTTTTTTTTTTTTTAGTTTATGCAGCCCGGGCACAGGCGAACTTAACAGATATGAGCAACGGAGATGGCAAACACTGATGTGAACCCACTAGGCTGAAGTTGGTTTCTTAGTCGGCCAGTTTCTTATACATTACTATGACAAATAAACCTTTTCTCCTTATTCCTCTGCAGTAAATCTGTTTTTATACATAAATGTTAAATATTATTTGGGAACAATCAGATTAATAAAAACAAATCTAGATTGTTTGTGTTTTTACTGAAAAAAAAAAAAAAACAATATTAAACAATGGATGAAAAAAATATGCATTTTGAATAAGTGAGGAATTTAAGGGGTTAAACGCCGTTGGGCCACTAATCTAAGGGTGGAAATAGAAAGAGTAAGGGCCCCTACACAGTACCCAACTGTATCCAGCCTGGCACAAACTGTGGATTGGCAAGAAAACAGGTACCAACCTTGCCAACTATATACATTTTTAGCAATTTCAATAAGTAACTGGTGATTTTTATGGGTTAAACACCGTTGGGCTACTGACCTAAGGGTGGAAATATAAAGAGTAAGGGCCCCTCCATAATACCCAACTGTATCCAGCCTGGCCCAAACTGTGGATTGGCAGGTAAACAGGTGCCAACCTTAAAGGAGTAGTCCAGTGGTGATTCAGTGGTGAGCAACTTATCCCCTATCCTAAGGATAGGGGATAAGTTGCAGATCGCGGGGGGTCCGACCCCTGGGGCCCCCCGCGATCTCCTGTACGGAGCCCCGACAGCCCGCTGGAAGGGGGCGTGTCGACCTCCGCACGAGGCGGCGGCCGACACGCCCCCTCAATACAACTCTATGGCAGAACCGAAGCGCTGCCTTCGGCAATCTCCGGCTCTGCCATAGAGATGTATTGAGGGGGCGTCTCGACCACCGCCTCGTGCGGGGGTCGACACCCGCTATCTCGGCGGAGAGCCGGGGCCCCGTACAGGAGATCGCAGGGGGCCCCAGCGGTCGGACCCCCCGCGATCTCAAACTTATCCCCTATCCTTAGGATAGGGGATAAGTTTTTCACCACTGGACTACCCCTTTAACAGCTGTATACATTTTCTGCATTTTGAAAGGAACTGTTTTCTTGCCAATTCACAGTTTGGGCCAGGCTGAATACAGTTGGGTATTATGGAGGGGCCCTTATTCTTTCTATTTTCACCCTAGTGGGCCAACAGCATTTAACCTTTTAAATTCCTCAGTTACTTATTCAAAATGCATGTTTTTTCATCCACTGTTTAATATTGGTTTTTTTCAGTAAAAACACAAACAATCTAGATTTTTTTTTTATTAATCTGATTGTTCCCAAATAATATTTAACATTTATGTATAAAAAAATAAATAAATTAAGATTTACTGCAGAGGAATAAGAGGAGAAAAGGTTTATTTGTCATAGTAATGTATAAGAAACTGGCCAAATAAGAAACCAACTTCAGCCTCATCTCCCATCCTTTAATGATGTGAACGAGCCCTCACAGGTGCTGTGCAGAACGGCTGATCTGTGTGCATGCCAGCGTTATTGATGTGCCATCCTCTGGGTACACCACCAATAGGTATTCCCTGAAAACCCCTTCAAAGGGTCCGAGCATTGACCTCCAGGGCAGCTACCTCCAATGGCTGACACTAGAGTGGGGGCTACTCTACACCTAATGAGAAGTAACTTCTGACAAGTGAGGAACCACGACAGTTGGACACGTGAGGCGCAATATGTGACCTCACCTATAGGCCCTCTAGAGTAACTGCAATTTTATATCAGACAGGAGGCCTCGCATTATATTGCATTTTTTTCTTCACTGCACATGCTTAGCTGCAAAAAAAATTTCATACATTAAAAGTAAAACTTTACATATATAGGAATGTATGCCGGTATAGTGACAACCAAACATGCTGTGCATGACAATTAGCCAATGGTAGAGAAGTATGTGTTTGTGTGTATATATATATATATATATATATATATATATATATATATATATACACTAACTCATAGACTACCAGGAAAAGGTAGCCCAAAAAAAAAACCCTTTATTTCCCATATATCGAAAGAGTAAGTTTAAAAGTGCAATCTTTATTGTATTCGGTTCGCACTTAATGGTGTTTTAGAATATAGAGCACCATATCGTCCTACTTGTTTGATTCTATATATATATATATATGAATAGACCATCCGGTCTATGAATTGAATGCACACTGAAGCGGAGACGAGGTGCCTGCAGACCACCTACATTCAGCGCTATTGTAGGACAATGGAGCTCAAAGTTAAAAACTTAACATGGCCCCCCTCGACATGTTTCACTGCCTCAGCAGCGTTATCAAGAGGTAGATGGGCACTGAGTTAAAAAACGCCGTGCAGGGGGTTATAATACCTCCCTTCATGATGTCACAGGATATCAGGATTCACACATCATCAATTCTCCACCAATGCCTCTCCTGCATTGAGGAGTGACACTTTAATCGACCACTCCACGTCTCTGTGTTTGATCACCCAATCTCTGTTTCGGTTCCCTATGCCCAATCACAGTTCCGGAGTCTTGACTGGCACGTCCATCGGCAAATCCCTGTAGGGTCAGTTGCCGATGACGTGCTGCGCTCAGTTCACATGCGCGAGGTGATAGAGCGGAGGAGCCGGATTTGACTCATCTGCGCATACTCCGTTCTCCGACGGCTAGAGTAAACTTCCGGTTGCGCATCTCAACCTGCGCGAAAACTTAGAAATCCTTCATATGCGCCGGGGGAGATGCGCGAAAACATAGAAAAATTAGTGAAGACTCATATCTATTAAGTGGTATAGACTCAAAGTATGAGTTAGACTCTACAGACTTAATGGGCTGAATTATAATGTATATATTACTATGCATATTGTTGATTTGTTTAGCAAATAAAATAGAGTGGGAAGGCTTTTCCTGATCTAATCCATGTAGATGAATATGAGAATCTGATAGCCCAAAAGTCATCAGGCTGACAAAGGGGGATGGGAGAGGAGGAGAAATTGATATTAGAATTGTGTGTCCTAAAAAACATGCTCACTGTGACACCAATATAAGGCTTAAATGCGACACTCGCGTGATAAATACATGAAATACCATAATTTCAAATTTTTATGAATAATATTTTATTTTATTTTAAGGCAGGTAAACTTAATTAGATGAATGGGCTAAAAGTAAACCCTTCATTCAAGCCCAAAGGAGACATAGATTTCAGTCGGTAAATCCACTTAGCTTCTTCCTGTAGAAGCTTTTTATCCAGATTGCCACGTCTTGGTCCCAAGCATGGTCTGGCCAGGCCAAAAAATCTCAAACAGGACCAGTTTCCCCCATGATGAGACCAAAAATGTCTTGCTAGAGGTGTATCTGCTCTAGTCCGTATCGTGCTTATATGCTGGGAAATCCTTCTTCTGAACTGTTGAGTAGTTTTTCCTACGTAAATCATAGGGCATCCACATTGTGCTATATAGATAACACCGGAGGTTTGACAATTGATAAATTCCCTGATCACATACCTTCGTCCATCAATAGGATTCATAAAGTCCTTTGTTTTAGGGACTCTCTGACAGAAGGAGCAACTTCCACATGGATAAGAACCAATAATAGTGGACCTCAGCCACGTTTCCTCCACAGGGTCGGAAAAGTGGCTCTTGACTAAATGTTCTCTAATGTTTCTCCCTCGTCTGAACGTAACGGACGGATAGTCAGTAAGTACTTCTCTTAGATCGCAATCTGCCATCAAGATGGGCCAATGTTTCCGCAAGACGTCCATTACCCGGCGATTGTTCTGATCAAAAGTCCCTATACATCTCACAATTTTTCGCCCTGATGCTGTCATAGATCTTTTGTTGGTGGTAAGTAGTTCATTTCTCGGAGTGTCCCTAGCTCTAGCGAAAGCCCTATGTAGGACTTTCTTTGGATATCCTCGGGAAATAAATCTCTGATATAGCAATTTACTCTCTGCCAGAAAGGCTTCATTGGATGAGCAATTGCGTCTCGCTCGCAGATATTGCCCGACTGGAATGCCTCTCTTTAAGGCTACCGGGTGATGACTCCTCCATTGTAGGAAACTATTGGTGGAAGTCGGTTTCCTAAATATCCTTGTATGAATACTGCCACTCGAGTCCAGGGAAATTTTTAAATCCAAAAAATTGAGAGTGTTTTCATGTATTTCGTGTGTAAAGTGCATACCTATATCATTTTGATTAAGTGCCATAACAAACTCATGAAATAAAGTGATAGTACCATCCCAAAATAATAAAATATCATCAATAAATCTACCCCAAAATAAAATGTGACTGGTGTACTTGTTTAAGGTGTCTGAAAAAACTATAGTGTCCTCCCACCACCCTAAAAAGAGATTTGCGAGATTAGGTGCACAAGTAGTGCCCATAGCGGTGCCTTTGCATTGTAAATAAAAGTGACCATCAAATAGAAAATAATTGTGAGTAAGAAGGAAATGAAGTAAACATAATACAAATTCATTGTGACTGGTGTATTGTGTACCTCTTGTGGATAAAAAGTGTCGGACTGCCTCCAGGCCTAATTCATGCTTTATATTAGTGTATAGCGCCTCAACATCGAGGCTTGCTATAAGGGTTTGGGGCGGAAAAGAGGTTTCCTGGAGTCGAGTGACAGCATCTCCTGTGTCTTTAATGTATGAAGGGAGGGCCACCACAAAGGGGGCCAGAATCTGGTCCACATACACACTTATCCCCTCTGTCAAATTTTCATTCCCTGAGACGATAGGTCGTCCAGGGATAGGGGTTTTCTGCTTGTGTACCTTAGGTAGTGCATATAGAGTTGCTATGGTTGGTTTGGGGTTAAACATAACCCGAAATTCATCCTCTGTTATCAAACAATTTGTCTTGGCCTCTGTCAAGATGGTTTTCAGCTCCGTCACATATACCTCAGTGGGATTGTTGTCTAATTTCTTATAGGTGGAAGGGTCCTTAATTAGTCTCAATACCATATTCTTGTAATCAATCTTATTCATAATTACAACATTTCCTCCTTTATCAGAGGGTTTTATGATGATTTGCTCATTTTGCTCCAATTCTTTCAAAGCCTTGGACTCCGCCATTGTAAAATTCCGAGATCTGCTGGAATTCTTAATTTTCCCTAGGTCATTCGTGACCATATCCACAAAAGTTTGAATGTTCCCATATTGGCTAAGGGGTGGTGTGGTCCTAGACTTTGGTCTTAAATCCGAGAAGGGTGGATCCATCCTCCTGACTCCTGTGTCGTTCTCCTCTAGAAGATCTACGAGATCCGATATAGCTCTTTCATCACGCTCTCTATTTGTGGACAGATTAGATTCTCTATTCTTGTGCATCTTATGGAGTGCTAACTTTCTAGCGAAAAGGTTTATGTCTTTTATCCAGGTAAAGGAGTCAAAGGAGGGTGTTGGAACATATGATAGACCTTTCTTTAAAATGTCAGTCTGAGAGGATGTTAATTCATGGGAAGACAAGTTAATAACTTGCATTTCATCCCTTTTTATCTCGACTGGGAGGGATAAGCCCATTTCTCCCGGTCTCGAAGTTGGACTCCTCCACCTAAAAAAGTCGCTGGTGTTGGTAGATTTGGTGTTCCAGTAGTCATCATTGGAACAACTGTAGTCATCACTGGCTGTTGGGCCAAAGGCGCAGAATGAGTAGAGGAGGAGAAGGCAGGCACAGGGGGAGAGACCCCCATCATATTTGTCCCTTCTGGATTTCCTTGAGTTGTACCGGGATGATATGTTAATTGAGGATGTATCCCCATCATATTTATCCCATCTAAATTTTTTTGAGAGGGTCCAGGATGGCATGTTAATTGGGGGTGGGTTCCTACACTGTGGAACTGGCTCACAGAGTGATTCCCCTGGATAGGTCCTTGAGTATATGCTGTGGTACCCTTTTGATAGGGGCGTCTGTTAGGATTTCTACGTTTGTTTTTGTATTTAGGTTTCGTTGTCGGGTTATATGCTCGTGTTGGTACGTTTGAGGTCTCGTCAGATTCAGATAGACCTGACGAGACCTCAAACGTACCAACACGAGCATATAACCCGACAACGAAACCTAAATACAAAAACAAACGTAGAAATCCTAACAGACGCCCCTATCAAAAGGGTACCACAGCATATACTCAAGGACCTATCCAGGGGAATCACTCTGTGAGCCAGTTCCACAGTGTAGGAACCCACCCCCAATTAACATGCCATCCTGGACCCTCTCAAAAAAATTTAGATGGGATAAATATGATGGGGATACATCCCCAATTAACATATCATCCCGGTACAACTCAAGGAAATCCAGAAGGGACAAATATGATGGGGGTCTCTCCCCCTGTGCCTGCCTTCTCCTCCTCTACTCATTCTGCGCCTTTGGCCCAACAGCCAGTGATGACTACAGTTGTTCCAATGATGACTACTGGAACACCAAATCTACCAACACCAGCGACTTTTTTAGGTGGAGGAGTCCAACTTCGAGACCGGGAGAAATGGGCTTATCCCTCCCAGTCGAGATAAAAAGGGATGAAATGCAAGTTATTAACTTGTCTTCCCATGAATTAACATCCTCTCAGACTGACATTTTAAAGAAAGGTCTATCATATGTTCCAACACCCTCCTTTGACTCCTTTACCTGGATAAAAGACATAAACCTTTTCGCTAGAAAGTTAGCACTCCATAAGATGCACAAGAATAGAGAATCTAATCTGTCCACAAATAGAGAGCGTGATGAAAGAGCTATATCGGATCTCGTAGATCTTCTAGAGGAGAACGACACAGGAGTCAGGAGGATGGATCCACCCTTCTCGGATTTAAGACCAAAGTCTAGGACCACACCACCCCTTAGCCAATATGGGAACATTCAAACTTTTGTGGATATGGTCACGAATGACCTAGGGAAAATTAAGAATTCCAGCAGATCTCGGAATTTTACAATGGCGGAGTCCAAGGCTTTGAAAGAATTGGAGCAAAATGAGCAAATCATCATAAAACCCTCTGATAAAGGAGGAAATGTTGTAATTATGAATAAGATTGATTACAAGAATATGGTATTGAGACTAATTAAGGACCCTTCCACCTATAAGAAATTAGACAACAATCCCACTGAGGTATATGTGACGGAGCTGAAAACCATCTTGACAGAGGCCAAGACAAATTGTTTGATAACAGAGGATGAATTTCGGGTTATGTTTAACCCCAAACCAACCATAGCAACTCTATATGCACTACCTAAGGTACACAAGCAGAAAACCCCTATCCCTGGACGACCTATCGTCTCAGGGAATGAAAATTTGACAGAGGGGATAAGTGTGTATGTGGACCAGATTCTGGCCCCCTTTGTGGTGGCCCTCCCTTCATACATTAAAGACACAGGAGATGCTGTCACTCGACTCCAGGAAACCTCTTTTCCGCCCCAAACCCTTATAGCAAGCCTCGATGTTGAGGCGCTATACACGAATATAAAGCATGAATTAGGCCTGGAGGCAGTCCGACACTTTTTATCCACAAGAGGTACACAATACACCAGTCACAATGAATTTGTATTATGTTTACTTAATTTCCTTCTTACTCACAATTATTTTCTATTTGATGGTCACTTTTATTTACAATGCAAAGGCACCGCTAAGGGCACTACTTGTGCACCTAATCTCGCAAATCTCTTTTTAGGGTGGTGGGAGGACACTATAGTTTTTTCAGACACCTTAAACAAGTACACCAGTCACATTTTATTTTGGGGTAGATTTATTGATGATATTTTATTATTTTGGGATGGTACTATCACTTTATTTCATGAGTTTGTTATGGCACTTAATCAAAATGATATAGGTATGCACTTTACACACGAAATACATGAAAACACTCTCAATTTTTTGGATTTAAAAATTTCCCTGGACTCGAGTGGCAGTATTCATACAAGGATATTTAGGAAACCGACTTCCACCAATAGTTTCCTACAATGGAGGAGTCATCACCCGGTAGCCTTAAAGAGAGGCATTCCAGTCGGGCAATATCTGCGAGCGAGACGCAATTGCTCATCCAATGAAGCCTTTCTGGCAGAGAGTAAATTGCTATATCAGAGATTTATTTCCCGAGGATATCCAAAGAAAGTCCTACGTAGGGCTTTCGCTAGAGCTAGGGACACTCCGAGAAATGAACTACTTACCACCAACAAAAGATCTATGACAGCATCAGGGCGAAAAATTGTGAGATGTATAGGGACTTTTGATCAGAACAATCGCCGGGTAATGGACGTCTTGCGGAAACATTGGCCCATCTTGATGGCAGATTGCGATCTAAGAGAAGTACTTACTGACTATCCGTCCGTTACGTTCAGACGAGGGAGAAACATTAGAGAACATTTAGTCAAGAGCCACTTTTCCGACCCTGTGGAGGAAACGTGGCTGAGGTCCACTATTATTGGTTCTTATCCATGTGGAAGTTGCTCCTTCTGTCAGAGAGTCCCTAAAACAAAGGACTTTATGAATCCTATTGATGGACGAAGGTATGTGATCAGGGAATTTATCAATTGTCAAACCTCCGGTGTTATCTATATAGCACAATGTGGATGCCCTATGATTTACGTAGGAAAAACTACTCAACAGTTCAGAAGAAGGATTTCCCAGCATATAAGCACGATACGGACTAGAGCAGATACACCTCTAGCAAGACATTTTTGGTCTCATCATGGGGGAAACTGGTCCTGTTTGAGATTTTTTGGCCTGGCCAGACCACGCTTGGGACCAAGACGTGGCAATCTGGATAAAAAGCTTCTACAGGAAGAAGCTAAGTGGATTTACCGACTGAAATCTATGTCTCCTTTGGGCTTGAATGAAGGGTTTACTTTTAGCCCATTCATCTAATTAAGTTTACCTGCCTTAAAATAAAATAAAATATTATTCATAAAAATTTGAAATTATGGTATTTCATGTATTTATCACGCGAGTGTCGCATTTAAGCCTTATATTGGTGTCACAGTGAGCATGTTTTTTAGGACACACAATTCTAATATCAATTTCTCCTCCTCTCCCATCCCCCTTTGTCAGCCTGATGACTTTTGGGCTATCAGATTCTCATATTCATCTACATGGATTAGATCAGGAAAAGCCTTCCCACTCTATTTTATTTGCTAAACAAATCAACAATATGCATAGTAATATATACATTATAATTCAGCCCATTAAGTCTGTAGAGTCTAACTCATACTTTGAGTCTATACCACTTAATAGATATGAGTCTTCACTAATTTTTCTATGTTTTCGCGCATCTCCCCCGGCGCATATGAAGGATTTCTAAGTTTTCGCGCAGGTTGAGATGCGCAACCGGAAGTTTACTCTAGCCGTCGGAGAACGGAGTATGCGCAGATGAGTCAAATCCGGCTCCTCCGCTCTATCACCTCGCGCATGTGAACTGAGCGCAGCACGTCATCGGCAACTGACCCTACAGGGATTTGCCGATGGACGTGCCAGTCAAGACTCCGGAACTGTGATTGGGCATAGGGAACCGAAACAGATTGGGTGATCAAACACAGAGACGTGGATTGGTCGATTAAAGTGTCACTCCTCAATGCAGGAGAGGCATTGGTGGAGAATTGATGATGTGTGAATCCTGATATCCTGTGACATCATGAAGGGAGGTATTATAACCCCCTGCACGGCGTTTTTTAACTCAGTGCCCATCTACCTCTTGATAACGCTGCTGAGGCAGTGAAACATGTCGAGGGGGGCCATGTTAAGTTTTTAACTTTGAGCTCCATTGTCCTACAATAGCGCTGAATGTAGGTGGTCTGCAGGCACCTCGTCTCCGCTTCAGTGTGCATTCAATTCATAGACCGGATGGTCTATTCATATATATATATAGAATCAAACAAGTAGGACGATATGGTGCTCTATATTTTAAAACACCATTAAGTGCGAACCGAATACAATAAAGATTGCACTTTTAAACTTACTCTTTCGATATATGGGAAATAAAGGGTTTTTTTTTTGGGCTACCTTTTCCTGGTAGTCTATGAGTTAGTGGTCAAATTCCACCCTCCATATATTGGTCTCAACTAGATATGTTTCCCTTTTTTTTATATATATATATACACACACACACACACACACACACACACACACACACATATACACATACATACATATATACACAGGGGTCAAGTCCTGGGAAAAAAAAGTGTGAGAACTTAAAGGGGTACTAGACATCTTATACTCTGTCCAAAGGATAGGGGATGTCTTATCCCAGGGGGTCCCGACGCTAGGGACCCCCACGTTCTCCCTGCTGCACCCGGCATTCGATTAGAGCATTGGGTGCAGCGCTGGAGGCTTGTGATGTGACGGTCATGGCCCCTCAATGCAAGTCTATGGGAGGCCGTCACGTAGACTTGCATTGGGGGGGCATTACTGTGACGTCACTAGCCTCTGCTCCGCATCACCAGTCAACTGGCATGGAGCGAAGCTCGCTCCATGCACCGGATGTCTGGGGTACCACAGCCGAGATCGCGGGGGTCCCCAGCAGCAGGATCCCCACGATCTGACATCTTATCCCCTATACTTTGGTTAGGAGATAAGATGTCTAGGGGCGGAGTACCCCTTTGAGGGCTGGTCTTGCAGGACTCCTGCTAATGGGAACTGCGTTACTGCTGTGGAAAAAGTGCAGGAACTCCGTTCCCATGAGTTTCTGCAGGAATTGAGCCCTGTGTGTGTGTGTATATATATATATATATATATATATATATATATATATATACATATAAATAAATAAATATAATGTGTGTAAATCTATGACACGCGAGGCACCGGTATCATGGCCCCTGGCTGCAGACAGAGAAGCTCGGTCTCTTTGGTATCGAAGCAGATAATGAGGCAGAGCGCCTCCCTCTAGGAGTTGTCGCATACCAGGTGACGCTAGGAGCCAGTGGACACCATTTTGGTTAAGGGCGCAGCTAACAGGGCGGTGACGTCGTGACGTTGGCGGTCCGCCTGACGTGCGCGTCTCAGTTGTGCTCGGTGCACAGTGACGCGCTTGCAGCTCCGTGACTGGCTGATCCCAAGATGGCGGCCTGCGGACGTGTCCGGCTCTGGTTCTGGCTGACGAGCGCGGTACTGGCTCTGCTCGTGTGCCCACAGGCCGGGGCTCAAGGAGCTGCCCAAGAGGCGGTGGTCGGGGCGGTAGCGGCTCAGCCGGCGGCCTCCCAACCCCGCAGACTCCCCGGCATCAGACTGATAGAAGAAGAGGCCTGCCGGGAGGACATCACCCGCATCTGCCCCAAGAACTCCTGGAACAACAACCTGGCCGTGCTGGAGTGTCTGCAGGATGTCAGGGAGGTGTGTGATACTTCTAACCCCGTATTATACCGTGTCACCCCGATTCATTACTGCCCCCTGATATAATGGGATCAACCCCTCCAATACTGCCCCCTGATATAATGGGATCAACCCCTCCAATACTGCCCCCTGATATAATGGGATCAACCCCTCCAATACTGCCCCCTGATATAATGGGATCAGCCCCTCCAATACTGCCCCCTGATATAATGGGATCAACCCCTCCAATACTGCCCCCTGATATAATGGGATCAACCCCTCCAATACTGCCCCCTGATATAATGGGATCAACCCCTCCAATACTGCCCCCTGATATAATGGGATCAACCCCTCCAATACTGCCCCCTGATATAATGGGATCAACCCCTCCAATACTGCCCCCTGATATAATGGGATCAACCCCTCCAATACTGCCCCCTGATATAATGGGATCAGCCCCTCCAATACTGCCCCCTGATATAATGGGATCAGCCCCTCCAATACTGCCCCCTGATATAATGGGATCAACCCCTCCAATACTGCCCCCTGATATAATGGGATCAACCCCTCCAATACTGCCCCCTGATATAATGGGATCAACCCCTCCAATACTGCCCCCTGATATAATGGGATCAACCCCTCCAATACTGCCCCCTGATATAATGGGATCAACCCCTCCAATACTGCCCCCTGATATAATGGGATCAACCCCTCCAATACTGCCCCCTGATATAATGGGATCAACCCCTCCAATACTGCCCCCTGATATAATGGGATCAACCCCTCCAATACTGCCCCCTGATATAATGGGATCAGCCCCTCCAATACTGCCCCCTGATATAATGGGATCAACCCCTCCAATACTGCCCCCTGATATAATGGGATCAACCCCTCCAATACTGCCCCCTGATATAATGGGATCAACCCCTCCAATACTGCCCCCTGATATAATGGGATCAACCCCTCCAATACTGCCCCCTGATATAATGGGATCAACCCCTCCAATACTGCCCCCTGATATAATGGGATCAACCCCTCCAATACTGCCCCCTGATATAATGGGATCAACCCCTCCAATACTGCCCCCTGATATAATGGGATCAACCCCTCCAATACTGCCCCCTGATATAATGGGATCAACCCCTCCAATACTGCCCCCTGATATAATGGGATCAGCCCCTCCAATACTGCCCCCTGATATAATGGTATCAACCCCTCCAATACTGCCCCCTGATATAATGGGATCAGCCCCTCCAATACTGCCCCCTGATATAATGGGATCAGCCCCTCCAATACTGCCCCCTGATATAATGGGATCAGCCCCTCCAATACTGCCCCCTGATATAATGGGATCAGCCCCTCCAATACTGCCCCCTGATATAATGGGATCAGCCCCTCCAATACTGCCCCCTGATATAATGGGATCAGCCCCTCCAATACTGCCCCCTGATATAATGGGATCAACCCCTCCAATACTGCCCCCTGATATAATGGGATCAACCCCTCCAATACTGCCCCCTGATATAATGGGATCAACCCCTCCAATACTGCCCCCTGATATAATGGGATCAACCCCTCCAATACTGCCCCCTGATATAATGGGATCAACCCCTCCAATACTGCCCCCTGATATAATGGGATCAACCCCTCCAATACTGCCCCCTGATATAATGGGATCAACCCCTCCAATACTGCCCCCTGATATAATGGGATCAACCCCTCCAATACTGCCCCCTGATATAATGGGATCAACCCCTCCAATACTGCCCCCTGATATAATGGGATCAACCCCTCCAATACTGCCCCCTGATATAATGGGATCAACCCCTCCAATACTGCCCCCTGATATAATGGGATCAACCCCTCCAATACTGCCCCCTGATATAATGGGATCAACCCCTCCAATACTGCCCCCTGATATAATGGGATCAACCCCTCCAATACTGCCCCCTGATATAATGGGATCAACCCCTCCAATACTGCCCCCTGATATAATGGGATCAACCCCTCCAATACTGCCCCCTGATATAATGGGATCAGCCCCTCCAATACTGCCCCCTGATATAATGGGATCAGCCCCTCCAATACTGCCCCCTGATATAATGGGATCAGCCCCTCCAATACTGCCCCCTGATATAATGGGATCAGCCCCTCCAATACTGCCCCCTGATATAATGGGATCAGCCCCTCCAATACTGCCCCCTGATATAATGGGATCAGCCCCTCCAATACTGCCTCCTGATATAATGGGATCAGCCCCTCCAATACTGCCCCCTGATATAATGGGATCAGCCCCTCCAATACTGCCCCCTGATATAATGGGATCAGCCCCTCCAATACTGCCCCCTGATATAATGGTATCAACCCCTCCAATACTGCCCCCTGATATAATGGGATCAACCCCTCCAATACTGCCCCCTGATATAATGGGATCAACCCCTCCAATACTGCCCCCTGATATAATGGGATCAGCCCCTCCAATACTGCCCCCTGATATAATGGGATCAGCCCCTCCAATACTGCCCCCTGATATAATGGGATCAGCCCCTCCAATACTGCCCCCTGATATAATGGGATCAGCCCCTCCAATACTGCCCCCTGATATAATGGGATCAGCCCCTCCAATACTGCCCCCTGATATAATGGGATCAGCCCCTCCAATACTGCCCCCTGATATAATGGGATCAGCCCCTCCAATACTGCCCCCTGATATAATGGGATCAGCCCCTCCAATACTGCCCCCTGATATAATGGTATCAACCCCTCCAATACTGCCCCCTGATATAATGGGATCAACCCCTCCAATACTGCCCCCTGATATAATGGGATCAACCCCTCCAATACTGCCCCCTGATATAATGGGATCAACCCCTCCAATACTGCCCCCTGATATAATGGGATCAGCCCCTCCAATACTGCCCCCTGATATAATGGGATCAGCCCCTCCAATACTGCCCCCTGATATAATGGGATCAGCCCCTCCAATACTGCCCCCTGATATAATGGGATCAGCCCCTCCAATACTGCCCCCTGATATAATGGGATCAGCCCCTCCAATACTGCCCCCTGATATAATGGGATCAGCCCCTCCAATACTGCCCCCTGATATAATGGGATCAACCCCTCCAATACTGCCCCCTGATATAATGGGATCAGCCCCTCCAATACTGCCCCCTGATATAATGGGATCACATCTTATTCTGCACCCCTATATGAGTACCCCCCCTTCCATACTGCAGCCTTGTATAGTACTGTCACACATCATTCTGCACCTCATATAATAGTATCAGCCTCCCATGCTTTACACTAGTATAGTAGTCACATTTCACTGCCCATAACGGTATCATTCTCCCATACGGCCCATAACGGTATCATTCTCCCATACGGCCCATAACGGTATCATTCTCCCATACGGCCCATAACGGTATCATTCTCCCATACGGCCCATAACGGTATCATTCTCCCATACGGCCCATAAGGGTATCATTCTCCCATACGGCCCATAACGCTATCATTCTCCCATACGGCCCATAACGCTGTCATTCTCCCATACGGCCCATAACGCTGTCATTCTCCCATACGGCCCATAACGCTGTCATTCTCCCATACGGCCCATAACGCTGTCATTCTCCCATACGGCCCATAACGCTGTCATTCTCCCATACGGCCCATAACGCTGTCATTCTCCCATACGGCCCATAACGCTGTCATTCTCCCATACGGCCCATAACGCTGTCATTCTCCCATACGGCCCATAACGCTGTCATTCTCCCATACGGCCCATAACGCTGTCATTCTCCCATACGGCCCATAACGGTGTCATTCTCCCATACGGCCCATAACGGTGTCATTCTCCCATACGGCCCATAACGGTGTCATTCTCCCATGCGGCCCATAACGGTGTCATTCTCCCATGCGGCCCATAACGCTATCATTCTCCCATGCGGCCCATAACGCTATCATTCTCCCATGCGGCCCATAACGCTATCATTCTCCCATACGGCCCATAACGCTATCATTCTCCCATACGGCCCATAACGCTATCATTCTCCCATACGGCCCATAACGCTGTCATTCTCCCATACGGCCCATAACGCTGTCATTCTCCCATACGGCCCATAACGGTATCATTCTCCCATGCGGCCCATAACGCTGTCATTCTCCCATATGGCCCATAACGCTGTCATTCTCCCATGCGGCCCATAACGCTATCATTCTCCCATGCGGCCCATAACGCTATCATTCTCCCATGCTGTCCCCTGATATAGTTCGGTGTTAGGACGTGTTCACATCTAATATCCAGTTTTCAACTGACGGGATAATTTCAAGACCGCTTTCTGCTGTATCCCCCCAATGCCATGGGTATCCCATTTATTTCAATGAGCTGACCATAGATAGCTTGTGACTCTGAAAAGCTTATTTTCAGACCTTATCCGCCTTTTAAACCGGACTAAAAACCTAAGCACTTTTACACAAAAAGACAAGTTGTAACTGTGTCCCATAAAACTACTTTTTATTGAATTTACCACATTAAAAACAACAATTTACTTTTAAGATATGAGATGATACAAAAACAGGTACATCAGACAAACTTCAGTGTGTTGGCACACGTGTCTAATATTCCATCACATAACATGGGGACCAGGTCTATGCGTAGTCACAGTTACAACCTCCTTCCGAAGGGGATATAGTATCTGTAGCTCCCTATCAGAGGGCTCCAAAGCGGAGCTAACTAAATCCTATCAATGCGGGATATTAAACCAAATTAACACTCACCCATGTTGATTCTGTGGCAACACACCGAACCCCGAGCGCGCTTTCGCTCCTTCCTCAGGGGGCTTGTGACTCTGAAAAGCTTATTTTCAGACCTAAAAACCGGACTAAAAACTTAAGCAGGTCACGGTTTTCTGTCCGGGAAAATGAGCGGTCTGGAGTCACTAGTGAACCCTGGTCAGCGCACTGATATGAATGGGATATGCATAGGAAATTCTCCTGCGGGATAGTGGAAACGATATGTGAATGCACCCCAACATCTCATTCAGCACCCCTATATATTGTCACCACCCCCCATAATGCACCCTGAAATATTAGTGTAATAGTATCACCGCCATACTACACCTCAGTCACATCTAATACTGCACACCTATTTAATAGTGTCACTCCCCCATAGTCTGCTCAATATAATATTGTCATATCTCATACTGCACCCCCATGTATTAGTCTAATTGTCACCTCCAATATTGCATCCCCATATAACAGTATCACCTCCCAATGCTGCACCCTGGTTTAGTACTGTCATATCGCCTACTGCTCCCTCATTCACTACTGACACACATCTGTACTGCACCTCCGTATAATACTGTCACCCCTCATACTTCATAATACTTCTGAATTATGTGTAACCCATTTATACTTAAAGGGATTGTCCACCATAAGGTGATTTTAGTGTGTACCTGGCAGACAGTAATGGACATGCTTGGGAAGGATCTGCTCTTGTCTTGGGGCTAAATGGCTATGTTGTGAGATTACCATAATACTGTGGCTAGCTTTTTGTGAACTGGTATTTCCTGTTTGACTTTTCTTTTTTTGACTACAAATCCCATAATTCCATTTTCCTCCCCCTCCCCCCCACACACATCAGCCACCCCACCCATTGAAACATAAATGAGCTGCATCCATACAAAAGACCTGTGGTTTTCAATCAGGGTGCCTACAGCTGTTGCATTAGTTGCAGATTGATCTCTCTCCCACCAAGCGATCCCTCCACCCATTGAAGCAGACAGGCTCCTGTCATCAGCTGACTAGTGAGTTAGGTCTCGGCCGCATTGCAAGCTGGGAAAATCCGAGACAACAGTCATTTTGTATGCTTATAAAAATAATAAATCACACACAGGTACAGACACTATATTATGAACTACACTAACTTTACAGCCCCTGTAGTATAGTAAAATAAAAAATAAATCCTGGAATACCCCTTTTAACCTTTACATTAATGCAGTGTTTCCCAACCAGGGTGCCTCCAGCTGTTGCAAAACTACAGCTCCCAGCATGCCCGGACAGCCAATGGCTGTCCGGGCATGCTGGAAGTTGTAGTTTAGCAACAGTTGGAGGTACCCTGGTTGGGAAACACTGCATTAATGTGTTGCCCCCCTCAGGTTTTTTATTTTATTTTTTGGTTCATCATATTTGCATTAGATGTGGGACATTTTATGGACTTGTTGGCACAAAAGCTACAGCAGAAGTTCCTATGACCCTTAGGCAGGGTACACACAGTGGTGAAATCGACAACATTTTACATGCTGGTGTTTGTCTGTAATGAGCATAAAGTGACCCCAAAAAAATTCCGGCCGTGTTTTTACCAATTAAGAACGAAAATCACAGCATAAAATAAGCTGCTGATTTTTCTGCCTTAAAGGGGTACTCCAGTGGAATATTTTTTTTTTTTTTTTTTTTTTATGAACTGGTTAGAGATGAGCGAACTTACAGTAAATTCGATTCGTCACGAACTTCTTGGCTCGGCAGTTGATGACTTATCCTGCATAAATTAGTTCAGCTTTCCGGTGCTCCCGTGGGCTGGAAAAGGTGGATACAGTCCTAGGAGACTCTTTCCTAGGACTGTATCCACCTTTTCCAGCCCACCGGAAAGCTGAACTAATTTATGTAGGAAAAGTCATCAACTGCTGGGCCGAGAAGTTCGTGACGAATCAAATTTACTGTAAGTTTGCTCTTCTCTAGAACTGGTGCCAGAAAGTTAAACAGATTTGTAAATTACATCCGGTTCCCATAGACTTCAATGTTAAATTTTAACGCCCGTTTTTAAAAAGAAAATTTTTGCCGGACCAAAAATTGGTGCACGCACAGTATTTTGTGGCGGCAAAAATAACTGACATTAGTAAAAACTGACATGCCTGATGCGAAAGGATGTTCAAAAAATCCTATTGACATGAATGGGATTTTTTGACAGCCGTTTTCAGGACTTTTTGGCGGGGGTAATAACGGAGGTTTTTTACAGGATGATACCTGTAGTGTGAAAGGGGCCTTACTCATTGTTTTACAGCCTGTGGATGGGTGAGATGAAGGCAATTCTCAGCAGTCACTATTAGGTAGTGGGGCGGTAAGGTGTCCGCATTTTTCTACAGGTAAGGGTATGGCTGTACAGGACATCTCCTAGGATGGATCCATATCCCTGGGTTGGTCGATACTTTAGGTATAGTGGTAGTCACGTTGGCTGTCACCCAGTTACTGATGTAACTAAGAATCATGTAGAAGGTTTCAGGACCTGACAGGAGGGGTCATGTGGACATCCTGCTTGTGTCTGTCCTGTCTGTGATAGATAAATGGATTGCACCAGGCAGGTTGGGGTTACAGACATGTTATAGGCTTTTTCTTTTAGCTGATCTCCTTGGTGAGATTACCAGCTGCCACTTATCCCTGTGGGTATAGATGTAAGCTCATGGCAGATAACTGCTGGACAAACACCTGAGGTAGTCGTAGCCCCTCCCCCAGCAGCAGGAGAGGAGTCATCTGTGATAGGTTATTCTCATGTGAAATTCCTTACATTTTACAAGTAGATGCGTCATTGGCAGTAAAAGGTGGCTGAAGGCCTGTCTCCCACTTTGTGTCTCCCCATGCCCTACATTAGTGATGACTACCTCCTCCAACGCTCATCCTGCTGTTTACACACAGGCCCCATACACACCTCACAATTTCCAAGTGGATTCCTGTGGGAAAATTCTGTTGCAGCAGTGTCTTGTTCTTCTTAATGGGATTCTGCTGCATCGCGCGCAGGAAATTCAATTCCAAATTAACGTAAATGTTTTTTCAGCAGAACCTGCTCAGAAATGTATTGCCATCTACGGAGATTGTGCAGTTCTAGCGCCAAATGATGAGTTGGCAGCTCTGCCCATCTGCCCACAGAACTACCGGACAGAATTTTTCTGCCATGTGATTGGGGCCTTCAGGCTGTAAGTTCCATAGTCATTTCCTGCCTGGGGTCACAACTGCCTTCTATTGGGTCATCTTGATATTTTGGGACTTGCCCAAACCTGCAGCTCTGCCTTAGTCTGAACGTGTGATGTTACAGCTCCCAGCTGTACGGAGGGCAGAGGTTGCTGGGTCCTGTTATCACTTGTTCATGTCTTGGAGAAGTGGGCTTTACATGAGAATACAACCTCAGGGCCCTGGCACAATTTGCACAAAAGCTAGTACATGTACTTTTCACCACATTTATGTGTTTTAGACACTTGTTTTTCCCCTCTGCATCTGACAAATGGGAAATGCATTAAAGGGGTATTCCAGGAATTTTTTTTATTTGACTATGCTACAGGGGCTGTAAAGTTAGTGTAGTTCATAATAGTGTCTGTACCTGTTTGTGACGGTTTTCTCACAATTCTTATGTGATTTTCACTCCAATATTTATGTTTAACAGCATACAAAATGACTGTTGTCTCAGATTTTTCCCAGGTTGCAATGTGGCCGAGACCTGACTCACTAGTCAGCTGATGACAGGGAGCCTGTCTGCTTCAATGGGTGGAGGGATCAATCTGCAACTAATGCAACAGCTGTAGACACCCTGATTGAAAACCACAGGTCTTTTGAATGGATGCAGCTAATTTATGTTTCAATGGGTGGGGTGGCTCATGTGTGGGAGGGAGGAAAGTGGAATTGTGGGATTTGTTGTTAAAAAAAAAAAAAAAAAAAGTCAAATAAGAAATACAAGTTCACAAAAAGCTAGCCCCAGTGTTCTGGTAATCTCACAACATAGCCATTTAGCCCCAAGACAAGTGCAGACCCTTCCTAAGCATGTCCATTACTGCCTGCCAGGTACGTACTAAAATCACCTTATGGTGGATAACACCTTTTTAAGAAGGAACACCATGCAGCAAAATTCTGGCACAGTATTTAAGCCTATTAATAGTCTGTCTGAACCAAAGGGCCTTTTACACTCAATCCTGATAGTGGACCCGTGTAAACAGGCTGGTGTCTTCTGCTTCGTACATGCAGGCCTAAAAATCATTGCTAGTTTACTGTTTACATGGGACCATGTGTGGCCAACCACAAGAACACTGAAGAGGCTTCATGAACGATCCAGAGATCATCTGTGCGGCCCTGCCTGATATGAGTTGTGTAACCTCTCCTCACATGAGTGTATTGGGCACAAGTATTCCTGTCCTAAAAGACGCTTTGGGTCCATTCACACTTGGGTTATTCTGCAAGACATTTCTTATGCTTTGAGCAGAAATGATTCGCAGTTGCTAGGATTTTCCTGACGGATTTTGAGGGAACATTG
The DNA here is from genome assembly GCF_029499605.1 of Hyla sarda. NCBI lineage: Eukaryota > Metazoa > Chordata > Amphibia > Anura > Hylidae > Hyla > Hyla sarda. Next base: position 144,418,246 of record NC_079194.1, on the reverse strand, counting down.
AACGTGTAAGAATGCAACAGAATTATCAAACCTATAGATCACCAACATAAACAAATCAGTGGGAAAGAGTTGCTGAGACAGCCATATAGGAAACTTAACACCAAAAAAAGAATTTGATCAGCAACAAGAAATTATGAAATATTGCAAAATTTATAGAAAGGCACAGTGCACAAGGCAGGGGCATGTAGACTAAGACAATTGGTATAAAATGTAAACTACTTATGCCACATAGCTACAAATAGTTGTGGAATGGAGACGTAACAACCTCAATAAACATCTGACAAGTGGACACACTGAAAATAAGCAAAAAAATCTGAAGGAAAGGGAAAGTTTTTATCAAAGCAGAGCCATGCATCACCTGCACCTACCCCAATGCACGTTTCACGCCACTGCGCTCCGTCAGTTGTCCTTTAACTTACCTTCCTCCACTCCCTTGTAGCTCTGGTATTGGGGCTCCCGACCATGGCTGGCAATGTAGCTTTCCCCCAAACTGCAGAACGTAGCATCTATAGCCAGGGGAACTGACATTGTCACTTGCCTAAGGGGGGGGGGTGTACCACTGCAAACATTTATTGGTAGGGCAACCCAAGATCAGGGCACCTCGTCTCTGGCCAATCTTCACTGACAATCTACTTCACAGAGCCAGACGGAGCTGTAGACATGACGTCACAGCACCTCTCTGCCAATGACTGGCCACAGTGGTGTCCTGCCTCAGCCAATGATCAGCGAGCACCACTGTCAGTTCCCCCGGCTGTAGATGCTCTGCGGCTTGGGGGGAAAGCGAAGTCACTGTGGACAGGGTGCCCCGATACTGGAACTACAAGGGAGCTGAGGAAGGTGAGATAAAGGGGTATTCCAGGCAAAACCTTTTATTATATATATCAACTGGCTCTGGAAAGTTAAAGATTTGTAAATTACTTCTATTAAAAAATCTTAATCCTTCCAATAGTTATTAGCTTCTGAAGTTTTCTCTCTAACTGCTCAATGATGTCACGTCCCGGGAGCTGTGCATGATGGAAGAATATCCCCATAGGAACTGCACAGCTCCCGGGACGTGAGTCATCAGAGAGCAGTTAGACAGAAAACAACAACGCAACTTCAGAAGCTAATAACTATTGGAAGGATTAAACAATTTTAATAGAAGTAATTTACAAATCTGTGTAACTTTCCGGAGCCAGTTGATATATAAAAAAAAAGTTTTGGCCTGGAATACCCCTTTAAGTGTTATTAGGCTGCAGGCAATATGAAAATAATGAATTCCGCTGGACAATCCCTTTAAGCTACTTTAAACCACACCCCATTTTCGGATGAGGTAAAAAAAATGTCAAAAACGCATTTTAAATGATGCAGTCTTGTATGTAAGCACGTTTAACCCAAATTATACACATCTTGCACCAAAAATCTAGTGCAATTTCCAAAATTGTGTGTATGGGGCAGGGGGTTTATAACACATCAGTGAGACTAACAGGACTTTGGTGGAAGGTATAGGATAGAAGGTGCACATGGACTCGGGCAGGAAGTTATAGACCAGTGGTCTCCAACCTGCGGACCTCCAGATGTTGCAAAACTACAACTCCCAGCATGCCCGGACAGCCAACGGCTGTCCGGGCATGCTGGGAGTTGTAGTTTTGCAACATCTGGAGGTCCGCAGGTTGAAGACCACTGTTAAAGACGCTCTCGCCCTAGACACAGTAAAGCACTGTTCAGTCCTTGATAAACGTATTCATGGTACACCCATTTTAATACTCTGCTTCATTAGTATACAGGTGCTAAAACAATGGGCATACAACAAGGCGATAGCAGGAAGTGGTGGCCGGGCGTGACCATTCTGCCCTGTACACAGCACACAGGATTATATACAGACAGGGTCGAGATAGAAGAACCCTGCACAATGGTTGGTGCCAGCGGTTCCAGAACAGTCTGGATGGTGAAGCTATTTCAAATCACATTAGTCAGAAAAGGAAACCTGAGGGAAATAGCCGAGGTGGTAATTATACAGCAGGGTTATTTCTGGAGGCCGCACTCTGCTGTATGCTGTGACTGACAGGAGGAGTTCTTCCCAATTCCCTACCACAATGACTACTGCACAGAGACGGGGGCACTCGCCTGGTTCCCAAAGCTTTGGTCTGCCATCTTGCTGAGTGGTTTTTCTACTCTCTATGATTGCTAATTCCAGAATCCATCCTTGTAGATGGTGCCATGTATAAGATCAGGAGGATATATTGACCTGACAGATGTATACATGCATTTAGCAGAGGCCTAAATTGCAGGGTGATCACATGGGTAAATGACTGAGGGTTTCAAATCTCATTACGCTTATCTCCTCAGATGATATATCCCACTCACTGTTTATAAGGTCCAGTCCCCTGTAAATCTAGTATCTGTTCCTGTGTGAGCTATGTGACTACCATTATGGCTGTGTGGCTGCTCTCGCACTGGATGTCATAGGGCTGGGCGGTATACCGGTTCATACCGAATACCGAAATTTTTGTGCTGCACGATATATGAATTTTAGCCCATACCGCAATACCGGTTTGGCCCATCCCCCTTGGTAATGAATGAATTATCAGCCCAGTGCTGCGCTGTCCCCATCGGGGAACTAATCATATTTGACCTACAAGTGCTGTTCTGCCCCCCCAATTATTAGCCCAGCGCTGTGCTTTCCCCATCTTGGTACTACTCCCATGACACTCTACACCAGTGGTCTTCAACCTCTAGATGTTGCAAAACTACAACTCCCAGCTTGTCCGGACAGCCGTTGGCTGTCCGGGCATGCTGGAAGTTGTAGTTTTGCAACATCTGGAGGTCCGCAGGTTGTAGACCACTGCTCTATACTGTATCCCTATGCTCGGGCTGCAAAAGGTAAACAAAATAAACTTTAACTCACCTTCCCCCGTCGGTCCAGACTTGCTTCCTAGTGAATGGAATGTCGGACAGCCGTCAGCCTATCACCGGCCGCAGCGATGTTCTGCCTCGGCCGGTGATGGGTTGAGCCCACTGTCATGTAAGAAGCGGGCTTCTTACATGCCAGTGGGCTCAGCCTATCACCGGCCGAGGCGGAACATGGCTGCGGCCGGTGATAGGCTGGCGGCTGTCCGACGTTCATGTCCCCTGGAATAGCGTAAGGCCAACGTGGGAACTTGCGTTAAAGTTTATTTTTGTTTACCTTTTGCAGCCCGGGCATAGGGATACAGCATAGCGATACCGCACAGTATAGAGAGTGTCAGCGCCGACGGCCGCAACAAACAGGAGGATGAGGAGGGCAGCGCTGGCGGGTGACGTGAGTAGTACCGCAATGAGGACAGCGCAGCGCTGGGCTAATAATTAACTTTGGGGGGGGGGGGGATACCGTTATATACTGTGGAATCGCCATAAGTTACAAAAATACCACGATACACATTTGGCCAAACCACCCAGCCCTATCTCATCTTGCTTAGACTCTTGCATGGTAAATGTGTCTCATTATACAGAAGTACATTTCCATTACACTCCCATATTTCTGAATAACTATATTTGCCTTTTAGAGGCCTTCAGGAAAGCTGTGTGATAAGCTTTAGCAGTGGAGGAATTAACTACATGAGAAGTGAAATCATTTTGTCACATGACAGACCTGAAGAGTACAAGATGCTTTTGTGACCTGACCCGTGGCAAATAATGGCTGCTGCATGTGACATGACATAACTGAGCTCCCTGCTCCAATATTTTCTGTTCCCTCTGTTCATTAAACCTCATGAGTAAACATTGTGATGGCCTCAGCCCTATGACCAGGGGTCACTTTTCAGCTTAATGTGGCCTGTACAGCATTTTGTAAGAGACTGTGGTCCTGCAGGTTCTACAGGGTAAAGTGCCTGCAGGTGACACATAAAGACCCTGTGTTTACAGCTTTTCTCTAGTTTCCTGACCACTCCCTAGAGGTTTATAGCACCATATATTTTTGCCAAGTATTTACCCTTCAGGTTATAAAAGACTATCCTGCCCCCTTTCTGTTAGGGCCCAGCTATGCCTCCTGTTTCTTCCTGTAGTCCAGTATACTTCTCCTCACAGCTGCCAGTCTTGTTTTTGGTGTTTGAATTTTTGACTGAGGCTTGGCCCCTTTTGACTTCTGGGTAATATCTTATTTTTGTGTTATTTGATTTAATAAAAATATAATGCAACTTCATAAAATTTAAGAGTTTGAGGAAATTGAATAAAAGGGGACTGGAGAATTACCTTTCAGTGCATACAAACTTTTAATGACCAGGTAATCTCTCATCTCAAAAGTAAAGGATAAGTATCATGAAAAAAACGTATCCCCTATCCGAAGGATAGAGCATAAGTTTTAGATTGCGGGGGGTTCCCCCACCCCCGCGCTCTTCTATTTAGAGCCCTGGCTCTCCTAGACAGCGGCACGTCACAACTCCCGCCTGAAGCGGAGGCTGCAACGCCCCCTCTATATAGTTATATGGGAGAGCCAGAGATTGCCAAACGACTCTCCCATAGAGCTATACGGAGGTGGCGTGGCAGCCTCCGCTTCGGGGAGGGGTCAAGACACACCATTGTATAGGAGAGCTGGGGCTCTAAACAGGAGATCACGGTGGGTGGGGGTCAGCTTTCGAACCCCCGGTCATCTAAACCTTATCCCCCTATCCTGTGGATAGGGGATACATTTTTATTCTTGTTGCTTTAACGTTACACTAAGGGTAAGTTCTGATGTTAATGTTCACACAGTGGAAATTCCATAGTGTGAATCTGGCATGGAGATTCTGCTGCATCAGTGTCTCGTAAATTCAATGGGATTCTGCTGCGCTGTGCACACGGCGGAATTTCCATGCCAGATGTTTCCGGCACGGAAATTCCATATTCCATGTCCACACAAAGAATGAACATGTTCATTCTTAGGGTGCATTCACATCACGATTTTACCATCCTACTTCTTCTCACGATTTTTAACTTTGAAATCGTACAAATCTGCACGCCAAGTAGTATCCATTGACTTCCATTCATTAATGATAGACAACAAATGCATCAGTTTCGATCCGCATTCGATTTTGTCCGATTTAAGATCGGCGGTAAAATCGTGGTTGACCACGATTTTTCGTCCAGATTGAAAATCGGATCGAAATTGTGTCCGATTTTTTTATTTATTATTGAAGTCTATGTAAATCGCATGGAATCGTGTGACTGTGCGATTCTATCAGATTAATCGCACTCTATTTTTTTGTACACATGCGCAGTAGACTTCAAAACACACTTCAAATATATAAAACTTTATTGCTATTGGCATACATATTAATTTTAAAAACAGGATCCGATTTTTATTAAAAATCGAATGGAATTTTCATCTGTATGATTCTTGGATACGATTTTAAAATCTGATGGCAAAGAAATTTTTACATACGATTGTATACAAATTTTTGCAATCCGATTCCGTCCGATAATCAGATAGTTAAATTGTGATGTGAACCTAGCCTTAGTAAGGAGTCCACACGGAATACATTGCTGTCTATGAGAGAGGGCATTCCTGTGTGGTCCTAGCGCGGTCATTTTGCACAATGTCTACATGGAGATTCTCCGTTTGACATTCCTTCATGTGAACATGGCCCAAGTGCTAGATTTATCAAAACCTGTGCAATTGAAATGTTGATGATGAGTTGCCTGCAGCAACCAGTCAGATCACTTATTTTATTTTTCAGAGGCCTTTTTAAAAATTAAAGAAGCCATCTGGTTGCTATGGGCAACTGTCAACGTTTCCTCTGCACAGGTTTTGATAAATCTCACTGTAAATGTTGATGGCTTTAAATGTAGAGCTGCCGTCCCTGCTCCCTCCCTGTTTGCTCAGAAGTCTTTTAAAGGAAAACTGTCACATATTTTCTCCCGCACTATCCACAGGTACTGGTGTGGTGGATAGTGCGGGAGACGCTGATTAAAACGAGCCCTACCTTGGTCTGATCCGCGCCGCCGTTCGCCCGCAATTGTAGTTTTAATCTCTGTGTAACTGGCAAAGGCGGGGCTTCTGCGGGCTTATGGACACTGACGTCAGCGCCGCTCATGAATATTCATCCCTCCTGTTCTCAGCCGCTCCTAACCAGAGGGAGGGATGAATATTCATGAGCGGCGCTGATGTCTATGAATAATAACATTTATTAGTAAGTTGCTTTATTATACTTTTTGACACCATACACAGGTTGTTTCTTTCACTGGACAACCCCATTGAGGGAAACTAGAATAGTAAACAAAGTAGTAAAAAAAAAATAGTAAGAGGTAAACAAAATAGTAAAAGTCTTGTATCTTGGTAATGGAGGTAGAGATGAGCAAACTTCCAGTAATTTGATTCGTCACGAACTTATCGGCTCGGCAGTTGATGACTTTTCCTGCATAAATTAGTTCAGCCTTCAAGTGCTTCCGTGGGCTGGAAAAGGTGGATACAGTCCTAGGAAAGAGTCTCCTAGGACTGTATCCACCTTTTCCAGCCCACGGGAGCACCTGAAAGCTGAACTCATTTATGCAGGAAAAGTCATCAACTGCCGAGCCGATAAGTTCGTGACGAATCGAATTTACTGTAAGTTCGCTCATCTCTAAATGGAGAGTGTGCAGGTACAAAATGAACTGCTGGAAGAAAGGCAGTTCAGGTTATAAAGTTTTTGTTTAAAAGACTTAACATATTCACGGAGCTTATCCTGAGGAGGGAGTTTGCTTCTTTCACATCTGGACAGTATTGTGCAGTGTCTTTGTCAGGCTGGGTTTACATCCTGTTTTCAGCCATACGGGAGGGCATACGGCTGGGGGGGGGGAGCTAAAACCTTACTCTCCCTTATCCCTGCCGGATGCCGCCTGTATGTAATGTATTTTATTGAGTCAAACGCTGGTCGACCACGGTTTTTGGTCCGGTGGGAAAGCCGCATACGGGGCAAAAATGAGCCGACCAGAGTCAGCGTTTCTCTCCGGTTGGTTCATTGAAATGAATTACATATGGGCGGCATCCGGCAGGGATATGGGAGCTCAAGGTTTTAGCCCCCCCCCCAGCCATATGCGGTCCCGTGTGGCTGAAAATGTGATGTGAACCCAGCCTCAGTGTTTTAAGCAGATCCTGGTATGAATCCTTATAGTCTGGTTGGTGTACAAGCGTTTTGTTGTCAGATGGTGACCTGCAGGACCTCTCCTGACTGTTTGGAAACTTGTGCCATTTTATAGATATGAGTCTTCCGGGATCGCTGTGGTATAATACACCTGGTCCTGATACTACTCACTGTTCTGTGTCCTATGGTGATAAATGATAAGCAGATCCTGTTACCTTAAATAAATATCCGCCACGTCCAGCCCTAGGTTGTGTGCTCAGGACTTGATCTATTATGGGATAACTGCATTACAGTTGTAGGATGCCCAGACAGCTATGTTATACCGGTACATACTCATCCTGTGGCCCTCTGCATGTTGTATAATCCTGACGCTTAGTGTATCCGTTTGCTGCTTTTGCCTATAGTGACCAATCTCAGCTCAGCTTTCATATCTTAACAGCCTCTGGTAAAATGAGCTGTGATTGGTTTTTATGGGCAAAACCAGACAGTTGAGTTGCAGAAGTTTTTAGTATTTCAGTATAATGCCCTCCTTCATGTAACATGACAGCACCTAAACATGTCCCAGAACTCAGCTGCTTGCCTCCAGTACAATCTTTCCCAACCAGGGTTCCTCCAGCTGTTGCAAAAAACTACAACTCCCAGCATGCCCGGACAGCCGTTGGCTGTCCGGGCATGCTGGGAGTTGTAGTTTTTTTTTTCAACAGCTGGAGGCACCCTGACTGGGATACACTGCTCTAGTATACAAAGTGCGCTTTGTCCTTATGGGATTTCTGCAGCCCTCTGACGCCCCGCACCCAACATTGGGTACAGTTACAATATTTCTGATCTTTCCTTTCATGTAGATGTTTGAGAGATTTCGTTTCATCTGGTATGTGGTAGCAAGTGCCCGTCCTGCCCAGTGACCTCCCTAAATGTCTGCCGCTTGAGATTCTCCACACATAGTGCTAGCAGGACCGCAATGTGGAATATGTCACCGAAGGCCTTATCCATTCAAGCCAATCATTCAGGGGGCAGCGTTTTACCCAGTCAGATCTGAACTATGTGGGTAACTTTTACCCCTGCAAGAAAAAAAGGATGCACTTTGTTTTGCTGGTTTGATCGCTCGTGTGCCATTTACACAGACAGTTTACATTGCTATCTTCTACTTACTGGAGGTTGTGGTATTCTGGGCAATTCTCAGTGGCTTCCTTTATTCAGCACTTCTGTTACCAGCATTACTGTATGTGTGACCTGGGTCATTAGAGCTTTTTCCAAACAGTCACTGTTTGTGTCTACGACAGGCCTAATGCTGCATTTTCAAACACCTAATATTGGGACAGTGGCTGCCTTCAGATGAGTAGATGCACTTAAAGGGGTACTCCGGCCCTAAGACATCTTATCCCCTATCCAAAGCATAGGGGATAAGATGTCTGATCGCGGGGGTCCCACCACTGGGGACCCCCGCAATCTCTCATGCACCACCCACCTGTCTCAGCTGCGCGAAGTGATGATCGCTCCGTGTCTGAAGCCTCACGACCACAGGGCCGTCACGCCTCCTCCCATAGGCTTGCTTTGAGGGGATGGGGCGTGACATCACAAGGGGGCGGAGTCTTGACATCACAATACTCTGGTCCCGTGGTCGTGAGGCTTCAGACACGGAGCGATCATCTCTTCGTGCAGCAGAGACAAGTGAGGGCTGCATGAGAGATTGCGGGGGTCCACAGCGGTGGGACCCCCGTGATCAGATATAAGATATCTTAGGGCCCGGAGTACCCCTTTAAGATGCACCCTGTCAATAATTTTTGCCTATGTAGTGCAGCCTGGGCCTTTATTAAAGAATAATGGATAACCTTTATTAACCTCTTCCCGCTATAGGATGTATGCATACGTCCAATCATCCGACACGTTTGCGCAATTGGGTGCAATCTCCGGCACTGCGATCTCCGGCACTGCCGCGGTCAGCACAGGAGATTGGCGACGGGACCCGGCTGTTAATCACAGCTGGAGTCCCGACGCAGCTGCCGGAGCCGCCATCGCGCCGGTCCCGGCAGCATTAACCCCATAGATGCTGGGATCAATCCTGATCACGGCATCTATGGTGTTGACAGGGGGAGCGCTCTCTCCCTGTTCTCCAACGGCGGTGCCGCGATACAATCGCGGGTCGCTGTTGGTTGCTATGGCAGCAGGAGGTCTGATCATGACCTCCTCTCTGCCTAATACGGAAGCCTGTGAGATCCAGCCAGAGGCTGGATCGCACAGGCTGTAGTGTCTGCAACTCATCAGGTTATACTGTGCTGCAGTACAAATGTATTGCAGCATAGTATAACCTGTAAAAAGTGTAAAAAATAAAAAGTTCTTCAATAAAAGCATCAAGTGTAAAAAAAAAAAATATGCCCTTTTCCCCTGTATTATCACCAAAAAAGATCAAAAACACAAATCATATACATAATAGGTATTGCCACGTCCGTAATGACGTGTACTAAAAAACTAGAATGTAAATTATCCCGCATGGTGAACGCCGTAAAAAAAATCAAAAAAGCGCAAAATTTGCCAATTTTGGTACAAATAGCGGAATAAAAAAGATCAAAAGGTAGCACAAAAATGATACCAATAAAAAGTACAGCTCATCCCGCAAAAAATAAGCCCTTACTCAATGGCGTCGGACGAAAAATAAAAAAGTTACGGCTGTTGGAAAATGAATGGCAGAAAAAGAATTTTGCTCAGAAAAGGAAAAAGAACACAGAAAGCTATATAAAATGGGTATCGCCATAATCGTACTGACCTACAGAATAAATATAACATCACTTTTACCGCACAGTGTACACCATTAAAAAAAGCCAGAAATTTTCCAGTTTTTCACAATATTTTGACGTTTTTCACAAAAAATGCTTCATGTGTCAACAAAAATGCATCAGTTATATAAAGTACAATATGTCACGAAAAAACTATCTCAGAATCGCTCTGCTCAGAAAAAGCATTCTAAAGTTATTACCATTTAAAGAGATAAGGTCAAATAAAAAAAGAGCCTGGTCATAGAGGTAAAAAATCGGTCGGTCCTTAAGGGGTTAAAGAATATAGGTGTTTGTGTGTGCCTTTTGTATAACTGTTTAATTTTACATGCAAATTATGTGGTGTTAATTCTTTGTTTCTCTAATGTAGTCTGCATATCCCATGATATATAGTAGGTGGAGTCTCATCACTGCACTTGCTCTGTTCTGAGTCCAGAGAGTAGTAAGTAGTAGATCCAGGCACCTAGATTATCTTCCCCAACTGCATCTGTGTGTTTGTGTAATGCAGCTTCAATCTTCCCTCATCTCAGACTATGCACACAGAGCAGGGACTGCATTGTATGGTCTCACGGTGCAGCTATTGCACCCAGACAAAACCCTCCATACATGCTATGACCAATGGCTCCACATTTTTTCCAGAGATGTCATGGCAAGATCATGTTGGCATTAGCTGTTGTATGAGACCGTGTTTTGTCTGCAATGTGATACATACCCTGTGTGTGGAATATTATGACTGCAGAAATTATTGTAGGGACACCTCACTACCCACTCTTCAGCATCACTATATGTATGCAGAGACCTTCAAAGCTTTTTTAGGGAGGGGTTCGGGAGCTGATAGGTGGTAATGTAATCCAGTATCTCACAGGATGTCCTCTAGACATGAAAAACTGAAGATTATGCTCAAAAGTGGAAGTCAGACTATGGATCATGTGACACAGCTGTCATAATGAAAGGATTCAGATAACGCATATTTCAGTTGTAAAATATTGGTATGAGCTAGCTTTATATGTGAAAAACACTGTCAGAGTATGACTTTAATGGTTTTCTCTTTCTTTGCAGACGGACAATGAAATTTCCTCTGACTGTAACCATGTAAGTACTGTAAGACTGTAGATGTGTTGTCTGATGCTCGAGCACTGGGTGTACATGGTGACTGCACTATATATACATACAAGCTAGATACGAGCCAGATAATGTTCACACGAATGGGTTTAACAGAAAGATTCCACAGCAGAACATAGGCAGCAGACCCCATTGAGGTCAATGTAATCTGCTGCTGGAAACTCAAACCTGGAGCAGGAATAAAAGATGGGCCCACTGGTTAAACTGGGGCTCAGCATTAGTGTATTCGCTTGAAAGATTGAAGGTGGCCATACACATTTGATGTAAGTTGAGAGTTGAACCACTATTGAATGTTTTGTCTGATGAATTATTGTTTCACTGACACAGCCTTAGAGTTCCATATTGGCTGTTCAGACCAGCCGTACATGAGCAATTGACACAGGGTGAAGTGATAGACAACTTTTTTTGTTCCCAGATTATGGCAATTGTCCATCGGTAAAAAAAACTTGACATGACATAAAGACGCATGCATTGCTCTATAGACGCATTGACGTCGAAGAGTCACGTGACGCTCAGCGTATCACTGGCCGCTGGACACTGCTGCGGCCGGTGATACGCTGAGCGTCGCGGGACTCTTCGCCTTACAGGAAGCGAAAGAAGTCAGGGACCGGAGAATGGGACATCAATATCAGCACAACGGGGGAACGTAGGAAGATGAGTTAGTTTGTTTTGGCAGCCCAGGCACAGAGGGTTAAAAAAACAAAAACAAACACACTGGAGTACTCCTTTAATTTTCCCCTCTTCTTCAGTTTAGGCTCCTTTCACACTATGAGCATTCATACGTTATTAAACATCCGTTTTCTGTGTAAAAACAGATGAAAGAACGGGTGCTAACGGCTGAATAAGCATCCCTTAAGAGCCGTTATAACATCTCTCATGTATGGCCGTTTTAACACCTCTGCCTACAGACTCCCACAGCCGGGACTACTACTCCCATCATCGAACAGACTTCTTTCCATGATGGGAGTAGTAGTTCCCCAGCTGCGGGAGTCTGCTGGTGGCTGGGGAGGCTACATTAGTGTATGTATTACAACCCCCATCATCGAACAGGCTCTGTTCCATGATGGTGGTTGTAGTACAGGGGCCGAGGGATTGATCTCAGAAATGAGACCCAATGCGATTAGAAGTTATTAATTGATGTATGTATTGATGTACGATGTATCCACTTTAATTTTAAAATTCCCCGCTGGGAGCTCTGTATGGCCGGTACTGAGGAGCCATTCAGGGCTCCTGGTGGGGTTTTCAAATAGAATCGCTGTGGTGGGGAAAGGTATCTAGATTCGCTGTGGCCCCCACAACGCTTCTATGTATATGTATATGTATGTATGTATATATGTATAAATATATATATGTATATATGTATAAATATATATATGTATATATATGTATATGTTACCCCCGCAGCGCTTTTATATATGTTCCCCCCCCCCCCCAACAGAGCTATCATAAGCCCCCGGCAGTGCTATGAATGAAAAGTATTCTACAGCAGCACATCTGGCCTGTGCGATGTGCTGCTGAAAGAATACTTGTCATCATAGCGCTGCAGCAGCATCTGTATATAGAGGCACTACAGGGGTCAGACATGTATCCATATGTCCCCACAGCGCAGCTATAATCAAATGCCTTCGCAGCACTATGAATGAAAAGTATTCTAACAGCAGTGCATCTGGCCGGCCAAAATTAGTATGTTTTAAAATTGGCATGTTTTAACTTTATTTTTCTGAATACGGAGATTTGTGAGGGCTCGTTTTTTTTTTTTTTTTGAACCATGGTCTGTAGTTTTTATCGGTACCATTTTTTTGATGGGACTTTTTGATCACTTTTTATTAAAATAATGCCCAATTTTGGACTTTTGTATTTTTTACATGTACGCCTTCGACCGTTTGGTTTAGCTAACCTTATATTTTAATAGTTTGGACATTTATGCACGTGGTGGTACCACATATGATTATTTTTATTCTTTATTACATTATTTCATTAAAAAAAAAATGGGAAAAGGGGGGTGATTTAAACTTTTAATAGGAAGGGGTTAATGAAGTTTTACTACATTTTTTTTTCTTTAAGCCCCTATAGGGGGGCTAAAACACACTAAGTGTTATACCATTGCATAGCATTGATCAGTGCAACCGGCGCTCTTCTGCTCTAGCTTGTTGTGAAGCAGTAGATTGCCGATCGGACGAAGGAGAGGCAGGTGAGGACCCTCCCGTCGTCCGGTAAGTTGATAGGGACATCAGGATTTTGTTGCCATATTCCCGATCAGCTAAGCTGAGCTGCTGGGATTCTTTTACTTTCGATTAAGATGCCACAATCAACTTTGATCAGTGTCTAAATGGTTAATGTTGGGCATCGGCCCAATTGGCGGTGCCCGGCATTAGCCGTGGGTCCTGGCTGCCCGTAGCAACCGGGACCTACCGGGTTTAACCTGTTCTCCGCCGGTGACAACAGTTTAAAACCGGTAAACTGGACCAGGGCTAACAGGTACACCCTGAGTCCCCAAGCAACGGAGATGGAAAGTCTGATGTAACCATTTTTACTACAGTATTATACCTGAGCCATTCACAATGAAGTCACTGTTTGAGCTAGATTTAGGTGTTTCTGCTTACTGAGTCCACTGCCCTGCCTCTGTGTGCCGAGCACCTCTGTGGTAAGAATATATCTACATAGCTTCTTTGAAACAGGTCTCAGACTAAATTTTACGTAGTGTCATTTTTATCAGGGTTTTTATTGCACTCCTTTAGTAAATATTATTTATAATACTCATGTTTATTTTTCAGCTTCTATGGAACTTTAAACTCAACCTGACAAAAGATATCAAGTTTGAGTCTGTGGCCAAAGAGATCTGCAAGTCTACTCTGTCTGGGGTGAGTGTGGTCTTTCTATATCGGTGTCCTCAGGTGTCTACATCACCCGTGGTGAATGCCTTGGGATCACATATCTTTTATTACACATCTGTTTGCAGCCTGTATACTGTGGAGTTTAGAAATGGATTCAGTTCTGGGACAGGGAAACAGATTTGGTGCAGGGTCAGTGGTTTAATAGTCTTTTGCATTTTTTGTTAGCTGAAGGAATGTGCAGAGGAGACTCCTGGGAAGGGTTATGTTGTCTCCTGTTTGGTGGATCATCGTGCAAATATCACAGAATACCAATGCCACCAGTACATCACAAAGATGGCAACCATAATTTACAGCGATTACCGCCTTATATGTGGATTTATGGAGGACTGCAGGGCTGAGATAAACACTCTGAAGTGCGGCAGTATCCGACCCGGAGACAAGGTGAGGATTGCCTGGGATCATTTGTGAGAAGTAGTGTCTGTAAGAGTGTCTGCCTCTCCTCCTAATTCCTGCCTTATTCTTTTTACCCAGGACCCTCACTCTCAGGGGGAGGTGGTTGCTTGCCTGGAGAAGGCCATCGTAAAGGAAGCAGAAGAGACAGATCCCCAGAACCACATATCTGATAAGTGCAAACAGTCAATCATGCGTGTGGCTGAGCTCTCATCAGATGACTTCCATCTAGACAGACACCTGTACTTCGCCTGCAGAGATGACCGGGAGAGATTTTGTGAAACTGTAAGTAACCTTAACTTTTATTGACAGTTACGCAAAATGAATCTAGGTACTGTCATTGCCAGTGGTGAGTGCTTAATATTCTTTGTCTAAATTGACTCTTGCATACAGAAGACTTATTGATTCTTAGAAATGCACAAAAAAATGAAGTCTGGTGTCCTATTAAATCAACCAAATAGAATGGCTGCAAAACGACAGGACAACTGGTTGGTTTTCATCTTTTATCAGTAGGGACTTCATGCACTTTTATGCAGGCCACAGAATCAGCTATAAATGTCTAATAGAAGTGGGTCCAACTTTTTCTGAGATGGAGGCCTTCACCCCTCTGGCAGCCGAAGGTTGGTGGTAAGCTGTAAACAGCTGAGCAGGCGGTTTTTTTTTTTTTTAAATCTGTGTAACTCCCATTGACTTTAATGGAAGTTCTGTAAACAATATAGCTTGTGTGCTACACTGTTTTTATATAACCTCCATTCAAGGCAAAATGCATAAAACGTCGTCTTGGCTGTTTTTGGCTTCACAACAACCGCCAATGGCTGCAAACAGCCTGGAAGAGGTTAGGTGACTATCTATCTTAGGGTAGGCGCAGGTTTAGAGATGGTCCTGCACTTATCAGTTATTAATGGCAGATCCCTTTTTAAAATGCCATAAATGTGAAGATGAAAATTTGCCTTTAAAGCTTTCCTGCAGACCAGGGGCTCAACGGCTAAGTAAACAGGTAGTCAATTGGTATATATATATATTTTTTCTTTTTATAAATGTGTGTGTATAAAAAAAATTAAATATATATGTATAAAAAAAATTAAAAGAATAGACTGGGCTAATAAAAAATAAAATATATTCACCCCCCCCCCCTTGGTGTTTATTATAATACTCCCTGGTTATTGGCTGAGCAGACATTTCCAGCTATTTTCTGTGTCCTGATGGGACCAGTAATTGCAGATCAGTGGGGATCTAGTGAACATTGAAATGGCAGCAGTGGGGGATTAGTGAGGTGAGTATTGTGTGGTTTTGTTATTATTTATCCCTGTCTTTTAGATATTTATCCTGGCTTTTAACACATTTAAAGCACTCCTCCTTTGACACATTGCATTTAAGTGTTTCTTGTCATTGTCCTCTTCTCTGAACAGGTCCAGGCTGGTGAAGGAAGAGTGTATAAGTGTCTGTTCAACCATAAGTTTGAGGAATCCATGAGTGAGCGGGTGAGTGTGATGTACTACTTTTGGCTTGTCTGTTTATATGCTCCAATGAAAACTAATGCCTATTCTTTGTGCAGTGCCGAGATGCCCTTACCACTCGCCAAAAGTTGATAGCTCAGGACTACAAGGTCAGTTACTCTCTGGCCAAGTCTTGTAAGGCTGATTTAAAGAAGTATCGCTGTAATGTGGAAAATCATCCACGCTCCAGGGAGGCTCGGCTTTCCTATCTGCTGCTTTGTCTGGAGTCTGCTGTGCATAGAGGTGCGTGCTGTATACAATTTGTTGTCCTTTTGGCTTTCAAATTTATATTGCATTAGTGTCAGATGTTCTTCACTTCACAGTTTGACTATTGTTCAATATCTTGCAAATTTACATCATGTTAGCAATTTTACATTGAGCAAAATCCGCTACACAGAGAGAAATATGCCTCCAAACCTCACTTCATGCACTGGGCTGGCGCAAGATCTGCTCATAGGAGACTACGCAGCGTATTTCTTGCTATGCAGCAGATTTTGCGCATTATAAAATATGTTGCATATACGTTACATACCCTACCCTTAAGATGCACATCTAATGTAATGTGTAGAGGAGTCCATGAAGGCAGAAAAGGACAACTGTTTTTATTATGGGGCATTGTCTTCTATTTTTTTTTTTCCAGCTTTTCAATATAATTATTGTTTAACTTGGTTTGTCTTGGTGTTTTCTATAGGCCGCCAGGTTAGCAGTGAGTGCCAAGGAGAGATGCTTGACTACAGGCGCATGTTAATGGAGGACTTCTCTCTGAGCCCAGAGATTATCCTGAGCTGCCGGGGGGAAATCGAACACCATTGCTCGGGTCTACATAGAAAGGGACGCACCCTGCATTGCCTGATGAAAGTTGTGCGTGGAGAAAAGGGGAATATAGCAGAAAAGTGTCAGCAGGCGGTGAGAAAGAGCTTTGGTTTTCATAAAGAATATTCAGGTCATCTTGTGTAGAATGTCTCTAGTCTGTCTTTCAGGACTTATATTAGTCTTTTTAGTATGTGTTCACCATTGTGATGGCATTCTCTTCTCCCTTACAGTTACAGACATTGGTGCAGGAGACAGACCCTGCCTCTGATTATCGTATAGACCGCGCACTCAATGAAGCATGCGAATCTGTCATTCAGACTGCCTGCAAGCATATCCGCTCTGGGGATCCAATGTGAGTGCCTGACTGTATTTTTAGGCCTGTTAAAATGAAATGAAGCACAGACCTTAAATCTATATGATGGTCCAAGGACAGGTTATACAGGGTGGGTTTCTTCTTGATACAAAGATGCTCATGTTTTTACCTTAACTTTTCCAGGATTCTGTCATGTTTAATGGAGCATTTATATACAGAAAAAATGGTGGACCAGTGTGAACATCGTCTTCTGGAGCTGCAGTACTTTATCTCAAGGGACTGGAAGTAAGATGTCTGCATATAGTTGCATATTCACTAGCCTACTCATTATGGAGTTGCTGAGTGACACACCTTATCCATGTTGTCTTTGCCAGGTTGGATCCTGTTTTATACAGGAAATGTCAGGGAGACGCCTCCAGGTTGTGTTACGCACATGGCTGGAATGAGACCAGTGAAAATATGCCAGCTGGAGCCATCTTCTCCTGTTTGTACAGGCACGCGTATCGCACAGAGGATCAGGGGCGCAGAGTAAGTGTTTTTGAGGCTGTGGACATAGGAGGTGAGATTATACAAAGAAAAATTTGAAGTTAGTCAGTAGAAAAAGACCACATGATCAATCTAGTCCCCTTTTTTTTTTATTTGTATTTTAAGACAAATGTTTAAAACATTTTCTCAGATTCCCCCCCAACAACCTAAAAAAGATGAGGAATATTTTCCTATTTCCCTGTAGCCAATGGTGTCAAAGGGGCTTTTGATCTAATGCACATATGCTGGTGCAGGAGCCACTTTTGGTAGCAGCTCTTCATTCTGGATGATGCAGTGAACTTTTCCAGCTTCTTGAGAAGACCACCCCCTTATCTAGACCAGATTTTGTGTAACATGCAGTTTTGGTGGTCTTCTCAGAGGTTTCATTTTATATGGTCCTGATTGGGTAACACCCCTCCCCCAATCTCTGCATCTATATAGATATATATCTATATCGGGGGGAGAATATAAATAAATACATACACACACACATATATATTTGGGAAAGATTCATCAAAATCTGCAGAGAAGTCAACCTGGTGTCCATAGCAACAAATCGTATCGCTTCTTTCATTTTTGAAAAGGGACTAGGAAAAATAAAAGCAATATGATTGGTTGCTATGGGAAGCCGGTCAACTTTTCCTCAGCACAAGTCTTGATGAATCTCCCCCATTTGATCCTTGAATTATAGAGAATTTTCCAAAAACTTTGGTATATACACAATTAGGGATAGACCGATAGCGATTTTTTAGGGCCTATACCGATATTCCGGTATGTTATCGGCTATTTATCCCCCGCGACACCACTGCAGATCATTGATTTAAAGCGGGCGCTTTAAATAAATGAACTGCAGAGGCTTTTGCGGTGCCATAGGCCGCTGCCCGCTTCTCTCCCCCTGCCTGTCCTGGGGTCCTCCTGAGTCCCATCACCGACCGCTCACCGACCGCGTCGCCGTATAAATACCTCTTTAATGGGCACTGTCCAATACAAAAACTTATGTTGTACATCTTGGCAAAACATTAACCTTTCTAATATACTTCATACAAAAATGATTTCCTTTTTATAGAAATCATGGCTTTGTCCATGCCTGTGCTTCAGCTTGGACAAGGTCCTGTAAGTGAAGGTGGGATAGCATTGTCTGAAAGGACAGGAGAGAGCACAGAGGAGTCCTGTCTGACAGGAGAGAGCACAGAGGAGTCCTGTCTGACAGGAGAGAGCACAGAGGAGTCCTGTCCGACAGGAGAGAGCACAGAGGAGTCCTGTCTGACAGGAGAGAGCACAGAGGAGACTTTGTTCATGCCTGTGCTTCAGCTTGGACAAAGCCATGATTTTATAAGCTATGATTTCTATAAAAATGGAAAATAACATTTTCTTATGAAGTATATTAGAAAAGTTGAATCTGACACTGCCCATTTTTAAGGCAAGGAAAGCAGAATAAAGGTAACTCCTAATTCATTTAACCGGTTGCTGTCTAAGGACGAGCCAGTTCGTCCTGAGACTGCAACCGTTATATGGCGTTGTCTCCCGACTTGAGCCAGAGTCATACTGGCCGGGCCCCAAGCTGATTCCTGTAGCTGGGGGCCAGCATTAATAGCAGATTAGCAGCATCTAAAGGGACATTTAAACCATCCCCTGGTGGTCCAGTTTGGTGGATGCTCCGCCCCCCCCCCCCCGAAGCGCGATTGTGGGTGGTTATCCACTGCTGAGGTGTCCTGAGGGCTTACCTCTCCTCCTGTGCTGACAGCTGCACTGAGGACCAGGCTTTATCAATTGAGTGCAAAGCACACAGATCAATGTGGTTCTATGAAACCACATTGATCTGTATGAGGAATCTAATTCCTCCTATAAGTCCCCTAAGGGGACTAGAAGTGTAAAAATGAAAACACCCATTAAGCCCTTATTAAGTTTAAATCACCCCCTTTTCCCAAATTCCATATAAAAATATGTAACCATAATAAAAATAAACATATGTGGTATTGCCGTGTGCGTAAATGTCTGAACTATAAAAATATATTAAATTAACCACACGGTCAATGGTGAACTTACAAAAAAAATTCCAAAGTCCATAATAGCGTATTTTTGCTCACTTTTTATATCATAAAAAAATGAATAAAAAGCGATAGTCTGATCAATACAAAAATGGTACCGCTAAAAACTTCAGATCACGGTGCAAAACATGAGCCCTCATACTGGCCCGTACGCAGAATAATAAAAGTTATAGGGGTCAGAGGATGACAATTTTAACCGCTTAAGGATCCATGATGTACTGGTACGTCATGAGTCCGCTCCTGATCTATAACGCGGGTCGGGCCCGGCCTCTAACAACGGCCGGGACCCGTGGCTAATAGCACGCGGCATTGATCGCGGTGCCGCGCACTATTAACCCTTTAGACGCGGCGTTCAAAGTTGAACGCCGCGTCTAAAGTGAAAGCATGCCGGTTAGCTCAGGGAGCTGTTCGGGATAGCCGCGGTGAAATCGCGGCATCCCGAACAGCTTACAGGACAGCTGGAGGATCCCTACCTGCCTCCTCGCTGTCCGATCACCGAATGACTGCTCAGTGCCTTAGATCCAGGCATGAGCAGTTAAGTGGCAGAATCATAGATCACTGGTTTCCTATGAGAAACCAGTGATCAATGTAATAGATCAGTGTGTGCAGTGTTATAGGTCCCTATGGGAGCTATAGCACTGCAAAAAAAAGGGAAAAGATAATTTAACCCCTTCCCTATTAAGTTTGAATCACCCCCTTTTCCCATAAAAAAAAAAAACAGTGTAAATAAAAAGGAGATTTTTGTTTACTTACCGTGAAATCTCTTTCTCGAAGGATCCATTGGGGGACACAGACCGTTGGTGTATGCTGCGGTCTCTAGGAGGTGTGACACTATGGTAATAAAAAAAAGTCTGCTCTTCCCAGCAGGATATACCCGCCTTCAGGCTCTGAGCTAATCAGTTTAAGTTCCAGAGCAATAGGAGGAGACAAACAGGTCAAAGAAAAACCCCAAACTGTCCGAGAACCGGAAGAAAAAAACATAAGGAAAATCCCAAAAAGGAATCACACTGACGAAACGAAGAAGTGATGGAAAGATAAGACCGAACAGCCCGAACTACATCAAGCTTGTGTAGTAAGCGCTCCTTAGGATGAGAAGGAGCAGGACAAAAGGACAGGAGGACAATGTCCTCTTTGAGGTGAAAGGCCGAGACCACCTTAGGCAAAAAGGAAGGATCTGGCCGGAAAACAACCTTATCCTGGTGGATCACCAGAAACGGAGAACGGCAGGAAAGAGCTGCCAGTTCAGACACCCTCCGGATGGAGGTGATGGCAACAAGAAACGCCACTTTCCAAGAAAGGAGGCGGAGAGACACCTCTCTAGGGGGCTCAAAGGGTGCCCCCTGGAGGGCACTCTGAACCAAATTCAAGTCCCAAGGGGGAGAGGGTGACCGATAAGGAGGAACAGCGTGCGCCACTCCTTGAAGAAAGGTCTGGACATGAGAATTAGAAGCCAGGGGCCGCTGGAAAAGAACAGCTAGGGCTGAAACCTGACCTTTAAGAGAACTGAGACAACCCCAGTTCCAACCCCGACTGCAAAAAGGAGAAGACGGGGAACCGAGAAGGTTACTGGGGAGAAGTCCTGAGCTTCAAACCAACGAAAATAAGACCACCAAGTACGGTGGTAAATTCTTGCGGTGGAGGGCTTGCTAGCCTTGAGAATGGTGTGAATGACTTGGGAAGAGAACCCGCAGGCCCTCAAAACCGCGGTCTCAACCGCCACGCCGTCAAATGCAGCGACTGTAAATTGGGGTGGCAAAGAGGACCCTGAGAGAATAGGTCCGGGCGGAGCGGAAGGCGCAGAGGAGCGTCGTCCAGGAGCCTGACTACGTCGGCATACCACGACCTTCGGGGCCAATCTGGAGCTACCAGAATGGCGGGGACGTCCTCTGCCTTGAGCTTCCTCAGCACCCTGGGAAGGAGCGGAAGAGGAGGGAACAGATAGGGTAGGGCAAACCCCGCCCAAGGAATCACTGGGGCGTCCACGGTCAGAGCCTGAGGGTCCCAGGACTTGGACACAAAAGGAAGGATCTTCCGATTGTGCTGGGACGCGAAGAGGTCCACGTCCGGAATGCCCCAGAGGTCGCAGAGCTGCGGGAAGCCCTCCGGATGAAGAGACCACTCGCCGGGGTCGGGTGAGGACCGACTGAGGAAGTCCGCTTCCCAGTTGAGCACTCCCGGAATGTGGATCACTGAAATGGCCGGAACCTTGCTCTCCGCCCAGGTGAGAATCTTGGTCACCTCCGCCGAGCTGCGAGACTGTAGACTGAACTCCCAATGAAGAAGACAAAGAAGAATCGCCTGTAATTCCAATATGGTTATCGGAAGAAGGGTCTCCTGGGGAGACCAGAGTCCCTGAACACGCCGCCCCAGCCCGACAGGCTGGCATCCATTGTAACAACCTGCCAGTGAAGGGGAAGAAACGACCGCCCTTGGAGAAGGGGGGAGCGGAGCCACCAGAGCAGAGACTGACGGACCCTGCGAGGGAGAACAATCTGACGATCGAGGAACAGAGGAGACCTGTTGAAGGGGGGGGGGGGTAATGAAACTGGGCAAAGGGTACGGCCTCCATAGTTGCCACCATCCGACGCTCGGACAGATGGCCAAAGGAAAATCCCAAAATGTGGGATCCCCCAATGGATCCTTCGAGAAAGAGATTTTACGGTAAGTAAACAAAAATCTCCTTTTCTATATCGGCTCCATTGGGGGACACAAACCGTGGGACGTACCAAAGTCGTCCCTTGGGTGGACAGAGAAGCAGTCAGGCAGACGACCGATCCACTGCCACCTGCAACATTTTACGACCCAGACTAGCACCAGCCGATGCGAAAGTATGAACTCGGTAAAACCTCGAGAAAGTGTGCAAAGACCAGGTAGCCGCATTGCAAATCTGCGAGGCCGAGGCTCTATTCTGGAGAGCCCAGGATGCCCCAACAGAACTTGTGGAATGAGCCACAACCCTGAATGGAGGAATCTTCCCCTTACAGCGATAGGCTTCCGAAATGGCGTACCAAATCCACCGAGAAATGGTGGCCTTGGAAGCAGGTTGTACCTTGCAACGACCTTCCGTAAGGACGAAAAAGGAACTTGCCTAATGGAGTCTTCAGTGAAGTCTTCAGTCAACTTTAGTTACCTGCATCACGCCTGGCTGCTATGCGTGAGCGAGGCGAGCAGGGAAATAGGGGGACCCGGACCCATGAGGTACCAACCCAGGCGCTGACCGTTGGCGAGGGGGGGTGAACAGCGCATATACGCAATGTCTGTGCCCCCTTACTCGCAATGGGGAAACAGGGAACCGGAGTCCCTGAGTCCCCACCTGAAAACAGGAAAGAAAAAGGAATAAAAAACTAACACGTCCCTATACTAGGAAAACAAAAAAAAAATCAGAAGACCTGGTCTGGAGAAATCCAGACCACGTCCACCTCCTTCAGACCCTAAGCTTAAACTGATTAGCTCAGAGCCTGAAGGCGGGTATATCCTGCTGGGAGGAGCACACTTTTTTTTTTTTATTACCATAGTGTCACACCACCTAGAGACAGCAAGATACACACACACACACACACACAAAAAACATATATGGTATCGCCGCGTGCGGAAATGTCTAAATTATAAAAAATATATATCGTTAATTAAACCGCACGGTCAATGGCGTACGCGCAAAAAAAGTGTATTTTTGGTCACTTTTTATATCATGAAAAAATGAATAAAAATCGATCAATAAGTCCTATCAATGCAAAAATTGTACCGACAAAAACATCAGAGCACGGCGCAAAAAATGAGCCCTCATACTGCCCCATACGCGGAAAAATAAAAAATTTATAGGGGTCAGAAGAAGACAATTTTAAACGTATACATTTTTCTGCATGTAGTTTTGATTTTTTTTTCCAGAAGTATGACAAAATCAAACCTATATAAGTAGGGTATCATTTTAACCGTATGGACCTACAGAATAATGTGTCATTTTTACCAAAAAAAAATGTACTACGTAGAAACGGAAGCTCCCAAAAGTTACAAAACAGCAGGGTTTTTTTCAATTTTGTCTCACAATGATTTTTTTTTCTTTTTCGCCGTAGATTTTTGGGCAAAATGACTGACGTCATTACAAAGTAGAATTTGTGGCGCAAAAAATAAGCCATATGGATTTTTAGGTGCAAAATTGAGTTATGATTTTTTAAAGGCAAGGAGCAAAAAACGAAAATGCAAAAACTGAAAAACCCTCGGTGCTTAAGGGGTTAAACGTATACATTTTTGTGCATATGGTTATAATTTTTTCCCAGAAAACAAAATCAAACCTATATAAGTAGGGTATCATTTTAACCCCTTAGTGACCATGGACATGTATACTCATCCATGTGTCGTTAACTGGGTATAGCACGGGCTTGCGTCATACTGGCTGGCCCCCAGCTGATTACTGTAGCTAGGGGCCAGCGTTAATAGCCAACATGCCACGGCCAGCTATTAACCCTTTAGATCACTGTTGTCACTGCTGACAGCGGCATCTAAAGGTGCCTTTATCCTGTCCTTGGTGGTCCTATATATCCCTGTATGTGGATAAATAAGTTATAGGGGTCAAAAGAGGACAATTTTAAATGTATACATTTTCGTGCATGTTATGATTTTATTCCAAAAGTACGACAAAATCAAACCTATATAAGTAGGGTATCATTTTAATCGTATGGACCTACCGAATGAAGATAGTGTCATTTTTACTGATACTGTGTAAAAACGGAATTTACAAAATGGCGTTTTTTCTTCTATTTTTTCGCCGTAGATTTTTTAGGTAAAATAATGGCCATTAAAAAGTAGAATTGGTGGCTCAAAAATAAGCCATCATATGGCATTTTTAGGTGCAAAATTGAAAAGGTTATGATTTTTAAAAGGAAAAAACGAAAGTGGAAAAACTCAGTCCTTGAGGTGTTAAATGCTTGGTTCATCTGTGATGGTTAATGTGCCATAAACAAAAGTTTACAAAATTAAGTTTCTGCTATAATTTACAGTAGTGGTGTAAATTATAGTAAATGTTTTGGGTCACATGATCCCGCTCCACTCTCCGCTAATTTTCCCTAATTCCCTGCAATGTGTTTGGCTTTTCCATCATGTAATGACTAAGACTGGATTCACATCACGTTTTCAGCTTTCAGTTGATTTATACGTCATGTCAACTTCTATATGCAATGAGTGGGATAAGTCACATAAATCCAGCCTTTCCTGAGAACCCCTGAAGTAGCACTGGGCTTCTGAAAGCAGATGCAAGGAACTCTTGTTGTGATCTGAAGTTGGAGGAAAACGGTGATTATGGATTATGGCAGAGAACTGAGACTACCTCAGCATCCAGCTTCTGAGATGCTTCTCCCTTTTCCTGCCATGATCCATAATCATACTTTTTCCCTGCTTTTGCCTGCTTCCAGAGTTACCTCCATCCTTTTTTAAACCAAATTCTATGCCCAGCTATGTCTATACAAGGACGGTTACACTACTAAAGCTTCCCAAGGTGTATCTGTTTACATGTATCACCTATAGGTCAGTGTTTATCAACCAGGGTGCCTCCAGCTGTTGCAAAACTACAACTTCCAGCATGCCTGGACAGCCTTTTGTCCGGGCATGCTGGTAGTTGTAGTTTTGCAACAGCTGGAGGCACCCTTGTTGGAAAACCCAGACCAATTGGGTACCTAGGTGTTTTTGTTTTCTGGATTCTGAGAGATGGAATAGCACCATCTATTAAAACTGAACATTGATCACAAATATGTTAACATGATTTTTGGATCCATTTACACTAACAGCAAACCATTTTATTCCATCTGACTAAAGATTACATTCTGCCTTGTAGTTATCACGTGAGTGCCGTGCTGAAGTGCAGCGTATTCTCCATCAGAGGGCACTTGATGTGAAGCTGGATCCTGCCATGCAGGCCAAATGCATGACAGAGCTGGGGAAATGGTGTAATGAAAAGACTGAGACCGGACAGGTAAGTGTCTGATATCAAATCCTCTGATTGGAGCACATATGAATTATTAATCTTACAGATACTCTATCTCTGACCTGGCAACAATTTACTGAATTTTGCCATTGCGTTGGGTGGAGCTCCCTCTTTATGTAAGGTGTTTCTTTCTAGGAACTGGAGTGCCTACAGGATCACCTGGAAGAACTGGTTCCAGAGTGCAGGGAGATTGTGGGAAATCTTACAGAGCTGGAGTCAGAGGTGAAAAAGCTGCAGCATATGCCTAAAGCGGGTAGCATGTGCTCATGGCCCAGATCATTCAGTTGGGGATCAGATTCCTGAACCTTTAGCAGGACTGTGGATTTCATGTAATACATTTGTCTGTCTTTTTCTGCTTTCAGGACATCCAGATAGAAGCTCTTATGATGAGAGCATGTGAGCCCATCATTCAGGGATACTGCCACGTAGGTTTTCTTCTTTTGCATAATTGTTGACTGTTTATTCTGTAGCTGGGTGGGTGAAAAATCTAAAACGTTCTAGCTTGGTCTAGAGTAGGGATCGACCGATATCCACACACTAACACCCCCGGCGACTCCGCTGCAGATTGATTTAAATCAATGAACTGCAGTGGCGTTTGCGGTGCCAGAGACCAACGCCGCCACCCGCTTCTCTCCCCCTGCCTGTCCTGGGGTCCTCCGGAGTCCTACCCCCCCCCCCCCCCCCTATCCTCTAACCAGAGACCGCTGCCGCCCACTTCTCTCCCCCTGCCGGTCCTTAGTCCAATCACCGCCGCTGCCCCATTGCCTCCCTCATTCCTGGTTTTATAATTTCCTATTCCCGGGGTCTGTGCTACTTCTGGCTCCGGCGGCGTCCTGAGCTGTCACTGTGCGCACTGACGGTGACGTCGCGTTGAGGATGTCACTCATCATTGCACTGCGTAACACAGGACGCCGCAGGAGCCAGAAGTAGCGCGGACCCCGGGAACAAGTAATTATAAAACCGGGGATGGGGGAGGCAATGGGGCAGCGGCGGTCTCTGGCCGGGACGGTGTGGGGGGGCGGGGCATTATCGGATTATCAGCAAGGTAATTAACGATACCAATAACGTCCAAAATCGTGAATATTGGTCGATAAGATCGGCCAAACCAATAATCGGTCGATCCTTAGTCTAGAGATGTAACTTTTCTGTAAATTTTAAGGCCTTGGGGAAACAAAAGTTGTTTGTTTTTTGTGTTTTTTTTCTGGAAAAATTAGGGGGGAAAAAACAATACATGCATAGTGGAGTCTTTTATAAATTTACATTTATTTCAATGCTGCAGGTTGGTCTCACCATTTGACTGAGGAGAGGAAAATTATGCCAATATACTAGTCAGCCAGACTCTGTGATGGGGATAACATTAATAGGAATCTAGCTTTACCCTACTTTCTGTTCCTTGTTGTCTTCTCAGGAGGTGGCTGATAACCAGATAGACTCAGGGGACCTTATGGAATGTTTAATCCAGAACAAACATCAGAAGGAGATGAATGAGAAATGTTCAGTGGGTGTCACCCACTTCCAGCTGGTAAGTAATCTGGCAGCATTATTTCTCTGGTCACCAAAGAAGGTGCCCTTGACTACAATTGATTATGTTTGGGCTTTTCTGCAACCTAGTTGTTCATTTAAATTTTTTTTTCCAACTTCAGATACAAATGAAAGATTTCCGCTTCTCCTACAAGTTTAAGATGGCCTGCAAGGAGGATGTGCTGAAACTCTGTCCTAACATTAAGCAGAAGTGAGTGTCTGGTTGCTCTAGATAGGTCCTTACTTTTTATCTTGTGTGAATCCTCCACTGAGCAGTATTGATATTGCCTTGTCTATAATGCTCCAGTATAAGCATTACTTGAACTCCTTTGTCTCTCTCGTTCAGGGTGGATGTTGTCATCTGTCTGAGCACTACAGTTCGTAATGATACATTGCAGGACCAAAAGGAGCAGAGGGTGTCCTTGAAGTGCCGGAAACAGCTAAGAGTTGAGGAGCTGGAGATGGTAAGGTGCTTTTATTATTATAAAAGAATGGGGGGGCTCACCACAGGTCAAATACACGGTGGGTGCTACTGCTCAGTATAATGAAGACCTACATAACACCAGAGAAAAAGAAATACTGTACAAGGTGCACACCACATAAATATAATATAATCAATAATCTTTATTATTTACCAAATACAATACAAATACACATAAAGAGCTAAAACCAATTAAAAAGCTTAACAAAACATGACCCAACATGGGAGAGGGGCCATGAACCCCCCCTCACCAATGTCCTGTCCCTGTAATATACACACTCAGTGTGGCTGCTGGTACACAATAGCAAATCAATGTATAGCAACCGCTAAACAACTCTGAAAAATGACAAGCAGATGCAATATAACTACTAAATAGAAAGGATGAAATAAATACAGAGTACATAATATCACCAGATGTCGGCAGCCACAGAGGATCCATAACAATGTGCACAGGAACAGGACCCCAGAACCCCACGCGTTCCGTCACAATCGGTGACTTCCTCATGGGGTGTATTTGGTAAATAATAAAGATTGATTATATTATATTTGTGGTGTGCACTTTATACAGTATTTCTTTTTCTCTGGTGTTATGTAGGTAAGGTGCTTTTGTCTAATGTAGACTTTAGCGCTAAGCCTCATGGCTGTTAGCCTATTTTTAGAACATAAAATCATAACCCAGTATTTAAGCTTATGGGAACATCTGATCTTTTATACAGTCCGAAGATATCCGGTTGGAGCCAAAGCTGTACGATTCCTGCAAAAATGACATAACCTCCCTGTGTCCAAATGTGCCCTTTGGAAATGCTCAGGTTAGAGAGCCCTATGTTGGTTGCCAATGGTGATTTTTCTTATTTTTTGCTGATCATGTTTAATTTGTGTTGTAGATCATTGAGTGTCTCAAAGAAAAGAAGAAGCAGCTGAGTTCTTCTTGTCATCAGAAAGTCTTCAAGCTCCAGGAGACAGAGATGATGGACCCTGAACTAGATTACACGCTTATGAGGGTCTGCAAACAAATGATCAAGGTAACCTTTTATGGGGCCAGGGGTACCAGGAAAAGAACATGGTAATTTCCCAAGGACCTGTCTAATAACCTTTCTTTGCTCATGTTTATGCAGAGGTTTTGTAGCGACGCAGACTCCAAGAACATCCTGCTATGTCTGAAGCAAAACAAGAACACAGAGACCATGGACCCCAAATGTAAACAAATGATCACAAAGCGTCAAATCACACAGAACACAGGTCTGTCTATATTCATGTTCTTGCAATGTTGTGGTTTTTTTAATTATTTTTTATTCTGTCACTGACCCTCTTTCATACTTGACATCTCTGTATTCTCAGATTATCGCTTGAATCCTGTACTTCGAAAGTCCTGCAAAGCTGATATCCCTAAATTCTGCCAGTCTATTTTGAACAATGCCAAAGACGACACTGAACTGGAGGGACAAGTCATTTCCTGCCTGAAGTTGAAATATGCTGACCAGGTGAGGAAAGAAGTCTTTACCTGGTGCTTCTTAGCCTTGACTTGTAGAACCTTTGGTAGTGTTTTCTGGAGGACATTGTCAACTTTTTCACAACCTTAAAGGCTTACTCCAGTGAAAAACTTTTTTTTTGTTTTTTTATTTATTTTATTTTTTTATTTTAATCAACTGGTGCCAGAAACAGATTTGTAAATTACTTCTATTAAAAAAAAAAATCTTAATCCTTCCAGTACTTATTAGCTGCTGAATACTACAGAGGAAATTCTTTTCTTTTTGGAACACAGTGCTTTCTGCTGACATCTCTGTCCATTTTTGAACTGTTCAGAGCAGCATATGTTTGCTATGGGGATTTTCTCCAGTTCTTAAAATGGACAGAGATGTCAGCAGAGAGCTCTGTGTTCCAAAAAGAAAAGAATTTCCCCTGTAGTATTCAGCAGCTAATAAGTACTAGAAGGATTCATATTTTTTTTAATAGAAGTAATTTACTAATTTGTTTAACTTTTTGGCATCAGTTGATTTAAAAAAAATAAAAATTCCACTGGAGTACCCCTTTTAAGTGATATTACTTTGCACCTTATGTTTGTGGCACCAAAAATAGCTTTTTTTTTCTTGTATATCATTTATAATTCTTTCTGTATAGCGTCTGTCTCCAGACTGCGAAGATCAGGTTCGTGTAATAATTCAGGAGACTGCAATTGATTACAGACTAGATCCTCAGCTGCAGATTCAATGTTCTGAGGAGGTAAGTTTTTAAAATTTAACTTTTCTGTTATTGTAAGCATTATAGCCATAAATGATGGCTGTTACGTCCATGCATTGGTATGATGATGTGGTGTTTTTGCAGATCAACACACTTTGTGGGGAGGAGGCTGCAGCTCAGGAACCTACGGGACAGGTGGAAGAGTGTCTGAAGATGAACCTGCTTAAAATAAAGTCTCCTGGTTGTAAGAAGGTAATCATCCTCAGAATATCTTCTAGAAAGTGTGCATCCCCACCATTATGCCTGCAACCCCCCCCCCCCCCCCAATGGCCAGGTCATGGTCAGCACCAGTGTGTAGCTTTTCAGACTCCTTTTACTTACAGTTTGTGCCATTTCTTCTGGCAGGAGGTTCTTAACATGCTGAAGGAGAGTAAAGCGGACATCTTTGTGGATCCTGTGCTGCACACTGCCTGCGCACTGGACATTAAACACCACTGTGCTGCAATCCCGCCAGGCAAAGGACGCCGTAAGTTTTTAATTTTTGCATAACTCCTTACAGTTACAGTGCAGATTTCATATGTGCTATCCACATACTGAGCCTGCGGCAATTTTGTGCACCTCTTCAAATGTGCTCTGTTTATTTGTATCATGGCTTTCTGTTCCGTTAGTTTAGTTTAGCACAATAATGTATAAATTAGAGGTGCACCGAAATGGAAATTTCAGAACCGAAACGAAACCGAAATAAAAAAAAATGTCCGGCCGAAACCGATACCGAAAATGACTTCTCCCCGTCTTCTGGTAAAATGCAGCGCTCCGCTCATTAGATTAGATTCCCCCACATTAGATTGCCAGCTCCCCCACATTAGGTCGGGAGTTCCCCCACATTAGTAGGCAGCTCCCCCCACAATATCAGGCAGCTCCCCCCCCCCCAACAATATTAGGCAGCTCCCCCCAACAATATTAGGCAGCTCCCCCCCCCCCCCCCCCACAATATCAGGCAGCTCCCCCCAACAATATTAGGCAGCTCCCCCCCCCCCTCACAATATTAGGCAGCTCCCCCCAACAATATTAGGCAGCTCCCCCCAACAATATTAGGCAGCTCCCCCCAACAATATTAGGCAGCTCCCCCCAACAATATTAGGCAGCTCCCCCCAACAATATTAGGCAGCTCCCCCCCAACAATATTAGGCAGCTCCCCCCCAACAATATTAGGCAGCTCCCCCCCAACAATATTAGGCAGCTCCCCCCCAACAATATTAGGCAGCTCCCCCCCAACAATATTAGGCAGCTCCCCCCCAACAATATTAGGCAGCTCCCCCCCAACAATATTAGGCAGCTCCCCCCCAACAATATTAGGCAGCTCCCCCCCAACAATATTAGGCAGCTCCCCCCCAACAATATTAGGCAGCTCCCCCCCAACAATATTAGGCAGCTCCCCCCCAACAATATTAGGCAGCTCCCCCCCAACAATATTAGGCAGCTCCCCCCCAACAATATTAGGCAGCTCCCCCCCAACAATATTAGGCAGCTCCCCCCCAACAATATTAGGCAGCTCCCCCCCAACAATATTAGGCAGCTCCCCCCCCCACAATATTAGGCAGCTCCCCCCCCCCACAATATTAGGCAGCTCCCCCCCCCCACAATATTAGGCAGCTCCCCCCCCCACATTTGTAGGCAGCTCCCCCCCCCCACATTTGTAGGCAGCTCCCCCCCACATTAGGTCAGCAGTTCCCCCACAATATTAGGCAGCTTCCCCCCACCCCACAGACATTCAGCTTCCAGCCATATACAGTGTACGGCTGGAGGCTGTATGTCTGTACCTCTGCCCCCACAGTGTTCCGGTCACCGCTCCTCCCGCCCGGGGTCACATCTACTGCTATGGCCCATGGACCATAGCAGTAGGTGCCGGGACCGGAGGAGCGGTGACCGGAACACTCAAGAAGATGACACGGTCACTTACCAGGCCCCGGCCAGCGCACGTTCTCCTGCGACGATCCTGCGGTCCTCCTGCGTCTCTATGGTTGTACGCATGGGACGTCAGCAACCATAGAGGCGGAGAAGCGAGGGACCGAAGGAGGATCGCAGGAGGACGCCGGGGAATGGTGAGTGACCGGCGGACATCCTTATATCCCGAAAAGATTTTTCGGGACACAGGGATGTCCGTGATAGGAATACTTCTTTTTATGTGCCCGGGCTGGCTCCCGTGTGTGGCTGCAGGCGGGGCCTGACCAGAGCATATAAAACCTAATACTGTGTACTATAAACCAGGGGGCCTCCAGCTGTTGTGAAACTACAACTCCCAGCATGCCCGGACAGACTTTGCCGGTCCGGGCATGCTGGGAGTTGTAGTTTCACAACAGCTGGAGGCCCCCTGGTTTTTAATATACAGTATTAGGTTTTATATGCTCTGGCCGGCCCCCGCCTGCAGCCACACACGGGAGCCGGCCCGGGCACATAAAAAGAAGTATTCCTATCCTGGAGAGCGCGCCCCCCCAGATGTTGCGCCCGGTGCGGCCGCCCCCCCCCTGCACCCCCACGAGTCCCTCTGCCACTGGCAGTGTTTGTAACTTGTGCTGTGGGCGGGCAGGGGGGGTGGGTCATTATCGGCACATTTTTTGTTGTTTCGGCATCTTGCCGAAATAGCTATTTTCGGCCGATATGTATTGGCCGCCGATATATCGGTGCATCCCTAGTATAAATTATCAAATTAATCACAACACTTCCTAACAGATTATGTTGCCTTATCAGGTGTTCTGTCTTGTTTATTTTTGTGTACAGAGCCTGGCTGCCTCTTGCGAGTACTACCATTAAAGGGGTACTCTACTGCCCTGCTTTCGGAGCTCCCTTCCTACGTCCGGAAGTTTATTGTTTCAAACTGTTGTGTGCGGGCTTCCGTGTTCAGGGCCGCCCCTCGTGACGTCATGCCCGCCCCCTCGTGACGTCACGCCCACCACCCCCTCAACGAAAGTCTATAGGAAGGGGGTGCGATGGCACGAGTGGCTGCTCTGAACACGGAAGCCTGCACACAGCCGTTTGGAGCAGAGCTCCGAAAGCAGGGCAGCGGAGTACCCCTTTAAATTTTTAATTCGCCAGCAATTATAATTTTAGTTTTAAATCTTCCCAGCCGATCATCTGCTGGCGCCTTACTTGTGGCAGTGGGTTTGCGTTTTTTATTGTACAACTAGCCTCTTTTATTCAAAAGAGTAACTACGTCCTGTTTTCCCATAGAGATGTCCTGCCTAATTGAAGCATTACAGGATAAGATGGTTCGACTGCAGCCAGAGTGTAAGAAGAGACTGCAGGACCGGCTTGATATGTGGAGTTATGCAGCCAAGGTGAGAAACATCTCAGCAAGCAATAAGTCTTTAAGGCATCACAGTTTACATGCAGCCTTCTGTATTCAAGAATTAATATGTATTGATTTTTATTTTCAGTTTTTTTCTACTGTGGGTGAAACTTGGGCACACCTGCCAACTGGGGAAAAACTATGTTGTAAGAAAAGTACACAGTCTTTAGGTTGGGTTTACATATAAGTATTGTTCATCTGTTCTGGTCCCTTCAGCTATGAAAAAAAGGCACTGGTGGATCACTTGCATCCTGGCCGAGAAAAACAGCACTGATTTTAATAAGGTCTTTTTTGCAGCTAGTGTATTGAAACCAAAAATGCAGTGTGTGTCCTATATGCCCCTCTCCCCTGATAACTGGCTAATTGTTAAATATGCTTTCTTCCAGGTGGCCCCAGCTGATGGGTTTTCAGATTTGGCAATGCAAGTGATGAGCTCTCCATCCAAGAACTACATCCTGTCTGTCATCATGGTTGGAGTTTGCGTCTTATTCTTTGGGGGCCTTCTATGTGGGCGCATCACCAAGAGGGTGACACGAGAGATGAAGGACAGGTAGAGCAGAAGACCCCCTCCTACACCCCTCAGCAACAGCTTTGAAAAGCAGGGGTTTCTGGGGAGGGAGGACGGCCCTGTGTCCATGTGTACAGCTCTCATGCAGCCTGATCCCACCATCTTCCTTCTCCTCCATCCCACTCCTTCCAGTGCTGTTGAATCTGGAGAGCGAGATGGAAGCAACTGTGGGGTTCCCTCCACCAATTCTCTTATTTCAAGCATCCCATCTCCCCTGCTTTCTCAATTTATTCTGCCCTGATCCAGACCTTGAAAAACATGGCTACTTTAACCAGAGACTGCAGGTCTTCTGTTGCTGCACAGCCCCCTTCTCTCCTAGTGCTGTGTTGCTATATGTGGACTTTATTTTTTATTTTTTTCCTTTTTGTTCTTTTTTGGGGTGGGGAGGGAGATAGAGGGGACTGGGAATATTTTAACAATATGCCTCCTGAGTTGGAAGCAGTGCCTCAGCCACTTTGCATACCTAGTCATGAGATGCGGAAAGAATTTGGAGATTGAGCACTTTTAGAAGCTGTCTGAGCCTGGAGGTCTGCAAAGGGGATCTGGATGCCCAGCTCTTGTGCTGCCAAAACTCTGAACAGAAACTGCTCCTCCCTAGCATCATGCACACAAAACTGTGCAGAAGTTTCCAAACCTTTCCAGCGGATGCTAAGAGATTTTACCAGAACTTGTCAGCTCCACAGAAAGTATTAGTGATTGCAGCGAAGGCACCCATGACTCAGGTTGTCCTCTGCTTGCCATGAGAAGCAAACATGGAACTGTACCAGAAACGTCCACTCTGAGACCTGGATTGTGCCCAGAGAGCTTTCACTTTGCTTTGTCTTAATGACTCGTGTTTCTTCTGCTCCTCTCATTGTGAAATGTCTAATTTATCGATTTTTTTATTTTTTTCCATTCCCCCCCCACACCTCTTTGCTCATTGTGGTACCGCTGTCTGGTTTCATTTAATAATGGCTTAGTCTTCCCCTTCTCCCACAGCTCCCTGTCTAATTGCCAGCTGCATAGGCATTTAAGGATTATATGTGTGGACACATAGGCTATAATCTGTGTAGAGGAAATCATTCAGCTGCTTTGGTTACTCATTGCTGATGAATTGTACTACTGTACCCAGCACCCAACTCTCACTAGGGGATGCTGAGCAATATATCCTTAGCTGGTTCATGCCGATGTCCCATTTAGGGCCTTATAGAAAGCAGTGTGTGGGTGCAACTGTACCCTGTGTAAAATGTGAACATAACCGCACTGAAGTTAGTAGTTTTGCACCTGGTAACTTTGTGGCTGTGAGGGAAGGGGACCTACAGGGGAAATTCTAGTTTCTGTGGCTGCTGATTGATTGTGACCTGTTTAAGCATTAATGGTTATTGCAGCCTGTACATTATTGCTGGACAATGTGCGATTTGCAACGACAACAGAGCATTACTTAGCCCTTTGTCTTCCAGGATAGTCCTTTGTCTTTTTTTTTTTTTTCTTGCCTACTTCTGCAGATGGTTTCTCCAACTGCGTGGCCTACTTCTAGAAATTTCAGAAAACATTCCATTCTGCTCAATGTAGGCACCACTGCTGCCTGTGACTGATGAACTGCCTGCTTTAAATCTGGATAAGAGTACAAGCTGTTTGTCATGTGGCAGGAGGTGGCTCCTCTGCATCCCTCACTGCTGCAGATACAGCTGCCATATGATCTCCTTTGTATCTATTTTGGAGACATGTCACCCCAGATACCTGCTGCTGTATAATATGGCATTCTCCAGGTCAGCGGCGTCACCTCCATTGTAAACATGTTAAACCTTTCACTAAGTGTTTTTTTTCTTTTCATCAGCTACAAGAAATTGTACCGATAACTGAACTCAAGACTGCAGCATAGTCAGACACTCCAAGCAACCCCCTTCCTCTCCTACATGCTAAAGCCAGGACTGCAACCACAGACCATCCCATGATCTCATAACCGGCTTTAACTCCTTCTGTCCTGTACTGCCATTCTGGTTGTGCAATATACACTGGAGCTAAGCCTGCCTCTCCGCACACAGGGAACGAGTCACATCCACACATTTGAGTACATTTTTCTTTCTGTAAATTGTTTTCTCTCTGTGTATAGATAATGTCATTCTGTTCATGCTGTGTCATATTGAAATGTTACCGATGTTCAAGGCAAAATGTGCATTTTTTTTTTCTGTACAGAAAATGGGAAGATTTAATAAAAAACAAAAATGCTACCTACATGCCTGTGCTGTCATGTGGCATGTTGTCACCAGGGAACATGGGAAGGACTGAGTCCAAAGATTCTTTGTGTTATCCTTCCTCCATTGGCTTAATTTGGGATTGTCACCAAGAAGAGAAGAGTGATCAGAGTAACTGTGTTAAAGGATGATTGTGAGCTTTCGCGGTCAGGGAGGATTGGCGTGATAACATAGGATTAGCCAAGCACAGAGATCTTCACACCAATATCCGCACTTGAAAAAGCACAAGAAATTTGGGATTTTGGGGTGCATTTGTTGAAGATTTTATGCTGTGTATTTCTGTAAACTATAGGCACCATCTTGGGGAATTTGCGGCAGATCTTCACTGTTTCCACAGCTAAGATTGCAACATTAAATTATTGGCAAAATTGACAATTTAGTAGTGTTTCCAGAAATACTAAAACTTTAATTTACTGCTGCAATAAATACTGTAGATTTTTCATTTTGAAAACCCACAGCAAAATGTGCTGAATTTGGCCCTAATCTTAAATAGTCATGGTAGTTTCTTTGTATTGATGAATACTACGAGTTTATAAGAAACTTTGTAATATCTTATCAGACAAAAATGTAATCTCTCCTGTGTTTGCAAGACTGTTCTGCAGCTCAGTGTGAGATCAAATTAAAGCTGCAGGTAGAACTCTGAGGAGGATTAGAGTGGGGGCACATTGGGAGACACAGAAGCTGCAGGGAGAGAACTGCAAAAAGACAACTGTAAATGTTTTAAGTTTTCCCTTAGTCCTAACAGCAGCACAGTAATGGGGAACTTCTTCCCCTGTGGACCGGTAGGATTTTAACCCCTCCCTCACCTATGACATACCGGTACGTCTTGGATCGGTGAGGGGAACATGACGCAGGCCTGCGGGTTGGGTCTGTCATAACTGGCGGATCCCCACTGTTATCAGCAGATGACATCTGCCGGTAATGACTGACATCGGAGCTAGCTCCAATGTCAGTCACTGAAATGATTAAGTGCTGTTTAAAAAAAAAAAAAAAAAAAAGGTAATTATGACTTACCGATAATTCTGTTTTCTTGAATCATCACATCAGCACCACATATGAGATTGCCCCCATTGATCCTAAAGGAACAGGAAGCACAAAGAGATTAAAAGGCCCCTCCCTAGACAACCCCTCAGTGTTTACCAAATACTAAGAAGCATACATATATATAAATAAACATATGTACAAACCTTAGGGAGGGATTAAAGGCTGCTGATGTGATAATTCAAGAAAACAGAATTATCGGTAAGTCATAATTCCCATTTTTCATCTCATCAGCACCACATATTAGACATACCATATAAATGATGTCTAGGGAGGGACTTCAGCTTGCAGCACTTTCTGTCCAAAGGCCAAATGCTGGGATGAAGCTACATCCAATTTGTAGTGTTTAAAGGTGTGTGGGGTAGAAGATTTTTCAGCCGAGGAGATTGCCATTGCTCTGGTTGAATGAGCTTTTAGATGTTCCGGAACTTGATTCCCAGATCTTCGATAAGCTTCAGAAATAGATGACTTCACCCACCTGGCAATAGAAGCTTTCTTCCCTTTGTTAGGGCCCTGGAACTGAACAAAAAGATTTAGATCTTTCCTCCAGTCCTTGGATTGTTGTAGATAAAGAATAGTTCTTCTCGCGTCCAAGGAATGGAACATTTCGTCATTCCTATTTTTTGGAGAATTGCTAAAGGTGGGCAGGATGATGTCTTGAGACCTATGGAAGTTTGTCACTACTTTTGGTAGGAAAGCTGGATTTAATTTCAGAATAATTCTGTCTTCAAGCTCAGGTAACGTTCTTCAATTGAAAATGCTTGACTTTCACTCACCCTTCTTGCTGTTGTGATAGCTGTCAAGAAGACTGCTTTCCAGGTCAGAAATTTATTGAAGAATCCGAAAGTGGTTCTCTAGTGAGGACTAAATTTAGATCCCAAGGTGGCAAAAGGTTAGATATTTTTGGTTTCAGTCTTGCCACAGTCCCAAAAAATCTTTTAATCCTCTTATGGTCTGCGATACTTGTGTAAATAAAATAAAATAAACCCAAGGCTGCTGTTTGTACTTTCAAACTACTGATTGATAAACCTTTGTCAAGTCCATCTTGAAAAAATTTTAGAATTTGAGGGATATTGGGGTTCAAGGGATTTGGAGGACAAGGAGCCGCACTAGGAGACACATTTTTTCCAATGTTTCCAGTAGATAGCAAAAGTTGTAGGTTTCTTGTTTTTTAAGAGTATCAATAACTCTGTGAGAAAGACCCTTCTGATTCAAAATTGACTGCTCAAAGGCCAGGCTGTCAACTGCAGATTTGATAGATCCTTGAATAGCGGGCCCTGCAACAGGAGATCTTCTCTTACTGGAAGAGGGTAAGGGTGATCTATGGACAGTTGCTGAATCAGGGTGTACCACCACCCTCTTGGGCCCCCTTGGAGCTATGAATATCACTTTGGATCTCTCCATACATATCTTCTGCAGAGTCCTGCTGACCAGAGGGAAAGGAGGGGAACGTATAGGCTATTTTAAAGTTCCAACTCTGAATAGCGTCTACTCCATCTGGGAGATAGCCTGGAAACAGGGAAAAGAATTTGTTTACCTTCCGATTTTTCGGGGTGGTGAATAGATCTACTTCTGGTATGCCCCACTTCAAGACCAGTTCCTGAAAAACTTGGATTGAGTTCCCATTCTCCTGGATTGATTTGGTGTCTGCTTAGGTAATCTGCCTGAATATTCTTGCTTCCTTTGAGATATACAGCAGAAATTGACAATATCTTGTCGTCCTCCCAATAATTTTTTTTTTTCTGTTAGTGCTTGTAGGAGACAATCTTGTTCCCCCTTGATGATTTAGAAAAGCTCTGTAGTAGCATTTTGTCTTCACATGATTTAAGAATGAGTTGTTGTGAAGCCTTCAAAGCCTTGAACACAGCTTTTAGTTCTCGGAAATTGGAAGAGCGAAGGAGAGTTTCCTCTGACCAGGCGCCCTGGAGAAACCAATCCTAAACATGTGCCCCCCAACCCTTTTGGCTGGCACCAGGATACTCCTTTTTTAGATTTTTGCTCTTCATCCACCATTTGAGGGATTTCTTCACAGTGAGAGGAATCCTGTCTTCTTTTCCAGAGAACACTGTGAACAATCCCAGAAATTGAAAATTTGTTTCTGAAAACTTCTGGAATGACTTAGGTTCTATGACCTCATGCATTTCAGCAGTCCCATGGAGCCAAACAGGGACATTGCATTTCTGATGGTAGTACAGTTTGCTTGATGGAAGATTTAGATTTTCTGGATTAATGCTAAGACCT
Organism: Hyla sarda; assembly: GCF_029499605.1. Classification (NCBI taxonomy): domain Eukaryota; kingdom Metazoa; phylum Chordata; class Amphibia; order Anura; family Hylidae; genus Hyla; species Hyla sarda. The sequence continues at coordinate 144,379,238 of NC_079194.1, read as the reverse complement.
TTTCGTCTGGGAGGAAAGTCATTTGCCTGTTGGAGTCCAATATCATTCCTAAAAACCTTTTCTGTCTTGCAGGAAGGAGATCTGTCTTCTGGAAGTTTATGATCCAGCCTAAATTCTGTAGGGAGAGAATTGTTAATTTGACATGCTGGGACAAGAGCTCTTTGGACCGGGCAATAACCAGAAGATCGTCCAGATATGGAATAATAAGGATTCATTTTTGTCTCAAGGAAGCTACCACTTCTATCATAACTTTGGTAAAGATCCTCGGGGCCGAGGATATCCCTAACGGTAGTGCCTTGAATTGATAGTGGAAGGTCAGATGGTTTTGGGTTACAGCAAATCTCAGAAATTTTTGATGTGTCTGAAAAATGGGTATGTGGAAATAAGCGTCCCTTAGATCCATTGTTGCCACCCAGGCATTTTGAGGTATTAGGGGGACAGCTGTGTTAATGGTTTTGATCTTGAAGCATTTGTAAGTTTTATATAATTGTTCAAATGTTTTAGATGTATTATTGTTCTGAAAGAACCATTCGGTTTGGGTACAAGGAAAAGGCGAGAATAGTGGCCCTGTTCTTGTTCCTCCAGAGGGAAAGGAATGATTGCTCCCAGAGCTAGCAAACCTGAACCCCTTTAAATAACCGTTTGTTTAGACAATCGGAACGGAGATTTGTTGTGCAGAAGATTTGAGGTGGAGAAGAGACAAACTCCTATCTTGAACCAGTTCTTGATGGAGTTTAGAATGAACTGGTTTGTTGTGTCCTTCCACTGATGGCAGAATAGTCAGTCTCTTCAACCCACCCACCCACGGCAAGTAACTATTTTTTTGTCTGAATGGTTAGGGTTGAGCAAGAAATCTCTCCCCCTTACCTCCTTTAGGGTAACTCAATCTTCCGGATTTCCCTTTTATATTCCTTCTGTCTATTCTTGAACAGAAATTATTTTTCGGGGAATATCAACTTGTTGTCTGCTGCTTGCTGTAAAATGTTATCTAATACAGAGCCGAACACCAATTTACCTTCAAAGAGAATAGAACATAGTTTAGTGTTTGATACAGAATCTCCCTGCCAGTTTTTCAACCAAAGGGCTCTTCGGGTAGAGTTGGATAATGCTGCAGATTTTGCAGCTATCCTTAGATTCAGATGGTACGTCAACCAAGAAAGCAGTGGTGAGTTTTGGCATAGGCATAGAGGAAAGAAGTTGATCTCTGGGTGTTTTATGTTCAATATGTCTTTCCAACTGACCCAGCCATAGAAACAGAGATCTTGCAACACTTGTGGCTGCGATATTAGGATTTAAATGGGCACTGTCATGAAATAAAAAAATTGATATGTTGTAGTACTTAAGTACTACAACATATCTCTAATATAGTTTAATTTAAAAAAGTGAGTTTAAACCAGTTTAAAATCACTTTTAAATTCGGCCACTAGTGGTCGCCCTCCTAGTGGCCGAATGCATTCGGCAGTGACGTCGCTACAGAATTTCGTCTCATTTGAGCCTGGCAAATGAGTCGAAATTCCAGTCACTGCGGTGCTCGCTCCCGCCTGTCAATCAAACAGGCGAGAGCGAGCACAGTGAAATCCAGGGCTGCGCATTGGCTCCCTGGACTCTCACACTGGCCGCCTCCCTGCTGCATATTCTCCCTGCAGCAGGGAGGCACATGGCTCTTACCTCTCCTTACAGCCGTGGCTCCTATGGGGATACGCCGCCTCCTCACTGCTGTGTCCTGTCATTACCGGGAGCGCGTTATAAAGAGAGGGGGGCGCCATTTACAGGAGGGCCCATCACACTCTGAGCAACAAGTGTATGCCCGTCTTCCTGTCATGCTCCTACACTCTGGTAACTCTCTCTATGGTTCTGGAGGACTTTCAATCCTCCAGAAACATAGAGACAGTTTCCAGAGTGTACGGGCATGACAGGAAGCCGGGCATACACTTGTTGCTTGCTACGGACCCCCGCTCATGGTCCGGCACAGGTGAGGGGGGCGATATTGGTCGGGGGCTGGGTGTCTTCCAACACAGGGTGCCTCCAGTTGTTTCCCCACTACAACTCCCAGCATGCCCTGACAGCAAATAGATGTCAGGGCATGCTGGGAGTTGTAGTGGTGAAACAGCTGGAGGCACCCTGTCAGGAGAACTATGGGCGGAACTCGGCCCCCAGCAGGCATCAGTGACGTGGTGCCTGCTGGGGAAGTCTGCCTGGTAGTGAGCACACTACCAGGCAGACAAAATGGCGTTTTTAAGAAAATAAAAAAACAAAAATAAAGGCAGGGAGGAGGGGGTTAGGGATAGATGGGCAATAGGCAGGGACAGAAAAAAAGAGGATGGTGGGAGCTACCCTTTAATGATACAGATGAAGCATCCCAATTTTTCTTAAGTATACCTTCCATTTTCTTCCATTTTTTTTTTTAGCCACCTGTATATCTATTTTAGGAGTTTCACTCCATAAATCTGTATCTTCACTATTAATGGGAACCTTGCTCTGAATTCTTCAGTGACCATGAGCTTTCTATCAGGATCTTTCCATTCATCCAGGATTAGACTTTTAAGGTTCTCCATGAATAGTGAACATATTTTGTTTCCTAGGTTTTAACCCCGCAAACATGTCATCCTGTACTGAAAGGGTAACCTTAGGATCTTCTATATTCATAGTACTTTTTGCTGCATTAGTAGCAGTATGTTTGGCCAAAATATAGTATCTTTTATCTTCTAATTTCCTGGAGGTAGAAGGAATATCTTCTGAATCAAGTTAGAAGAAAAAGCATTCATCTCAGAATCTGAATCCACATTGAAAGTTGGCTTACATTTTTTTTTATAGCAGGAGGGGGATGACAAGTTATTGGCGTAGGCAGGGCAGCTGCCCAGCGAGGCCTGGACCTGTGTTTATCATGGATCTTATTCGTCCCATAAAGGACGGGGTCTCCTGTTAGTAATGTTTGCACAGCCAGGATTGTTGAAGGATTTCAGGTGCCCTTCATGTAATGTCTCAAAGCATAAAGCACAGTTCTTAGGCTTGGCCTTAGAAGGTTTTTTTTCTGGGTCTCCTTAGATAGGAGAGAAGGAACACCCATGAATAGGGAGGAAAAAAAACACAATATCAAGTAAATGAAACCCCAAAGGGCCAGATACTCACTCACTGGGCTGATAGTCTTCCCCAGCTCCACAGATTCAGAGCGAACTGAAGAAGCAGCCTCCATTCTGAAAATAGACAGGATAAAGAAGAGGTCTTACCTTTCAATAGCCCAGCCTTTGAATTTGGCGCCTTTACAGCGGTGTCCACATGCAGCCTCGCCAGCGATTTATTTTCAAAATCCCCGCTGCATCAGAAGCGAAACTTCTGCAATCCCAGTATGCCACTTGACATCACCACGCAGGTGCCAGAACTGCCGGAAACCAGAAAAGACCAAGGGGGGGGGGGGGGGGGGGGGAACAAGAGGGTCCAGGAGGCCTGCTACTGAGAGCACATGGCCCAGAGCGGTATCAGAGAGGGGGAAATCCCAGGAAAACAGACTTCCACCGCCTGGATTGGTCCACACCGATCCTGTCACCAGGACCAGGAGGTAAAACCTCAATGCTTCCCAAAGGAACAGGAACACTGAGGGGTTGTCTGGGGAGGGGCATTTTAACCTCTTTGTACTTCCTGTTCCTTTAGGATCAATGGGGGCAATCTCGTATGTGGAGCTGATGTGATGATGAGATGAAAAAAGTTTAAAAAGTATTAAAATGACCACCCTCATAAGTTCAAATCACCCCCTTTCCCATTGTTCAAATAAAACACTGTAAAAAAAAAATAGTTATTGCCGTGTGCATAATTGTGCGAACTATTAAATTATGATGATCTTGATGCTGCACAGTAAAAGGTGTAGATGCAAAACAATTCCAAAATTGCTGATTTTTTGGTCACATCACATCCAATAATAAATGCAATAAAAAGTGATCTAACAGTGGTACCATTAAAAACTACAGCTCATGGCACACACAAAAAAATCATAATATAGCTCTGTAGGTGGAAAAATAAGTTATAGGGGGTCAAAACATGGTGCTAAACAAACTTATTTTTTTTTTCAAAGTTTTCAAATTTTTTTTTACCTTTTTAAAACGAAACAAAAATTACCCAAGTTTGGTATTTGGAATTGTACTGAGGCATAGGATAGATAGTATGTCATATTTACCATATTGTGAACCCTGAAAATATTATTGCCCAATTCCATATTTTGTCTTCAATTTTGCCTTACATATATTTTTGTTCTGGCTCCATAATACATTATATGATAAAATATAGTACGCCTATGAAAAGTACAACTTGTCTTGCAAATAAGAAGCCCTAATACAACTTTGTCAGTGGTAAAATAAAATAAAAAAGTTATGGGTCTTAGAATGTGAGGAGCAAAAACGTGAGCAAAAAAAAAAAATAGTGGGTCATGAAGGGGTTAATAAAATTTCTACTTATTAGAGCCACACCGCAGTCTCATCCGGCACTGACCCTATGTTTACGGCTGAAAAAAATGCTGATTTTATGCTGTGTGAACATGACCTTTAAAGGGGTTTTCGGGGCTTAGACATCTTATCCCCTATCCGCTCCGGGTCTGATTACTGTCGATCACGGGGCCGGGGGCGTGTGACGTCACAACTCCACCCCCGTGTGACGTCACGCTCCGCCCCTCAATGCAAGTCTATGGGAGGGGGTAATCGGACCCGGAGTGAACACTCTCCGGTGACTGATTACAAACAGGGTGCCGCGTGCAAGATCACGGGGGTCCCCAGCAGCGGGACTCCTGCGATCAGGCATCTTCTCCCCTATCCTTTTGATAGGGGATATGTCTAAGCACCGGAGTACCCCTTTAACTGCCATGATCATAAACTACAACCACAGGATTAGGAACTAATAATGTTTAGTTTCTGGTCCTGTATAATCATGTCATAGGGCCATTAAGGGGGAGTGGAGAGTAGGGCTGGGTGGTATACCGAAATTTTTGTGCTGCACGATATGAATTTTAACCCATACCGTAATACCAGTTTGGCCCCTCCCCCTTGGGAATGAATGAATCAGCCCAGTGCTTCGCTGTCCCCACATCGGGAAACTGCTCACATGTCACCTACGAGCCCTGCCCCCCAATTAAATATCAGCTTTCTGGGCATGCTCGGAGTTGTAGTTTTGCAACATCTGGAGGTCTGCAGTTTGAAGACCACTGCTTTATACTGTGCGGTATCCCTATGCCCGGGCTGCAAAAAAAATAAACTTTAACTCTCCTCCCGTTGGTCTGGTTCCAGCCTCACCTGCTTCTTGGGGATGTCGGACAGCCTTCAGCCTATCACCGGCCGCAGCGATGTTCCGCCTCGGCCGGTGATAGGCTGAGCCCACTGTCATGTAAGAAGCCAGCCAGAGCTCCTTACATGACAGTGCGCTCAGCCTATCCCCGGCCGGGGGCAGGACATCGCTGAGGACGGTGATAGGCGGACGGCTGTCCGACGTCGGAACATGCGTTAGTTTATTTTGTTTACCTTTTGCAGACCAGGCATAGGGATACCGCATATTATAGAGTGTCAGCGCCTGCGGCCGCAACGAGCTTGAGGACAAGGAGGGCAGCGCTTGCGGGTGACGTGAGTATTTACCCCGATGGGGGCAGCGCTGGGCTGATAATTAATTTGGGGAGGAGGAGGAAATGCCGTTATATACCGTGGAACCGCCAAAAGTTACAAAACTACTGCGATACACACATTTGGTTATACCGCCCAGCCCTAGTGGAGAGGGCATGGAACTAGAGTCAGCTCCATACCTGGTGCACCCCATTTGTCTTTTAAGACAGAACCACTTAATGAGTTCAGACTGTTGTTTAATGTGCATTTCTGAAATAAATCCTCAGTGTTTAGGTTTAATGGTGATAAGTAATGTACCAGTGCATCTTCCAGCAGTGTGACTCCTTTAGTATAATACAGAAGGTATGCATGCATGTGCTATTTTTGGCAGCCTCAAAAGGCCAGCTTTTGAGACCGCTTAAAATAGTGCATACGTCCTCAATTGAGTCGATAGGTGACTCCATTCCACCACTGAAATCAATGGCACCGGCTTCTCCTGTTAACAGTATACAGTGGTCCAAACAATTAACAGTAGCACTTGCTAGATTCTACTAGGTTAATTTTTGGGTTGTCTGTTTTGATTCTTGTTAATTCTTATTGGAGATTAAACAAAAGGGATATATCTTCAGTGAGGTTGGACTGTGGACTTGACACAATTCTGCACTGTAGAAAGTCTCTAATAAAACCCTTGACTTCTTTGCATGAGTTGGGGAAATCATGACCTCTGTGGCCAGAACAAACTGATGGCTATAACCATGGCCTGATCTTGTCTGTTTCTTCAATGCCCTTGCTTTTATGGAAACTGGAAAGAATACGTTGGCCAGCCTAAATCTCCTTGGAATGAACAGGTTACCTACTACAAATGGATTGGCCTTTTGACAGAACTTCCACCTTGGTGTACAACCTGGTCACCATAAGAGAAGTCTCTGGCCATCCCACCCTGAAGTTAAAGGGGCTACTACCCTGGAAAACATGTTTTTCTCTGGTGCCAGAAAGTTTAAACATATTGATAAATTACTTCTATTAAAAAAATCTTATTCCATTTCGTCCCTCGGCGGCACACAAAGGGTTAACATCACTTTTCCTCCTACTGGACAGAAGATGATCTAACAAGAGTAATTAAACAATTAAGTAATTAACCAGAAGTAGCCCAGCCTGGGTATCCATTCTCATAAATAACCCCCAGAGACCAGGACACACGTGTTTTTTCTTCTGTCCTATGGACTTTCTATGATCTTTTTTCTTTTAGGTATTTATCCCCGCCGGGATACGCTATGCTGGCTCTGTCTGGGAGTCCTCAGACCTCCAGCATACTTTGGGATCCATGTTCCTCTTCCAGTCGGAAGAAACATGTGGGGCATTTTTAACCTTGGCGGTTGTCATTGGGGCTTGGTATCGGGGCTCCGGTGTCCACTTGCCTTAGTTTTGCTGCTCACATCCTCTGCCTCTTCTCCGGGAGAGCGCCCATGCTGCGACGACCATGACTTCCGGGTTCTCGCCGCCCAGCACGCTCGGCCTGAGCTATGTCGCAGGACGCATGCGCGAACTGTGACGCGATTCCGGAGTCCAGGACCTCGGACATATGAGAGTGCTGCAAGGTAGGTAGTGTTTTCCCCTGCTTGCGGATATTGCTCTCTCGGGTTTCTACTTCCGGTCCTTGGTTATTTAGTCCTAGCAGTGGCTGGAATTCAGTCCAGCCTCTGCCAGGTGTGCTAATCTGCCAGCTCTCAGGTAGGTCTAAGCGTTTTATGGGCACATAAACCTCTTGGACCTAGGACAATCGGTCATTATTGTTGTTTTTTTCACTCTGGGGGTCTGGTTCACTCCTTTATGTATATAACTGTTTTCAAGGTAGAAATCCTTATTCTGTGCCCTTGTGTTTCCTTCCTCAGAATGGATAGACCTCAGGATTCCCATTCATCTAAAAAGAGGAAGAGAAAGGAGCACCACAGGTTATGCCTTCAATGTTCACAGCCTCTACCAGATGAGTATTCACAAGATATATGCTCTGTCTGTTCTAATTATGCTCCAGCCTCCAGCTCTTTTCAGTCTGAAGCTAAACAGCTTCTCACCTGGTTCTTTTCCAGTCTGCAGTCTGTGTTATCAGACATTTCAGACAAACGCAAACCATCCAAATCCAAGTCTTCCTCTAAGCGCCCCATCTCTCCAGTATCATCCTCTGACTCCTCTTCTGCATCTGAAGGGGAGTTGGAGTCCTCCTCCTCTTCTCCAGACGTGGCTGAAATGGGGACCTCTGATGATTATTATCTTTTCAATAAAGACAAGACTAATTCATTGATTAAATCTGTTAAAAATACAGTGGAAGGAGAACCACGTGAAGATAATTTGCCCAAAAAGGAATCTCTCTTTTATTTTCCTCAATCTTCCTCTCTATCCTTTCCAGGACAACCCTTGCTGGACCCCCCTCATGAAGGCGGAGTGGCTGAAACTTAAAAAGAAGTCTGACCTGGGGTCCAGGTTCAAAACCACTTACAAGATGGATCCAGGAAGCGCATCAGCATGGGATTCCCCTCCTAAGGCAGATTTGGCTGTCGCTAGACTATCTAAAAAATCTATGTTCCCGTCTGACGAATCATCTTTATTGAGGGATAAGATGGATAGAAGAGCTGAAGGGTCTCTTAAATGAATTTACAATTCAGCCGCGGCAGCATGTAAAGCTTCTGTGGCCTCTATCTCTGTGGGGCATGCTCTCCGCATTTGGCTTTCACAATTAACCAGAGATCTTCAGGATGGGGTACCCAGGGAAGAGATTCTACAAGACCTCTCTAAGATGAAGTTAGCGGCAGAATTTTTTGCAGATTATCCTTTGGATATAATGCTTATTCATTCTAAGATTCTAGCCAGCTCCACTGCAGCGAGAAGTGCACTCTGGTTAAAAGACTGGTCTGCCAATATATATCTGCTAAAAACCATTTTTGTTCATTACCCTTTGAAGGTCAAGAACTTTTTGGCTCTCAGTTGACCCCCAACTTTGAAGAAATGAGCAATAAAAAAGGTGTGTTTTTTTCTTCCCCTTCCAAGGAACCTAAGTTTCAACCTAGAAGGAGACCGTCCAGATTCTCCCCGCCCCACAGAAGATACAATTCTCAGAGAGGAAGACAAAGGCGTCAGTCTCGCCCTCAAACCACTACTTACAAGAAGAAGTCGTCCCAGGGTGGGGCGAAGGGGAAGGGCTTTTGACGCCAACTCATGTTTGCCCCGAGTAGGGGCCAGGCTTTTCCATTTTGCCTCGCAATGGTTAAAAACATCATCAGACTTGTGGGTAAACTCTATCATTACAAAGGGGTACGCACTGGAACTGACAAGCACTCCACCAAACAAGTTTGTTTTGAACAGACAAGACCCTCATGTCCTTCCACTGATATCAGAGTTCCTGCTGAAGGGCGCACTGGAGCCTGTCCAAATCTCTCAAAGAGGTTTTGGCATCTACTCCAGAATCTTCGCTGTCCCCAAGAAGGGCAGATCTTGGAGACTTGAATACCTACATTGTCAAGAAACGTTTCAGAATGGAAACAATCAGATCAGTTCTGTCACTACTAGAAGAAGGCGACCAGATGGCTACAATCGATATGAAAGATGCCTATCTTCACATACCAATTGTCAAATCTCTCAGGAAATTTCTAAGGTTGGGGGTGCTGGTAAACCAGGAGATTCTTCATTACCAGTTCACATGCCTCCCTTTCGAGCTATCCTCTGCACCCAGAGTCTTTACAAAAGTGACTGTTGTTCTGGCTGCCCATCTTCGTCTTCAGGGAGTGAACCTCATCCCGTACCTAGACGACTGGCTGATCCTAGCCCACTCGGAAGAAGCTTTGAAATATCATCTTCAGCTGACCATCGCAGTCCTTCAAGATCATGGCTTTCTGCTCAACTTTCAGAAGTCTCACCTCACTCCAACTTCACAAGGGAAGTTTCTGGGATTCCGGATCGATTCATAGTTACATAGTTACATAGTTAGTACGGTCGAAAAAAGACATATGTCCATCAAGTTCAACCAGGGAATTAAGGGGTAGGGGTGTGGCGCGATATTGGGGAAGGGATGGGATTTTATATTTCTTCATAAGCATTAATGTTATTTTGTTCCATTAATGTATCTAATCCTGTTTTAAAGCTGTTAATTGTTCCTGCTGTGACCAGTTCCTGAGGTAGACCGTTCCATAAATTCACAGTCCTCACGGTAAAGAAGGCGTGTCGCCCCTTGAGACTAAACTTTTTCTTCTCCAGACGGAGGGAGTGCCCCCTCGTCCTTTGGGGGGGGTTTAACCTGGAACAGTTTTTGTCCATATTTTTTGTATGGGCCATTAATATACTTATATACGTTTATCATATCCCCCCTTAAATGTCTCTTCTCAAGACTAAACAATTGTAACTCCTTTAATCGCTCCTCATAGCTAAGATGTTCCATGCCCCATATTAGTTTAGTCGCGCGTCTCTGCACCCTTTCCAACTCCGCAGTGTCCCTTTTATGGACAGGTGCCCAAAACTGAACAGCATATTCCAGGTGAGGCCGTACCAATGCTTTATAAAGGGGGAGTATTATGTCCCTGTCCCTTGAGTCCATGCCTCTTTTGATACATGACAATATCCTGCCGGCTTTGGAAGCAGCAGCCTGACATTGCATGCTATTCTGTAGTCTGTGATCTACAAGTACACCCAGATCCTTCTCTACCAGTGACTCTGCCAGTTTAATCCCCCTTAAGACATACGATGCATGCAGGTTATTAGTACCCAGATGCATAACTTTACATTTATCCACATTGAACCTCATTTGCCAAGTGGATGCCCAGACACTTAGTCTATCCAAGTCATCTTGTAACCTATACACATCCTCTATAGACTGTACCGTGCTACAAAGCTTGGTGTCATCTGCAAAGATAGAAACAGAGCTGTTAATACCATCCTCTATATATCATTGATAAATAAATTAAACAACAGCGGGCCCAGTACTGAACCTTGGGGTACACCACTAATAACCGGGGACCAATCAGAGTACGAATCATTGACCACCACTCTCTGGGTACGATCCATGAGCCAGTGTTCAATCCAGTTACAAACTAAAATTTCCAAACCCAAAGACCTTAACTTACCTGTCAGACGTCTATGAGGGACAGTATCAAACGCTTTAGCAAAATCCAGAAACACTATATCCATAGCCATTCCTCTGTCAAGGCTTCTACTCACCTCTTCATAAAAGCAAATTAGATTGGTTTGACGATGAGGTTACTTCTATCAGAAGACAGGCTCTGCAAGCTGAAATCGAAGGTAAATTGTCTGTTGAATTCCTCACAGTTGTCGGTTCGGTTTGCCATGAGCGTCCTTGGCCTAATGACGTCAGCTCTAGATGCGGTGCCTTGGGGAAGGGCTCATATTAGACCCCTTCAGTCTGATATTTTTAACCAGTGGAACAGGAGACCCTGGGGCTTAGATGGACTAATGGTCCTGTCTAATTACACTAGGAAAGACCTGACCTGGTGGTTGCGTCCAGATAAGATCGAGTCAGGCAGGTCTTTAAAGGCTGTTCCTCAGGTTCTCCTTACCACAGATGCCTCTGCCAGCGGTTGGGAAGCACATCTTGGGTTTGAATGGGTTAGGGCACATGGAACAAGTCAGAGGCGTCTCTGTCTTCCAACTGTAAAGAGCTTAGAGCGGTACGTCTAGCCTTAATCTATTTTTCTTCTGTGTTACAGGGCTTCCGATTCCTGGTTCAGTCAGACAACCTCCCGTCGTTTTTTTTTATCTGAACAAACAGGGAGGTACGAGATCTCGTCATATGATGGAAGAGTGTCGCCCACTAATGTCCTGGGCGGAAGACCATTTGGTGGAACTGCATGCAGTACACATCCGGACTTCCTGAGCAGGAAGAACTTCAACCCAGCAGAATGGAGCCTCAACCCCAAGATTTTTCTCCAGTTGGTCGAAAAATTTGGCCAGCCAGAGATGGATGTCATTGCCACAAGGGCAAACCGGAAGGTTCCTACCTTCTGCTCCATCTATCGCTGGGACCTCCCCGACCATCTGGACGGCCTTTCGTTTCCGTGGAGCAACAGATTTCTCTATGCCTTCCCTCCGTTTCCCCTCATACCACGGATGCTGCTGAAGATCAAGGAGGAACATGCCACAATCCTTGCAGTACTCCTGTTTTGGCCCAGGAGGGCTTGGTTCCAACTCGCATGGATGCTTTCGAAAGGCTGTCTTTGGGAGCTCTCTCTTCTTCCGGATTTGCTTCTTCAAGAAGGCCTTTGTGATCCAGCATTGCACAGATTGAGACTCACGGTCTGGCTGCTGAGAGGGTGATGTTGTCTGCACAGGGTTTTTCGGAGGAAGTAATGAACTTGCTGGCCGCCTCAAGAAAACTGTCTACTCTTAAGGTCTATTCCAGAGTGATGAAGCTCTTCAGCTCATGGTGTATGCTTCACAATGTGGTCTCTCCATCTTTATCTCAGGTTCTGGAGTTCCTCAAAGATGGCTTCGATAAAGGCCTGAAACCTAACACTCTACGCGTTCAGTTCTCAGCCATCAATAATTTCTACCAAGGTTCTTTTTCCAATAGCGCCTTGGTTTCCAGGTTCTTCAAAGCAATTGCCAACCTTAGACCTTCTGTGACTCCTCCAGTCCCTAATTGGGATCTACCTTCAGTTCTCCATACTCTGGAAGGTCATCCCTTTGAACCTCTTCAGGATGCAGATATTAAGTTGCTATCATGGAAGACTCTCTTTTTAGTAGCCATTACATCAGCAAAAAGAGTTTCTGAGCTCCAGGCATTATCCATACAGCATCCCTACATGAAGATTCAGGAAGATTGCTTAATTCTCCGTCTGGATCCCTCATTCAGGCCGAAGGTTTGTTCTGACTTCAACCTTAATCAAGAAATATTTTTGCCCGACTTTCATCCAACTCCTCTCGACAGTCGGCAGGTTTCTCTTCATACTCTTGATGTCGAGAGCTGTCCTTTCTTATATGGACAGGACCAAGGACTTTAGGCAGTCTAATGCTTTGTTCTTGCAGTTTATGGGTCCAAACAAGGGCAAGACGGCTTCCAAGGCCTCTCTGGCACATTGGATCAAAGGTCTAATCGCTTTGTGTTACTCTATCCGTGGTGAAGACTGCCCGATTGGAGTTCGGGCCCACTCAACAAGATCGGTTTCCACCTCTCGGGCTAGCCCAGGTTTCACTGGAACTCATATGTCGGGCTGCAACATGGTCGTCACCAGACACCTTTATCAACCATTACAAGTTAAACCTCATGGCTGGCAGAGAGGCATCCTTTGGCAGGCATGTGCTGGAAGCGGCTTCTTCCTTACCCCCCCCCCCCCCCTTTAATTTACTGCTTGCTATATCCCTTTGTGTGCTGCCGAGGGACGAAATGAAAGGTTAAAATACCGAAATTTTTCCCAAGGAGGCAGTGTTGCCCACCCTAATAAATTTATTTTTTGCTGCATACTAACACGTGTGTCCTGGTCTCTGGGGGTTATTTATGAGAATGGATACCCAGGCTGGGCTACTTCTGGTTAATTACTTAATTGTTTAATTACTCCTGTTAGATCATCTTCTGTCCAGTAGGAGGAAAAGTGATGTTAACCCTTTGTGTGCCGCCGAGGGACGAAATGGAAAGAAAACATTTCGGTAAGTAAATTTTAACCATTTTTCCAGTACTTATCAGCTTCTATTTGTTCCACAGGAAGTTATTTTCTTTTTGAATTTCCTTTCTGTCTGACCACAGTTCTCCCTGCTTTCACCTCTGTCCAGATTAGGAACTGTCCGGAGCAGGATAGGTTTGCTATAGGGATTTACTCCTATTCTTAACAGTTCCTGAAATGAACCGTAGTGTCAGCAGGGAGCACTGTGGTCAGACAGAAAGAAAATTCAAAAATAAAAGAACTTCCTCTGGAACATACAGCAGCTAAGTACTGGAAGGATTAAGACTTTTAAATAGAAGTAATTTACAAATCTGTTTAACTTTCTGGCACCAGTTGATAAAAAAAAAATAAAGTTTTCCAGTGAAGTGCCATCACCCTTCTAGCCTACTGCTGTAATGTTGTTCAAAACCTGGAAGACTTACCTGGTTTTGTGAAATTTAAAAAGATAGAATGACTTACCAATAATTCAGTTTTCATGAGTATGTCATGACAGCACCTTCTACTGATCCTGAGTTACTATTTTCTCTAAAACCAGCAGAAAAGTGAGTTGAGCTCTGGAACAGACTACAGCAGCAGCTGGGTTGATACATCCCCTGAGCTCCTATAGGGAAATTCCATTCACTGAAACCAGAAAGAAATCTATATTAACCCCTTAACGACCAAGGATGTATATTTACGTCCTTGGCCGGTGCACTGCCGTAGATTGTGATTTGCCATAGATTGCGATGGAGTGACTCAGCAGTTTTCCCTGCTCGAGCGCTCCGCCTCCATTTCAATCTATAGGCTGACACTCGCACACCACCCCCCAACCATTAGTTACTGGGGGGGGGGGTGCGAGTGTCACGTGACATATTTAATCATCAGGCATCGCTGCTCATGGCAGTCTCACTTGGGCTATCACAGGGAGAGGATCTCTCCCTGTGATAGCCCGAAGCTGCACGGAGCTCTCATGGCCTTTGTGGCCCGATTCCAAGAGCAGTATCGGGCCACAGAAGCTAATACTTTTACTGTTTTATTGTCACCCGCCAGCGCGCTCGCTCACCATCGCTATCGGGATCCCTCTGCCCGATAGCGGCGTTATCAGCTTGTCACCCCTAGCGCGATCGCTCGACAGTGCTATCGGGATCCCTATGCCCAATAGCGCTGACAACCGCTTGCCTCCCCGCCCGCTGCTCTGCTCCCCGTCCCCTGTTAACTCTCAGGGAACGGGGAACAGAAAGTAGAGCAGCGGGCGCAGCTAAAGTAGTACTGCGCATGCGCAGCACTACGCAAATAGCGTAGGTAGGTAGCGTAGCCGTAGATTAGTGTAGGCTGTAATTTAGCATAGTTTAGTATTAAAAGTGAAATGGGGTTAGGCACCACAACTCCCAGCATGGGAGTTGTAGTTTAGGACAACAACTCCCAGCATGCCCATACAGCTAAAGGCTGCCAGGGCATGCTGGGAGTTGTAGTTTAGCTTCGATTAGACAGCAAGAGGACTACAACTCCCAGCATTCCCAGATAGCTAAAGGCTGCCCAGGCATGCTAGGAGTTTTAGTTTAGCTTAGATTAGACAGCAAAGGGACCACAACTCCCAGCATGCCCAGACAGCTGAAGGCTACCCGGGCATGCTGGGAGTTGTAGATTAGCTGATGGGACCACAACTCCCAGCATGCCCAGGCAGCTGAAGGCTGCGTGGTGAAGCTGGGAGTTGTAGTGCAGTGAAGGCACCACAACTCCCAGACAGCTGAAGGCTGCGTGGTGATGCTGGGAGTTGTAGTGCAGTGAAGGCACCACAACTCCCAGCATCACCACGCAGCCTTCAGCTGTCTGGGCATGCTGGGAGTTGTGGTCCCATCAGCTAAACTACAACTCCCAGCATGCCCGTGCAGCCTTCAGCTGTCTGGGCATGCTGAGAGTTGTGGTGCCTTCACTGCACTACAACTCCCAGCATCACCACGCAGCCTTCAGCTGTCTGGGCATGCTGGGAGTTGTGGTCCCATCAGCTAAACTACAACTCCCAGCATGCCTGGGCAGCCTTTAGCTGTCTGGGCATGCTGGGAGTTGTAGTCCTTTTGCTGTCTAATCTAAGCTAAACTACAACTCCCAGCATTCCCTGGCAGCCTTCAGCTTTCTGGGCATGCTGGGATTTGTGGTCCCATCACTGCACTACAACTCCCAGCATGCCCGGGCAGCCTTCAGCTGTCTGGGCATGCTGGGAGTTGTGGTCCCTTTGCTGTCTAATCTAAGCTAAACTACAACTCCCAGCATGCCTGGGCAGCCTTTAGCTGTCTGGGCATGCTGGGAGTTGTAGTCCTAAACTACAACTCCCAGCATGCCTTGGTCAGCCTTTAGCTGTCTGGGCATGCTGGGAGTTGTAGTCCCTTCGCTGTCTAATCTAAGCTAAACTACAAATCCCAGCATGCCTGGGCAGCCTTTAGCTGTCTGGACATGCTGGGAGTTGTAGTCCTTTTGCTGTCTAATCTAAGCTAAACTACAACTTCCAGCATGCCCTGGCAGCCTTAAGCTGTATGGGCATGCTGGGAGGAGTTGTCCTAAACTACAACTCCCATGCTCGGAGTTGTGGTGTCTAACCCCCTTTCACTTTTAATACTAAACTATGCTAAATTACAACCTACACTAATCTACGGCTACGCTACCTACCCACGCTGTTTGCGTAGTGCTGCGCATGCGCAGTACTACTTTAGCTGCGCTCGCTGCTCTACTTTCTGTTCCCTGAGAGCTAACAGGGGACGGGGAGCAGAGCAGCGGGCGGGGAGGCAAGTGGTTGTCAGCGCTATCGGGCATAGGGATCCCGATAGCGATGTCGAGCGCTGGCAGGTGACAAGCTGATAACGCCGCTATCGGGCATAGGGATCCCGATAGCGGTGGCGGGTGACAATAAAACAGTAAAAGTATTAGCTTCTGTGGCCTGATACCGCTCTCGGAATCGGGCCACAAAGGCCATGAGAGCTCCGTGCAGCTTCGGGCTATCACAGGGAGAGATCCTCTCCCTGTGATAGCCTAAGTGAGACTGCCGTGAGCTGCGTTGCCTGATGATTAAATATGTCACGTGATACTCGCACCCCCCCGCAGTAACCAATGGTTGGGGGGTGGTGTGCGAGTGTCAGCCTATAGATTGTAATGGAGGCAGAGCGCTCGAGCAGGGAAAACTGCTGAGTCACTCCATCACAATCTATGGCAAATCACAATCTACGGCAGTGCACCGGCTCCTGCGATATAACGCGGGGTCACGTGGTGACCCTGCGTTATATCGGGTCGGTCCTGGCATGTATCTGAAGCCGGGACCCGGGGCTAATAGCGCGTGGCAGCGATCGCGGTGCCGCGTGCTATTAACGCTTTAGATGCGGTGTTCAAAGTTGAACGCCTTGTCTAAAACGAAAGTGAAAGCTGCCCGGCTGCTCAGTGCGGCTGATCGGGACCACCACAGTGAAAATGCTGTGTCCCGATCAGCTGAGACACGAGCGGAGGTCCTCTTACCTGCCTCCGGTGTGTCCCCTCGGCGATTGATTGCTCCAAGCCTGAGATAACGCTGATCACTGCAAAGCTATGGCTTTGCAGTGAACAGTGCTGGCAATCAGTGTGTGCAGTGTTATAGGTCCCTATGGAAGCTATAACACTGCAAAAAAAAAGTGTAAAAAAAAAAAGTTAATAAATGTGATTTAACCCTTTCATTAATAAAAGTTCAAATCACCCCCCCTTTTCCCAAAAAAACACCATGTAAATAAAAATAAATATAAACGTATGTGGTATCACCGTGTGCATAAATGTCCGAACTATAAAATATATCATTAATTAAACCACACAGTCCAAAGTCCAAAATAACATATTTTTGGTCGCTTTTTATATCATGAAAAAAACGGTACCGCTAAAAACGTCAGATCACGGTGCAAAAAATGAGTCCTCATACCGCCCCATACGCAGAAAAATAAAAAAGTTATAGGGATCAGAAGATGACAATTTTAAACGTATACATTTTCCTGCATGTAGTTATGATTTTTTCCAGAAGTACGAAAAAATCAAACCTACATAAGTAGGGTACCATTTTAACCGTATGGACCTACAGAATAATGATAAGGTGTCATTTTTACTGAAAAATGTACTGTGTAGAAATGGAAGCCCCCAAAATTTACAAAAATGCGTTTTTTTTCTTCAATTTCGTTGCTCAATGATTTTTTCCGTTTCACTGTAGATTTTTGGGTAAAATAACTGATGTCACTGCAAAGTAGAACTGGTGGTGCAAAAAATAAGCCATAATATGGATTTTTAGGTGCAAAACTGAAAGAGTTATGATTTTTAAAAGGTGAGGAGGAGAAAACGAAAGTGCAAAAACCGAAAAATCCTCAGTCCTTAAGGGGTTAAAACCTGTGTAGAGGAACAGTAGTGCACTTTATGGGTTGCCCATGGCAATCGATCAGATTGTTTCTTCCATTTCAAAGGCCTTTTACAAATAAAAGAAGCAATCTGATTGGTAAAGGAAACTGCACCACTTTTCCTCTACACAGGTTTTGAGAAATCTCCCCCAGAGGTTACTATCTACCATATATAAAGTCAATACACACTACTCCTTTAGGTGTCACACAGTCCCGCCAACCATGGTACTATTTATTGGTTGACGTCCCGTTCACACATAGCGATATTCGTGTGGTTTATTATTACCAGTGACACTGTATGAAACACAACGGAATAATAGAAGAACCCAACAGCTCACACCGCATCCTCTATCTCAGCGTCTCCCAACCGTTGTGCCTCCAGCTGTTGCAAAACTACAACTCCCAGTATGTTCGGCTGTCCGGGCATCCTGGAAGTTGTAGTTTTGCAATAGCTTGAGTCACCCTGGTTGGGAAACGCTGCTCTAACTCCAGCCCCCGCTGTAGCGCCAGCAAGTACAGTGTCCAGTGACATGCGTAGCTCCATGGCAGACTCGTCTCCAGTCCTGGAACGCTATAAGGGAACGACCCTGTTGTTTTCATTGGCCGTTGACTAGAACGCCTTCACATTGCTGATTGGTTGTTACGCGACCATGTGCGTCTCCCAAACAGAGCAGCGGGGCGGTGCCAGAACACGCGTTTTGATTGGACGAGTGGGTGCGGCTTGCGCCGTGACGTCTCTCGACTGGACGTGTTTCCCCGGGATCAGCGAGATTCTGTAAGTGGCAGATAAACCGGAAGCGGAGAGGTCAGAGGTGTCTCTGTCCCCTGGGGGGTGTGTGTAGGTGATAGACGGGACATGACTGACAATCCCTTAATCTAGACAGTATAGTGCCCCCTGCTGACCTGACCTCCACTCTGTACTAACCTTCTGTGTTTTGGGTGTCAGAGCCTGTTGTATAATCTTTCTGTATGGTCCAGGGTCCGGCTGTTACTATGACTACCATCCCCATGGCCTAGAATACAACATAATAATGCATGTGTGGTCACATGGGGCTCCCTGAGCTGTCACCCTCCTTAATGTTGTTGTTTTTTCTCCCCCTCTGCAGATTCCGCTGCCACTGTCTGTTCTCCTTACCAGGATGCACCCCCGGCTATTCTCAGATGTCTGGGGGCACATACGATGGCGTGGCTGGCGGTGTTTGTGTCCTCCACAGAGAGCGGCCTCTACGGAGCCGCAACCTTTACCTCCTCGTGCCCAGGTGGTCATCTGCGGAGGTGGGATAATGGGGGCATCTGTGGCATATCACCTCACCAAGCTGGGCTGGCACGATATAGTACTGCTGGAGCAAGGAAGGTGAGCCTTCATCCTACATGGTGCAAGCCTGGCAAAAAACAACTCGGAGGACATCTTCACCAGTGATCACCATGACAGGTTACAGTGGTCCCTCAACATACGATGGTAATCTGTTCTAAATGGACCATCGTTTGTTGAAACCATCGTATGTTGAGGGATCAATGCAATGTAAAGTATTAGACAGTGGTCTCCAACCTGCGGACCTCCAGATGTTGCAAAACTACAACTCCCAGCATGCCCGGACAGCCGTTGGCTGTCCGGGCATGCTGGGAGTTGTAGTTTTGCAACATATGGAGGTCCGCAGGTTGGAGACCACTGGTATTGGAGGTTATACTCGCGTGTCCCCGTCGCTCCGGACCGTTACCGCTGCCCTGGATGTCGCCCTCCATCACTGTTGCCGCGTCTCCGGGGTGTCCTCGATGCTCCGGGAAGGTCTCTGCTGCCTGGGAAGGTCGCACTCAGTCGCCGACATCACGTCGCTACGCACGCCCCTCCTATCGGATGACGGCACGCCGTGCGCGGCGACGTGATGACGACGACGAAGGAGAGCGCTGGCGATCCTGAGGAGTACGCTACGGAGCCCCGAGAACAGGTGAGTGATCGTCACCACACGGGGCACCATAAACGGCTATCCGGTGGCAGCTGAAGCAGTCTGCGCTGCCAGATAGTAGTTTATGCGATGGCTCCGACATACAAAAGCATTGTATGTCGATGCTGCCTTCAACATGCGATGGCCTCTGAGAGGCCATCGTATGTTGAAATTATCGTAGGGCGGGGGGTCACTGTATATGCAGAAGGAGTCTCTCTAAGGCCCCTTTCACACTACTGTTATGTTCCTGCATTCTACACCCGTTATTCCGCAATAACCGGTCATGAAAAAATGGATGAAATAATTGAATACATCGGATGATAACTGATGACCAATTTTGAGGGACATTCTGTCAAAATAAGGGACATGTGCCATCCGTTATCACCTGTTATAGTCCGTTATTTTATTTCCATGTGCCTTCCTGGTTGTGACGCTGTACTGAGCATGCTCAGTAGCAATTACAGATCATACCGGAACATAAAAATAACGGATGTCATTCGCGAACATCTGTCACCATTAGACTTGAATTTAAAAATTTTAACATCCGTTATTCCACCGTTATTTTGACGGGACAAAAATTAGTGCATGCACTGTTGTTTGCCCTGTCAAAAATAATGGACGTTAGTCACAACAAGACATAACTGATGCTAAAGGATGGTCAAAAAATCCCATTGACATGAATGGGATTTTTTCACGGCCGTTTTCAGGAATATCTGTCGGGAGTAATAACGGAGGTTTTTACAGGAGGATAACGGTAGTGTGACGGGTCTAAACAGAAAAGTCAGTGTGTGCATACATTACATATCCTGTACTGTAGGATATACCTGCAGAATAGTGAGTACAGCTCTGTAGTCTAGTACTCAGAATCAGTACAGTATAAGTAAGATAACTTATGTATATAGTATTATGGGCGCATCCAGAAGTGCAGGGGTCTTAGAGATTGTGTGCAATGAAATGTATTAGGCTGGTTTGTTGTGAACATATAAAATAAAATTGGTTACATGACTAATGACTTATATTTCTGTAATGTACTATCTGTACCACTAGTATGATCAGATGTGAATAACACTATAACTATTGCTGGGATCTTCTTACAACTGTTATATTTATGTCATGTCACTCTTAAAGAGGTATGGAGATTAACCCGAGCCCTTTCCATACCCGGTGGTTATCAGCTGCTTTTAGTAGCTCACAATGGCTGTCAACTCTGACAGCGACACATAGAGGGTTAAATAACTGGAATTCGAGCTCACTCTATGCCAATTACTGACTGTGGCAGTCAGTAATTGGCATGAAGTGAGCTCCAGTTCCAGTTATTTTCCCTTTATGTGTCACTGTCAGTGCTGAGAAAAGCATTTAGACCAGTGGTCTCAAACTGTGGCCCTCCAGATGTAGCAAAACTTCAACTCCCAACATGCACCGACAGCCAACGGCTGTTATGTGTCTTAAAAGGTGAGGAGTAAAGTAAACGAAAATGAAAAAATTGCACGTTATAGCCCCTATGGGGACTTCAATGGGTAATGAAAAATAAATCAAAAAGTCCCATCAAAATAAAAATGGTACTGATAAAAACTACAGATTACAACGCAAAAAAAATTGTTTGTGATCAAACATCTTATCCCCTATCCTTTGGATAGTGGATAAGATGTCTTAGGGCTGGAGTACCCCTTTAAGGTCAAAATGTGCTGAGTCCTTAAGGGATTACAAACTTGCACTATGATGTAAAGGTAGAAGCTAGAGTGAAATGAATTATTTGTCTCATCCCTGCCTGTTTCCTGTAGGTTAGCCGCTGGCTCCACAAGGTTCTGTGCTGGGGCAGTTAGCACAGTCAAACACATTTCAATAGAGACAGAAATGGCCGATTACTCAAACAAACTTTATCAGCAGCTGGAAGCAGAGACCGGGGTCCCCACAGGTGAGTGATGATTTATGGAGATATGGTGCATTGAATACAGCAGTGTGCAGATATTTGATTATACGCCCGTACTGCAGGAATCATTTGCATTTCTTGCTTGTTCTGTGTTAGCACAAAGCTCTGATGCTTAGTTCTGTCTCTTCTTTACCAGGTACTGTACAGTCATTCGATGTAGGTGAGGAGGCCGTACTATACCACAATCTGGTTTTGCCCATAGTAACCAATCACAGCTCACTGGAACTTGTTAAGATTTGAAAGCTGAGCTATGATTGGTTATTATGGGCAAATCCAGACAGTTTTGGTTTCATGCAGATTGCTACATCTGCTCCGCAGCCGTTTACTCATTTTACATGTGATGTACTATTTATCAGCCAGTTACCTTTTGTTTTGTTTCCTTTTGTGGCTGCTTCAAGCTGAATAGAGGAAGCGAAAGTGTTAAATCATCACATGGACATTTTCGTTCTTCTCCTCTTTGTGTTTTTAATAGTACTAAACTAATCATCTTCCATAGATATGTGGCATAATAGTTACCTCTAAGTTTCCACATGGCCGCGTTAAGAACAGTCATTTTTAATTTTTACTTGTCAGGATTCTAGAAAAGCTGTGTGGCAGTCCTAAAGTAATTGTAATGGCTAATCTCTTATGTATGTAAAGGTCACATTGTCATAGCCTTACATCCTACAATAGTTAGGCTGGTATGAGGCATGTGATTGTTCAACAACTCATTGCGCATTATGTGTCCTGCAGGCTACAAGAGAACAGGCTCCATATTACTGGCCCAAACTCAGGATCGACTCATATCTCTGAGGCGTATGGTGTCGCGGTTAAGGTGAGAATTGCCTCAGCGCCAATCTGTTATCATTAATATTGAGGTTAAAGGGGTATTCCCATCTCACTAAGAGGGCTCTCCAGCCCCTTTTGGCCTGCTTGTGACTGCCAAAGGGTCAGTAGCAGAACACAGCTGAGCTGTCTTTTTCACAATTTGACGGTAATGGGAATTGAGTAAACTTCGTCATGTAGATGTAACTCTTACAGAGATGGGAATACCCTTTTTAACTTCTTATTTGAATTTGTAGAATGAAGAGCATTCCATGTGAGATCATTACACCCAAGCAGGTTGCGGAGCTCCACCCCCTTATAAACATTCATGACCTGGTTGGAGCAATGTATGTGCCTGAGGATGCAGTGGTGTCTACAGCGGATGTAGCCCTGGCCTTGGTTACTGCGGCCCAGAGTAAAGGTGAGAGAAGAGTAGAGCAGATACTGTGGGGAGGTGTTTTTTGTTGGGGTATCTGGGGCAATGTCATCAGTTGTTTTCCACAAGAAATTCTGCCGCTTATGTGACATGCGGGATTAATAATCTCACATTCACTGACATTTTTTGTAGGTGTTAAGGTCCATGAGCACACTGCTGTCAACCACGTACTGGTAGAGCGAGGTCATGTGAGTGGCGTGGATACTGACCGCGGGCAGATCGAGTGCGAGTACTTTGTGAACTGCGCAGGCCAGGTAATAAATAGAAACAGTCATCCACTGTACATAGCTAAACAGTCATCAGGACTATGTGTAAAGTTGCCCCAATATAGACTATGTTCTAGTATGCTGTAACCATGTAACAAATCTTCACAGTCCTGTGACACTTACTCCAGGACACCTCACCATTCCTTTGCCCTTAGGGCCCCAAATCCCATTACAGCTGGAGAGTGATATATATATATATATATATATATATATATATATATATACATGCTCTAGATTTTTAAGTAATAAAACAGAGGATACATTGAATGAAGGGTTACATCAGGAGCAGCAACATGCTGCCATAAGTCGACAGGTAGTGCACTAACAGGTATCCATAAAAGGTAAAACCAGAAACATAACAGGCAATAGTATGGCAAAGATCAGGAAGTGGAACGGGCCTACAAAAGCGTCCCATACACAGGTCTCTCTCTAATCATGGGATAATAGCGAGAAAAATATATGCAAACTCTACAAGAGAAATAATGGAAATCTACAGCATGTAATAAATGGAAATATCGATGAGAGTAAACAGACAAAGAAGTAACAAGCCCGTTGGAGAAGAGGCATAGGAACTCAACGGCCCTGAGAAGGCAAACAAAATGTCTCAAATACTTTTGTGGGGAAAGGTGGACCAACACTGTCACTGTTTGGCAAAGGCAGAAAATCTGCCGGAGCCGAGGACTATTATCTTATCAAAAGAAAAAGTAGTATTCGTTTTATTAATTAGGGATTCCCGGTAGGGACAGTCGCTGATTTCCAATTGCTCACAATTGCATTTTTAGCTGGAATACAAATGATACAATACAAGTCACATACATGGCGCGGGAGACTTTTCAAATTAAGAAACAACAAAACAGATTGGGGTGTCCAGGGAGTATGGGTACCCAGTATGTCCCTCAACAGTCCCCTACAGGAGAGCCAATATGTTTTGATCACTGGACATCTCCATAGATTGTGATACAGGGTACCATGGGAGCTGCATCCTTGCCAGCATAAATATGATGATCCAGGATATATCCTAGCTAACCGGTCTGGAGTATAGTACCAGCATAGGATTGTTTTGAATTCTGATTCAAAATGGGAACAGCATTGACAGTATGGATAGACTTAAAGGGCTACTCTGCCCCTAGACATCTTATACCCTGTCCAAAGGATAGGGTATAAGATGTCATCGTGGGGGTCCCACCGCTGGGACCCCCGCAATCTCTTTGCAGCACCCAGTGTTCTTTAGAACACTGGGTGCAGGCAGCAGGATCGTGATGTCATGGCCACCCCCCCCCCCCCCCTCATGACATCATAGCCACACCCCTCAATGCTAGTCTATGGGAGGGGGCGTGGCAGCCATCAGGCCCCTTCCCATACACTTGCATTGAGGGAACATGGCATGATGTCATGAGGTGGCGTGGCCGTGACTTCATGACCCCACCACCCACTCCAAGTGTTCGAAACAAAATGTTCAGAAAACTGGGGCAGCGGAGTTTCCCTTTAATCCCTTAGGGACTCCGCCTATTTTCACCTTAAGGACTTTTTTCGTTTTTGTATTTTCGTTTTTTTCCTCCTTCCCTTCTAAAAATCAAAACCCTTTCAATTCTGCACCTACAGACACATATAAGGGCTTGTTTTTTGTGTCACCAATTGTACTTTGTGATGACATCACTTGATTTATAATATGACCTGCGGCAAAAAAAAAAATGTTGTGTGGTGAAACGAAAAAAGAAACGCCATTTTGTAAATTTTGGGGGCTCCCGTTTCTACGCAGTGCACTTTACGGTAAAAATTACACCTTATCTTTATTATGTAGGTTCATACGGCTACAAGGATACCCAGTTTATGTAGGTTTTATTTAATTTTAATACTTAAAAAAATTATAACTACATGCACCAAAATTAGTATGTTTAAAATTGGTATCTTCTGGCCCCTATAACTTTAAAATTTTTACGTGTACGGGGTGGTATGAGGGCTAATTTTTTTGTGCCGTCATCTGTAGTTTTTATCGGTACCATTTTTGTTTTGATGGGACTTTTTGATCGCTTATTTTTTTTGGTATATGAAGTAACCAAAAATGCAAAATTTGGGAATTTTGGTATTTTTTTTTTTATGTGTACGACATCAAGGTGCGGTTTAACTTACCTTATATTGTAATAGATCGAACCTTTACACACACCGCGGTACCTCATATGATTATGTTTATTTTTCATTACCCATTGAAGTCCCTATAGGGGCTATCACATGCAATCTTACGATTCCATACACTGTTCAGTGCTATGCCATAGCATAGCATTGAACTAAAGATTAGTGCTCTAAAGCTCTGACCAGCCATGGCAGGCTACATCGGCTGCTGTAGCCTGCCATGGCTGGTCAGAGCTTTAGAGCACTAATCGGACAGCGAGGAGGCAGGTAAGGGCCCTCCCGCCATCCACTCAGCTGATCGGGACCTGTGATTTCGCAGCAGATGTCCTGAGCTAACCAACACCGTTAACCCCGCACTTTAGATGCCGCAATCAACTTTGATTGTGGCATCTAAAGGGTTAATGCCGGGCATGAACCTGATCATCGCTGCCCAGCATTAACCGTGGGTCCTGGCTGCTCATAGCATGGGAGTATGCTTTTAACCCTAGTAATGGGACCAGGGGGCGTACAGGTACGCCCTTGGTCCTTAAGTACCAGGACGCAAGGGCATACCCATACGCCCTTTGTCCTGGAGAGGTTAAGGACACAGCCCATTTTGGCCTTAAGTACACAGGAAATTTAGGGGTAAGTGCTCACCCTAACTCTATGACACCCTCCCACCAATGATCTGACCCTGCCTTTTTGAGTGCTTACTTCTGTTACAGGGTTACAATCCCTTCCTCGGAATAAGTGAGAGAAAAAACAGAGTGGTGGGACAAAATTAGGTAGGTGGGAGCGGCAGAGAAAACTTATGATAAAATACAGATAATCACCAAGTCTCTTTACTATAGCCCCTTAATGATGCAGCCCATTTTGACCTTAACCCCTTAAGGACCGGGGGTTTTTCCGTTTTTGCATCTTCGTTTTTTTGTTCCTTGCCTTTAAAAAATCATAACTCTTTCAATTTTGCCCCTAAAAATCCATATGATGGCTTATTTTTTGCGCCACCAATTCTACTTTGTAATGACGTCAGTCATTTTGCCCAAAATCTACGGTGAAACGGAAACAAAAATCATTGTGCTACAAAATTGAAAAAAAAAACGCAGTTTTGTAACTTTTGGGGGCTTCCGTTTCTACGTAGTACATTTTTCGGTAAAAATGACACCTTATCTTTATTCTGTAGGTCCATACGATTAAAATGATACCCTACACTTATAGGTTTGACTTTGTCGTACTTCTGGAAAAAATCATAACTACATGCAGGAAAATAATACGTTTAAAATTGTCATCTTCTGACCTCTATAACTTTTTTATTTTTCCGTGTATGGGGCGGTATGAGGGCTCATTTTTTGCGCTGTGATCTGAAGTTTTTAACGGTACCATTTTTGCATTGATAGGACTTATTGATCATTTTTAAATGATATAAAAAGTGACCAAAAATGCACTATTTTGGACTTTGGAATTTTTTTGCGCGTACGCCATTGACCGAACGGTTTAATTAATTATATATTTTTATAATTCGGACATTTCTGCATGCAGTGATACCATATATGTTTATTTTTATTTACACTGTGTTTTTTTTTTTTATGGGAAAAGGGGGGTGATTCAAACTTTTAATAGGGGAGGGGTTAAATGATATTCATTCACTTTTTTTTTTCAGTGTTATAGCTCCCATAGGGACCTATAACACTGCACACACTGATCTCCATCATTGATTACTGGTTTCTCATAGGAAACCAGTGATCGATGATTCTGCCGCTTGACTGCTCATGCCTGGATCTCAGGCACTGAGCAGTCATTCGGCGATCGGACAGCGAGGAGGAAGGTAGGAGCCCTCCCGCTGTCCTGTAAGCTGTTCGGGATGCCGCGAACAGCCCACTGAGTTAACCGGCAGCTTTCACTTTCGGTTTTAGCCACTTTCGGCGCTGCGCGCTATTAGTGGCGGGTCCCGGCTTCACTATGACGCCGGGCCCGCCGTGATATGACGCGGGGTTACCGTGTAACCCCGCGTTATATCACGGGAGCAGGACCAAGGACGTACCAGTACGTCCTTGGTCCTTAAGGGGTTAAAGAGAACCTCTCATTAACTTGATACATTTTATAATCCTCCCAGTTCACTGCCCTCATCATGATAAACCACCCCCTGCCTTTATTTGTATAAATTTGTTTTAGTTTTCTACCTTGGTATTTTCTGCTCAGCCTCAAGTACACAGACTGGGAAGGGGCGTTACCCAGCAGGTGTGACCTCATCTGAAGCCGTACAGGGGAGAACTTCCTCCCTTACTCTGCAACCAACAGCAACGGCAGTTAAGTGTGAGAGGAGCTATGATTGGATAAGGCTGGACACACCCCCCTCAGCACTCCAGACTGCATTTCCTGTGTTTGGATTTCTGCCAGGCCAGCAGGAGTCCAAAGTCTGTGCAAGAGATGGGGGGGGGGGGGGGGAATGTTCTCTGAACAAGTAGGGAGACACCTAGTGGCACCTTTATTTAAACACAAATAAAACATAGAAAACTTAATTTTTTTTTAAACAAAGTATATTAGAAAGATTTTTTAATTTACCATAAGGAGTGCAATAGCAAAATTTTGTTTTAAAGAGAGTGCCCATTTAACCCCATTTTTACCTTAAGGACGCAGCCGTTTTTTGAAAATCTGACCTCTGTCACTTTAAGCATTAATAACTCTGGAATGCTTTAACATATTAATTTGATTCTGAGATTGTTTTTTCGTGACATGTTCTACTTTATCAATAGTAGAAGAGAAACAGCTAGCCTGGCACTGCTATTTCACACATTTTAGGATTTTCACTCAAATAGACACAAAGCAGCAATAAGCGTTCATAAACAGTGGTGACGCAAAACTTCACATGTATGCATACTTCCAATTGCAAAGAAAAAATTCAAGTGCACTCACCACGTTAGTTGCTTCTTCGATATTCTTTATTTCATGTCACAAACAGACATAATGCAGGGAGACGACATAAAGGGGGGTGCGCGTGGGCTACGGACCCGTCTCTCACTACTAGCGCTTCATAAGGCCCCTTACTAGCTTCACAGGTAAAGAGGTGTGTTTAAAAAGGACCCCACCGGAAGGGTATCCGAGGCAACAAAATAAACATTCCTTTGAACAAACGTAGCATAGAAGAAATATTAAAACATGACATCTTACAAGGAAAGTCTTATTTAAACACAACCTCATCTTTGCCTCCTGTAAGACATTTGACAAGCTGCAAAGGTTATATTGGATTGTACAAACAGTATATTTAAGTGCAAAAACTCACCCATTTTGTTGCAGTCATTCAGACCTAGCGGTCCTATTGCATTTAATTGCACAATCCAATAAGCCTCTTTTTGAAGGAGTTGGTTGTTTTTATCTCCAAACCTTATGGGTTTTTCAACCTTCTCAAGGGCCCTAAATTTTAAGGTGTGGGGAAGGCCCCCATGTGTTTCCTTCATATGTTTGATAAACCGCTGGGCTCCTATCCCTGTGAAATAATGGTCTGACCGTTTTTCCAATGTAAAAAAAGGAATGTTTTTATTTTGTTGCCTTGTATACACCTCCGGTGGGGTCCTTTTTAAACACACCCTTTACCTGTGAAGCTACTAAGGGGCCTTATGAAGTGCTAGTAGCGCGAGACAGATCCGTAGCCCACACACACACCCCTTTTATGTCGTCTCCCTGCATTATGTCTGTTAGTGACATGAAAGAAAGAATTGGAAATATTCTTCTATATGTTAGTGGTACATTTTCGTCAATACTTGCATCATTTCTTGGTGAAAAATTCCAAAATGTAATGAAAAATTAGAAAATTTAGCATTTTTCTAACTTTGAAGCTCTCTGCTTGTAAGGAAAGTGGACATTCCAAATAAAGTATATGTTCAATCACATATAAAATAGGTCTAGTTTGCATCATAAAGTTGACATGTTTTTACTTTTTTGGAAACGTTAGAGGGCTTCAAAGTTTAGCAGCAAAATTTCAAATTCAGGGACCAGTTCAGTTTCTAAATGAATTTGAGGGTCTTTATGTTAGAAATACCCCATAATGGACCCCATTATGAAAACTGCACCCACTTAAAGTATTCAAAATGACATTCAGAAAGTTTGTTAACCCTTTAGGTGTTTCACAGGAATAGCAGCAAAGTGGAGGATAAAATTAAAAATCTTCCTTTTTTACACTAACATGTTCTTATAGACCCATCTTTTACATTTTTTTTTTTTTTACATTTTTACAAGGGGTAATAGGTAAAAATGTTCCCCCAAATTTTAACCCTATTTCTCTCTAGTAAGGAAAATACCTCATATGTGGATGTAAAGTGCTCTGTGAGTGCACTAGAGGGCTCAGAAGGGAAGGAGCGACAATGGTATTTGGGGGGCATGTCTCATTTAGGAAGCCCCCATAATGCCAGAACAGCAACAAAAAAAACACATGGCGCACTGTGGGAAGCTACACCCCTCACGGAATGTAACAAGGAGTTCAGTAAGCCTTAACACCTTAACGACAATGGACGTAAATGTACGTCATGGTGACGTGGTACTTAACGCACCATGGTGAACATTTATGCTCCGCCATGACCGCGAACACCGTAGCGGTGCTTGCATCATGCGCGGCAGGTCCCGGCCGTGATCGCGTGGATGTCTGCCATTAACCCCTCAGATGCTGTGATCAATACAGATCACGGCATCTGCAGCAGTGCGGTACTTTGAATGGATGATCAGATCGCCCGCAGCGCTGCCGCGGCGATCCGTTCATCCAGCATGGCGGCCGGAGGTCCCCTCACCTGGCTCCGGCCGGCTCCCAGGTCTTCTGCTATGGTCTGAGATGGAGCAGACCAGAGCAGAAGATCACCGATAATACTGATCAGTGCTATGTCCTATGCATAGCACTGAACAGTAGATAGTGCCCTATGGGGACTATTAAAATGTAAAAATGAAAGTTAAAAAAAATAATTTGAGAAATCCCCTCCCCAATAAAAATGTAAAATGTCCTTTTTTCCCATTTTACCCCCATAAAGTGTAGAAAACAAAAAAAAAAAATTAATACACATATTTGGTATCGCCTCATGCGTAAATGTCCGAACGATTAAAATATAATGTTACTGATTCCGTGCAACAGTAATAGAAAAATATATAATCATTGGTATCATTTTAATCGTATTGACCCACAGAATAAAGAACACGTCATTTTTACCGTAAATTGTACGGCGTGAAAACGAAACCTTCAAAAATTAGCAAAATTGTGGTTTTCTTTTTAATTTCCCCACACAAATAGTATTTTTTTTGGTTGCATTTTATGGTAAAATGAGTGATGTCATTACGCAGGACAACTGCTTGCGCAAAAAACAAGCCCTCATACTAGTCTGTGGATGAAAATATAAAAGAGTTACGATTTTTAGAAGACGAGGAGGAAAAAACAAAAATGGTAAAATAAAATTGGCCTGGTCCTTAAGGTCACAGGTGGTCCACAAGTGTTTGACGAATTTTGCTCCTTTAATCTCCCATGAAAAAGAAAAGTTGGTGGCTACACCAGGTTGTTGGTTTAAAAAAAAATTTCAATTTTTACACTAACGTGGTGGTGTTGCCCCATACATTTAATTTTCATAAGAGATGAAAGGAGAAAAAGCCCCGCAACTATCAGCCAGGAGTGGCTGATAGTTGCAGCAGCTATGATATAAATGCAAAAAACAAAAACCCCACAAATTACCCCATTTTTTAAACTACACCCCTCAATGAATGAAAGAAGGGGTCCAGTGAGTATTTACACCTCACTGGCGTTTGACAGATCTTTGGAACAGTGGGCTGTGCATATCAAAAATTTGAATTTACGTTTCATGGACCACTGTTTCCGAAAATCTTTCAGACACCTGTGAGGTATAAATGCTCACTGTACCCCTTGTTACATTCCGTGAGGGGTGTAGTTTCCAAAATGGGGTCACATGTGGGTGTTTGAGTTTATCAGAAACGCTGCAACTATCAGCCACTATGTTCTTCTGCTCCAGGAAAAGCAGAATCACTGGCTTTAGATGGGGCAACTTGATATTGGGGGCTATGAGAGAGCAGGTAAGGGGAGTTATAGAGGTTTTTTTTGTTTTATAAGGCAGTCTGGACACAGTAATATAATTTTTAGTTTTATACTTTAGCTCAATTGGTGATTTTTCTCGACTGTGAATTTTGTCTTTTGTTGTGTTGCCAATGGCGATATCTCTGTTTATCTATCGAAGATCTGAAATCTTTTCTACTCTGTTAATCAAATAATGAGGTCGCACAGACATTTTACACTAGCTGTGCTTTCTGCAGTTTTCATTCTGATCTTGAAGGGGGCATGTGTTGGGACGAAGATTATGTATTCATCTCTTGTACGTATATATGTGTTTCTCTTGCAGTGGGCTTACGAGCTTGGTCTGTCTAATGAAGAACCGGTCAGTATTCCTCTTCATGCTTGTGAGCACTTCTACCTCCTGACCCGCCCACTGCGCACACCGCTGAAGGATAACACACCAAGTGAATAAGCATTTGTTTTACCTTGTTTGTACATTTCTTTGTTGTGCTTCTTAATGTGCAGCCATGTTAGTGGTTGTTTTTGTGGGTCCATATGTCCCAGAATCGCACCAATAACACATGTTAAGTCTTGTGGAGGTGGGATTGGTGCCCATTATCTAAAAATGATCATTAAAATACAACATGGCCTTTAGAGAGAATATACAGGGTGTCTGTATGGCCTATATTTGTTTTTAGTATTTAAAACCAGATACTAATAATATTTTATTTTCTATACATGATTATGGGGGGTGGCCATTCTTTCAGAGCTGCTGTTAGCAGCATGAAGAGATATATTTACAGCAGCTACAAGGACCTTTAAACAGTAGATATTTTAGGCATGATCTGGGACCTTGAGAAAGAGATTATCTATCAGCTATCTTCAGTGGCAGATCCTGTGTTATCTATATATAGGGGTCATCTTTCATTATAATCTTGTCAGTGCCAATAATGAGATATATACAGTGGTCCCTCAACATACGAAGGTAATTTGTTCCAAATGAGCAATCGTTTGCCGAATCCATCGTATGTTGAGGGATTCGTGCAATGTAAAGTATAGGAAGCTGTACTCACCTGTCCCCGCCGCTCCCGATGGTGACCCCGGGCCTCCGCTGGGCTCTCCTGGTCTTCTCCGGTCCTCCGCTGTCTTCCACAAGGACTTACTGGGCCTGCGTAGCGACGTCATTACGCCGCTGCGTACGCCGTTCCTATTGGATGACGGGACGGCGTGCGCAACAGCTTATTGACGTCGCCGGAGAGGGCCGAGAAGACACCGGAGGACCAGCGCTGGACCCGAAGGGCACCCCGTAGCATCGTGGAGGGGTAAGTAATACTCACCGCACCACACGGGGAACATTAAGCTGCTATCCGGCAGCAACTTAAGCATTTTGCGCTGTCGGATAGCACTTAATGCGATGGCCCCGACATAAAAAAAACATCGTATGTCGATGCTGACATCAACGTGCGATGGACTCTGAGAGGCCATCGTATGTCGTTTTGATCGTATGTCGTGCCATCGTATGTCGGGAGGGGTCACTGTATTGTAAAGCGATCTTTACAGAACAGTGACAAGTGTCAGCTTATTACAAGGCTCAAGGGTCAGCGTTGCCCGGTTTTTCCTTCCTAATATTTGTTGGGGAGAAAAATCAACAAAGGAGGAAGCTTTTGACTTCATATCCCATCCTCATAAATTGTTGTCATATCCTGACCTCCTATCCCGTCATCATATCTCAACTTCATATCCCGACCTCATATCTCAACTTCATATCCCGTCCTCCTGTCCCGTCCTCCTGTCCCGTCCTCCTGTCCCGTCCTCCTGTCCCGACCTCCTGTCCCGACCTCCTGTCCCGACCTGACATGTTCTATGCCCCCGAATAGAAAAACAGAGCTAATTTCTTCCAAAAAAAAAAAAAAAACCCTATCCCTGTCCTCAAGTTGTGTGTGGTATTACAACTTTTCTACATATACTACAAAGGAACTGAGCTGCAATTCCACACATAACCTGAGGGGAGGTATGATGCTGTGTTTGAGCGAAATGGGCGCTGTTTTTGGAATCCATGAAATCCCCTTTGAATATCACGAAACATCCTTTAAAAAAATATCTTACCATTCACAACAATGCCTTTGGTCCTGTCTTAAGGTGTTGTGGACCCTGATGGAAGGATTTATATCCGCAACTGGCAAGGTGGGATCCTGTCTGGAGGCTTTGAGAAAAACCCTAAACCAATCTTTACCGAAGGCCGTAATCAGCTGGAAATCCAGAACCTGCAGGAGGACTGGGATCACTTTGGTAAGAGTTCACTGACAAGGACATAACTAAAGAAGAACACAGACAAAAGATTTTTGACAGATGCTTTGGAAATATTGTGTCTTTAGACTTTTTGGCCACTGTAAGAGACATGTCCTAAAAGATTTAAAGGGGTACTCCGCTGCCCCAGCATTCAGAACATTTTGTTCCGAATGCTTGGAGTGGGTGGCGGGAGTCTTGACATCACGGCAACGCCCCCTCAATGCAAGTCTATGGGAGGGGGCGTGGCAGCCACCACACCCCCTCTCATAGACTTGCATTGAGGGGGCGTGGTGTGACTCCATAAGGGGCATGGCCGTGATGTCACTACCCCCACTGCCCGCATCCAGCATTCTAAAGGAACGCCAGGTGCTTCGCAGAGATCGTGGGGGTCCCAGCTGCAGGACGCTCACGATCAGACATCTTCTCCCCTATCCTCTTGATAGGGGAAAAGATGTCTAGGAGCGGAGTACCCCCTTTAATGGGGTCTTGGAAGGGATCCTGTAATTGCCTTATATTTTGAGGCCAAAACTGTGCTTTTCTGGTTGTCTCTGCAGAACCTTTGCTCACTGCTCTGCTGCGCAGAATGCCATCCCTAGAGGCACTGGAGATCCTGCGTCTTGTCAATTGCCCAGAATCCTTCACACCAGACATGCGCTGTGTCATGGGGGAGAGTCCAACCCTTCTAAGATACTTCATCCTTGCTGGAATGAACTCTCAAGGTTGCTCCCTTGGAGGAGGGGCTGGAAAGTGAGTGTCCTTCATATTCACCTCCCTCATGAGTAAAATCACTTTACACCCTCTTAGACTATTGTCCACTCTTCTTCATCGGTAGGTTTCTTGCAGAGTGGATGGTCTACGGTTACCCACAAGATAATGTGTGGCCCCTGGACATCAAGCGCTTTGGAGCCTTGCAGAGCAGCAGGACCTTTCTGCGGCACAGAGTTATGGAGGTCATGCGTAAGTACTGGGCAATGAGAGTGAATAGGTCTTAAGCTCTTAAAGGTCCATTGTCATTCATAAAAGTACAAATCTGTGCTTAATCTCCTCAGCTCTGATCTATGACCTAAAAGTGCCACGTTGGGACTTTCAGACTGGCCGACAGTTGCGTACTTCCCCCTTATATGACCGGCTTGATGCTCAGGGGGCCCGATGGATGGAGAAGCATGGATTTGAGAGGGCAAAGTACTTTGTACCCGCTGGAAAAGGTCAGGAGCATTCATAAAGTTTAAAGATCACCATATGCTTGGCTGGGACTATGCTTTCATCTGCTCATTTTCTTCCTCAGATCTGCTGTCTCTAGACCAGAGCAAAACATTCTATAAACCTGACTGGTTTGATATTGTGGGCTCTGAAGTGAAGTGCTGTAAGGAGGCAGTGTGTGTCATCGACATGTCATCCTTCACCAAGTTTGAGATCAGCGTGAGTATTATCCAGCATTCTTACTGCCTTGGCCTTCCTTATGGCTTCTGGTTCATTCTCTTGTTGTCTGTCTTTCTCTGGATTCCTTCTCCTGCCTCTTTCCTTACATTATTTTCCTGATAACACTGTCTGTGGCGTCTCATCCTCAACTCGTGGTCCAGTAATCTTCTGTGTCTTATCTGCCAGTCCCCAGGGGATCAGGCTTTGGACACCCTCCAGTATCTCCTCTCCAACGATGTGGATGTTCCTGTGGGACATATCGTTCACACTGGGATGCTGAATGAGCGTGGAGGATACGAGAATGACTGCAGTGTGGTGCGGCTTCAGAAACGCAGGTATGTTTCTGGATAAGAGTAGACTTGTTATACAGTCATGGCCGTAAATGTGGGCACCCCTGAAATTTTTCTAGAAAGTGAAGTATTTCCCACAGAAATGGATTGCAGTAACACGTGTTTTGCAATACACATGTTTATTCCCTTTGTGTGTATTGGAACTAAACAAAAAAAGGGAGGAAAAAAAGAAAATTGGACATAATGTCACACCAAACTCCAAAAATGGGCCGGACAAAATTATTGGCATCCTTTCAAAATTGTGGAAAAATAAGATTGTTTCAAGCATGTGATGCTTCTTTAAACTCACCTGGGGCAAATAACAGGTGTGGGCAATATAAAAATCACACCTGAAAGCAGATAAAAAGGAGAGAAGTTCACTTAGTTTCTGCATTGTGTGTCTGTGTGTGCCACACTAAGCATGGACAAGAGAAAGAGGAGAAGAGAACTGTCTGAGGACTTGAGAACCAAAATTGTGGAAAAATATCAATCTCAAGGTTACAAGTCCATCTCCAGAGATATAGATTTGCATTTGTCCACAGTGCGCAACATTATCAACAAGTTTGCAACCCATAGCAGTGTAGCTAATCTCCCTGGGCGTGGACGGAAGAGAACATTTTATGAAAGGTGTCAATGCAGGAAGTCCAGATGGTGGATAAGCAGCCCCAAACAAGTTCCAAAGATATTCAAGCTGTCCTGCAGGCTCAGAGAGAATCAGTGTCAGTGCAAACTATCCATCGACATTTAAATAAAATGAAACGCTATGGCAGGAGACCCAGGAGGACCCCACTGCTGACACAGAGACATAAAAAATAAAGACTAAATTTTGCCTAAATGATCTTGAGTAAGCCAAAATCCTTCTGGGAAAACGTCTTGTGGAAAGATGAGCCCAAGATAGAGCTTTTTGGTAAAGCACATCATTCTATTGTTTACTGAAAATGGAATGAGGCCTACAAAGAAAAGAACACAGTACCTACAGTGAAATATGGTGGGGGGTCAATGATGTTTTGGGGTTGTTCTGCTGCCTCTGGCACTGGGTGCCTTGAATGTGGGCAAAGCATCATGAAATCTGAGGATTACCAATGGATTTTGGGTCACACTGTACAGCCCAGTGTTAGAAAGCTGGGTTTGCTTCCAAGATCTTGGGTCTTCCAGCAGGACAATGATCCCAAACATACATCAAAAAGCACCCCGAAATGGATGGTAACAAAGTGCCGGAGAGTTCTGAAGTGGCCATCAATGAGTCCAGATCTAAATCCCAATAAACACCTGTGGAGAGATCTTAAAATTGCTGTTGGGAAAAGGCGCCCTTCTAATAAGAGAGACCTGGAGCAGTTTTCAAAGGAAGAGTGGTCCAACATTCCGGCTGAGAGGCGTAAGAAGCTTATTGATGGTTATAGGAAGCCACTGATTTCAGTTATTTTTTCCAAAGGGTGTGCAACCAAATATTAAAGGGGTTATCCAGGAAAAAACTTTTTTTATATATATCAACTGGCTCCAGAAAGTTAAACAGATTTGTAAATTATTTCTATTAAAAAATCTTAATCCTTTCAGTACTTATGAGCTTCTGAAGTTAAGGTTGTTGTTTCCTGTCTAAATCCTCTCTGATGACACGTTTCTCGGGAACAGTTTAGAAAAGGTTTGCTATGGGGATTTGCTTCTAAACTGGGTGGTTCCCGAGACAGGTGTCAGAGAGCACATAGGCAGAAAAGAACAACCTTAACTTTAGAAGCTCATAAGTACTGAAAGGATTAAGATTTTGTAATAGAAGTAATTTACAAATCTGTTTAACTTTCTGGAGCCAGTTGAGATATATAATTTTTTTTCCTGGATAACCCTTTAAGTTAAGGGTGCCAATAATTTTGTCCAGACCATTTTTGGAGTTTGGTGTGACATTATGTCCAATTTGCTTTTTTTCCTCCTTTTTTTTGGTTTAGTTCCAATACAAACTAAGGGAATAAACGTGTGTATAGCAAATCATGTGCTACTGCAATCCTTTTTGGTGAGAAATACTTCAATTTTTTTGAAAAATTTCAGGGCTACCAACATTTACAGCTATGACTGTGTATAAGAGCAGGGATCTTATGTGGATTATGGAGCGTTGTGTGCTAGCCTCTGTTAAAGGGGTACTCTGCCCCTAGGGGATAAGATGTCCAATCGCGGGGGCCCCGTCGCTGTGGATCTCTCCTGCAGCACCCACTTGTCATTAGCTTCACAAAGTGATGATCGCTCTGTGTCTGATGACTCGCTATACAGGGGCCGGAGTATCGTGATATCACAGCCAGCCCCCTTGTTATGTCACACCCTGCCCCCCTTTGGATAGGGGATAAGATGTCTAGGGGCGGAGTACCCCTTTAATAGTTTTTTTCCTGGAAGTTTCCAGAGATCAGATCTTTGTTTCAGGATCTCAGGAAGGACTTCTGCTCAATAAAGATATTACCAGTGGCGTTGCGACCGGGGTGCGGGGGGTGCGGCCCGCACCGGGTGACACCATCCTGATGGGGTGACACCAAGTACGCCCCCGGTCCTCACTTGCGCTGTCTCTGTAATAGCAACCACCCTCCTCCTCCTCCACCCCACTCGCGCTGTCTCACTAGTCTCCGTACTAGTAGCGCCCCCCCGTCACCTGCACAATGAACCGGCCTGCGCCCCCACGTCTTCTGTTGCGCCGGCCCGACGTCACTCCGCAGGGCCGCGCAGGAGGACGTGAGTGACGTCACGCGCAGAGCGCCCGCAGAGAAGGAGCGCTTCGCTGGATGGGTAAGTGAGTGTGTGTCTGTTTCACTCGATCTCTGTTTGTGTGTCTCTCTCTCTGTCTGTGTGTGTGTGTGTGACAGTGACTCTGTGTGTGTGTGACTCTCTGACTGTGTGTGTGACTGTGTGTGTGACTGTGTGTGACTCTGTCTGTGTGTGTGTGTGTGTCTCTCTGTCTGTGAGTGTGTCTCTGTGTGTGTGTGTTTGTGTGTGTCTGTCGCTATCTCTGTCTGTGTGTGACTGTGTGTGTGTGTGACTGCGTGTGACTGTGTGTGTCTGTGTGTCTCTGTCTGTGAGTGTGTCTCTCTGACTGTGTGTGTCTCTATCTGTCTGTGTGTGTCTCTGTGTTGTGTGTGTGTGTGTGTGTGTTTTTTTTTGTGTGGGGGGAGGGGGGGTTTGTTTGAACCAGCGATCTAATGTGGGGAGACTTTGACCTATTGTGGGGAACATGCAAGGGAACCTGCGGCCTAATGGGGGGGAAACTATTACCTAATGTGGGGAATCTGTGCTACCTAATGTGGGGAAACTGCTACCTAATGTGTGGAATCTGTGCTACCTAATGTGTGGAATCTGTGCTACCTAATGTGGGGAAATTACTACCTACTGTGGGGTAACTGGTACCAAATGTGGGGAATCTATGCTACCTAATGTGGGGAAACTGATACCTACCTAATGTGGGGGAACTGCTACCTACCTTAAGGGTACGTTCACACGCGCTGATTTTTTTGCGGGTTTTCCGCTGCGTATTTGAAAGTGGGCAGGTTCTTCTCGGCTGTCCGCAGCAGATTTTCTGCGGCGGAATGTACACTGCGGAAAATCCGCCACAAGCCCCATTGGAGTCAGTAGGGACTGTGGCGGAATTTCCGCAGCGTAAATTCCGCCGCGGAAAATCTGCTGCGGACAGCCGAGAAGAGCCTGCCCATTTTCAAATACGCAGCGGAAAACCCGCTAAAAAAATCTGCCCTTGTGAACGTACCCTAAAGGGGTAGTCCAGTGGTGAAAAACTTATCCCCTATCCTAAGGATAGGGGATAAGTTTGAGATCGCGGGGGGTCCGACTGCTGGGGCCCCCTGCGATCTCTCTGCACGGGGGCCAGGCTCTCCGGCCAGATAGCGGGTGTCGACCTCCGCACGAAGCGGTGGCCGACTCGCCCCCTCAATACATCTCTATGGCAGAGCCGGAGATTGCCGAAGGCAGCTCTTCGGCTCTGCCATAGAGTTGTATTGAGGGGGCGTGTCGGCCGCCGCTTCGTGCGGAGGTCGACACGCCCCCTTCCCGCGGGCTGTCGGGGCTCCGTACAGGAGATCGCAGGGGGCCCCAGCGGTCGGACCCCCCGCGATCTCAAACTTATCCCCTAATGCTTCCCCCCCCCCCCCCCTGGCAGTAGCACCCTCATCATGGTGTTGCCGATGGATGATGGGGGTGATACTGCCAGGGGGGATGGCCAGTAGCACCCTCATCATCCTCCAGCAACACCCCCCCAGTACTAGCACCCCCATCATCCACTAGCAACACCACCAGATTTATATTCAGAGGGTACAGTATGTGGCAGATTAATATTCAGAGTGTACAGTATGTGGTGGGATTATATTCAGAATGTACAGTGTGTGGTAGTATTATATTCAGTGGGTACGGTGTATGGAAGGTTTATAATCAAAGAGTATAGTGTATAGTAGTATTATATTTAGAGGGTACAGTGTGTGGCGGTATTATATTCAGGGGTACAGTATGTGGCAGATTTATATTCAGAGTGTACAGTGTGTGTTGGTATAATATTCAGAATGTACAGTGTGTGGCGGTATTATATTCAGGGGTACAGTATGTGGCGGTATTATATTCAGAGTGTACAGTATGTTGGTATTATATTCAGAGGGTACAGTGTGTGGCGGTATTATATTCAGGGGTACAGTATGGGGCAGATTTATATTCAGAGTGTACAGTATGTGATGGTATTATATTCAGAATGTACAGTGTGTGGTATTATTATATTCAGTGGGTACGGTGTATGGAAGGTTTATAATCAAAGAGTATAGTGTATAGTAGTATTATATTTAGAGGATACAGTGTCTGGCAGGTTTATAATAATTATTGTTTTCATATAGAGGATGAGAATGCGCTGACATAGTGAGGAGACGTCTGAGCGTCGCATTCTACAGAGAGAAGTTTTAGCTGGACCAGGTGGTATGTACCATCTGAATTAGATAAGGAAAGACTATAGAGAAGACGTCACCTGTAGTCACTGATAGAGATGAGCGAATTTACAGTAAATTCGATTCGTCACGAACTTCTCGGCTCGGCAGTTGATGACTTATCCTGCATAAATTAGTTCAGCTTTCAGGTGCTCCCGTGGGCTGGAAAAGATGGATACAGTCCTAGGAGACTCTCTATTAGGACTGTATCCACCTTTTCCAGCCCACCGGAGCACCTGAAGGCTGAACTAATGTATGCAGGAAAAGTCATCAACTGCCGAGCCGAGAAGTTCGTGACGAATCGAATTTACTGTAAATTCGCTCATCTCTAGTCACTGATATCATTGTACATTCTCCTCTCTATGTCCTATCAGAGCTGTAGTCACTTGTCAGTTCTACAGTTATGATGAGTGAAACTACAACTCCCAGCATAACCTCACCACTGCATAAAGGGGTACTCTACTGGAAAAAAAATTTTTTTAATCAACTGGTGCTACAAAGTTAAACAGATTTATAAATTACTTCTACTTAAAAATCGTAATCCTTCCAGTACTTATTAGCTGCTGTA
The DNA here is from genome assembly GCF_029499605.1 of Hyla sarda. Classification (NCBI taxonomy): domain Eukaryota; kingdom Metazoa; phylum Chordata; class Amphibia; order Anura; family Hylidae; genus Hyla; species Hyla sarda. The sequence goes on along the minus strand of NC_079194.1, from coordinate 144,338,564 downwards.
TAAGTGATTCACAGGAAGTTCTTTTCTTTTTTAATTTATTTTCTGTCTGACCACAGTGCTCTGTGCTGACACCTCTGTCCATGTCAAGAACTGTCCATAGTAGGAGCAAATCCACATTGCAAACCTATCCTGCTCTGGACAGTTCCTAACATGGACAGACAGAGCACTGTGGACAGACTGGAAAGAACTACACAACTTCCTGTGGAGAATACAACAGCTGATAAGTACTGTAAGGATAAAAAATTTAAATAGAAGTAATTTAAAAATCTGTTTAACTTTCTGGCACCAGTTGATATAAAAGTAAATGTTTTCCAGTGGAGTACCCCTTTAAGTAATTCTGGGAGCTGTATATTTAAATGGTGAAAACTTCTTTAACACTTTCCTATTCTGTGGCAACTGGTATTTCTGATTATTTTACTGGAATTTCTCACAGTGTGCTACAACAGTGGTGTCTGTCACAACAGGCTAAAAACTTGGGGGGGGGGGGGAAGGTATGGGGGTGACACCATTTTCTACCGCACCGGGTGACACCAACCCTAGCAACGCCACTGGATATTACATAGGTGTTTTATGGAAATTCTACTGGGCAAATAGAGATAAATGGTGCAAAACCCTTGGGGAAACCCTATAGAAGGTTGGTGAAAATCATCAGAGTTCCCCGGCAAACATCTTATATGCAGTAACTTTATCCATAAGCTCTGAGTCATTCCTATAAAATACAGTGCTCATACATCAGTGTCTAGATGTGGTCTTAAGACCATAGGGGAAATTTATTAAAACCTGTCCAGAGGAAAAGTTGTACATAGCAATCAGATCGCTTCTTTCATTTTGCAGAGGTCATTTTAAAACTGAAAGAAGAAATCTGATTGGTTGCTATGGGCAACTGGGCAAATATTCCTCTGGACGGGTTTTGATAAATCTCCCCCATAGTGTGGTGTCAACATGGCCTTGCTGGAGAAGGAACAGGGGTGTCTGTATCACCTATATTTGTTTTTATCATGGACCTGTGAACAGTAGATATTCTAGGCATGCTCTGGGTCTTAAGACCATAGTGTGACGTCTTCTTGATCATAGCATAACCCTTCCTGTGTCGTTTTGCAGCTTTTTCATTATCTCCCCCACAGACCAGCAGGTGCATTGCTGGTCATGGCTGAAGCAGCACTTGCCAAGTGACAGTGATTTGTTTCTTGAAGATGTGACCTGGAAATATACAGGTATGGAAAAAAGAACCGCAAGCTGGACTCCCCTTGCTGCTGTGCACATGTTTCTGGTTTCAGCTTTGGCTTTTTTCCCCATCAGCTTTAAACTTGATTGGCCCTCGAGCCATGGATGTGCTGTCAGAGTTGTCCTATGCCCCTATGACCCCGGACCATTTCCCATCCTTGTTCTGCAAGGTTAGACACACACGGTGCTTTTCTGGGTTAATACACAAATATTTGAGTGCAGCCTGATTCTCTGTATATGTGCATGCTTTCCTCTGCAGGAGATGAGTGTTGGATATGCCAATGGTATCCGGGTGATGAGTATGACGCACACTGGAGAGCCAGGCTTCACCTTGTACATTCCCATTGAGGTAAGTAGCTCAAAAAATTCCGTATTGACAGATCATCAGACATGACCCTGTATGTTCTAATTTCACCTTTGCGTCATCTCTGCAGTACGCACTACACGTCTATAATGAGATTATGAGCGTGGGTCAGAAATATGGAATCCGTAATGCTGGATATTATGCTCTGCGGAGTCTGCGTATCGAAAAGTTCTTTGCTTTTTGGGGTCAGGATCTGGACCCATTCACCACTCCACTCGAATGTGGTCGGGAGTTCCGGGTCAAGTTGGACAAGGTAGATACTGAATACTTCTGTGTAATAGTCACAGCTCACTGTCTCGTCCCATTATGTTCTGGGTGGACTGTATTCACAAGATGCTTGTGCTATGATTTTCTTTGAGCTCATCACAGAAAATTCTAGCGGTGAAAACTGATTGTAAAGTAAGAGATGTTTTTTCCTCAAAACACAACTCATGGTTTAGTTAGGATTTATTTAGTTCTCCTGGAATAGAAAAACACAGCTACTGTCTTTCAAAAACAGCTCCCCGTCTGTCTCCAGGTTGGGTGTGGTTCTGCAGATCAGTTCTATTGAAGTGAATGGAGCCAAGTTGTAAAACCACACTCAACCTGGGGACGGACATGAAGTTGTTTTTAAAAGAAAGTAGCTGTGTTTTTCTGTTTCTTGATAACCCCTTTAAATGTTTTTTCTCCACACTGTTGTACCAATCTTATGATGTTTTTCTCAGGGTTACAGTGTAACTGCTCTCTCTTCCCCTCCCCCAGGGCTATGACTTCATTGGCCGGGACGCCTTGTTGCACCAGCGCGAAGAGGGGATATTTAAACGGTTTACAATGTTCATCTTGGAGGATCATGACACAGACCTGGATTTGTGGCCCTGGTGGGGGGAGCCTATCTACCGTAATGGGGAGCATGTGGGCAAGACGACCAGCAGTGCCTATAGCTACACATTGGGGAGACATGTGTGTCTGGGGTTCATTCACAGCCCCAACCCAATCACCGCAGAGTTTATCAACCGAGGAGAATATGAAATAGAGATTGCCGGCCAAAGGTTCCAGGCCAAAGCCAAACTGTACCCCTTTAGTTCCCTGTTTACCCAGAGACGCAGGAAAGAAGATATGGAGCTGGGCTACTGAAAGATGGAATGTGCTGGAGGAGACATAAGGAGTTAATGCCAGGCCATGTGTCATGCAGAGGACCTTGTGGTGTTATCTGGGCTTTATTCTTAGGTTGTCTGGAGTTTTAGGGACGCAAAGACCCTGATAACAAAGTTTTGGTGTTTAGCCCTTAGGGGGCTATATCAGCGAGCCTATATTTTTATTATTGATATCTATATGCAATCTTGAGAGGGAAAATGTCACCAGCTTAATCAGCCACAGTCTCACCATGAAGACCACGATTCTAATGGAAAGCTGCCCTCCTTTTTTATGTTTTATCCCTTCCTGCAGATGTGTCACCAGGCGGGGATGATCCATCATAGGTGCCATACCAATGCAGCGTTACAAGTCATAACATCACCTTCCATCGGCTCGTGCGGAGGGGACCTTCAAGTGTGTTTTCCTTTTATTTTGATTTCTAGGTTTTTATCTGTTTTTACAACATACAGCAGTGTTTACCAACCAGGGTGCCTCCAGCTGTTGTAAAACTATAACTCCCAGAATGCCCGGACAGCCTTTGGCTGTCCGGGCATTCTGGGAGTTGTAGTTGTGCAACAGCAGGAGGCACCCTGGTTGGGAAACACTGACATACATTATCTGTTTTATTCTGGCTTTTCTGCCATATATGCGTGAATCCAGACTCCCCAGTAGCTGCAGCCATTACCGTGATGATGATTAACTTCCAATCCTTTTGATGGCTCTGATGCAGGGAGATGAATCACACACAAATGCACTTTACTATCTGGACAATGCTCTGGGACTGGATAAGAGTAACTATGTCATGGTCGCTGCAACCCCATAATCTGCGTGACTTATTCGTACTGGCCGCTCATGGCCTGGACACCCCATTTTCTTATTACATGAAAGGAGGAATTTTTGACAATGATAGGAGTTGGAGTCCATAACTTTAGAACTATCAGTCGCTCCCTGTAGAATAATGTAATACTTAATGCAATGTTTATATCCTTTTTACTGTTCTTGTATATACAGGAGCTGACAATAAACGCGTGTTCATCTGATGGTGTCATAATAAGCGTAAACCCCCACAGTAAAGTCTGCTGCCACCACCACCAAATGTTAGAATGATGGGACTGTCTGCATGCATTAAAGGGGTTTTCCAGGAATAGAAAAATAGAGCTAATTTCTTTCACAAATAGCTCCAGTTTGTGTGTGGTATTACAACTTTGCTCCATCCACTTCAATGAAACTGAACTGTAGAACCACAGCCAATCTGGAGACAGACTGGGAGTGGTTTTTGAAAGAAATTAGCTGTTTCTCTATTCCTGGGTAACCCCTTTTAAAAAGGGTGCCAATCGGAAAGTATCGTGGTCTAAACAAGAAATGTTCCCCATTCACTGACTGGAAGCTGAGATCTTTAAAAATGGTCAAACACACTGTAATCTGCAGAGCATTTGATCATACCAGAATAAATCTTCCAGGAAATCTGTCATATACGCAGGCAGCATGTTATAGAGCAGATGGAGATAAAAGAACCGAAATACAGTTTTGTGGGAAAAGTTTAGGATAACTGGTCATTTATTTAGGAGTATTCCTGCTTAGTCTAGGTTATGTACTTATTTGGACAATCATATTCAGTCATTTGACAAAGTTCTATATACAGAATGGAGCATAGAGGTACTAAATGTAGGTGTACCAGTCTAGGGTGAAGGGAATACGTTTAGTTAGATACAGAGAAATCACAAAAAAACATATCCATTGTATTATTTATTAGTTATACAAAGAGGATAATATATGAACAATTAAGGGTGTGAAATATTGACAGAAATACAAATATCCAAGCAGGGACAGTGGTACTGGGTGGTTGACCGGACCTGCTCTTGCCCTTTAGGTCAACCACCCAGTACCACTGGGACTGCTTGGATATTTGTATTTCTGTCAATATTTCACACCCTTAATTGTTCATTCATATATTCTTCTCTTTGTATAAATAATACAACGGATATGTTTTTTTGTGATTTCTATATACAGACTTACACACAGATAGCTGTCAGTTCACCTCCACTACTACTTAGTAGAGATGAGCAAACTTCCAGTAATTCGATTCGTCTCGAACTTCTCGGCTCGGCATTTGCTGACTTTAACCTGCATAAATTAGTTCAGCTTTCCGGTGCTCCGGTGGGCTGGAAAAGGTGGATACAGTCCTAGTAAAGAGTCTCCAGCCCACCGGAGCACCTGAAAGCTGAACTCATTTATGCAGGCTAAAGTCAGCAACCGCGGAGCCGAGAAGTTCGTGACGAATCTAATTTACTGTAAGTTCGCTCATCTCTACTACTTAGCCCATGAATAAATGACAAGTTATCCTGGAACTTTCACACAAAGCTATATACACTCTGCTTAGCTCCTCCTGCTCTATATTTTAGTGCCAGCAGATTGGACCATTTCATATGTGGTCTATATAATCAGCTGGTATGTGACCGCTCGGGCACTAGACACTTCCCCTGTGTTCTCCTCTGGGTCTGGTGTCTGCTCCATGCTGTGGGCGCAGGTTTATGGAGAATGTTATTCCTGGAATCTGCTGCCCATGGTGTTTACCTGACATATTCTCAACAAACTGCCCTTTCTCAGCCGTCTCCTTGTGCTGCAAAGCTGTCCTTACGTTACCCTGGAGAGATTACAGCACCCCTCCCCAACCAATGTGGCCCCGGAGACATTTTAAATGCCCTGTCATCCGCCTACCAGGCCTTTAGTCAAGAAAACATGTTCATTTATCATTTCTATAACGTTAGCATAAGAAATAAGCTGCAGCGTGAAGCAATCCCTACCACATTAACCCTATCCAGTTACTCTGATCTGTGCCAACTTTATAAACCTTTTATAGTAGGCTGAGTGCTAAAGCCTTGCCGTGTAACCTGCCAGGTACCTAGAATGTGTACTGCGACACAAACAAGGTGACCGTAAATATGTGTTTCCCCAGCAGCCCCTGTGGTGACATCTCCGCCATCTCTACATCCACTTGAAGCTCGGCTGGGCCATTCACTGTCTTGGTAAGGATGAGCTCACCCCGGTGTCTGCCGGCTTGTCGTACTTCTAAGCCACGATGACCTTTGCCTCTTGTCAGGGTAAAACGTTGGCTGTCACCTTGGGAGCGGGGAGCAGTCATGGTGAACAGGATGCTGGGAACTGGCAGCTGGGATTGTAGAGAGATGTAGTGAAAGGAGATAGAATGAGGGGCTTCCAGGCAACTACTGCTTCCCAAGGGGCATGGTATTCGCTCACACTGGCTGCATGAAGACAGGAGGAAGAAGTGGTCAGACAGCACAATTAGCAGAAAGAAAACTACCTGTCCCAAGATAATATCATTGGATACCCCCTCTCCACCTCATCCTATGTTATAACAAAAGATTACATGACGTACCAATGGCGTAGCTATAAAGAATGAAGTAGTTTCAAGTCCCAACGCCTGGACAGAACCCTGACACATTGGAACGAGATGACATATTGCAGATGTGATGACATTTACGTTCCTTTCTATGTATCCTGAAGAGTCATCACATATACACAGGTGGAGGTTCTCCACTCATACTCACTGGCTGGAGATCTTGACATATGTCACATTCAGCTTGGGTTTGGGACACTCTGGCCGGACACATTTAAAGGCACCATACAGATTAACACATTGTTCTCCACCTGAACACGCTGACTGATTGGAGACACATTCATCTATGTCTGGAGAAAGGAGAATCCAGTGACTGTAGCTGCATTCAGATAGGAAGTAATATACATCATATAGATGATTTTACCTTTACAGCTGTTCTGCTGCATATCCAGGAGATAACCCTGTGGACACACACATTGGTATGACCCAGGCGTATTCACACATTCGTGCACACAGATCTTTGATCCTGCTTTCCCATGGTATAAACTACATTCATCTATATCTGTGGAGAAGAGAATATAAGAAAGTCTGTCACAAATTTGTAACAGACAGACACTTTATTTAGCCCCCTAAAAGGATGCAATTTTTTGTGTCCTAACCTTTTAAAATAGCAATCAATTTTCCTTGTTAGATGTGGGATGAATTGTACTTTGTAATGACATCACTCATTTTACTACAAAAACTATGACCAAACCCCCAAAAATTATTTTACTTATTCAATGCAATTACTTACGAGGTTTTGTTTTTATCTTTCGGAAAGATAATAAGTATGCTTTAAATTGCCCTATTCTGACCCCAATATCCTTTTTATTTTCTGTATATGTGGCTGTGCAGAGGGCTAATTTTTGGGGGCTTTTTAAGTACCTCTTTTGCTTAGATAGAACTTTCCGATTTCTTTTTATTTTCTTCTGGTGTATGAAGAGGCCAAAAATCAACAATTCTGGCTTTTTTTTTCTGACATTCACTTTCTGGGATCATAAACATTACAATAGATTGGACGTTTTTGCATGTGGCAATACCAAATGTTTTTGTTTTGTTTACATTTTTTATTTACAAAATGGGAAAATAATGTAATTAAAACTTTTAGGGAAGAGGCTTATTTATATTTTCATTTATATATATATGTCTTTTATTATTCACTTCACATAATTTAAATTCTGCATAGGGGACTATTAATAGCAATCTTTTAATTGCTATTACTGCCTAGTGCTATGCACTTCTTAGACTTACACATAAATAAGTCTGAATCAACATGGTTAAAGGGGTACTTCTTTTTTAAATCAACTGGTGCCAGAAAGTTAAACAGATTTGTAAATTACTTCTATTAAAAAAATCTTAATCCTTCCAGTACTTATTAGCTGCTAAATACTACAGCGGAATTTCTTTTCTTTTTGAAACACAGAGCTGTCTGCTGACATCACAAGCACAGTGTTCTCTGCTGACATCTCTGTCCATTTTAGGAACTGTCCAGAACAGCATATGTTTGCTATGGGGATTTACTTTTACACTGGACAGTTCCTAAAATGGACAGAGATGTCAGCAGAGAGCACTGTGCTCGTGATGTCAGCAGACAGCTCTGTGTTTAAAACAAAAGATTTTCCACTGTAGTATTCAGCAGCTAATAAGTACAGGAAGGATTAAGATTTTTTTAATAGAAGTAATTTACAAATCTGTTTAACTTTCTGGCACCAGTTGATTTAAAAAAATAAAAAATAAAAATAAAAAAAATTTTCACCGGAGTACCCCTTTAACCATGTTGATTCAGACTTATTTATGTCTGAATCTGCAGCAAATCTGTGGCAGAAATCTACTGTCTGATTTGAATTCTCTTCAAAATCTGTCTACTCCTAATCATTCTATGTTCTGATGGAGAAATGGTGTGAACAAACCATTTAGAAGGAGAATGCTCTCTGGTCCTGATAGCTCCTCCCAAATACATTGTAATAAACTATCAGCCTTGAGGCCAGGAGAGCGTTGTGCAGCTGCATTATTCAGTTCACAGAGATGACTTTAGACCAGTGGTCTCCAACCTGCGGACCTCCAGATGTTGCAAAACAACAACTCCCAGCTGTCCGGGCATGCTGGGAGTTGTAGTTTTGCAACATCTGGAGGTCCGCAGGTTGAAGACCACTGCTCTAGACTTTACTTTCTAACAAGCCCTCTGCACTTAGAATTATGAGATCAGAATTGGCTTTTAGAGTCTGGCTACAAACAATGAATGTTCCCATTTGCTGACAGCAGACAAAGATCTTAAAAAAGTTAGACACAATATAAGTTAAATACAGAGGTGGGATTCAAATTTCTTAATTCCTTTCCTAATAAGACAAATGCCAACAGTGTAGCAAGCTGCAGAAAACTACTTGTACTTTAATAATCTAATATAACAATTTCCTAATCCATGTGTACTAGGTAGAATAGCAGGCAGAATACACCAGAGACTCACAGAGGACGTCTTCTCTGTAGTTTTCCCTTTTCTTCCTCATCTGGTCCTTACCTTGATGACTCCTTTTTGCTACCATTTATCTTGCCTCCGCAGGGTCCACTGACCAGACCTCTTCATGCTAACATACACTGTGGCCTGTGGACCTCCTAAAAGCAACGGCTTCACACAATGGACACCCATAATATTTTTTTTTGATTGAAAGAGCTTTATTTTCCGTTCAGTCATTACAAGTCGTACAATAAATTACAGTCACACAAAGCATGATAGTACAATACACAGCAAAGGTTCCCTAAGCTATACATCGCACACCATGCTACTCTAACATTCAGCTCAATCCTGCAATAGAAAAGCACAAGAGATCAAACAAAAACCAAATAATACAATCTGTGATCGGGGTAGGGGTGTGGGCGACTATGTGGGGGTAGGGAGGGGGCGGATCACAGGGCCAAACTGTTGGGCTGTATCTTCAGGGAGACATGGGAGAAGGAGAGGGGTCTTCACTCCTCTTCTTCCTCATCAACGGCCGAGCTGTCCAAGATGGAATAGTCTCTAAGCAGGTTCTTGATGAACCTGCGGCAGTCCCGGACGGACATGTTTTCCCTGTTGATCACGAGGCGGTTCCTGGAGAGCCACACTGCGTCCTTAAAACAGTTCATAAGGCGCCAGGCCTCCTGGATGGCCTCCACGTCGTGGGTCCCAGGGAACAGGCCGTAAAGCACCGAATGGTACGATAGGCAGCTCCTGGGCACTGAGTCTCTGAGTTCCTGTTCTAGGGCGTCCAACAGACCCTGTGCAAAGGGGCACTGCCAAAACACGTGGAAAGATGTTTCCTCCACGTAGGGGCAACGGGGGCAGTACCGGGTCTTGCACAGGTTGCGGGCATGCATGAATGACCTGAGAGAGAGACCTCCCATGACGGCCATCCACGACAAGTCCTTGTGTCCATTGGTAAGCCGCTTTGAGGCCACATTGTTCCAAACTGTCTCTGCAGTGGCTGCGGGGAGTCCCGGAACCAGCTCGGTCGAGTCCTTAGCTCGGATGAGCTTGTGGATTGTCTTTGGCTTCCATAGGTCTGGTTTCAGTCCTTCCAGCTGGTGCTCCCTCACAAACCGGACAACATCCCCATAGAACCAGGGAGTGTTCCAGTTGTAAGGGATGGAGCTGTCCCACTTGTCCCAGCCCAGCTGTCTCCAGAGGGGCATGAGAAGCAAGCGAGACATGGACCTGCCCGCTGAGCCAGTCTTTTCTACAAGAGTCCGCTGCACCGTGACACATGCAAAGGAGGCCCTCAGCAGAGCGGGGATGTCGGGTATTCCCTTCCCACCCTTGCGGGGTTCCTTGTACATCACGGTCCTCTTGACTCTGTCCATTTTGCCCCAGACGAAGCCAAACACTGTCCGGGTGATGGCCTTGCAAACGGTGGTATGGGGAGGCCAGGCCTGTGCGGTATATTGGAGCACAGGCAAAACTTCACTCCGCAGGACAAGTGCCTTGCCTTCCATCGTGAGCTTTCTGGAGCTCCACAGTCCGATCTTCGAGTTTATCCTTCCTAGTCGGTCTTGCCAAGACTTAAGGGCCGCTCCTTCCTTCCCGAACCAGACTCCAAGAATTTGAATGAAGTCCGGCTTAACGGCAAAGGGGAAGGGGGCGGGAGAAGCCAGGTGCCATTCCCCGAAGAGCATGGCCTCCGACTTCCCGCAGTTGACTTTTGCCCCCGAAGCTCTGCCGAAGTCCTCGCAGGTCTGGACGAGTGCAGTCACCGAACGCTGGTCAGCGCAGAAGACGGTCACGTCGTCCATGTAGAGCGAGCACTTGACCTCGTGGCGATCTGGTCCTGGTGCGGTGATCCCTCTGATCTCTCCATTCTGCCGGATAGTCTCAGCGAAGAGCTCTATAACACAAACAAAAAGGAGAGGTGAAAGAGGGCAGCCTTGTCTAACCCCTGAAAGAATGGAAAAGGGGTCAGTCTTCCAGCCGTTCACCAACACCGTGCTGTAAATGTCAAAATACATAACGTTAACAAACGTTATGGACACCCATAATATGGTACAACACACTACCCTTTGAATATAATATTGTCACACACTTAAACCTCTGAATATAATACTGCCACACATCATGCCCCCTAAGTATGATACTGCAACACAATGTGCCCTCTGAATATAATGCTGCCACACATACTGAGCCCCCTGATTATTATACTACCACACGCCATGCCCCTTGAATAAAATACACCGTGCTTTAAAATACTGCCCCATGCTGTGCCCTTCTGAATATAATACTACCACACACCAGGCCCCCTGAATATACTACTACTTTACACTAAATACAAAGTCATCTACCACACATCAATGTACTCAATAAAATGGCCATTTTTTTATTAAAGGGGTATTCCAGGCAAAAACTTTTTTTTATATATATCAACTGGCTCCGGAAAGTTAAACAGATTTGTAAATTGCTTCTATTAAAAAATCTTAATCCTTCCAATAGTTATTAGCTTCTGAAGTTTTCTGTCTAACTGCTCATTGATGATGTCACGTCCCGGGAGCTGTGCATGATGGGAAAATATCCCTATAGGAACTGCACAGCTCCCGGGACGTGAGTCATCAGAAAGCAGTTAGACATAAAACAGCAACTCAACTTCAGAAGCTAATAACTATTGGTAGGATTAAGATTTTTTAAATCAAAGTAATTTACAAATCTGTTCAACTTTCCGGAGCCAGTTGATATATATAAAAAAGTTTTGGCCTGGAATACTCCTTTAATTTCATTTAAAACCATACCCATAAGACAATCAATGGTATTCATATACAGAGAGCTTCAATGGGCAGATGAGGTCTCCAATATTTTCTAAAAGTTACTGCATAGTAGCTTTAGTAATCACCAGCAAAACATGGGAGTTGTGACTTGTATACAAAACACATAACTGAAAAGTATAACAATTATGTACATCTATAGATATGCAGTGCCTCATATACACATATATCCTACGTGGAAATAGCAACCGCAACCCATATACAGGTGAATAAAGCACGAAGTCACGACAGGAAAGCGTGCGTTCGGGGGCCAAGCAGCTGGCGTCTCCACCTTACAGCCATGGGTAAGCGTGACTTTGGAGTCTGAGGGACTTGTTTACATACACAGGCTAGAGGACTTAGTGTGTTTTATTCACCTGTGTATGGGTTGCGGTTGCTATTTCCACGTAGGATATACCGTATTTTTCGCCGTATAAGACGCACTTTTTCTTCCCCAAAACTGGGGGGAAAAGTCGGTTCGTCTTATACGGCGAATACACCCCTATTGCGGCGGTCCCTGCGGCCATCAACGGCCGGGACCCGCGGCTAATACAGGATACCACCGATCGCGGTGATGCCCTGTATTAACCCTTCAGACGCGGCGATCAAAGCTGACCGCCACGTCTGAAGGGAAAGTGACACTAACCCGGCTGTTCAGTCGGGCTGTTCGGGACCACCGCGATTTCACTGTGGCGGTCCCGAACAGCCCGACTGAATAGCCGGGTTAGTGCTTACAGGACACCGGGAGGGACCTTACCTGCCTCCTCGGTGTCTTCTCCGTTCAGGGATCCCCTGTATGCCGGCGCTCTCCTTCCTCGTCATCACGTCGTTGCTTATGTGCGTCGGCGTGCGTAACGACGTGATGGCGGCGACGGAGAGCGAGGATACCCGTCCGGCAGCAGAGACGTTCCAGAGCGACAGCGATGGAGCGACATCCAGGGCAGCGGTGATGGGTCCGGAGCGGCGGGGACACGTGAGTATTACCTCCTATGCAGTGGTCTTCAATCTGCGAACCTCCAGATGTTGCAAAACTACAACTCCCAGCATGCCCGGACAGCCGTTGGCTGTCCGGGCATGCTGGGAGTTGTAGTTTTGCAACATCTGGAGGTCCGCAGGTTGAAGACCACTATTGGGTTCAAAATCTTTATTTTTTTAGATTTTGCCCCTAAAAATTGGGTGCGTCTTATAAGCCGGTGCGTCCTATAGGACGAAAAATACGGTATGTATATATGAGGCACTGCATATCTATAGATGTCCATAATTGTTATGTGTTTTGTATATAAGTCACAACTCCCATGTTTTGCTGGTGATTACTAAAGCTACTATGCAGTAACTTTTAGAAAATATTGGAGACCTCATCTGCCCATTGAAGCTCTCTGTATATGAATACCATTGATTGACTTATGTGTATGGTTTTAAATGAAATTAATAAAACATTTATTTTTTATTGTGTACATTGGTGTGTGGTAGATTACTTCGTATTTAGTGTATAATGTTGTGTGGAAGTCACCCTAATATAAATAGGTCCTGATCACTACATTATGTATACTATACTATAAAAGTATGGTAAGGCATTCAGACTAAGGCAATTTGGAGTTTCTAGTGTTAAAGGGGTATTCCAGGCAAAACCTTTTCTTATATATATCAACTGGCTCCGGAAAGTTAAACAGATTTGTAAATTACTTCTATTAAAAAATCTTAATCCTTCCAATAGTTATTAGCTTCTGAAGTTTTCTGTCTAACTGCTCAATGATGATGTCATGGCCCGGGAGCTGTGCATGATGGGAGAATATCCCCATAGGAACTGCACAGCTCCTGGGATGTGAGTCATCAGAGAGCAGTTAGACAGAAAACAACAACTCAACTTCAGACGCTAATAACTATTGGAAGGATTAAGATTTTTTAATAGAAGTAATTTACAAATCTGTTTAACTTTCCGTAGCCAGTTGATAAATATATAAAAAAAAGGTTTTGGCCTGGAATACCCCTTTAATACTATACACTCTGTACCAGCCACTCACTATGCTTCAAAATATAATGATACCAGACACCATGTCCCCTAAATATAAAATACAGCTGTACACTGTGCCCCTGAATATAATACTACCACACTGTTTTTACCCTGTTTGGCTAAATGTCATCCCTGTACTGTCCTCTAGACCCCATGACAGGAGCAGGGCTGTGCACATCTACGTCCCCCCCGTCATGACAGGAGCGGGGCTGTGTGAGGATCTACGTCCCCCCTGTCATGACAGGAGGGGGGCTGTGTGAGGATCTACGTCCCCCCTGTCATGACAGGAGCGGGGCTGTGTAAGGATCTACGTCCCCCCTGTCATGACAGTAGCGGGGCTGTGTGAGGATCTACGTCCCCCCGTCATGACAGGAGCGGGGCTGTGTGAGGATCTACGTCCCCCCGTCATGACAGGAGCGGGGCTGTGTGAGGATCTACGTCCCCCCTGTCATGACAGGAGCGGGGCTGTGTGAGGATCTACGTCCCCCCTGTCATGACAGGAGCGGGGCTGTGTGAGGATCTACGTCCCCCCGTCATGACAGGAGCGGGGCTGTGTGAGGATCTACGTCCCCCCTGTCATGACAGGAGCGGGGCTGTGTGAGGATCTACGTCCCCCCTGTCATGACAGGAGCCGGGCTGTGTGAGGATCTACGTCCCCCCTGTCATGACAGGAGCGGGGCTGTGTGAGGATCTACGTCCCCCCTGTCATGACAGGAGCCGGGCTGTGTGAGGATCTACGTCCCTCCTGCTGATGCAGGTGCAGATTTGCGTCCTGTCCAGCTCTGCCTTCCCTTCCCCTCGCTGTATCTTCAGCAATCTCCGGACAGCTGAGGTGAGAAGCGAACGCAGAATTGCATAGGACGCAAGTCTGCACCTCACGCCGCCCTGTTTACTTAATTTATCACATATAGAATACATTGATTATGTAGTTACAATCAGACACTTTAGCTATAGGGGAGGCTGAGGTATCAATCCCATGATGGTTACAATGTATCAGATCATACTAAATCCATTTTAACCTTGTGGCTGTGCCTGGACTGCAGTATGAGGGGCAGTTACCTTGACAGAGGCCTCCAGTTTGGATGACGTATCCGGGGTCACAGGAGCAGTGCTGAACTCCCTGGAAGGTGGAACACTTGGCCTGGCGCGTAATGAGGGATGAGGTGTTCGTCAGGGATACCAGCTCTGTGGACAGAGATACCACATAAGAGTAAAATATCCATGATATTGACCATCATCCACCCCAGCCCCTGCTCTCAACAAAGCAATTTGGAGAATGAGGCACTGAACTGTTTTAGGGTTCCCTGGATGTAAGAATGGCAGCAACTTGTATTAGAAATAAGATTGCTGTAATCAGCAGCACAAGATAGGGTATTCTGCACCAGTGAACTGGTAGGACAGGTGGGTGGATTTTAACAGCAAAATTTAATAAAGTAACAATTAACAACTAAAAACACCCCCCATGTAATAGGAGCTACCGCCTCCAACCCCAAAAGTTCAGAAGCAGAGAGAATCTTCTTATCCTATTTTTTTGGGAAGGAACAAAGGTCTCTAGGCTTCCAAGCCTACCATAAGCAAATGGATTAGAGAAGCCCCCTGGGAGTCCTATGCAGCTCCATCCACACTGTGTCAAGGCCCAATATACTCAGGCCGTCTCCACACCCTATGCGGAAAGAGTCCTAATCCCCCTGGATTAGATCTGTAATGCAGATTCCTGTAGGACACAATCCAACTTTATCAGCCATTATCGGCTAGACTATAAGTTTTTAGAGTTTACTGCTTTTGCGCAGTCTATCTTAAATTCCACCTTGCAGGAAGGCCCTTCCCAATAAAGGTTTCTATTTTCTAAAACTAGTGCCGGATTAGTTGTCCTGCACTCTGCAGGTGACATCACACGGTTTCAAATCTATATATAGAACTTTGAAGGGGTTTTCCAGGCTTATATGTCTGATGGTTTATCCACGGGATAGGCCATCAATCACTGATCACAGGGTGTCGACACCCCGCACCACAATCATAAGCTGTTTGGTGCCCCACACTCCACAACAAATGGGGCCAGAAGCCCTGCACCTAGATTGTATAGTGGTGGAGCGGCATCCAATTCACTTCAATGGGAGTGATCTACAGTTACCTGGTGCCACCACTATACAATGAAGGCATCTCAGGCTGTGACACTCGAACAACCAGCATTATTGGCTTAAGGAAAGGTACAGCTATCCAACAGCTGCAACCCTTAGCAGCAAATACATCGGACATATTCCCTTTAATCTGCAGCATACATAGATACTTCACATCCCCCACCTCCTGAAAATTGTAATCTCCTATATCTAGTGTTCTTTCCTTTTATATTATCTTTGCTGGGTAAACTACCACCTACATTCTTATTTTTACTCTGTACAGAAATAAACAATGACCACTTATGGCAGGGAGTGGTGCCTTCTATAAGGAACCAGTCACTCCTAATCCCTCTGCTGTTCTTGCTGCTGTGGATACATGCAAAGCATTATGTCCATAGCTATCAAGACAGCAGAGGGTATAGCCCTCCAATAATACCACTGCAAATGGCCGGCTGTCCACTCCATGTCTGGTTGTCCATGCAGGTTCTGGATTCAGAGCCGGTTAACTGGTAGCCTGGGTCACACAAGAAATGGAGCTCATTTCCTACTTTCAGCTTTCTACCCAGTATCCGACCGTGACGTGGTGGCTTTAACTGCGGGCATGAATCTACAGTGTAATAAAACCACAGTGAGAAGACAGAAAAGCAGACTGGTATATGAGGGGAGGGCTTCCATAGGAGAGAGCTACACCCACCTTTATCCTCTTGTCTCTGAAGTTGCCCCCTCAGCTGGTTGAGTCTTCTGCTGAGTGTCCTCATCCCACGCAGGTACGAGGCTTCATGGTCAGTGAGCAGCTTTTGAACCTGGCGCAGAACTCTGAGAGCTTCACGCTGCTCAGAACAGGCCTAGAGGTAAAGAACAGTGGGGGAGATTTATCAAAACCTGTGCAGAGGAAGAGTGGTGCAGTTTCCCATAGCAACCAATCAGATTGCTTCTTTCATTTTCCACAGGCCTCTTTAGAGGCCTGTGGAAAATGAAAGAAGCAATCTGATTGGTTGCTATGGGCAACAGCACCACTCTTCCTCGGCACAGGTTTTGATAAATCTCCCCCAGTGAAACTGACTGCCTGAATCCCCACATCCACCCGCAAAATCACACAAGATACGCTGGGGCTAAGATTTACAGGGAGTTATAAAAAGAATCAATGTTTTGACAAATTAATGTTTTGTTTAGTTGTTTTTCAGCTCAACCACTAATGTCTGCCATTTCTCCGCAATCTGGTGATATCACCCAGTTTCAACCACACTCTGCATAGTAAATAAAGAAAAATCAAGGGCAATACATCTATAAGCTCTTGCAGACAGGGATGAGTGGAGTGATATATTGGGTAAAATAGCTAAATCAGAGTGTGAAGTTGTAGGGACAGAGATTATGGAAGTGATAGATAGGAATATCAGCCTTGATAGCCTAACCTCCCCCCCCCCCTTTAAAGTCTCTAATGCGGCTGCCCTATCTATCACTTACCTCTTGAGTACTCACCTGCCCCTCAGAGTCACCCAGCAGCTGCAGAGAAAAGCCTAAGAGGAGAACGATCTTCAGCATCATGTCTGTACAATCCTGAAATCAGATGTCAGATGTACTCCTGCAGATTAGGACAGTGGAAAATCCAAAACCTACACGTCCTACATGATGGATAACAACACGATAAGTGTGATTTATCATTTCTGCAGCTGTATAGTGTCCTTTCCCCTTATCATAAAATAGTGGTTCCTATTGTCTATGAGATCATGTGAAGAGCCATGCACATTGCAATCCACATCTAACAATTACGATGAGATTCTTTAGAGCCATGACGTGTCCAGTGGCTGGCACCTCACTGTAATCACATAACTGGAACACTAGGGGCACATATACTATTCTTGGATATGGGCTCCTGCTTAAAATAAAAGTATTATTTCTACTCACTGTAAATTTTCATTCCTTTACTCCAAGCAGCAGCACCTGTGGAGATTTTATCTTCCTGAAAAATATGACAGACAATATCAGTTAATTGATTAATACTTTAGGCACCTTATATAGGATACAATCAAGTAATCTACAAGGTCTGCTGAACCAAAAAGAAAATGGAAGCAAAGATGTGCAGCTACTTGGACTACAGGAAAGATAATTTACAGTAAGTAGAAATAATACTTTCCTTGGTGTCCACTGCAGCAACACTAATAGGGATTTAGTTATTAACTATGTCAGGGTGGGTTATTATTAAATCCAGCTTCTCAGATTTTTAGTCTGTAATTGTTTTTAACTATATGAAGGTGAACACCATGATGCTGTCCTGCTAAGTGGTTCATGATTTCTCTTAGTCCAAAACATTGTCTGAAAACCTCTAATAGGTCATGGTGTCTGAAGACCTGCATGGGTTAAGCAGATGATAATCTTTTCTTATCCATCTGGACAGGGTCCCCAGAGAGACTTTCTGGCATCTACTTTTCCCATTAAATGAGAGTAATATATATATTCCAATTTCCTAATTAACAAATTGCCACCAAGGCAAAAAAAAACAAAAAAAAACACCTAATTCCCCTGCAATAGAACTATAACACAATGTGTGATGGTGCTTATAATGATACACAGCTTTTAGCGACTTTTACCAAGTGGTACGCTATGTATCATTTGTGAGGATCTGTGGGGCCTCTGGCTCTCAGTACTAAACTCCTTGTCCTGCACACTCTTCAGTAGTTTTCTAATGAATATGTCTGGTATTTGTTCTAACTGCATATATCATACCCTATGGAACAGGATGATTTGCTTTGTGGCTACTTGGGCTACTTCTCCCTAGACTTTCTGTCTGACAAGTACTTCATTAAGAAAACTAACTCTGGCCCTTAAATGAGTACTCTGGCATACGACACGTCCCCTCAATACATCTCTATGAGAGAGCCGGAGCGGTGCATTCGTCAGTCCCCGGCTCTGCCATAGAGATGTATTGAGGGGGAATGTCAACCGCAACCTTATCCCAAGGTCAAAACACGCTATTTTTGCAAAGAGCCGGGGGCCCTGTATGGGAAATCATGGGGGACCCAGCGGTCGGACCCCAGCAATCTAAAACTTATTTCCTATCCTTAGGATAGGGGATACGTTTTCATATCCCACATTACTCCTTTGGGCTTATACTCTGTTGCACAGAGAGAACTTTTTTAAAGGAGACCTCTCTGAAGTGCTTCAATGCACTGGAGGTTTTTTGATCCCTTGATACACTTTTCTGCCTGCCAACTCCTGGCAGGTCCTACACTTCCAGCATGTAGCAAATATAGAGCAGGTCCTGGTTGGTGTTGTGTCTGGAGATTTCTGCTCCTCAGTGACTGCCCGACCAGGACTGACTCTATATTAAATGCAGTACATATTAAGACAGAGATTAGCAGTGCAGGATAGACAAAGACCTTTGATGGTCATAGGAGTAGGCAAATCTAGAGTTATATGTTCCCTGTACAAAGTGGAGTTCAGGCCCATGAATATTTATAAAGGGGTGTTGCACTGGGGCTGTATTAGCAGGTTAGTTCAGGTGACAAATTCCCTTTAATATATATGTGGTAGATAACAATTCTACACAGGCAATGTGCAAACCCTATAAGTAATAACAATGCAGCTACATCCATTGACTCACAGGTGACATCTTAGAGTTGTTCCTTTTCTTCTCTATTTGGCTTAGACCACCAAAAAGACTTCTTCCAACCAGAAATCATCTCCACAGAATCTGCCAGACAAACATCTTAGGCCTCTCACTTTTCCACCTCCCTCCTCACCTTTTCTCCATCCATAGTGACCCAAATAATGGTGGTGGAATCGGTGGGTAAGGAATGGTAGGCAGTAGGTAAATCCCCAGTAGGTAAATCCCCTAGAATTGGTTAATGCCCCAAGTTGAAATCTAATCTCCCCAATAGGTAGATGCTACCAATAAAAAGTGGGGCATTGCCACTCACTTTACATTTTTAGTGGCCCAAAATTGACAGTCTGATCATCAGACATTGCATCCCTAAGAATTTTGCGCTAAAGGCAACTGCCCCTGTTCCTGCAACCAACTTTACGCCATGGGATACCCAAAAGGGTTACACTGGCAATCAGGTCTTTTATATCATTTTTAATTATGCCAAATAGTAGATTATAGGCTACACTGCCCGTTTTACACAAAATTACTAGGCAAGTGAGTATATTGATCATAAAATAATTTTTAAGCATATTTTCCAACTCCAAGCTGTATAAACTTGAATGCTTCTTGGATTTAAAGGGGTATTGCTGTGGAAAACTTTTTTTTTTTTTTTTTTTTTTTTAAATCAACTGGTGCCAGAAAGTCAAACAGATTTGTAAATTACTTCTATTAAAAAAATCTTAATCCTTCCAGTACTGTATACTACAGAGGAAAGGCTTTTTTCTCTTCTGTCACGACCACAGTGCTCTCTGCAGACCTCTACTGTCCATTTTAGGAACTGTCCAGAGCAGGAGAAAATCCCCATAGCAAACATATGCTGCTCTGGACAGTTCCTAAAAGGGGCAGATGTCAGCAGAGAGCACTGTGGTCATAACAGAAGAGAAATCCAAAAAGAACTGTTTAACTTTCTTGCACCAGTTGATAAAAAATAAAATAAAATAAGTTTTCCATGGGAGTACCCCTTTAAGCATGTCAGTTATTTCAGTAATGAGGGAAGGTGTGGCCTAAGGAGATGAACACCCGATCATACTTATTTTATTTTAAAAAAAAGTTTTACTTTTAAAATAGTATAATGACACGAAAGCTATGTAAATATGGGTATCAGTTTAATCGTAATGGCTCACAGAATAAAGAATAAACCACAGTTTCAACAAGGAGTGCACTGTGTAGAAACAAAACCCTCCAAAATCTGCAAAATTGCAAGTTTCTTTTTTATTTTTCAAATCCCCCCCCCCCCCCCCCAAAAAAATAATATTAGTTTTCTTTTGTCATACATGTTATGGTAAATTAAATGTCTCATTGCAAAGTACAATTGGTCATGCAAGAAACAAGCCTTAATATGGGTCTGTGGATGGAAAAAGGAAATTAATCGATTTCTTAAAGGGTAATGAGAAAAAAAAAATGAAAAAAGCAAAAATGAAAATTTGCTGTGTACTCAAGGTCAAAAGCCGCTTTGTCATTAAGGGGTTATCCAGGGTTGAAAATAAATAAATAAATAAACCAGAGCTGATTTCTTTGAAAAAAAAAAAATAAAAAATAAAAAAAAAAAGCACCACACCTGTCCTCAGGTTGTATGTGATATCGCAGCTCAGAAACATTAAAAGGGGTATTGGAGCGTCGGAGATGCAGGAGTACAGACTTGCATAGCGTGGGTGGGGGGGTGACGTCACACGGGGGCGGAGTCGTGACGTCACGATACTCCAGCCCCCTGGTCGCCACCCGGCTCTTTGTGAGCTGGCACCGCGGCATGCAGCTCAAACACGTGGCTGGCAAATACAAGATTGCGGGGGTCCCCAGCGGCGGGACCCCCATGGTGAGACATCTTATCCCCTATCCTTTGGATAGGGGATAAGATGTCTCAGGGCCGGAGTACCCCTTTAAGTGTCTGATTGCTGGAAGTCTGACCTCTGGGACCACCGTGATCTCCTGAATGGGACCTTGGCTCTCTGAGAGGAGCACATTCTTCAGGCGGCACACACTCTAATAATTTCTATTGGAGTGCCGGAGATGCACGAGTACAGCACTTGGGTCTTACATACAACAGTGCTCTCTGCTGACATCTCTGCTTGTCTCGGGAACTGCACAGAGTAGAAGAGGTTTGCTATGGTGATTTGCTTCTGCTCTGGACAGTTCCCGAGACAGGTGTCATCAGAGAGCACTTAGACAGAAAAGAACAACTCAACTTCAGCAACTCATAAGTACTGAAAGGATAAAGATTTTTTAATAAAAGTAATTTAAAAATCTGTTTAACTTTCTGGAGCCAGTTGATATATAAAAAAGTTTTTTCCTGGATAACCCTAGGAGGTTATCAGTTCATTAATACTGTCTGCTTTATTTTCAAGAGCTATAAAATCTCCATAGGTGCTACTGCTGTGGATGTCATGGACTATGGCTCTGGTACTGCAGGTGATGCCTGATCTGCAACTAACAACTGCAGGAGCGACTGCCATGACCACTAGACTGTAATAAGTGGTTCTGTCATCAGAAAATGACCTATCATTTAAATCAAGTTTTTATGTTTAATATATTTTTAATAAATACAAAATCCACAAAGAAAGAAAGTATAGCGGCACTCACAAGATGAAAAATAGTGATCCTTTATTGCTACGGAGATGGCAAGGACACTCAATGCAGGTACAGTATGTTTCACAAAAGGAGAGCTACAATGTTGTTTCACAACAGGCTTCTTCCGGCTCTATGGTACTGATGTGGCGGCGGCACCCCTAATATGCGTCAGCGGGCAGCACGCCACGGCAACCCATACACAACACTTACTGCGCAAGCATCCACTATACTTAGCGAGAGCGCTAGGCTCTACCTACGCTTGCAACCATAACATGTTACCATGCAATTACATAAATGTACAAATATAAATACAATGTGTAAGTGATGGAAAAAACGCACAACTAATGACTACAAAAAATAACTAAGAAAGAGGAAAAGAAAAAATATAGATATTATTAAATAATATTAAAACGGCCCTTACAAGAATACGCTGATATCATTTCTGTCATTCATACCTGGGGGTCCTAGGGCATCAGTGTGCAGGATCCAGGTTACTTCTTTCTGTAATAGCAATTTGTGGCAATCACTGCCGTCTTTTGGAATTTTTACCATTTCTAATCCTGAAAACCTGAGCACTGTGTGGTCGCCCTTATGTATCATTCTAATGTGATCTAGAAATCGGGGACAACCATGTCCCGTCCTTATAGATCTCATGTGTTCCTGATTCCTGATATAAAGACATCTTTTATTCTTGCCTATATAATATAGGCCATAGGGGCAATAGATCATATACACTACAAATTTTGTTTTGCATGTAATAAATTGGGACACTTTCCACTCTACATCCCCTATTTTGCAATATTTGGTTTTAGCATAAAATTTGAACATGGACAATTGTTTACACCTAAAATTGCCCTTTGGAGCAGCCCTATCTAACCATGTGGTCTCATCTTCTCTACGTCTAGTGCTGCTTAACTGGATCCCCAGAGAACAGGTCCGTCTATAGGAGAAATAAATAATAAATTCATAAATGTTGGCAGTTTTTTCCCCCCCTAATTTTCCATTTTACTATCTATATTATGAAGAAAGAAAAAAAATCAGCTAACAGTATTCCGACACTTCCTTTGTACAGAAAACTTTCTAGTATTCCCATGATAGGCAGAATTACAGTAAACAATGACACCAGTATATACATAAGACAGGAATCGGACCATTTACAATAGGTGATTGCCATATCTCACCTCCTCCCCCTCCCTGCACATTAACCTTTGCACAGGTCACAGAGCGTGCCTAAAAAACTAAAAAAAGTCAATGAGCCCCTGCCAGTCTATTACTTCCTATGTCCATGGAGCTGTTGTAAAGCATTTGGCTGTTAGCAGAGCAGAAGCTCAGGCAAGATGGCTGCCTCCATATTCATATAAGAAAAAATCATTTTCAATAAGTAAATAGAAACAAAATAAATAAAAAAAAAAAAATTTTTGTGTCTAGCTCTTACTATTAAACAAATCTTAGTGGCACCTTTCTATTAAAGGGGTATTCCAGGAAAAAACTTATATATATATATATATATATATATATATATATATATATATATAAATCAACTGGCTCCAGAAAGTTAAACAGATTTGTAAATTACTTCTATGAAAAAATCTTAATCCTTTCAGTACTTATGAGCTTCTGAAGTTAAGGTTGTTCTTTTCTGTCTAAGTAATCTCTGATGACACGTGTCTCGGGAACCGCCCAGTTTAGAAGCAAATTCCCATAGCAAACCTCTTCTAAACTGGGCGGATCCCGAGACACGTGTCATCACAGATTACTTAGACAGAAAAGAACAACCTAAACTTCAGAAGCTCATAAGTACTGAAAGGATTAAGATTTTTTCAATAGAAGTAATTTACAAATCTGTTTAACTTTCTGGAGCCAGTTGATATATAGTTTTTTCCTGGATAACCCCTTTAAATAGACACTAGTGTCAGAAAATACATAATTGTATGAAACTTAGGCAACCCCTACCAGTCCCTATAGCAGTGGTTTCCAACCTGCAGACCTCCAGATGTTGCAAAACTGCAACTCCCAGCATGCCCGGACAGCCGTTGGCTGTCCAGGCATGCTGGGAGTTGTAGTTTCGCAACATCTGGAGGTCCGCAGGTTGGAGACCACTGCCCTATAGTATGGGCCCAATTCTTGAGTATAGTTTATCATCACTCACCAGCTGGAGCTCCAAAGAGATGTGATGGTGTAGAGTGGATGCGATGGAGTGTGTATTGCATAAGACACATTACCTCCACATTCCTAGCAGTCAGGCGGGGTCATTTCTCAGCACAGTAAACATCTGAGCAGCAACAAGACTTGTTTGTTAGAGCTGTGTCCGCAGAACGTCACTTCTCATCAAGTAAATAGTGCAGAGCATCCTACCTCATCAAACATCAACTGCAAAACATAGAACCACATTAGCTGCAGAGCATCCTACCTCATCACACGAGTTGCAGAGCATTGCCTCTCATCGACTATCACCTGAAAAGTAACTCCACCAGGAGCACTACATATGGCATCCCATCACATATAATCATGCAGATCATTACTTCTTACCAGACATACAGACATGCTGCCAATAGATGGAGCTGAGTACTGACCCCTGTGTCCATAACTGCACACAGAGCAGACTCTATAAATCTTGGCTCTGCCAATTGGATCTAGACATGCAGCTGGCAGACAAAAAACCCAGTGTCCTGATTACCGAATTATAAAGACCTGAACCAAACAGGCAGGAGAGTAGGACATTTACTGAGGAAAACACAGACCCTTCAAAAAATAAAAATAAAAGTCTGCTGTATCAAATCTATTCTGTGATACTGTCTGCAAAGCTGTGTTTTTAAGCCTATCATGTGTGATACTGTCTGCTGAGCAAAAATGAAGATTGTGCACTTTTCCGGTGCACAGATGATAAGGATATTTCAGCGCTGTCCTGATCTGAGGAAGAGGAGAGAGCATCCTTGAAACGCGTTACATGTAAAATAAAAAACTTCTAAACTACATACCTTGGTTGTGGACAGCGCTGAAATATCCTTATCATCTGTCCACCGGAAAAGTGCACAATCTTCATTATACGTTCCGTATGCCTTGCCGAGGGCGGGATAAGGTGCAGTCCTAGGTGGTTGTCCGGGCGGGATCTCCACTACAACCCTCCGAAAGGATTACATGCCTACAAGAGTGTTGTGCCTCTCCCTTAGCACAACACTATCTGGTGAGTTGCTCTATTGATAGGGGCACACCTCCTTTATATATTGTCCTTCACAGTGGAGCGCTTTTCCATTCTTTTTTATTTCAGTTCTGCTGAGCAAAAAGGAATTGAAATAAAAGAAAAAGGGGAGGGATATTTGTGTGCTGCTGTAGGACTAAGGGAAACATATTGTTAGAGATTAATGCTTCCCTTAGGGTCTACCAGCAGCACAATTGGGGATTTAGCAAGAAGTTTGCCCTATTGGGAGGGGCCTTCACTGCGAGCAGAATTTAGAATAGATTGCCCGAAAGCAGTGTTAGCCAAAGCCCTATTATCAAGTCTAAAGTGACAGAGAAAAGTGGAGGGAAATCTCCACAAGGCAACATTGCAAATCTGCTCAAAGGGGGACCGAACTCCTTTCAGCCCAGAAAGTGAAGATGGCTCTAGTAGGATGAGCCTTTACAAAGGCTGGAGGCTCCTGACACATAAAGGAACCTTTTATCGCGTCCTTTATCCAGCAGCTCAGAGTTGACTTGGATGGCTTGCAACCTTTGTTCTTGCCAGAAAACATTACGAGGAGGGTTTTCATCCTTCTGGAATTCTTAAGTCCGCCCCAAATAGATTCTGAGACATCTGGAGATGCCATGGGTATAGAGAGATCTTTCATCATCGGAAGATGGAGAGGGAGCCAATACTGGCAAGAAAATTAGCTGGTTCAGATACCTGTAAGGTGGAACTTTGGGTACAAATATAGGTAGGAAACAAAAGAGTACCCTATTTGGCAACAACTTTGTGTAGGACTCATAGGCTGAAAAGGCTTGAAGCTCTCCAATTCTCTTAGCTGACATAATCACTAGCAGGAAGGTAATCTTCAAAGATAGAGACGTAAAGTCAACTTCTTCCAATGGCTCAAAGGATGGAGAAGACCCATTGCACTATGGACAAGTCCCATTGAGGAATGGGAGAAGGGAAAGTAGGCTTCAGTCTAGGGGCCCCTTTGAGAAGCCTGTTACTCAGGTTTGAAAAATGGTCCTTCTTAGAAGGGTTGACATAGCCGCCACTTGGACCTTCAGAGTAGAGATACTTAGACCCTTACCCAGGCCGTCTTGAAAGAAGTAAAGGATTGATGGCAGAGGAGGATCTGAAGTCTCTACCTGCTTATCACAGCACCATTCTTCAAAGATGCACTTAATTCTAGTGTAAGTGTTCTTGGTTCAATCCTCTTTGGAGAAAAATAGTGATCCCAGGACAAATTCTGAAAGCCCTCTAGGTTGTAAGAGGGACTGGTCAACGTCCAGGATGTCAGGTTGAATCTGTGTAGATCAGAGCATAGCTATGTGCCCTGAGACAACAGGCTTTGTTGTTAGGGAAGTCTTCAATACTTACCCTGTCTCATCTGCATGAGTATCTTCACTGCTTTGCCCCTGATATGAGGGGCCAAGTGAAGAAGGCACCAGGCAAACAGCTCAGATTTCATAAAAGGCACTGCTACTGGGATGTCCAAGTACCTTGTACTGGAAGATCTTCTAGTTGAGCTTCACCAGCCTACCAGGGATGCATCTGTGGTCCACATGATCAATATGAAACCTGACATGGGCTGGTGAGAGAGCTTGCCACTTCTATCACTAGGTCTCTTCTTTTTGAAGAGAGATGCAGAGTCGCTTGAGTGAAATCCAGAATTAACCCTAGGAACCTTTTGGAGGTTGAGGGTTGGATAGTTGACTTTTGTCCGTATATTTACCAGCCTAAATTTGAGAGAAAAGGCAGAGCCAGATGGAGATTTTAGAGGAAGGTCTCTGAAAATGCCTTTATGTGCCAGTCATCCAGAAAAAGGACGATCACAAGTCCTTGGAGTCTAAGCACTGAGGCCAAAGCCACACCACCTTGGTAAAAGTGTGAGGGGCAAAGGATATACCAAAGGGAAGAGCTACAAATTGAAGGTGCACTAGAGTCCCTTGGAGGTAAACAGTGATCCTCAAATATCCCTTGTAAGCGGGATAAAGATGGATATGCAGGTAGGCATCTTTTAAGTCCATTATCACAATAAAATGTCCTGGCATTAGGAAATTTATGATGGATTAAGAGATCTCCATACAAAATGTTTTTTTTTTTGTTTTTTTTTTAATGAAGCGATTTAGGTTATCTAGCTTAGATCCACTCCTCTACACTAGATGTGCGACATGTCAATGTCTGGCCCACAGCCACTTCAAATCACCAGAGGCTGCCGGAAGGTAGTGCGCCACATGGAATGTCACTCAAATCATGTACGCCCAGTCTGGAGGAGCAAAGCCACCAGAAGAACGCAAGGGTAATTATCCAGCATGCCACCTTTGGTGCTCCGACCACTGCTCCTCCAGTCCGGTGGCCTACTACTAATGCCCATAGGCCATAGCAGTAGGTCATTACCCCGCACCAGTAGTGGGAACAGAGGGAGGCAATACACAGACATACTGCCTGCATCCATATACTGTATATGGCTGGAGGCAGTATGTCTGTGGGGGCACAGAGGGGCCTAAAATTCTATATTGGGGCACAAGAGGCCTACATTTATATATGGGGCACATAGGGGCCTACATCTAGATATCGGGGCACAAAACTTGCCTAAAACTATATGTGTGGGCACAAAGCGGGAACTATTACTGTCTGGGGCAATACACATGGGGAGTTTGTGAAGAGGTGAGCATTGTGCTGGAGAAAGGAGTCTAAAATGTTTGTCTGACAGGTTCTGTGGAGAAGAGTGAAGAAAAGGTATAGAGCAGACCTCATCTGTGTGTCACTAAATGTAACTGTAGGCACAGAGAGGGGCCTATATACAGCTATATATTGTGGCACCTACAATAGGGGAGAGGGGACCTACAACTCTATATAGGTGAACAGAGGGGCCTAAAAACTATATATAAGGGCATAGAGGGTCTACAACTATATATGTGGGCACACAGCAGACACTATTACTGTGTGGGGAGTTTGTATAGACATGAGTATTGCTGAAAAAAGTGGCCTAAAATATTTGTCTGGCAGGTTCTGTGGAGACGAGTAAAGAAAAGGAAAAATGTACGACTGATCAGAGTCACCTGTGAGTCCCTTAGTTTAACTGTTATCACTTATGCTGTCGGCAGGGCACTGTATGTGGGAATATTGGCAACTTTTTGGGGCAATTTTGTATTGCTAATGGGTGTCTTTTTTTTTTTTTTGTCTTATTTTTTCAAAATTTGGTCACAGTGCCCAGATCTGGCTTACAAACTGACTGTGGATAGCATTTGTAAAAAGTCGCACATTTTTGTCACAACTGGTTTAAAGTTGCAGAGGAGGAACCATACAAAGTGGTGTACTGGAATGTAATTTCAACTCAACACGTCACCAACACGTCACCCTTCGGCTCGCGATGTTCTGTCTCGGCTGGTGATCGGCTGAGGGGCAGTGTCATGTAACAGGTATGGATACCAGAAAGAAATTTGGGCCCCGGCTGTTACATGACACAGTGCAGTGTGATGTGTCAGGCCACAGCAAAAAAAAAAAAAAATGCTACAAAAATAGTTATTCACAGCCACACAATAAATCTCCGCCTATGTCTCACCTCGCGTCCCATTTTTTGTCTCTGCTGCTAGAGACAGAACTCTGCTAACAACAGACAGCGAACAGCAGATTGCAGAGAAGTGAGACACCCAGTGGACAGAATTATAGAGTTATTTTTATAGGGTGAGGAGTTTTACAAATATGTTAGGAATCACATAGGCCGGTGTTTCCCAACCAGGGTGCCTCCAGATGTTGCAAAACTACAACTCCCAGAATGCCTGGACAGCCAAAGGCATGCTGGGAGTTGTAGTTTTGCAACATCTGGAGGCACCCTGGTTGGGAAACACTTACATAGGCTATGATATGGAGGGACATTATTTGACATGAGAAGTGGTGTTTGTTCTGCCCAGTATTTGTATGCCCTGATGGGATTTTTCTTTCATCACTGACATCTATTATTTTTTTAACCTGATGTGCACTTAGACAATGAAATGGTCGGACAACCCTCTAGTGATCCCCAGGCCACACAGGATGATGGGAGTCCCTGTACACAAGCCGATAGGCGTCATCCCTTGTGTCTAAGGGATTGTGTCTAAGGGTGCGTGCCCATCTGGCGTATATGCAGCGTATCTCAGGCTGCGCAAAATTTGCGGCAGCAGCGGAAAATATGCTGCGTATTCTTCTCTCACTATACGCACAGGGCTTTCCGGCAGCAGCCCTATGCGTGTAGTGAGTTTTGAGGGCGGGGGGCGGGGACTGTGACGCACGGCTCCACCTCCAAAACTCACTGCACACATAGGGCTGCTGCCGGAAAGCCCTGTGTGTATAGTGGGCGAGTAATACGCAGGGTATTTCCCGCTGCTGCCGCAGATTTTGCGCAGCGTGAAATACGCTGCGTATACGCCAGGTGGGAATGCACCCTAAAACTCCAGATTTTGGATTTGCCATATGGTTAACTATGTTGTAGTTGTTGGTTATTGCCACTGGATGCCATAACTAGGGTTGCCACCTGACCGGTATTTTACAGGCACAGCCGGTATTTTGGCCACTCTGACGGTATTTTTATATTAAAGATACCAGCCATGCAATGATCGGTATTTATCCAACCAATCCTCCAACTTGTGGATTGTTGCACCATCTGCTATACCAGTGTTTCCCAACCAGGGGTGCCTCCAGCTGTTGCAAAACTACCACTTCCAGTATGTTGCTGGGAGTTATAGTTTTGCAACAGCTGGAGGCATCCCTGGTTGGGAAACACTGGCCTATACTATATAGTCCAACATGGTGGGAGTTGTAGTTAGTAACCGACTGCTACTCCTGTACTTGCTTTAAAAAAAAAAAAAAAAAAGGGGGGGGGGGGAGGAATCAAAAAGTCCAATCAAAACAATACTGTTTTGTGGTACTATCAAAAAACTACAAATTGGGCGCAAAAAATGACCCTCATACAGGCCCATATAAGGAGAAATAAAAAAGTTATAGGGGTCAGAATAGGACAAAATTTCCCCTGCATATGTGTATACTGTGATGTCACGCATTTGTAATTAATTATGCAAATTAGCATGGCCGGTATTTTTTTTATTTTTTATTTATCAAGAAAGGTGTCAATCAACCCTACCTATAACGGGTTGGGTCAGTCCTGCCCTATCTCCTGTAGAGTGATCACTCCCGTCATATTCGCGCAAACTACTGTGCGTCAGGAGGGGGGTGACTTTACAATAGTCTCTCAGCGACCTCTGCTGGAAAACAGCTATTACCCTATTCCTTCGTATGTCACAAGCCCCTTCCCTTCCCTTCTTGCAGCGTCCCCACACCTCGGCCTTCACTCACCCCCATATTCCCCCCGTCACATGACAATTGTCTCCCAGTTGCATCAGCCGGCAGCCTCGTTATCGCTGACTGGCAGCTGCCTCATCCAATAAAGACCTGCAGGCCGTTGCTGTTACCCAATCAGCGAAGAGCGAGGGCGGGGATTCTCTTTACTGTCAGCGCTTTCTGCTTGCACATTCGGAGACAACGTGTGTTGCCGGTGGAGGTAGAAAGGTAGGAGCCTTAGAGAGGGCAGTGATAGAATCGCCCCTAACTGTAAGGGTGTGGACACCCCAAAGGAGGGGAGGGGAGGTGAGGGGTTAATATAGAGAGGTGTGTATATCTATTTATCAATATACATTCTATATGGGATAACGTAGATTCGGATTAAGTATTTTAGAAACAGGTAATAATAGACTGTTGACAGCCATAGACACCCCTAGATGAGGGCCATGGGGCAATTACCCAAATATGTCGGTAACAGCTGTTTTACCCTCATATTTTGGGCAGTTGCCCCTGATCTGGTGGTGTCTATGGCTGCCGACAGCCTGATATACTTCTGCTTGGAAGATACTTACTACATATATACATGTTACCCAATATAGAATGTGTTTTTTATATATATATATATATATATATATGAATGGGGGTGGGAGATTACAGCACTGGGAAGTATAGATACCCCCCCAAAGAAGAGGATAATATAAGGGTGGGTTCGGGGTTCACGCCACAATTTTTCTCTACGGTTCCCGGTTCCCCAATACGTTTTAATAAAAAAAACTAATTTTAACCGTATAGGGTTATTTTAACATAGGACTCTATGAGAACTGTATGTTGTTGCGGTTCTGTCCAGGTTTGTCTATACGGTTTTTAACCTAGTTTGCAAACCCCTCCTACTTCCCTTGAAACTGCAATAGAACAACTGAAACTTTATTGAAATTTGAAAGAAAACAATTTTTCAATATAAAAACCGTATGGCACCAGACTACTAATTTGTAACCGTTGTTTTAAACCGTATACAATATATTTTTTAAGGCATACGGTTGAGTGCGGTTAGGTCCGGTTTTTTTAGAATACGTTTAAAAAAAAAAAAGTATCCAAAAACTGTATAGAAAAATCGTGGTGTGAGCCCACCCTAACAGCCGGTGTATCCATGGGTGTGAAGAAGAGTCTGCACCCATGTCTCTGTACACAATAGAGCAGTGTTTCCCATCCGATGTGCCTCCAGCCGTTACAAAACTACAACTCCCAGCATGCCCAGACAGCCTTCGGCTGTCTGGGCATGCTGGGAGTTGTAGTTTTGCAACAGCTGGAGGCACATTGGTTGAGAAAAATTGCTAAGACCACTTCTAAGATCTATTTCCTGCTCTTGAGGTTTCCAGATGCCCGTACACTTCTTGTAAGGTGGAGATTTGTGACCCCAGCATTACTTTTTTGCGCAGGTCACGGACACAATGGCGACATCACTGACCGCTTCACAGATCAGACAGAAGTTTATCGACTTCTTTAAGGACAATGGTCACACCTATGTCCACTCCTCTGCCACCGTCCCTCTGGATGATCCCACGCTGCTCTTTGCCAATGCTGGCATGAACCAAGTGAGTCAGTGCCCGCAGCCTTTCTTAATTACAGGATGTGTTGGTGATCTATATGTTTTTATGAATATATTGATACAGGCTCACTGAGGGGACCACGGTTACATCCGCAGTCCTGCTTTTTTGTTTTCCAGGCTTGTGGTCCTAAAATTCCCTTGCCAGCATTTACGGTTTTATGTCTCTGAACCCTGCCCCCAATCTGATCAGTGCCCTGTGGCCTTTGATTGACAAGAGGGGAAGTGGCAATGGGCTGTGAAATGTGGGGGCTAAAAGGGGTCTTCTGCAGATAATGTATTATCAATCTATAACAAAATGTTTAGTCATTCTAAAACCTCTTATTTTATTTTAATGTCTCCCCTTGCTGATACATTTTTTGTTTATTGCATCCGGAGGCTTAAAGGGGTACTCCCGTGGAAAATGTTTTTTTTTTATTTTTTAAATCAACTGGTGCCAGAAAGTTAAACAGATTTGTAAAAATGTTTTTTCTATTAAAAAAATCTTAATCCTTCCAGTACTTTTTAGGGGCTGTATGCAAAAGTGAAATCCAAAAAGAGATGCATTTCATCTGATGTCATGACCACAGTGCTCTCTGCTGTCCATTTTAGGAACTGTCTAGAGCAGGAGAAAATACCCATAGCAAACATATGCTGCTCTGGACAGTTCCTAAAATGGTCAGCAGAGAGCACTGTGGACAGGACATCAGAGGAAATGCACTTCTTTTTTGGATTTCTCTTTAGTATACAGCCCCTAAAAAGTACTGGAAGGATTTAGATTTTTTAATAGAAGTGATTTACAAATCTGTTTAACTTTCTGGCACCAGTTGATTTAAAAGAAAAAATTTCCACAGGAGTACCCCTTTAAAAAACCGGTCCTGAGTCTAACACATTCTGACAGTTTTATGTCTTATCTGTGAAAAGTATTAGGCCATGATGGGTTTCAGCCTCTGGATGTAAACATTCACTGACCGTAAGTGGAGATGTTTTAGCAGTGTTAAGCAACCAGTGTGCCTCCAGCTGTTGCAAAACTACAAATCCCAGCATGTCCGGGCATGCTGGGATTTGTAGTTTTGCACCAGCTGGAGGCACACTGGTTGGAAAACCTTGTTGTAGTCTTTGAGAAATTGCAATAGTGTATTAGAGAGCTGCTGCTATATTCATGATATATTGCAGGTTTATAGGGGGGGGGGGGGTCCTGAAACATGGTAAATGCAGGGATCACACTTACTGGGTGGAGGGGGGAGAACACGTTCAATGCGCAACTCTTACTACTCAGCATTTTGTATCCTCACGATGAGCAGTGAATGGTGCAGCCCCCTCCCCTACGTGTGAGCAAGAGGTTTGCTGGCAGCAGATAAAAGCCGGTTTGGTCTGTACAGTCTGATTAGCATTGAAGAAGCCAAGGAATCTGTAACCCCCTGCACCTATGCATCCATACTGCTGCAGACTCATTGCTGCCTTTTATTCCCTTTGTCGTGGCCCTAATAGATTGTGTATGTAGCGCAGATGACCAATTTATAAACGCACTTCAGCCATAATATGAACCATGACTAAATGTCATCTTTTGTCTTACCAGTGAATGTACTATACAAGAAATACCAGCAATTATTATTATAAAGAATTCTACTGTGTACGTGTCCTTTTGCCATATAGCATCCCATCTTTCTTCAGTTTTGTTGTGATCTACATGGTACTGCCCTTTCACACACTCTTCGGTCTAGAAATGGTTGTGGGTGGACATGGCTGGTGGCCAGTAATAAGTAAACATACAATGACCTGACCTTACAGGGTATTCCAGTGAAAATCTATTCTTTTTTTTATATATTGACTGGCTCCAGAAAGTTAAACAGATATGTAAATGATACAACGTGGAGAGGTAGGAAGGGAGAGAGCACACTAAAGGGTTACTACACCTGTAATGGAGATACTGCGTGGTATCGCTGGCCCGTAATGAGTCTCCTGCGGGGTGCACATATGAAATGTATGAAGTATCAATAAATGTAATAACAAAGGTATGTACGTGCACTCACCGCTGAAGGGAGTCCATTCCGCGGAAGGCTGGGTCACAATATCGGTGCAGGTAAGTGGGCGCTCGGAGGCTACGCCGGCAGAAGCACGCATACACGTGTGAAACAGCCGGTGTAGCCTCTGAGCGCCCACTTGCCTGCACCGATGCTGTGACCCAGCTTTCCGTGGAACGAGCTGTCTCCATTGAGTGCACATACGTGCCTTTTTGTTATTAGATTTGTAAATTACCTTAAAGGGTACTCCAATGAAAAAAAAAAAAAAAAATTCCCCATATCGACTGGCTCCAGAAAGTTAAGATTTGTAAATTACTTCTATAAAAAAAAAAAAAAAATCTTAATCTTACCAGTACTTATAAGCTGCTGAAGTTGAGTTGTTCTTTTCTTTCTGACCACAGTGCTCTCTGCCGACACCTCTGTCTGCCTCAGGAACTGTCCAGAGTAGGAGCAAATCCCCATATCAAACCTCTCCTGCTCTGGACAGTTCGTGAGACAGACAGAGGTGTCGGCAGAGAGCACTGTGGTCAGAAAGAAAAGAACAACTCAACTTCAGCAGCTTATAAGTACTGGTAGGATTAAGATTTTTTTTTTTAATAGTAATTTACAAATCTTAACTTTCTGGAGCCAGTCGATATGGGGAAATTTTTTTATTTTTTTTAATTTTCATTGGATTACCCTTTAAGGCAATTTACAGATCTGTTTAGAGATATATATTTCACTTGAACACCCCTTTAAAATTTCCTTGCAGTCCATGGATTTTCTGTTTCTCTCTCTTTTCCCAGTCTAACAGCAAAACATTACAATGATGCCCTTAAGGCTACTTTGGACAAAGCACTATCCCCTACAACCTGAATGCAGACTGTAGCAATCCTGGCACCCGTCGAGAACGCTTTCTTTAGCTTTCATCTAGTTGTGCTGAACATCTGTAGAGAGAGAGAAATCTTCAATGCTTCCAACTTTCTTCTTAGGCCTAAAGTGCAGGCAGTCTATCACACCTCAGTGCTGAAGGCCTGGCCTCCTATTTTTAATCTAAAATGGATAATCTCCCAGTCCCCTAGTATTGCTCATCCCATTTAATGTTACATTTTCTCTTTATCACTCTGTTTTTGAGCCAGTAACTTAGGATGAAGTCTCCAGGCTCCTCTCTTCCTCTTGCCCCACCACCTGAACTAGTGCCCTTATTCCAGTGGTCTTCAAACTGTGGCCCTCCAGATGTTGCAAAACTACAATTCCCAGCATGCCCGGACAGCCGTTGGCTGTCCGGGCATGCTGGGAGTTGTAGTTTTGCAACATCTGGAGGGCCACAGTTTGAAGACCGCTGCCTTATTCCCTCATTCCTCATCCAGTCTCTCACTTTACTTAAAGGGGTTTTCTCACAATTCTTATGTGATTTTCACCCCAATATTTATTTTTAACATCATACAAAATGACTGTTGTCACGGATTTTTCCCAGGTTGCAATGCGGCCGAGACCTGACTCACTAGTCAGCTGATGACAGGGAGCCTGTCTGCTTCAATGGGAGGAGGGATCACTTGGTGGGAGAGAGCTCAATCTGCAACAGCTGTAGGCACCCTGATTGAAAACCACACTGACTTGAATGGATGCAGCTCATTTATGTTCCAATGGGTGGGGTGGCTGATATGTGGGAGGGAAGAAAATTGAATTGTGGGATTTGTAGTAAAAAAAATAAGAAATACCAGTTCACAAAAAGCTAACCACAGTGTTCTGGTAATCTCACAACATAGCCATTAAGCCCAAAGACGAGCGCAGATCCTTCCTAAACATGTCCATTACTGTCTGCCAGGTACATACTAAAATCATCTTATGGTGGATAACCCCTTTAAATTTTTAACCTTTCCCTCCTCCTTCAAACTCTTTGCCATAACATCATTATTGGAAAAAATAATCTCTGGGCCTATCCTAACTATTGACCAGTCTTCCATAAAAAAGGGTCTACTAACTAAGGATCGACCGATATAATTTTTTTTAGGGCCGATACCGATAATCGGTGCAGGTTAGGGCCGATAACTTATACCGATATTCCGGTATAAGTTATCGGCTATTTAACCCCCTGCGACACCGCTGCAGATCATTGATTTAAAGCGGACACTTTAAATCAATGATCTGCAGTGGCTTTTGCGGGGCCATAGACCGCCGCCGCCACCCGCTTCTCTCCCCCTACCTGTCAGGGTGGTTCGGGCCATCCATCTATCCATCGTTCTTGTAGTGTCCGGGGGTGTACCGGGTGGAGGGTGAACCAGTCCGGGCTGTCCTTCTTCTCCGGCGGTCATCTTCTCCACTCCAGGCAGGCTCCGGCCTAGTACGCTGCATAGACGCCGCTGCGCAGTGACGCCCGTGCGTAGCGACGCACCTGACGTCACAGCGTAGCGGCGTCTATGCAGTGTACTAGGCCGGAGCCTGCCCGGAGTGGAGAAGATGACCGCCAGAGAGAAGGACAGCCCGGACCGGTTCACCCTCCACCCGGAACGTCCCCGGACACTACAGGAAGGAAGGAAGGATGGATGGCCCGGACCACCCCCATTACGGGTAAGTTAAATTTTTTTTATTGACTCTGAGGGTGGGGGAGGGGCCCGACCGGTATAGCGGTATGGGCAAAAATCCATACCGGTATACCGCCCAGCATCACGGTGCGGCGGGTTGGGGGGGTGGCGGTCACGGTGCGGTGGGGGGCATTATCGGCTTATCGGCAAGATAATTACCGATAATGCCCAAAATCGTGATTATCGGCCATACCGATAATCGGTCGATCTCTACTACTAACTGAGGAGGGTTGTCTACTTATGAGTGGGCGACTGCTGTGTCTGTCACTCCTCTGCTTCCCCTCTCTGAAACTGGTCGATTGCCTTTCCATTGTTTGTATGAAAAATTGTAAAAAAAAACAAAAACAATAAAAACCTCTGATAAAAAAAATGTAACTATCAACCTCCAAATGATCTCCTGATGGCTAAATCTTACTTACTGCGATCTTTCTGCATCTATAGACACCTTAGATCATAAACTCCCCCTCACTATACTCCGCTCCATTGGTCTTAAGAACTCTGGTAAGCTTTCTCCCTACCTCTCTGACCTTTTGTCTATCTCTTGCTGTTAGAGATCCTTAAGGATAAGTTCCTGGGCCCCCTTCTCTCTTGTGTAGTTCTACCATAACTTCTCAGCAGCACACACTGTCATGTAGCCATGCTAGACCCAGATCTATCTTTTACTACCTATATCTAGTCCCTTTCTCGTTCTTGCTCTCTCTCCCCCATAATGCTGCACCTTCCTTATCGGTCTATTATTGTACCCGGGCTCTACGTTCTGTAAACAATTTATAACTAACTAGCGCTTGACTATTATTCAGCAGTGTCCTCCATGATCTATGCACGTCAGACATTCAGAGATTGGTTGTTGACCGGTTCGCCAGCTTTTGTGATTTACCTTATTTTATAAAAGATGGCTGGACCATTGTATAAGTAATACTTTCTGCATTTTGTGTCTCAAACCCATTCTTCAAAGATTGTAAGCTCTTGTGAGCAGGGTCCTCACTCCTTTGTTGGATACTGAGTGTGTACTTTTGTAATGACTAATATTTGTTTTTTATTTGTAATGTTACATAATATTATAGCTGCATGATCTTGCTGATGTTGCGGCGACATTGTGCAGCTATTGAATATTGCATGCCGGTATGGTTTCACCCATACACTATGATCACATCTTAGCACCCAACCCCTCTCGTCTTGGAAAGTATATACTTCTGCAATGTGTTAAGTGAGTGCTGGGAAGCAGAACAGGTCAGACCTTTTCTGCTCCCTGGACAATCCCTTTAATAATCTTCTCCTTTTCTTTCTCCAGTTTAAGCCAATATTCCTGAACACTATTGACCCTTCCCACCCAATGGCTAAACTGAACCGAGCTGCTAACACCCAAAAGTGTATTCGCGCTGGTGGTAAGCACAATGACCTAGATGATGTTGGGAAGGATGTTTATCATCATACTTTCTTTGAGATGCTGGGCTCCTGGTCTTTTGGAGACTACTTTAAGGTGAGGCCCTGTGGTAAGTGCTCCTGTTCTAGTCCTGGTACTCCTGGGGGTAGTAACACTCTGCTGCTTTCCACAGGAGCTGGCGTGTAAACTGGCTCTGGACCTTTTGACTAAGGAGTTTGGCATAGACATTGAGCGCCTGTATGTCACCTACTTTGGTGGTAACGAGGCAGCTGGTTTGGAACCTGACCTGGAATGTAAACAGATTTGGCTGAACCTGGGGTAAGGTGGGGTCTCTCTGGGTGGGGGCACTTCTTTGTTGCTGGATGTGACGTGGATCTAAGGGGAAGTAATCTTTTTCTTGGTCTTCCTAGGCTTCCAGAAAGCCGCATATTACCAGGCAGCATGAAGGACAACTTTTGGGAGATGGGGGACACAGGCCCCTGTGGACCGTGCAGTGAGATTCACTTTGACCGAATTGGGGGCCGTGATGCTGCACACTTGGTCAATATGGATGACCCCAATGTACTGGAGATCTGGAACCTAGTGTTTATTCAGTTTAACAGGTATCCCCATGGGAGCACATCTTAATATAGCTTAAAGTGTACCTCAAATCATGTGTTCAATTTTCTGAAAAATTGTTTTTCAAAATGACATGCTTTTAAAATTTGACACCTAAATCCTGAAACGGGTGCCATTCTCCCTGATATATATATTCTCCAGCATTACACCCAGTGTAATGGGATTCTATTGCACTGGGTCCCACACTGGAGACTGAGCAGTTGGCTGGGAGAAGTCCACACTCGGCACGTTCAGTCCCGGCTCTGTGCCATGTTATCGAGACACACTCTGATGCGAGTCTATGGAGCGTATCTTTGATCATGTGACACAGAGCAGGGAGAGGAGTGCTCGCCACGCTCTTCTTCTCCCGGCTCGTTTTAGTAATTGGTTGTGGTCTGAACATTCAGACTTTTGACATGTCTCTAGGACAGGGTCACACATGCTGTATTTTACTGCATATTTTGCTACCCATTGATTTCAATGTCTAGGAAAATACTCAGCGGCAAAATAAGACATATGTGACCTTTATCCTAAATGGAAAGTCAGTCTAGTAAAAAGCTTTCAATTACACAAGGATTAAGCATTCTTTACATAAAACTGGATTGTCCCTTATTTAATTTCTTGTACCTTTTGCACCTGGGACTTTTCTGTCTTAGGGAAAGTGATGGAACCCTGAAGCCACTGCCCAAGAAAAGTATTGACACCGGGATGGGGCTAGAAAGACTGGTATCTGTGCTGCAGACCAAGATGTCCAACTATGACACTGACCTGTTTATACCATACTTTGATGCGATCCAGAAGGTACTGGTTTAATGGGTTGAATTATTATTATTTTTTTTATGGTTAAATAACTACTAGCACAGTTGTATATAATCGAGAGGTTTTCTAAATTAAATCATAAAATATCAACGTTTTCAAGATGAATAAGGTTTTATTTTTTAATGGGAATCCCTGTTATGCATGAAAATAAAATATTCTTTGGTGACACCCAAAAGGTTGCTGGGTACCAGTTTATGGTTCTAGTTGAGGCTTACTTCATAGGCATTTTCACCATATTTTTATAGCTCTGTGTACTGTGGTGCTAAACAATTGATCCCTTATCCTAAGGAATAGAGGATAAGTGTCTGATTGTGGTGGGTCCCCCTGCGATCTCTTGCCAGTGCCCCGCTCTCATCATGCACAAAGCAATCTCTGCTCTGTGCAAGGAGTCTGTTGACCCCCGCACGAAGCGATTTTACACTTATCCCCTAACCTTTGGATAGGGGGATAAATTAGGTAGCACCACAGCACTCCTTCAAAGATAAAACTTCAATAGAGGGAATAAATAGTTTCTAATTCATAGTCTAGATTAGACGATCTTCATGCACCAGGATGTATAGGTCTGTCCTGAGTCCCGTCCGGACTATGAAGTGTGTGAAGGAGCTGTGCCCACGTCTTAGACGGCGGCTCTGAGTACC
Source organism: Hyla sarda (assembly GCF_029499605.1). Lineage (NCBI taxonomy): Eukaryota > Metazoa > Chordata > Amphibia > Anura > Hylidae > Hyla > Hyla sarda. The sequence continues at coordinate 144,298,778 of NC_079194.1, read as the reverse complement.
CCCCCCCCCCAGCCATTAACCCTTCAAATGCTGCAATAAATACTGATCTCAGCATTTGAAATTTAAGGGGGAACTTACTGAGACTCATCAAACCACCCGTGGGGCAATTGCAGGAATCCGATTTGTCAAGATGGTTGCCAGAGTCCCACTCACCAGCTCCAGGGCCGCTTTGGTAGATTGCTGATAACTGCAATTATTATAATTTTCTTTTTTTTTATATCTCTATTACAATAATCATTACTTCTTGACATACTTGCAACCAATATCTTCAATCAATTGCAGATAACTCTTACCTGTGATATGCCTATGCATAGTGCTGAACAGAATTGGCAATCAAAAGATTGCTATAATAGTCCCCTGTGGCAGCAGCTTTATTACCTTTCTGTTCTGACCTTGCATGTGTATGGGGGAATCGGAAGATAGAGCTGTCTCTTTTTCTTAAATGTATGGCCATCGTTATGTAACCTGTACATTTTTAAATTGGCTCATCTTTAAAGGGGTATTCCGGGCAAAAACATCTTATCCCCTATCGAAAGGATAGGGGATAAGATGTCTCCATTCAGGTCTATGGGAGGGGGCTTTGCGGCCATTATGCCCCCTCCCATAGAAATGAATGGAGGGGGCGTGGCGTGACGTCACGCCCAGAGATTTCCGAAACTTCAGACGCAGCTACGCATAGAATGCGGGCTGCTGCAGGGAGATTGCGGGGGCCCCCCCGCGATCAGACATCTTATCCCATATCCTTTCGATAGGGGATAAGATGGTTTTTGCCCGGAATACCCCTTTTAACCTGCACAGTGATAACATATAAAACATAATATGTCAATAAATAAGGGATGCTTGGTAACTACTGTATGTTAAACTGTTCCGGAGTTATGTAATGTCTTGTACTCCGGTCACCACAAAGGCAGTATTCACATGTCTGTAGGCTTCAGAGCCGACTCATCCTACTTGTTCAGTATCTGCAGAGATTGTTGACCAATATTTTGTTTTGAGGACTGGAGATGGTTTTTTGTGCAGCTGCTGGACCTTTAATGTCTCTTGTCACAGGGCACTGGGGCAAGGCCCTACTCAGGCAAGGTGGGTGCAGAAGATGAAGATGGCATAGACATGGCATACAGAGTGCTTGCAGATCATGCTAGGACGATTACAGTTGCCCTTGCTGATGGTGGGAGACCTGACAATACTGGCCGAGGGTAAGACTTGTAGAGCAGTATTAATAAAATAAGTAAATATTTTGTAGGAGTCATTGTCTCAACTCTCTTGTACTTGTTTTGTTGTTTTCAGATATGTTTTACGTCGAATTCTTCGTCGCGCTGTAAGATATGCACACGAGAAACTTAATGCATCCAAAGGATTCTTTGCTTCTCTGGTTGATGTTGTTGTCCAGTCGCTGGTAAGTGTTGCGAATTGTGTTCTTATTAAATCACAAAAACCCGGGGCAAAAAGGCCCCTTGAGTCAACTCTCCTAAAATGTAACTTTTATTGGTATCACAATTAAAAATTGTGACAATTTAAAATGTGACTGGAAGCTAAAATACACATATCAATGCACTAAATACCAGGAAAATAATGGGATGACATTTTCCCGAATATCAGTAATATTTTGTAACTTGGGATCTGCAGTGCAGTAAGTTTAGTTATGTGCCCTAAGACATGTATGCATGTGGTTTTTTTATTTTTTATTAAATAAATGAGTTGGTTCTTGGCTTACCCTGGGGTATTTTTGTGTTTTTATTTTTTATTTTTATTTTTTATTTTTTTTGTTCATGTGTTATTTCTTGGCTGCAATGTTGAACTGTTTGTTCCATGCAGGGAGATGCTTTCCCCGAGCTAAAGAAAGACCCGGACATGGTAAAGGACATAATCAATGAGGAGGAGACTCAGTTTCTAAAAACACTCAACAGAGGGCGCCGCATTCTGGACCGTAAAATACAAAGCCTGGGAGAAAGCAAGACCATCCCTGGTACAAGATGCTTCTTGCTGCAAAGTCTTCTTTTATAACCAGGTCTGACACCTAACCTGGTGTCCGTTTCCTCCCCCCCCCCAGGTGACACAGCATGGCTGCTGTATGACACATATGGATTCCCTGTGGATCTGACAGGCCTGATTGCAGAGGAGCGAGGCCTGAAAGTGGATATGGAGAGTTTTGAAGAGGAAAGAAAAGCTGCTCAGGTAACACTGGACCTTTTATATCATTTTTTAAAGAGATGATTTACTGTTATCCAGATCAGATGCTTCTGCATACACTAAGGTCATCACCTTCTATGTTGATAATCTGTAGGGAAGGAAACCTTTGCATCACTGTTCTAGTGCTTTATAATTGATCTATTAGAGTACAATATAAATGATATCGGTCCTAATGGCTGGGCAATCGGTGTACACTTTAGAGCAGATGAAATAGTCACTAAATCCTACACTAGAATATTCTTTATCCTTAAATCTGTATGTCCTGTTACAGCTCAAGTCTCAGGGCAAAGGGGCAGGAGATGAAGATCTTTTGATGTTGGATATTTATGCTATTGAAGAGCTGCGCTCCCGGGGTCTAGAGCCAACAGATGATTCCTCAAAGTACAACTACACATCAAGTTCTGATGGTGTCTATGGTAAGAAGCAGCTTCCCCCCCCCCCCCCCCCCCCCATTGTGTCTGTACAGATAAAGCCAAGTGATATTCTAACGCTGGCCATACTCATCCAGCGCCCAGACATGTCTCTCAAGCCTGGCAGAGGCTTATCTTGCCTCGAACATAAGGATCAGGTATTTAATATCAAAACTGTTGGATCATCATCTTCCCAACATCTATCATTTGGGGATAGTTTGATGTAAATTTGTATATTTGGCTGACACTTATCTGCTGTGTTGTGCCAGCTTAAGTCTTCCTGATGACTTCTATTATGTTTTTGATAACTTTCAGAGTTTGAAGGAGTGGAGGCCACTGTGAAGGCGATTCGCCGGGAGAAGACCTTTGTGGATGAGGTCTGCACAGGGCAGGAATGTGGTCTGGTCCTGGATAAGACCTGCTTCTATGCAGAACAAGGAGGACAGACATATGATGAAGGATACATGGTTCGAGAGGACGACAGCAGTGAAGATGTGAGTCCTGGGTAGTGTGAGTGGTAACTGCTGGGGTTACACTGCTGTGTCCAGCAGATCTCCTTATATTGCAGACCGTAGTTTAGAATAGTCAAATAGTGACAACTTCTGATGTGTTTGAGGTTCTCCTGTAATCTTATGTGACATAAAGGAATTATTAAAAAAGAAATACAATAATTACAGTACAGCTAAATATATTGTGTTCTTTGTAGAAAACAGAGTTCAGTGTAAGGAACACTCAGGTTCGGGGTGGTTACGTCCTGCACGTGGGGACTGTGTATGGCAGCCTGAAAGTTGGTGACCGTGTGCGTCTCTATATTGATGAGGTGAGTGTGCAGTACTGGCAAGTTTACTAGAGGAAATGCAGAGATTAGAGATCTTGTACTAAAAATTTCTCATGTCTCATGCTGTAGACAAGGCGACGTCCAGTTATGAGCAACCACACAGCCACCCACATCTTGAACTTTGCCTTGCGCTCAGTTCTCGGGGAGGCAGATCAGAGGGGCTCTCTAGTTGCAGCAGACAGGCTGAGGTTTGACTTTACAGCAAAAGGAGCCATGAGCACAAAGGAAATCCGCAGAGCAGAGGAGATTGCAAATCAGCTGATAAACGAGAACAAGGTAAATAAAACTTTACTGATCCTGTTGCTTATACTGACCAAGTGTCTCAAACATATACTGACCTGTTCTGTCGTTCTTTTTCTATGCAGTGACTAATGTCTGTGTTTCTTCATGCAGGTAGTCTATGCTTTGGATTGCTCCTTGGCAGCTGCTAAAGCAATTCAGGGGCTGCGTGCTGTGTTTGATGAGACCTACCCGGACCCTGTTCGTGTGGTGTCTGTTGGAATCCCTGTAGAGGACTTGCTAGCTGATCCTTCTGGCCCTGCAGGCTCTATGACAACAGTGGAGTTCTGTGGTGGAACGTAAGTGATAGTTCAATGGACAATGTAGAGATCTGGTGCAGTGGCCCCTAACATTGCCATGTATTACAGGCATCTACAAAATTCAGGCCATGCTGGACAGTTTGTCATTGTCACAGAAGAAGCCATTGCAAAGGGAATCCGGAGAATTGTGGCCCTCACTGGGCCGGAAGCACAGAAGGTAAGTTTTATTATATGCCTTTGTTTTGTGCTTTTGAGGAGTTTGTCGCTAAGACAATGGCCCTTATTTGTTAAGAGTGGAGTATAGTTTTCTTTGTTTTTGTTTAATTCCCTACATTTGCACTCTTCCCTACATTTTTGCTTATTTTTTACACATGCTCTGATCTGTAGGGTTTTGCTCAAATCAAATTCACCAGATTTTCTGTGGAAAACTTAGTAAATATGTTGGATTTTTGTGGAAATGTTGGGGACACACCCCTTTTATGTAGCCACACCCCTTCCCCGATGACCACAACCCTCCTTTTGGGTTTTATCAGTAAAATGGAGAGTTGGTCTGGTTTTTTAAATTCTGGCGCAGACAGAATTCTGGCAATACACCAGAATCTTGCGCACAACCCGACAAAACATGTCGGGTTTACAATAGTAAATCAGGACCAATGACTTGATCTGTCACTGCAGGCTGTTCGGAGGCAAGAGACCCTGAAAACTGCTCTTGCTCAGCTAGAAGCTAAAGTGAATCAGCAGATAGCCCCAAACAAGGATGTTCAGAAGGAGATTGCTGACCTCAGTGAGGTAGGACTACCACACAATACGCTCTGCTCTTCTCTTGTCTCTGCTCCTTATGACTTTCTTGTCGTTTTCTCAGACCCTTGCTACAGCCATAATCTCTCAGTGGCAGAAGGACGAGCTCCGAGAACAGCTTAAATCTCTTAAAAAAACGATGGATGATCTTGACCGTGCCCACAAGGCAGACATCCAGAAACGGGTGAGTGTTGCACATAAAACAGATTTTGACCATGATGGGGAACCATGAGTTTTGTTTGTCCTGTGACAACTCTACATTTCTACTCATCTTTTCAGGTTCTGGAGAAAACCAAACAGCTAATTGCAGAAAATCCAGATCAACCCCTCCTTGTTCTAGAGATGGAAGCTGGGGCATCGGCCAAGGCAGGTTTATATTTGATCTTACAACTTGTCTTATCCTGTCTGTGGTGCCTTTCATTCTACTCATCTTGGTTCTACTTTCTTTAGGCTCTAAATGAATCTCTGAAGCTCCTCAAGTCCCAGTCTCCAAAAACCTCAGCCATTATCTTTGCTGTGGACAACGAAGCTGGAAAAATTACTTGCTTGTGTCAAGTTCCCCAGGTAAACATTGTCAGACATGCCTTTATGGGATCAGAATTGATTTAGCTTCATGGTCAGTTTTGTTGATTTCTGAGGCCTGACCTTTATGACTGACTGACTTTTTTCTTCCACAGGAAGCTGCAGACAAAGGCCTAAAAGCCAATGAGTGGGTCCAGCAGGTGTCTGACCTAATGGATGGTAAGGGGGGTGGTAAGGACACATCAGCACAGGCCACAGGCAAGAACATAAGCTGTCTTCCTGAAGTGCTGAGACTGGCTGAAGACTTTGGCAAGCTAAAGCTTGGATCCTTGAAGAACTGAAAGGGAGAACTTATTGTTACAACACTGGGAGAACTGCTCCTTCCGTCCGGTGCTTGTGGGGACATCGATCTAGCATGGAAAGGGTTAAGTGATGTCACTGGCTCCTGTGGACATTATTCATCCTCTAGTTTCATCACCATCTTCCCCCTGTCCTGCTCGCTGCCTTTGCATTTGTGCATCATTCATTCATTGGTTTTCAGAAAATCAGAGGATATAGCTGCTCGTGATACTTGTAATTCTGACAAAAAATTGGCCTGAATGGGTTAATAACATAGAATCCTCTGGCTAACAACCTATGTCCTGCCCTCTAGTAGTGAGGTGCATAACTTGTTTTGGGCTCACAACCTTGTATGTAGAATAAGCCATAAGTGTCTGACCTTCATCTAATAAACTGATGCAAAGTGTTCTGGAGTCTGTGTGTTTAGGCTACAGAGAAAATACATTGTGCACAGTGACCTGAAATACACTGCTCAAAAAATAAAGGGAACACTAAGATAACACATCCTAGATCTGAATGAATGAACTAATAGTATGAAATACTTTCCTCTTTACATAGTTGAATGTGCTGACAACAAAATCACACAAAATTATCAATGGAAATCAAATTTATCAACCCATGGAGGTCTGGATATGGAATCACACTGAAAATCAGTGTGGTAAACCACCACTACATGTTGATCTAACTTTGATGTCCTTAAAGGGGTACTCTGGTGGAAACCTTTTTTTTTTTTTTTTTTAATTATTATTATTTTTATATCAACTAGTGCCAGAAAGTTAAACAGATTTGTAAATTACTTCTATTAAAACAATATTAATCCTTCCAGTACTTATTACCTGCTGAATACAGAGGGAATTATTTTCTTTTTGGAACACAGTCCTCTCTGCTGACATGACCACAGTGCTCTTTGCTGACACCTCTGTCCATTTTAAGAACTGTCCAGAGTAGGAGAAAATCCCCATAGAAAACATATGTTGCTCTGGACACCTCTCAAAGGAAGGGGCGTGGCCTCACTGTGCAGGTCTCCGCCCCCTCCCTCAGTATGCGGTCTGCTCACATCTCCACTAGCATTAGCAAAACTACAACTCCCAGCTTGTCCTCACTGACAGTAGCGGGACACAAGCTGACAGTGGGAGGATTTTTCCTCCAGCTGTGAGCCCTGCGCTCACAGCTGTCAATCAAGGAATGGTGTCCATGACATAGGTGGTGATGCATGGACACAGCAGGCTAGTATGTGTCAAAGCAGGCAGGGGGGCAGTTGTTTCACTGGCTTTTTCAGTATGAAATGCTGAAAATTTTCTAAGGAAAGCAATTGCAAAACCTATTGGTTTTGCATGATTTACAACATATCAAAAGTTTTTGTATCTGACAGTGCCCATTTAAATACTGAGGTGTACCTGTACGCCCTGGGTCCCTAAGTGGTTAAACCTGTGCCCCTCTAATTTAAAGCTATGTCCTCTTGTGGTAGTTTTTCTTCTTTTGACTATGCTCTCCTCTTTTACCATGTTGATTCCTTTTATGTATTTAAAAGTCTCTATCATATCCCCTCTGTCTCTTCTTTCTTCTATACATGTTAAGGTCCTTTAACCTTTCCTGGTATCCTTTATCCTGCAATCCATGTACTAGTTTAGTATCTTCTCTGAACTCTCTATAGTATCCATGGGGGACATTTATAAAAGGATTTACTCCCTTTTTCTTGCTTATAATTGTCTCTTAAATGTCTCCTGTTTGACTACGCAGTTTTTTTGTGCGACTTTATGCCTGCAAAGTGAGAAGAGCAAGTTTTTTCAGTTTGGCTTATGTAAGCAAATTTTTAAAATGGAATTGCAGTAGTCAGAGATTTATAATGTGCGACTGTTGCAAAAAAGTCGCACACCATCAAAAAATGCCATATATTTATTTACTCCAGCTCAACCCTGGCTTACAGATTTTGCTTGCTCAGAAGAGGTGACCTCAGCAGACTCCTGCATTGCTGAGGGACTACTACTCCCATCATGGAACATACTTGTTTCCATGATGGGAGTAGTAATTCCCCACTACAGGAGTCTGCTGGTGGCTGGGGAGGTTACAGACTCTGCTCCATGATGGGGGTAGTAGTACAGGGGTTGAGGGATTGATCGCACCGGGTCTCACTTCTGACACCCGATCTGAAGTTATTAAGCAGGGGAGCGGGCGGCATGGTCCGCAACCCTGCGATCACCAATTTATTTTACTTTCATTTTTAAATTCCCTGCGGGGAGCTCTGAATGGCCGGTACTGAGGAGCCAATCAGGGCTCCCTGTGCAGGGTTTTTAAAATGGATGATGTATATTAAAAGCGCTGTGGGGGGGGCAAGATATTTAGCGCTATATATCTAGGCCCACAGCGCATTTATAAAGATATAACCCCCGCCAACGCAAAAATATACACCCCCGCAGTATATATGTGACCACCCCAACTCCCCCCCCCCCCCCCCCCCCCCACTAGCGCATTTGTCATTAATACAGCGCTATTTGTGAAAAGCATTTTACGCGCAGAGTATCACACCAGCCCCCGCCGGCACAATGCTGCTGGTAGAATACTGTTCATACATCACGCTGCAGGGGCATATTATATAGAAGTGCTGTGGGGGCCAGATAATACTATATATCGGGGTCACATAAATGCGCCAGCGGGGGTATATAATTATAAATGCGCCTGCGTGGGTTACATTATAAATGCGCCTCGGGGGGGGGGGGGGGGGTCACCTCCTATATACATCTCTCTCTATTTACATCTCTATCTACCTCTATATACATATACTGCAGGGGTATATATTTTTATAAATGCGCTGGGGGCCTAGATATATAGCGCTACATATCTTACCCCCCACAGCGCTTTTAATATACATTGTCCATTTTAAAATTCCCGCAGGGAGCCCTGAATGGCTCCTCAGTACCGGCTATTCAGAGCTCCCCGCGGGGAAATTAAAAATGAAAATAAAATACATGGTTATCGCGGGGTTGCGGACCATGCCGCCTGCTTAATAACATTGGATCGGGTCTCAGAAGTGAGACCCGGTGCGATCAATCCCTCAGCCCCTGTACTACTACCCCCATCATGGAACAGTCTGGTCCATGATGGGGGTGGTAGTACAAACACTAATGTAACCTCCCCATCCGCCGGCAGACTGTTCCATGATGGGAGTAGTAGTAGTCCTGGCTGCGGGAATCTGTAAGTGGCTGATTTTTCATATTTAAAAATAAATAAAAAAAACGGTTCAAAACGGATACCCGTTTGATCAGCCATTTCTATCCGTTTTTTAAACCGTTTTTTTTTTTTTTTTATGGAACGGGGCCAACGGCCATGTGAACGCACCCGCAGCCGTTAGCATCCATTAATTCACCCGTTATTAAACGTCTGTTAACAATACATTATAATGGCCTTTATTAACGGGTGAACTTTATAGTGTGAAAGCAGCCTTAGGCTAAGTTTCTACTTGGTTTTTTTTTCTGGCAGTTTTTGGAAAACTGCCACTGCAGTTTTTGAGCCAAAGTCAGAAGTGGATCCATAAGGGAGGAGAATAGTAATTCCTTCCTTTATATTTCCTATTCCTTTTGAATACACTTCTGGATTTGGCTCAAAAACTGCTGTCAGTTTTCCAAAAACTGCCAGAAAAAAGATCAAGTGGAGACGTAGCCTTACATGAGCAAAATCTCAAAATGAAAAACAGAATGGAGGAAAAAAGCTGATTTACTTACGTGAGACAAATTTAAAAAGGCTGTGTGACTTGTTTATAAATTTGTTGCACGTAAGCAAAACATTAAGCAAAAAAAAATAAAAATGACAAAAAAAATACTTGCATAAGCAAGTTTTTATGAATGTCCCCCTATATCCTTTTGGAGATACGGCCTCTAGTACTGCGCACAATACTCCAAGTGAGGCCTCACCAGTGTTCTGTACAGCGGCATGAGCACTTCTCTCTTTCTACTGCTTATACCTCTCCCTATACATCCAAGCCTTCTGCTAACATTTCCTGCTGCTCTATTACATTGTCTTCCTACCTTTTAAGTATTCTGAAATAATTACTCCTAAATCCCTTTCCTCAGATACTGAGATCAGGGCTGTGTCAAATATTCAATATTCTGCCCTTGGGTTTTTACGCCCCAGGTGCATTATCTTGCACTTGTCCACATTAAATTTCAGTTTCAGGAGTTCTGACCATTCTTCTCGTTTGCCTAAATCCTTTTCCATTTGGTGTATCCCTCCTGGAACATCAACCCTGTTACATATCTTTGTGTCATCAGCAAAAAAGACATACCTTACCATCAATACCTTTTGCGATATCACCAATGAAGAATTGGTCCCAGTACAGATCCCTTAGGTACCTCACTGGTAACAAGACCTTGCCCTGAATATACTCCATTGACTACAACCCTCTGTTCTCTGTCATTCAGCCACTGCCTAATCCACTCAACAATATTGGAGTCCAAGCTCAATGACTGTAGTTTATTGATAAGTCTTCTATGTGGGGCAGTGTCAAAAGCCTTACTAAAATCTAGATATGCGATGTCTACTGCCCCTCCGCCATCTATTATTTTAGTCACCCAATCAAAAAAAATCAATAAGATTTGTTTGACATGATCTCCCTGAAGTATACCCATCTTGTTTTTCATCTTGCAACTCATGGGATTTTAGATGTTCCACAATCCTATCCTTTAGTAGGGTTTCCATTAATTTCCCCACTATTGATGTCAGACTTACTGGCCTATAGTTGCTTGATTCCTCCCTACTACCTTTCTTGTGAATGGGCACGACATTTGCTAATTTCCAATTTTCTGGGATGACTCTTGTTACCATTGATTGGTTAAATAAATTTGTTAACGGTTTTGCTAGCTCACCACTAAGCTCTTTTAATAATTTTCGGTGCATCTCATCAGGCCCCTGTGACTTATTTGTCTTCACTTTAGACAGAAAATGTAGAACCTCTTCCTCTGTAAAGATACATGCATCAAATGATTCATTAGTCTTCCTCCCTAATTGAGGTCCCTTTTCTTCTGTAAAAACTGAACAGGAGTATTCATGAAGGCAGTCAGCTAGCCCTTTATTCTCTTCTACATACCTTCCTTCCTTTTTGTTTTGAATTTAGTTATTCCTTGTTTTCATTTCCTTTTTTTTCCATTAATTTCCTTTTTCATTCATTTCCTCATTTCCTTTTTTCATTCATTCATTCACAGATCACTAGTCACTGTGTTCAAATGAGGTGACATGGAAGGCGAGTCTTGCAGGGTCCATGCTGTTGTTTCATCTACCATATTTATCGGCGTATAACACGCACTTTTTAGGCAAAATTTTTTAGCCTAAAGTCTACCTGCGTGTTATACGCCGATAAGCCGCTGCAGTTCAATGATTTAAAGCGGGCGCTTTAAATCAATGAACTGCAGCGGCTTTGCAGGTGCAGAGACGGCCAGCGCTGCCGGCTTCTCTGCCCCTGCCTGTCCTGGGGTCTAGAGCCCTGCCGCTGCCCCTTCTCTCCCCCTGGCTATCGGTGCCGCTGCTCCATTGCCGGCGCCGCTGCTCTCCCCCTGGCTATCGGCGCCGGCAATGGGGCGCCGACACCGATAGTCAGGGGGAGAGAACGGGCAGCGGCGCAGATAGCCAGCGGGAGAGAAGCGGCGGCAGCAGGGCTCTAGACCCCAGGAAAGGCAGGGGGAGAGAAGCGGGCAGCGACGGCATCTCTCCCCCTGCCTTTCCTGGGGGTGTATTGGGCTATACACACGCACCCTCATTTTACCAAGGATATTTGGGTAAAATACTTTTTTTACCCAAATATCCTTGGTAAAATGAGGGTGCGTGTTATAGGCCGGTGCGTGGTATACCCCGATAAATACGGTATTTCTTACCCTGATCAGGATTTATTGTACCAGGCACTAAAGTTAGGTTCTTGGGCTGCAGCTGAGCGGGCAACAACCCATCCACATGCAGTTGCCAAAGGCTGAATGATTTGGCAAGTAAAACTGTATTATTGCCTGGTACAATTACTCCTGATCAGTGTGGAAAATAGATGAGTGAGAATAACAGCAACACTGACCTTGCAGGACTGATTTAGCCATCTCATGATATCACATGAGCTAGACCCCTGCTCTACACAAGCCAAGAACACATTTAAGCTAAGTTTCTACTTGTTTTTTTTTTTTTTGCAAAAACGACAATTCTGCCGCACTGCATTTCTTCCCTGAAAAAACGCAGCGGCCAGATGTTAGCTGCAAATCTATAGAGAACTGCAAAATGCCATATCCACTTGGTGTTTTTCAATCCTTTTGGTGTTTTTCTGCTGTTTTGGAATCAGTGGGTGATTTTCCAAAACAACCTCATGTTGAGACATGTTTTTTTCGGGAAAATCTTGGCATTTTTCTCCCATAGAAGTCTATGGGAATGACACAAAAAAGCTGTGTGGGTTTTAACATTAGGTGGTTTTTATTCTTTTATTTATTTATTTTTTTACTTTAGTGATCTAAAAAAGGGATGGAGTTAGCTTTTTTGATTAAAATTTCGCAGGTTACCATTAAAATAAAAAATAAGATAGGGATGGGAAAATTTGTAGGGAACTTTTTTTTTTTTCGGCAATTATCGGCAGCGGGGCAGGGAATTACTAGCGGCTGATAATATAAAAATAGTGAAAATGTCTGGCTTTTTTTTTGTTTTGTTTTTTCGGGGAATAGGGGCTCACAGCCACGCTGACAGTCAGGCTCTGTAGGGGCAGGCGGGCGGCTGGAGGGAGCGCAGGTTACTGTATAAAGTATAAATGGCCACTTCTCTTGTAAATTCATATTTCCCGCTGGCTGTCCTAATTGGTCCCCACTGATTGACCAATGAAGGCTTTTGTGGGAAATATGGGAGAGATTCATCAGACCTGTCCAGAGGAAAAGTTGCAGAGCAGCCCATAGAAACTAATTGGATAACTTCTTTTCAGAAATGAAAGGAGCACTCAGCAACTTTTCCTCTAGACGGGTTTTGATAAATCTCCCCCTATGAATTTACTAGTAGGGAACAGAGATTTCAACAGCCCCATGCCACCCACTTCCTGTTTTTTAAGTTATGATGGCAGCAGGTCTCAGGAGTGAGACCTGGTGCCATCAGTCCCTCAGCACCTGGACAACTTCTCCCATCATAAACAGAGTCTTTTCTATGATGGGAGTAGCGCACCCAAAATAAAATTCAAAGTACCTAAAATAAACATTAAAAAAAATAATAAAACGTATACATTACATTATTACACAAAATAAATTATTAAATTACACATTTAAAAAATGACATTTTCACTATGTTTATATCATCGGCCGCTAGTAATTTCCTGTGCTGCTGCCGATAATTGTTCCTTGCTTTAAACAATAAAAATATAAAAATTTTAATATTTGTTCCATACAAATTCTTGCGTCCTTTTTAAAAAAAAAAATTTTTAAGAATGGAACCAGCCTCAAAGGGACAATCTGATGTTAGGTAGCAGAGGGAATTATATAGCACTCTTTACCTGTCTGTCTGTCTATTTCTGAAATCACCAAATATTTATTTGTTTTGTGGGTATGTATTCCTTCCCCCAATGCCCTCTCTCACTGCTTCCTGTTTGAGCAGTTGCTCAGTACTACAGTTTTTTTTAGAATACATTTATTTTCTTCAGCTCCCTATCACAGTCATCCCACCCTGCCTATTCCTCTCCCACTGCACTCCTGCAAGTTCCTCACCCAGAGCTGTTGCAGAACATTTCAGTATACAGCAGACTATTGCTCAGTAGTCGGTAAATCTGCAGCACCTGCTGCATTCATTTGCTGCCTACTCCTCTGTCTATGGCATTACTCCGCACAAGGCAGCATGCTATAAACACCTCATTTTTCAACATTTAGCACCTACTGTTGTGACGTTACTCCAAAAAGGTGTGGCTACAGCGCAGAAACAAGAACCAGCCACACCACCTGAGACAGCAGATAATAATGGGTTGTCTCAGGAAAGAGGGAGAAGTTGGGGAGCTGGATACAATTCCACATTGAAAATAAAAGGATTACATAACTTCCTATCAGGGGTAAATCATGCAAAAACAGGCTGATTCCATCACAACTTGGGATAACACTTAACCTGTTGGGGACTACAGGCGTATGGGTACTTAGGTACCAACGGCGTACCTGTACTCCAGTGGGAATTTCGATACCGGACGGGGATTGGAACGGGATGCCTGCTGAAATCATTCAGCAGGCATCCCGTGCAAATGCCTGGGGGGTCCTGAGACCCCCCCATGTCGGCGATCGCAGCAAACCGCCGATCAATTCAGATTCGCTGCAATTCCGGGCTGATTGGGTCTCTGATGACTCGATAGCCCAGAAAATAGGGATGATCGGAGCTGTCAGAGACAACCCCGATCATCCTAAAGAATAGGAGCAAGGTGGCAGGGGTGCCACCTCCTCCTATCCCCTGCAAATGGCTGGTCAGGACTGATGGGCGGGGGTGAAAGTTCATTTCCCCCGCTCTGCCCGCCCCTGGATGTCAGGGCAGAGCGGGGGAAAGATGGTGTCGATGTGCGGGGGCTGGGTTCACATGGGGACCAGGGACCGGCGGCTGACTGGAGGCAGCAGGCAAGTCTAGGCAGCAGCGGCAGCGGTGTCCCAGATGCAGCAGTGAAGATTGCCGTAAAGCAGGGGTCTCAAACTCAAATTATACAAGGGCCACTGGAGGTAGCAGCTGGGTGAGGCTGGGCCGCATGCGCCCATTACATATAATGCCCTCATCATACGCCCCTCATCATCCACCAGCAACACCCTCCACCAGCAGTAGCACCCCCATCATCCACCAGCAACCCCCCATTCCCCCTACCCCGTGTGGTAATAGCATGAGCTGACGGATGATGGGGTGCTACTTCTGGGGGTTCCCAACATTAGGTAGGCAGCAGGTTCCCCACATTAGGTAGGCAGCAGGTTCCCCACATTAGGTAGAAGAAGGTTCCCCACATTAGGTAGAAGCAGGTTTCCCACATTAGGTAGTAGCAGGTTCCCACATTAGGTAGCAGCAGGTTCCCCACATTAGGTAGCAGCAGGTTCCCCACATTAGGTAGGCAGCAGGTTCCCCACATTAGGTAGGCAGCAGGTTCCCCACATTAGGTAGAAGAAGGTTCCCCACATTAGGTAGAAGCAGGTTTCCCACATTAGGTAGTAGCAGGTTCCCCACATTAGGTAGCAGCAGGTTCCCCACATTAGGTAGCAGCAGGTTCCCCACATTAGGTAGTAGCAGTTTCCCCACATTAGGTAGAAGCAGGTTCCCCACATTAGGTAGTAGCAGGTTCCCCACATTAGGTAGTAGCGGGTTCCCCACATTAGGTAGAAGCAGGTTCCCCACATTAGGTAGAAGCAGGTTTCCCACATTAGGTAGTAGCAGGTTCCCCACATTAGGTAGTAGCGGGTTCCCCACATTAGGTAGTAGCGGGTTCCCCACATTAGGTAGAAGCAGGTTTCCCACATTAGGTAGAAGCAGGTTCCCCACATTAGGTAGGCAGCAGGTTCCCCACATTAGGTAGAAGAAGGTTCCCCACATTAGGTAGTAGCAGGTTCCCCACATTAGGTAGCAGCAGGTTCCCCACATTAGGTAGCAGCAGGTTCCCCACATTAGGTAGCAGCAGGTTCCCCACATTAGGTAGGCAGCAGGTTCCCCACATTAGGTAGTAGCAGTTTCCCCACATTAGGTAGTAGCAGGTTCCCCACATTAGGTAGTAGCAGGTTCCCCACATTAGGTAGTAGCGGGTTCCCCACATTAGGTAGAAGCAGGTTCCCCACATTAGGTAGAAGCAGGTTTCCCACATTAGGTAGTAGCAGGTTCCCCACATTAGGTAGTAGCGGGTTCCCCACATTAGGTAGTAGCGGGTTCCCCACATTAGGTAGAAGCGGGTTCTCCACATTAGGTAGAAGCAGGTTTCCCACATTAGGTAGAAGCAGGTTTCCCACATTAGGTAGTAGCAGGTTCCCCACATTAGGTAGTAGCGGGTTCCCCACATTAGGTAGAAGCAGGTTTCCCACATTAGGTAGAAGCAGGTTCCCCACATTAGGTAGTAGCAGGTTCCCCACATTAGGTAGCATTTTCGATTACCCCCCTCCCCCCCCCCCCCGACTCACACAGACAGACACCCACACATGCACACACACATAGACAGACACACACATGCGCACACACACATAGACAGACAGACGGACAAGCACACACACATAGACAGACAGGCACACACATGCACACACACATAGACAGACAGACACACACATGCACACACACATAGATAGACAGACAGACACACACACATGCACACACGCATAGACAGACAGACACACACACATGCACACACATAGATAGACAGACACATAGACAGACAGCCAAACATGCACACACACGCAGACAGACACACACACATGCACACACACACGCAGACAGACAGACACCCACACATGCACACACACATAGACAGACACATGCACACACACATAGACAGACAGACACACACACGCAGACAGACAGACAGACACCCACACATGCACACACACACACACATAGACAGACACACACACACAAGCAGACAGACTGACACCCACACATGCACACACACATAGACAATTGGTATCTCTGGCAATTTTCTGACGGCGCTGCGGGGCCTTTATTCCTCTCCCACTGCTTCTCTTAAACTTCCCCATGCTACTTCCCCTACTTTTCCCCTTTTTAATGGTACTCGACAGGGATGTCCGTTTGCCCTCTGTATTGAACCCCTTGTTGCCATTATCCGGGGGGATCCGGGCATCTCTGCTATAGCCCTTCATGATCGGGAATTTAACATTTCTTTATTTGCAGATGATGTTCTTTTTACCCTCTATAACCCCTTGCTTTCTCTTCCTAACCTTTATAGCAGCGGTACTCAACTGGCAGACCGCGGTCCATATCCGGACAGGGGCCGCCAGTCATCCGGACCTCCGGCCAGTTCAAGGAACCAACCAGAGGTGGCAGCCGCTATGTAATGGTGTCTTTTGGTGTCTCTGCTCCCTGCCTGGCCAGTGCTTCTCCTATGATGCTGGCAGTGCAATTAGCGCTGCCTGCATCATCTGCTCTGGCCAGGCCTGACTAGAAGAGGCCAGAGCAGTGGAGCAGCAAGGGACCTGCAATGAGCAGAAGCAGGACCGGGCCGTCCGCGGGGCCAGCCATCTGCGTCCGGCGCCATAAAACTGAAAGTAAATGATGCAGAGGTGGGGTTAAAAATGAAGTGAAAATGAAATGAAAATAAAAATGATGCAGGGGAGGTGGTGTTAGGGTTAGAAGGGGATAAAGGGGTCTGGGGGCATAAAAGTAAAAATTATGCAGGGGTCTTGGGGGGCAGGGGTGGTGTTAGGGTTAGAAGGGGATAAAGGGGCCTGGTGCTATAAAAGTAAAAATGATGCAGGGGTGGTGGTGTTAGGGTTAGAAGGGGATAAAGGAGTGAAGGGTGAGCATAAAAGTAAAATGATGCAGGGGTCTTGGGGGGACAAGGGTGGTGGTGTTAGGGTTAGAAGGGGATAAAGGGATCTGGGGTGGCATAAAAGTAAAAATGCAGGGGTCTTGGGGGGCATAAAAGTGAAAGAATGATGCAGAGGTCTTGGGGGGTGTAAGGGCAGAAGGGAATAAAGGGGTCTGTGGGGGCAGAAAAGTAAAGAAGAATGAAACAGGGGTCTTGGGGGGTGGGGGTATTAGGGCAGAAGAGGATAGAGTGGTCTGGGTGGGGCATAAAAGTAAAAATTATGCTGGGGTTCTGGGGACAAGGGTGGTGGTGTTAGGTTTAGAAGGGGATAAAGGGATCGGGGGGGCATAAAAGTAAAAATGCAGGGGTCTTGGGGGTGCATAAAAGTGAAAGAATGATGTAGAGGTCTTGGGGGGTGTAAGGGCAGAAGGGAATAAACGGGTTTATGGGGGCAGAAAAGTGTAAAGAAGGATGATGCAGGGGTCTTGGGGGGCAAAGGAGTCTAGATGAAGACTTAAGGGTCAGGGGGGCAGAGGATTCTGGGGGAATCTGAAGGAGGAGAGAAAAGATGGGTCTGGAAGAAGACCTAGGGGTCTGGGGGCACTTAAGGCCCATCCACATTGAGGACATTCCTTCAGCGGAAATCTGCTTGCAGCAGAGTCCTATTGTTTTCAATGGGATTCTGCTGCTCTGTGCATACTGTGTAATTCCCCCAGCAGAATGGACGTAACACCCCAAGAACGAACATGTTCGTTCTTTGGGGGGATGTCCATTCTGCTGGTGGAATTCCACCGGACTGTATTGTCATCAATAGAGATGGCGCACATCCATGCAGTCCTACTGCCAATGGCATTGTTGGCACCTGCAGCAAGCGGACATTCCGCCAACTAAATGTCCACAATGTGGAGAAGCCCTTAGGGGTCCTCAGGAGGAGGGTAAAATGGGTCTGAGGGAGTACTAGGTTGGGATTCTGACAAACAGAGGAAACAGTGTCTGGCAGTATTATTTTAGGGGTCATGATGTCTGGCAGGGTTATAATGATTATTGTTGTCATACAGAAGATGAGGATCTGCTAACAAAGTAACCAATGATGTCCGGGCATCAGACTCTGCAGAGGAAGATGGAGCTGAAAGAAGACAGTGACCAGAGGGAGAAGAAAAGGAAAGACAACAGAGAAGACATCTCCTGTGAGTCATTATACAATTGTGTATTCTCCTGACTGTCCCATCAGAGCTGTAGTCATTTGTAATTTCTTCAGTGATGATGGGTGACAGTGAACCCCAATCTGTGGCTCTCCAACTGTTACAAAACTATAACTCCCATAATTCCTGAGGCTTTGCAACAACTGTAGAGCCACTTAAACCGAGGTGAATTTAGAGTATGCAGCCTATTTTATTTTAATGGGTGTCTGACTTCTGCAACACCCACCATATAAAAAATATAAAATGGACTGCATAGTCTAATATGCCTGGGTCTATTTTTGCTCCCAGTCTGAAAGTATGTGTATTACAGGAATTTCCCAACCTTTATCTCTACAGTTGTTTCAAAACTACAGTTTCCATCATGCTCTTCTGTCTGCATGATGGCAGTGTTAGTTTTGCAACAGCTGGAGAGTTCATATGGGGGGCACCTCATTCATTGTTTTAGGGGACACAGAGGTATAATATGCTTCAGGGCACAGTGGCAATATAATATTTGGGGTCCAAGCATGTGATAGTTTTATAGCAAAAGCACAGTGGGAGGCAGCATTATAATAAGGGGCACTATTTGTGGCAGTATTATATCAGAGACATGGTGTTTGACAGAATTCTATTTAGGTATACAGTATGTGGCAGTATTATGTTCAGGGGCACAGTGTGTAACAGTATTATAATCAGGGGCACAATTTGTGGCAGTATTATACACAGGGACAGGTGCGTGGCAGTATTATGTTTAGGAGCACAGTGTGTGACATTATTATACCAGGGGCACAGTGTGTGACAGTATTATACCAGGGGCACAGTGTGTGGCAGTTATATATTCAGGGGCACAGTATGTGGCAGTATTATACCAGGGGCACAGTGTGTGGAGAACGATTATGACTTATTAAGTTCTAATTATGTTCTACAACAGGAAGTGCATATTTCTGGCAGTGCACTGCGGCCGCTAGGTGTGAACCAGGTCCTTGCGTTTAGCTCGGACCTTCACCGGATGGCAGACCTGGAAAAGCAGACCCCTACTAAAAGAAGTTGAGTACCCCTGCTTTATAGGGTACTTCATGCTTACAGAGTGGTCTCAGGCTATAAGGTTAATCTATCTAAAACAGAAGCTCTTCCCCTCAACCTTCTTCTGTCTTTATCTAACCTTCTGTGTGTTAACAACTCTTTTAAGTGCTCTTCCTCAGCTATTAAACACCTTGGGGTGTCTCTCACTCCCCACTATTCCTCCCTCTATTCTACTAGTTTTCACCCCCTCTTCCGTGAGCTCAGGGCCCTTATGGAGAAGTGGCGTACCCAGTATATTTCTTTCTTTGGTGGCATAGCTGCGGTCAAAATTACCATTCTCCCTAAGATATACTATACTATTTTGAGACTCTACCAGTCTGGGTTCCCTTGTCTGTCCTACCCTCCTTCCAATCTGCTATACTCTGCTTTATATGGGATGCTAAACGGCATTTTGTTCCGATGTCAGTCATGCTAGATAGTCGCTCTATGGGTGGACTAGGAGTTCCTGATGTGGTAAAATATTACTGGGCAGCGCACTTGTGTCACTTGGTGGCATGATCTACGTACCACGCATATAGCCGTTGGATGGAACTGGAAAAATTGTGGTTAGCTCCGATCCATCCGAATACTCTCCTGTGGGGTGGCCCTTCTCCTCCTACTTCCCTGGGTTATCTGTTAGGCCCAATGTCTTTCTCGTACGACATGTGGGGGTACTGTTTTTGGAAGCATAAGCTGTTCTCCCCTCTTTCTCCTCTATGGTCTTTTCTTTATCATCCTGATTTTCCCTCTGGCCTGTCCTCGGGTATGGTGGGGGAGTGGTGTTCCAGGGGTCTTTTCTGTTGGGCGGATGTGGTAGACCCTGTCTCTAGCTCTCTTCTCTCTTTTGACCAACTTGTAGCTCGCTGGTAGCTCCCTTCATCTGACAGGTTCAACTATTTCCAGCTTCTGCATTTTGTCTTCCACCCTGCACTCTGTGACGGTGTCATTGCCCACGACTTTTTAAAGGCTATGCCATGGTGGACCACAGACGAAGGGACTACCCTCTGCTATCTATTCTATCCTTCTTATGTCTCCGGATGGTGATACCCCAACGCATCGGTACATGCGATGTTGGGAGGAAGCTCTTGCTACTACTATCTCTATCCCCCAATGGTGAATAATTTGGGAGCATGCATACAGCCTATAAAGAGACTCAATTTAAAATGATTATGGTATGGTACCATACTCTGGAGTTGCTAAATAAATAAACCCTGGCACCCCCCCCCCCAATGCTGGCATTGTGCGGTAGGCCTAGGATCTGTATTTCAAATTTTTTTGTCCTGTCCACTCATATTGGACTATTGGAAAATGGTGCAGCCCTCATACCGCCCTATATATGGGAAAATGAAAAAGTTACAGGTGGTCAAAATAGGGCGATTTTACATTACTGATTTTGTACAAAAGGTTTTAGATTTTTTTTTAAGCGGTACAAAAATATAAAAGTTTCAAGCTATAGGTATCATTCTAATCGTATTGACCCACAGAATAAAGAACACCTATCATTTTTACCGTAAATTGTACAGTGTGAAAACAAAACCCTCCAAAATGTGCAAAATTGTGGTTTTCATTAAAATCTCCTCCCCCAAAAATTTTTTGGGTGGGTTTGCCGTACATTTGATGGTAAAATGAGAGGTTTCATTACAAAGTACAATTGGTCACGCAAAAAACAAGCCCTTATATGGGTCTGTAGATGGAAATATAAAAGAGTTATGGATTTTAGAAGGCGAGGAGGAAAAAACAAAAACACAAAAAAAAAATTGGCCTGGTCCTTAAGGTGAAAATGGGAATTTATTCTTATTATTTATTTTTTTATAAATCAACTGGCTCTAGAAAGTTAAACAGATTTGTAAATTACTTCTATAAAAAAAATCTTAATCCTTCCAGTACTTATTAGTTATTGAATACTACAGAGGAAATTATTTTCTTTTTGGAACACAGTGCTCTCTGCTGACATCATGACCACAGTGCTCTCTGCTGACATCTCTGTCCATTTTAGGAATTGTTTAGAGCAGCATATGTTTGCTATTGGGGATTTTCTCCTACTCTGGACAGTTCTTAAAATGGACAGAAGTGTCAGCAGAGAGCACTGTGCCCATGGTTCAGCAGAGAGCTCTGTGTTCCAAAAAGAAAAGAATGTTCTCTAATATTCAGCAGCTAATAAGTACTGGGATTATTAAGATTTTTTAATAGAAGTAATTTACAAATCTGTTTAACTTTCTGGCACCAGTTGATTTCAGGGGTTAAATAACACCTTGGTTGTTGGATTGTGGAATAGCTCTTTTAACCCCTTAACGACGCAGGACGTATATTTACGTCCTGCGCCGGCTCCCGCGATATGAAGCGTCGGTCCCGGCGCTAATCAACGGCCGGGACCCGCGGCTAATACCACACATCGCCGATCGCGGCGATGTGCGGTATTAACCCTTTAGAAGCGGCGGTCAAAGCTGACCGCCGCTTCTAAAGTGAAAGTGAAAGTGGGACCTATAACACTGCAAAAAAAAAGTTAAAAAAAAGTGTTAATAACGGTCATTTAACCCCTTCCCTAATAAAAGTTTGAATCACCCCCCTTTTCCCATAAAAAAAATAAAACAGTGTAAAAAAAATAAAAAATAAACATATGTGGTATCGCCGCGTGCGTAAATGTCCGAACTATAAAAATATATCATTAATTAAGCCGTACGGTCAATGGCGTACGTGCAAAAAAATTCCAAAGTCCAAAAAAGCGTATTTTGGTCACTTTTTATACCATTAAAAAATGAATAAAAAGTGATCAAAAAGTCCGATCAAAACAAAAATCATACCGATAAAAACTTCAGATCACGGCGCAAAAAATGAGTCCTCATACCACCCCATACGTGGAAAAATAAAAAAGTTATAGGGGTCAGAAGATGACATTTTTAAACGAATAAATTTTCCTGCATGTAGTTATGATTTTTTCCAGAAGTGCGACAAAATCAAACTTATATAAGTAGGGTATCATTTTAACCGTATGGACCTACAGAATAATGATAAGGTGTAATTTTTACCGAAATATGCCCTGCGTAGAAACGAAAGCCCCCAAAAGTTACAAAATGGCGTTTTTTTTTCGATTTTGTCGCACAATGATTTTTTTTCCCGTTTCGCCGTGCATTTTTGGGTAAAATGACTAATGTCACTGCAAAGTAGAATTGGCGACGCAAAAAATAAGCCATAATATGGATTTTTAGGTGGAAAATTGAAAGGGTTATGATTTTTAAAAGGTAAGGAGGAAAAAACGAAAGTGCAAAAACGGAAAAACCCTGAGTCCTTAAGGGGTTAAAGAGGTTTTCCCATCTGACAAAGTGATCCCTTATTCACTTAATTGGGGGATAACTAGGTGATCACCGGGGTCTTGCGATTGGGACCCTGTAATCTTGATAATGAGACTCCGGTTAGAATAGAGCAGTGGATCACGGGTGGTTTTGGAGTATAGATATATAACTTTGTTGGATAGAAAACCCCTTTACAGTATCCATTAAACTGGTGTTTCCCAACCAGGGTGCCTCCAGTTGTTGCAAAACTACAACTCCCAGCATGCGCGGACAGCTGAAGGCTGTCCGGGCATGCTGGGAGTTGTAGTTTTGCAACATCTGGAGGCACCCTGGTTGGGAAACACTTCCTTAAACAGTACACAGAGAGTAATGTACACATATGATACTACAATCTTTCCATACACCAGTGTTTTCCAAACAGTGTCTCCAGCTGTTGCAAAACTACAACTCCCAGCATGCCCATACACCTTGTGACTGTCCGGGCATGATGAGAGTTGATGTTATACAACAGCTGGAGACACACAGTTTGGGAAAACACTGCCATACACCATAAAGCTCTGCCAGCACGGCGCTAGAGTATGAAAGCTCTTCCTCCTTTGCAGTGTCTATGGTTTCCGGTCGCTCTGTCTCTTTCCCTGGAGTCTCGATGGTTGTTCACTTCCGGTCGGGTCACGTTGTGTGTTCGCAGTCATGCCGGGTGACAGCCGGCGTGTGCGGGGCCCGGAGGAGTCCCAGAGCCCGCTGTTGTACGCCCTGCCCGAACAACCCCATGTAGGGAGGACTGGCCGTGGGGCCGGGGAGCCTCGGGCAGTGTTCGTGCGGGCCGGGCTCCTCAGCCAAGCGGCTGGCTCAGCTTATATAGAGGCGGGAGGCACAAAGGTGCTGTGCGCGGTGTCCGGGCCCCGCGAGTGGGGCGGCATGGGCGGAGAGCACCGTGGCCGGCTCATGTGTGACCTGCGCTGGGCTCCGTTCTCCCGGGCAGGAGCATGGTCGTCCTCTGCGGCTCCTAACCGTCAAGCCGGCCTTTTACTGCAGGAAAGCCTGGAGTCCGCCGTACGACTGGAACGTTACCCGCGGGCGGAGCTGGCGGTGTGGGCGCTGGTGCTGGAGGACCGTGGCTCCGCATTACCCGCAGCCGTGTCCTGCGCCTCGCTAGCCCTAGCGGACGCTGGGATAAAGATGTATGACCTGGTGGTGGGAGCGGGGCTGAGCTGGGGCCTGGAGGGCGGTGAGCTGCTGCTGGACCCCGACGACGCCGAGGAGGAGGCTGGAGCCACCATGTACCTCAGCCTGCTGCCTGCCCTCAACCAGGTAATGTGGGGGCGCTGGCAGATAGGCTTATTATGTTATACTGCAGTGTAGCAATAGACTGTTCAAAAGAAACTTTATCAGTCATTTTGGTCGGCCAGGGCCTCAGTGCTGAGACCTCCACAGATCATAAGAAGAAGCAGAGAGAAGCACCTAGGTATGGTATGGTAATTCCTGCAGAATTACGCGAATGGAATTACGCGCTGAGAACATAAACATCAGTGTGAATGGGTCTTCCGTGAGACCCATTTACACTGCGCAATTTCAGCGGCGGACAATTCCGCCGCTGAAATTGTTCCCCCGCAAAGAGAGAACATGTTCATTCTTTGCGCGGAAGTCCGCGAACACTGCATGGCCTTCAATGGTGATGGCGCAGTGCCGCACGGCGGACCACTGAAGTATTCCGACGGTGGCCGCCAGAATGCAATCTCCGCTTGCGGAATTCTGCTCCCGGAGATTCCGTTCACAATCCGTAGTGTGAACATACCCTTACTCCTGCCCAGTGCACTAGTTGTGCTCCATAGACATAATGGAGTCTTATCTACAGCAACTGGATAGAACCCCCCAGCGTGCAGGAGAGTGAAGCAAATAAGCTTGTGCTTCTCCCTGCTCGGTCTAAAGGGGTACTCCAGTGGAAAATGTTTTTTTTTTTTTTTTTTTATCAACTGGTGCCAGAAAGTTAAACAGATTTGTAAATTACTTCTATTAAAGTCTTAATCCTTTCAGTACTTATTAGCTGATGAATACTACAGAGGAAATTCTTTTCTTTTTGGAACACAGAGCTCTCTGCTGACATCATGACTACAGTGCTCTCTGCTGACATCTGTCCATTTTAAGAACTGTCCAGATTAGGAGAAAATCCCCATAGAAAACATGCTGCTATGGACAGAGATGTCAGCAGAGAGCACTGTGGTCATGATGTCAGCAGAGAGCACTGTGGTCATGATGTCAGCAGACAGTTCTGTGTTCCAAAAAGAAAATAATTTCCTCTGTAGTATTCATCAGCTAATAAGTACTGGAAGGATTAAGATTTTTTTTTAATAGAAGTCATTTTACAAATCTGTTTAACTTTCTGGCCCCAATTGATTAAAACATTTTTTTTTCCACCGGAGTACCCCTTTAACGATTGGGGTTTCAGAACTGAGACCCTGATCAATATAACTTTTGGGAAGAGATCAGCCTGGCTATTTTTGCTTTTATGTGTTTCTGCTGCCGTAGATCTAGTATCCCTGTTTATCACTGCAGACCATAGTGTAAGCTTACACTTTGCCTGCCCACCTGCCAGTGACTGTGTACATAGTCACAGCACTCACCAAGTATATTCAGGAACAAGGAGCTTTATTGCGTACCCTTTAAATTAAACAGGACTTGTTTTGGCTGTAGAGGAAGCAGAGGAAGGCTAGTGCCAAAACATGTCCTGTTTGATATGAAGGAGATGCAGTAAAGCTCCTTGTTCCTTAATATACTTGGTGAGTGCTGGGACTTTATTTACACTTTTCTGGACCTGATCCACCCCTAACGGAAGTGCCGACCAACTTATATACTAAGCACCTGTCAGTGATTGGCAGAGTTCTGTAAATACTGACACTATGGAGCTGCTCTATGCTCTTTCTATGGCAGTGTTTCCCAACCAGGGTGCCTCCAGCTGTTGCAAATCTACAACTCCCAGCATGCCCGGACAGCCTTCGGCTGTCCGAGAATGCTAGGACTTGTAGTTTTGCAACAGCTGGAGGCACCCTGGTTGGGAAACACCGCTCTATGGTCTTAAAGGGGTAGTCCAGTGGTGAAAAACTTATCCCCTATCCTAAGGATAGGGGATAAGTTTGAGATCACGCGGGGTCCGACCGATGGGGCCCCCTGCGATCTCTCTGTACGGGGGCCAGGCTCTCCGGCCAGATAGTGGGTGTCGACGTCTGCACGAAGCGGCGGCCGACACGCCCCCTCAATACATCTCTATGGCAGAGCCGGAGATTGCCGAAGGCAGCGCTTCGGCTCTGCCATAGAGTTGTATTGAGGGGGCGTATCGGCCGCCGCTTCATGCGGAGGTCGACACGCCCCCTTCCCGCGGGCTGTCGGGGCTCCATACAGGAGATCGCGGGGGGCCCCAGCGGTCGGACCCCCTGCGATCTGCAACTTATCCCCTATCCTTAGGATAGGGGATAAGTTGTTCACCACTGAGTCACCACTGGACTACTCCTTTAAGTGATAAACGGGTATTAGATCTACTGCACCAAGAAAGAAAAGTGTTTTATGCAGGGTCTCGGTCAATAGGCTTATGCTGCCAGTCTCTTTAATAGACCAACCATAGTTTGGTACTGACTGTGAATGTTCACTCACTGTTCACTTTTAGGTACCTTGCTAGTGCTGGATTATACCCCATTTCTCCTTCAGAACTGCCTAAATTCTTTGTGTCATACTTTCTACAAGGTTCTGGAAACATTCCTTAGAGATTTTGGTCTGTATGAACATGATGACATCACGTCCATAATGCGAATATCCCGTTCCACCTAATCCCAAAGGTTCTCTATTGGATTGAGATCTGGTGACTGTAGAGGCCATTGGAGTAAAGTGAACTCTAGTAATGTTTAAGAAGTCTGCTCTGTGACATGGTGCAATATCCTGGTAGAAGAAACCATCAGAAGATGGGTGTACTGCGGTCATAAAGGGATAGACATGGTCAGTAGAGATGAGCGAACTTACAATAAATTTGATTCGTCACAAACTTCTCGGCTCGGCAGTTGATGACTTATCCTGCGTAAATGAGTTCAGCCTTCAGGTGCTCCGGTGGGCTGGAAAAGGTGGATACAGTGGAGACACTTTCCTAGGACTGTATCCACCTTTTCCAGCCCACCGGAGCACCTGAAGGCTGAACTCATTTACGCAGGATAAGTCATCAACTGCCGAGCCGAGAAGTTCGTGACGAATCGAATTTACTGTAAGTTCGCTCATCTCTAATGGTCAGCAACAATACTTAGAGTAGCTATCAAAAAAAAATTTGTTATACCTTCTATATAGATCAACTTTCTAATGGGATTGTATTAAAAAAAAATGATTCCTTTTATGTCTATTTTCACTTTGAAACTGTGGGCACTAGGGGTCTCCCTAGGAGTCCCTGGCTGCAAGCTTTTTAATTGATTTTAGACTCACGCGGGCTTGGCTTGAGTCCGAAATCGCAGACTCAGCACAGCTCCCCGCCCGTCAATCAGACAGGTGGGAGCGAGTGCTGTGATTCTATCACTGCAGGGAGCAATCCTGACTCTGCTGGCCAGCCGTGTCTTCAGGCTCAGCTCCCTGACGAGGAGAGTTAGCGCGTGTTGGCCCAGAGTCGGTGGAGGGCTCCTCTTCTAGGAGACTCAGAGGCTGCCGTCCCTGCCTTGTGCTGGGCTGTATGCGCGCTGCTGAGAGGGATCGCAACATACAGGAAGAAGGGCAGAAGCCAGACCTGGCAGGCATCAGATGATGTGCGCCTACTGTGCCACGCCAGCTTCCTCCCCTGACACAAGGCAGATAACTGAGCTACCGAAGATCAATGAATTAAGATTTTTAGGGGGTCTATCTTATAAGAGAAAGTGTTGATAAAACCCTGGGAATGGAGGTGAACTGGTATGCTAGCATTTTTTGCATGGAGATCTTTTATCTCCTCCTATGAGGAATTGATCCTCCAATGAAAACTGAATTGGATAAGGAACGATAGATTGGATGGGGCTGGATATACATTCAGGTAACCCTGAGTGGTGTTGAGTATCCAGTGATCGGAAGAAATTATACTGCAATAGTGGAAAACATGTATGAGTCTTCTGCCCACAGGAAGATGGGAAATATCCTGTAGAGGAAAACTTACCTGGTGCAGGTCTGGAACGGGTGGAGAAAGATTGCCCTCTGGTCCTCCAGGGGCGTCCCCTATAGGGAAGAATGGAGGAGGTTGGTATGTAGGGGCTGGGGTAGAGG
This sequence comes from Hyla sarda, assembly GCF_029499605.1. Classification (NCBI taxonomy): domain Eukaryota; kingdom Metazoa; phylum Chordata; class Amphibia; order Anura; family Hylidae; genus Hyla; species Hyla sarda. The sequence continues at coordinate 144,270,886 of NC_079194.1, read as the reverse complement.
GTCTATCCATTTGGAAGGAAACCCTTTGTTGGGATCTGTAATTGTATCAACGGCTGGGGAAAAGACCCCTTTTCCCAGGACGTCTGATAATCTTATTATTGAGTGAGGCCTGGGACTTGTCTAATGAAGAGAACAGCCCAACGGTGGTGGTGGTGGTGGGGGGATTGGTGGCGGTGATAGGACTCAGGACCCCAGGACAGGTAGGGGGAGAGAAGCGGATGGCGGCGGCGGTCTCTGGCACCACAAAAGCCACTGCAGTTCATTGATTTAAAGCGCCCGCTTTAAATCAATGATCTGCAGCGGTGTCGCTGCCGATAACTTTTATATCGATATGTTATCGGCCCTAACCTCCATAGAGTATCGGTATCGGTCGATCCCTAATAGAAATTTTTATGAACATTTAGAGGGAGAGTCATCCGCAGCCCAAAACATTTCAGGGGTAACAGGCATATCCTGAGTAGGAATATTCTGAGCAGATTGTTGTGTGTCAGATTGTGTAATTGCCATGGTAACAGATTTAGATATTGCATTATGCGTAGATGCTATAGCACTCTCTTTTATAGCAGATTTAACTGAGCAGGACACTGACTGGTCCACTAAATTCTGAACTTCATCTTCAGATAAATAGCTAGTCTCTTTAGGTTGTTCAGAAGACATTTTGTATATATTAGCAATGTAAATAGTTATAAAATATATATATATATATATATATATATATATGTATGGATTAAATAGTTAATATGTATACAGTTAAAATATATACACAGTGTAAATAATTTGAGTACTTTATTAACTTCAATTTAAGTACTAATAAATAGAATTAAAAAAAAAAATATATATAGCAATTATAAATAATATAATTTGTGAGGTAAAATATATATTAATAAATGCCAGGAATGGATGCAGGAATGAAATAAAACACTGAGGGGCAGTACAGGGTCAAATATGGTACGAATGGCAGTGCTACTGACTCCACTCTGACTAACCTGCATTAGTGTCAGTGAGGTATGACATGATTGACACGAAGGGTGGGAATCACTTCAACTGATCACCAATTGAAGCGAGATGTAGTTGTAAAAACAACTGCATCACTGAGATGAGGGAAAGGAGCACGCGCAGGAAGCAGAGCTCAGAATGCATGGCTCGGGTATAAATATGAATATATGTGTGCGGAATAATAGTGAAAAAGGGGAAGAAGATATGATAAATATATTGAGAAATATATATGACAGAAGGGGAAAATATGATAGTAATAAGACAATGGAAATAATAAAGAAAATAAGAATTGAAGAATAAAAATGAAAAAAGAGGAATACTGTACAAGAACAATGGAGAGCAAGGGGATTTACATTTATCTGAACTGCTGAGCAGCAAAGAAAGAGGAGCTAACGCTACACCTGCTTATGTTACCTGACTATATCCTGTTGGCTACCTATATACACAGGAGGTGACTGGAGGATAGGACGTGATGTAACAGTAAAATAGTGGTGACTGGGGGATAAGGCTTAATGTGACAGCAAAATAGTCAATGCAGCTTTGTAAATGACTGTAGGATAAGACGTGATGATACAGCTCAATAGAAAGCAGGTATAGCGGCGGTGTGCAGATCACAGTATCAGCGGAGCGGAGGAGGAGTGACAGTCAGGCCCTGTAATGATTACAGTGCCTGGCTGTCACGCACAGCTTTCCCAGGCTCCTGAATGGCATGTGATCTGCTTAGTATTGAAACGTTTATGGCCATTCAGAAAGCTGGAAAAGCTATGGTATTCATGCCATGTAATGACTTATGGCCCTGTAATGATTACAGAGCCTAACTGAAACACGAGGCTTTTCCAGGCTCCTGAATGGCATGTGATCTGCTTAGTACTGACACATGTCTGACCATTCAGGAGCCTGGAAAAGCTGTGTGTGACAGGCTTGATGATCCTTACATGGCCATGAATCATTACAGGGTCTGAAAGCTACACACAACTTTCTCAGGCTTCATAATGGCCAGAAACTGTACTAAGAAGCTCTGGAGCCTTGGAAAGCTGTGTGACAGTCCAAGCTCTGTAAATCATTACAGGGCCATGAGTCATTACAGGGAGTGACTGTCACACAGCTTTCCTAGGCTCCTGATCTACTTAACCCCTTAAGGACGCAGGACGTAAATGTACGTCCTGGTGAGGTGGTACTTAACGCACCAGGACGTACATTTACGTCCTAAGCATAACCGCGGGCATCGGAGCGATGCCCGTGTCATGCGCGGCTGATCCCGGCTGCTAATCGCAGCCAGGGACCCGCCGGCAATGGCCGACGCCCGCGATCTCGCGGGCGTCCGCCATTAACCCCTCAGGTGCCGGGATCAATACAGATCCCGGCATCTGCGGGAGTTCGCGATTAAAATGAACGATCGGATCGCCCGCAGCGCTGCTGCGGGGATCCGATCATTCATAACGCCGCACGGAGGTCCCCTCACCTTCCTCCGTGCGGCTCCCGGCGTCTCCTGCTCTGGTCTGTGATCGAGCAGACCAGAGCAGAAGATGACCGATAATACTGATCTGTTCTATGTCCTATACATAGAACAGATCAGTATTAGCAATCATGGTATTGCTATGAATAGTCCCCTATGGGGACTATTCAAGTGTAAAAAAAAATGTAAAAGTAAAAGTAAAAAAAAAAGTGAAAAATCCCCTCCCCCAATAAAAAAGTAAAACGTCCGTTTTTTCCTATTTTACCCCCAAAAAGCGTAAAAAACATTTTTTATAGACATATTTGGTATCGCCGCGTGCGTAAATGTCCGAACTATTAAAATAAAATGTTAATGATCCCGTACGGTGAACGGCGTGAACGAAAAAATTTTTAAAAAGTCCAAAATTCCTACTTTTTTAATACATTTTATTAAAAAAAAAATTATAAAAAATGTATTAAAAGTTTTTTATATACAAATGTGGTATCAAAAAAAAGTACAGATCATGGCGCATAAAATGAGCCCCCATACCGCCGCTTATACTGAAAAATAAAAAAGTTATAGGTCATCAAAATAAAGGGATTATAAACGTACTAATTTGGTTAAAAAGTTTGTGATTTTTTTTAAGCGCAACAATAATATAAAAGTATATAATAATGGGTATCATTTTAATCGTATTGACCCTCAGAATAAAGAACACACGTCATTTTTACCAGAAATTGTACGGCGTGAAAACAAAACCTTCCAAAATTAGCAAAATTGCGTTTTTCGTTTTAATTTCCCCACAAAAATAGTGTTTTTTGGTTGCGCCATACATTTTATGATATAATGAGTGATGTCATTACAAAGGACAACTGGTCACGCAAAAAATAAGCCCTCATACTAGTCTGTGGATGAAAATATAAAAGAGTTATGATTTTTAGAAGGCGAGGAGGAAAAAATGAAAACGTAAAAATTAAATTGTCTGAGTCCTTAAGGCCAAAATGGGCTGAGTCCTTAAGGGGTTAATATTGAAACATTTGCGGCCATTCAGGGGCCTTGAAAAACTGTGCGACAGTCACTCCCTGTAATGAATGGCCACAAACGTTCCAGTACTAAGCAGGTCAGGAGCCTGGGAAAGCTGTGTGTGTCATGAACTGTAGGCTCTTGATGTTACTGTGGCATTAGACATGTGACATAAGGGTTGTGGGCAGCTCTGGAGGTGTCTTGGGATAATCATGTGACGGGAGGGTTGTGGGCAGCTCTGGTGGTGACTTGGGATATTCATGACAGAATGGAGGGGAGTTGGAGGACGGACACTACTAGAGCTTTTAACTTTGTATAAACCTCATCTCATGCTGTAATTATACTGTGCAGTGTATGATGCCCCATCCACCTCTTCTGCTTCATTCCCTGGCTGCTCCTTAGATTTGCCAACTGCCTTCTGTCTGCATACAGGCTTCAGGAAAATGGCTGCTGGCTCCCCCTCTCATTTCACGTGTACACCTGCGCAGTAAACAGTCTATGCTTCCCTATGAGGCGTGTGCCGCCTTAACTTTCTTACTCCCTGTGCCTGCCATAAAGCATCTGTGTAGGTGTTGTGAAGTCACACACCAGAGGCTATAGTAATGGCAGCCCCCTGTACACTTTTTTTTATCAATTAATAATAGGCCTAAACTCTCAGATTGCGATATGTCGATTTTGGGAAAATGGGAGTTCCATAGGAGGAAAATGGCTATGGGGGGGGGGGGGGGGGGGAATTGCTATATGAATGCATTTTATCTAGCAATTCCCCTCATAACCCATTCCCCTCATGTTGTGTAGCTATTCCCCTCCTATAACCCATTCCCCTCATGTTGTATAGCTATTCCCCTCTTATAACCCATTCCCCTCATGTTGTATATCTATTCCCTGGGCTCGATTGCTCAAGCCTGTAGCTCAGGCTTGGAGCAATCAAACCCCAATCGGACGCCGCTGAGACAGGTAAGGAGACCTTCACCTGCGTCCCAGCTGATCGGAACATCGCGATTTTATCGCGATGTCCCAATCAGCCCGACTGAGCTGCCGGGAAGCGTTTACTTTCACTTTCAGATGCGGCGGTCAACTTTGACCGCCGCATCTGAAGGGTTAATAGCACGCGCTGTTAGCCCAGGGTCCCGGCTATGACTAGCAGCCGGGACCGACCTGGAGCGATGCGGGGGCACGGCGTGACCCCGTTTTAAACACTGGGCTCAGGGCGTACAGGTACGCCCTAAGTCCTTAAGGATCGGGGATGCAGGGCGTATGCATAGGCCCTGCGTCCCCAAGAGGTTAAGGGCGCACATGTTCAGGCAATGCCTGGTCTGTGTGCACTGCTGAGCGGCTGTAGAAATGGCTGTATACCCTGTTTGTCAGACCTGGAGCATCCGCATGCTGGTTTAGCTGATATACGTCTCTCACTTTTAACAACCTTTCAGGACCTAGGTTTGAGAAGGATACTTAGGATGACCACTTAGCATTTGAGCTTAAAGGAGTACTCCTGTGGAAAACTTTTTTTTTTTTTTTTTTAAATCAACTGGTGCCAGAAAGTTTTACAGATTTACATATTACTTCTATTAAAAAAATCTTAATTCTTCCAGTACTACTTAGCTGCTACTACTTAGCTGCTAAGAAAATTCTTTTCTTTTTGGAAAACAGAGCTCTCTGCTGACATCATGACCACAGTACTCTCTGCTGACATCTCTGTCCATTTTAGAAACTGTCCAGAGCAGCATATGTTTTCTATGGGGATTTTCTCCTACTCTGGACAGTTTTTAAAATGGACAGAGATTTCAGCAGAGAGCACTGTGGTCATGTCAGCAGAGAGCTCTGTGTTCCAAAAAGAAAACCATTTCCTCTGTAGTATTCAGCAGCTAATAAGTAGTGGAAGGATTAAGATTGTTTAATAGAAGTAATTTACAAATCTGTTTAACTTTCTGGCACCAGTTGATAAAAAAAAAAAAAAATCCACCGGAGTACCCCTTTAACATAGCAGAACCACAAATTTCTTTCCTGTGTAATACCTAATATATATGTAATGTATCATAACAAACCTCAGCTGTGAGGTGTCAGGACAGGTTCTGCAGCCTCTATATGAACAATATTTTTGACTAATAGAAAGCAGATATCTAACAAATGGTGAGAAATAAACAAAGTATATTGTTAGGTCCCAGAACATTTCATTAGTCTGATATACATTCACACTGGATGCGTAATTCATGCGGTCAGCGCTGGCCTATCCTTACAGATATGGGGAGGGTTCTAGGCTTCTGTCATTGAGTCCAGCTCCAGGGTGTAAATGTAATTGTTTGGAGTAGAAGTATGAGGGAGATTGTGTATATTGGGGTTCTCTGGGTTTGCTCGCTGAGACTGGGTGTGTCAGGAAATCTTGTATTTTAGAGAGTAAAAATTGAGATCAGCTTTGTGGGGATATCAGGGTGGATTATGCTACCTATGATTAGATCAGGCCTGGAGAAGTTTTGGGGAAAGGGGGTATATGCTTAAATTGTGATTTGCTCTGAAATGGGGTGTACGCAGGTCTTCTGATGTGCTTTTGTCTTATCCAGGTCTCTGGCCTCCTATGCAGCGGTGAATGGGAGGGTGACAGCTCTGTGGCGGCCCTGCGGATGTGTATGGAGGGCTGTCAGCGGTTGTATCCAGTACTGCAACAGAGTCTTGTGAAGGCAACAAAGAGGAAGATCCCAGCCCCGCAACCTCAGTCTGGATAACCATGTGATCTCTGATGTATTGGGGGCTGCAGACGTTTATGATAAATGAAAGATGCAGGATGTTGCTCTCTAACATAATGGTGGGTGCTACTCCCACCACCTGGAACATTAACAGACAATGGTGACTGAGGAGCTGCTGTCCTGGGACTTATCACCATGTTACAGGAGGAGAGGATGGGGCTCAGTGACTGGGACAATTCCTGGCTATCACTGCCACTCCTTTATTGAGGTTGTGTGATCGATCAGAAGGGGCAGTGACAGCCAAGAGATTGGGTTGTGTTTTTTTTTTTTTTTTTTGCAAGCTGTAAATAAAAGTTTTGTACACAACTTATGACCACTATACAATTGCAGTATTTTCAAAATTTTAAATGGTTAATGGTCACGAATGTATGGGGGGGGGGGGGTAATTCTGTAAATGTACTATTGTGACTGGTTGTCACCCAGCTTTCCTACAGACTACAGCTAGGGTGGAGATCTGCTGTAGCTCCTCCATTTACCCCCCAATATGGTTGACTTGGAATTATAAACAATCCTTTAAGTTGCTACTTAGCATAAAATTACACAACTATCTTAATATAAGGTGTAGTGTGCTGCTGAGGAGCATCTAACAAGATAACACTTTATACCTCACGCCACAAAAGAGTTACAAAGCAGTGTTAGGACTACTTATCACACACTTTTGTTGGCTTAGACTGTCAGCCGTAGACTGCTTTTTTTTGTTTGCAATTTTTGTTTCTTTTTAGCCAGTGGTTTCTCAAATAGTGGTGGAGATTTATAGAAACATGTTTTAGGCCCCTTTCACACTGCTGGTATGCTCTGGCAAATTCGGCTGTCAAACTCCCTCTTTTTATTTTATTTTTTTGCATTTTGCCAGCCCTAATTTTGCCGGAGCATACTGGCAAATAATGGGTCCCGATGGACCCCTTTGTATTCAACAGCAGCCATTATTTTTGGAGAGAGAAGCCGCAAAAAAGACTGTTCAAGCTCTATTTTCTCTCCGGCTTCTCTCGATCCTAAAATAACAGACTTCACACTGCCGGAGACAATGTCAAATAAATGACTTGGAAGATCTGAACTAAATGCCACATCATAGCCCCCCCCCCCCCATTTGACACATCATTCCCCCTGATTCTCAATTTGGTCCCCTCCCTCTTTATCAGCCCCTGTGCCACTTTTACTCCCCCGATAACCTATGCGCCTCATTTTTCCTTTTGTGCCTCATCCCCCCCCCCCCCCCCCTGCTTTTTATTTTCCCTTACCTCCCTGAAGCATGACAAGTAATGGCCCTTCTGGTTGGTCACGATTTTAAAGTGGCCGTGGCCCAGCTGCTGATTTTTGATCAGTGACGAGAACATTTATTGGTGTATAACACGCAGATAGGGTTTTTGCCTTAAATTTAGGTTTTAAAGTGTGTTATACACAATAAATATGGGGCTTACACTTATATTTTATCACATACAGAAGTGTTTTTCATTTTATTTCCCTGTTAACCCTTTAAAGACACAAGCAGGTTTTTAGTTTGTTTTTCCTCCTTTTTAAGAGCTATAACTTTTTTGTTCATTTTTCCATCCACAGAGCAATATGAGAGCTTGTATTATGTTTTTACACAGTGCAGTTTATGATAAAACTGACATGTTTTCTTTATTTTGTGGGTCAATACGATTACACTAATACCTTTTACATGCTTGTCTATTATTGTACTACTATATTGCACGGTATATCGCAACCGAATTGCAATTTTTGTGAATTGCGATATAATAACTTTGCCCTTAAAAAAAAAAAAAAAGTAAGAGAAGAAACAGTGGGGCGCGCTGTACTGGAGCTAACAAGCAGATGAAACCCAGTAGCGGCTCTAGACTCAGCTTCCGTGTGGCGTGGTCTGGCTTCTCCAGCCTGCATCTCACTGTCTCTCTTCCCAGCAGTTACTAGTGCTGGGAGGAGGTGACTTAATCCTTCCACGACTGACCGCCATTGTGTCTTTTTTCTTGTAGTTGTATTGCACAATTCTGCACATTGGAGGCATGGAGCCACCTCCGTTGCACAGAGCTGTGCAATGCAACTGCAAGAAAGAGGACATATACTTTTTACAAATACTGGCTGCATTACTGTAAGTGAGAACTCTTTTTAAAGCTGTTAATCCACACTATAACCAAGTATACTGGTTTGAGTGTGGGTGAACAGCTTGTCAGTTTCCCTTTAAAACATTGGCCCTCATTTACTAAGAGTGGAGGGTCGGTTTGTGTTTTTGCAAGTCCTTTACTCTTTTTTTTTTTTTTTTTTTTTCCTGATGCTATTTACTAATCTGTCGCCCAATTTCTCTTTCTTTCTGTCGCAGGTTTTTTTTTCTGTCGCACAAAATGTATTCTGTGAGACAGAAAAGTCTCTGCAAATTCTGACTACATTAGTGTTTGTACTACTACCCCCATCATGGAACAGGGTCTGTTCCATGTTGGGGGTAGTAGTAGAGTGGCTGAGGGAGTGATCGCACCGGGTCACTTCTGAGACCCGATCAGATCAGATGTTAAGCAGGGGAGCGGGCGGCATGTTCCGATTCCCTGCAATGTACAGTAAACTTTCATTTTTAAATTCCCCACCAGGAGCCCTGAATGGCCGGGACCGAAGAGCCAATCAGGGCTCCTGGCAGGGTTTTAATATAGAAGCGCTGTGGTGGGCAAAGATGTATAGAATCGCTGGTGGGGGGGGGGGTATATATCTGGCCCCTCCAGCGTTTCTATATATCTTCCCCCTGCTGCGCTATATCAAACTTAGTGCCCGCTGCGCTTGAATAAATGTACTGCCCCCCCCCCCAGCGCTACTATATATCTATACTGACCCCCGCTGCCCATATTTATATATACTGACCCCCCCCCCCAGCTGCGCATATTAACCCCTTAAGGACGCAGCCCTTTTTCACCTTAAGGACTGAGCCCTTTTTCGCAATTATGACCACCGTCACTTTACGAATTAATAACGCGAAAACGCTTTTACCGAATATTATTATTCTGAGATTGTTTTTTCGTGACATTCTTTATTTTGGTGGTAAATTTTCGGCGTTAATTGCACAGTGTGTGTATGTATGTATATATAAAAAGTGTGTGTGTGTGTGTGTATATATATATATATATATATATATATATATATATATAATAAATAAATATGCGCAGTGTGGGTCAGTATAGATATATAATAGCGCTGGGGGGGGCAGTACATTTATTCAAGCGCAGTGGGCACTAAGTTTGATATAGCGCAGCAGGGGGAAAGATATACACCCCCCCACCCCACCCCCCCCCAGCGATTCTATACATCTTTGCCCACCACAGAGCTTCTACTATTAAAACCCTGCCAGGAGCCCTGATTGGCTCTTCGGTCCCGGCCATTCAGGGCTCCTGGTGGGGAATTTTAAAAAAAGTTTGTGTTCGGGGCTCCATACGTGTACTAGTGACAGGAAAGATTGCCTACATACCTATACAAGATCTTACCCTAGCATAGCGGTCTGAGTTGTGCCATAACCGCGCAATGAGGGACCGCCTATAGAGGGTATGCACTATAGTGAAGGAATAAAATAAGGGAGGGTTCCACAAACGTCACATGCTCCGCCCCTGTAGGAGAGGGGGAAGTTATATACACACACCCCCCCACCTGTTCCCAATAAGCCCCACCTGGAAGTGCAGGGAGCGATAATTACTTCTGCCCCTCACACATACAGCCCATCAGGCTTTATACTTTTGTTCGGGGCTCCATACGTGTACTAGTGACAGGAAAGATTGCCTACATACCTATACAAGATCTTACCCTAGCATAGCGGTCTGAGTTGTGCCATAACCGCATAATGAGGGCACGCCTATAGAGGGCAAAAAGCAACCATGCTAGGATGAAATAACACATCCTACACCCAGCATCAATCTTCACATACCCGAAGTAGACTATACCTAAGGTGCTGAAAGAGTAGCCCTGACCAACTAGTGACTACTAGAGGTGGTAACCATACCTTTGAAACCGTGGTAGTAACGTCCATCTGTAAAGAATCAACCTGAGAATAACATTCCCTGCCAAATATACTAACTGAACTATACCTATTACCATCCCTACTTGTGACATAACTTCAAATGGACACGGAAAGGCTAACTTCATGGCAGGTCTGAAAAGCACCAATCCCTTGCTATTTAAGAGGCAAAAACTAAACTGACAGGTAAATGACAAGAAATACCTATCTACCTGATAGACAAGGTTCACGAAGGCACCTTACCTGATTGAGACAGTTACAACAGACATACCTAACTAGCCACTGTACTGACCCAACTGGACTTGGAAGTAATGACCCGTTGCAGATGACAGCTCCCTGCGTGAGCAACGTGCCTGTAGACGTGACCAGTGTTTAGGTGAACCATCATGCCTGTAGACCTGAAAGGTCTTTGCGACACCGTCGTGCCTGAACCAGTCACAGGTCCCCGCGAAACCATCGAGCCTGTAGACATGACAGGTCTTTGTGAAATCATTGTTCCTGTAAACGTCACAGGTCTTTGTAAACCACTTTTTTTTTTCCCAAATACGTAAGTGTGAAATGCCATATTGAGATTGTATACTATCTGAAACGTGTCAGATTACCTACATAACCATGTCAAATCAATTGCTCTGAAATGAGGCAGCAGCAACCACGATTCAATCCCTGATCCTAAAGAAATGAGTCATGTAACTGTATTAAATGCACAATATATCTGCAACTAACTGCTGGCCCTCCTTAAAAGAGAACGTGCAACTATGCCGGATAGTTGAATCTGTGTACTATAACGAAATGATAACGTCATTGAGAAATACAACAGACGAGGCTGTATCTGACCTGAAAACGTGTCCGGTCATAACAAATATAACAAACGACAAAATTGCTCTGAAAACGAGTCAGTAGCAACTGGCATTACCCCTTCATCCTGAAGGGAAGTCAGGCAACAGGGTAACAGCATGAGTATTCCTGACAAAAAACCTGTATGAAGCTGGCGTGTCAGTAACAAAAATGACCACTTGTGTCCAATACCCTAACCAAATGATCTACATCCACTGTGTGCACCGCATGAAACATGTTAACCGTATGTGCGGCATAACCTGCTAACAGTATACCCAACATGTTATTGCTCTGAGACATGTCTGTAACAATAACCTATGTGTTGCATCCCCCCCCCTGCAGACGTAGGAGGTTTAAGAATATGTGCTCGATATATCTGCAATGAATGTAAGCACAATATGAATACTGTAACCGTGTATTGTAAATATATGTAAAGCCAGAGGTGCAACTGCTATTCAACACTAGGAACGAATGCACATAATAACCTACCCGCATACAACTATGGTAGTATGCAACAAATGCTGTGTACTGGTGCATGTATCATACACAAGCTGGGAGCGTAAGTACCGTGAAAATGTAAGGAATGTTATGAATTTATGCTCTAACACCATTATGAGTACAGCATACATGCCTAGAAAATAAAGTGTAAACAACATATCTCTAAAAAGATAAAAAGACAACGTGCAACTATACCGGATAGTTGAATATGTCTACTATAAGTAACTGATAACGTGGTCATGAAATACCACGGAGGAGGCTGTATCTGTCCTGAGAACGTCTCAGGTCATGACAATAAACCGAAATGTAATTGCTCTGAAAATTTGTCGGTAGCAACCGACATTAACCCCTTAAGCTGAAGGAGTCAGGCAAATAGGGCAACGTCTAACAAAGCTGTATAAGCTTTCCGTATAAACACTATGCACGAATATGCAGTATGAAAGCTATGAGCATATGTGTAGTGTAGACTCTAAGGATGAAAATGCAGAAAAACTATTACCCATGTGAAAACAACAAAATAAAGCTAAGAACGTAACCAGACTATGAGCATAACGTGCAACTATGACAGATAGTTGAATCTGTGTACTATAACGAAATCATAACGTAATCGAGAAATACAACAGACGAGGTTGTATCTGACCTGAAAACGTGTCAGGTCATAACAAATACACAAACGACAAAATTGCTCTGAATACAAGTCAGTAGCAACCGACATTACTTCTTAACCTGAAGAGGAGTCAGGCAACAGGTTAACATTGTGACTATTCCTGAAATTGGTTGCTCTGAATGTGAGTCAGTAACAACCGCGATTCAACCCCTAATCCTGAAGGAACGAGTCAGGTGACCGGGTATTGAACAGCCAATTAGTGCCACTAAAATGATGACCACCCTTTGAAAGAGTACCTGTGCCGGATAGTTGAATATGTGTACTATAACTAACTGATAAGGTTGTATCTGACCTGAGAACTTGTCAGGTCATGACAAACAACAATGCGATTGCTCTGAACGAGTCAGTAGCAACCGACATTGACCCCTTAACCTGAAGAGGAGTCAGGCAATTGGGCAACATCCTGACAAACCTGAGAGAACTTTCCGTATATAAGACTATGAACGAATACACAGAATGAATGCTATGAACATACGTACAGTAAAAGCTACGGGAGCATGTGTGTAGTGTAGACACTATGGATGAACATGCAGAATAAATACCATTACCCATGTACAGTAAACGCTATGGATGTTAGTGCAGAGAACATAACAGAATGAATGCTACATGTACGCAGAAGTACTACAACGTGTCAGCATAATAATTACTACCATCGTATGTACAGAATGAATGCTACGAATATCTGTGTAGTGTATTGCTACAATTATATGTGCAATATACATGACGTGAACATGTCTGTGGTATGAATACAACGAGTGTATATGTGGTATAAATGCTATGAGGTATAGTGGTATGATACTATGAGTATACTTGCGGTATCAATGCTAAGAGCGTATGTGCCTGATGTAGGCCATGTGTATGTGCAGTATAAATGCTACAAGTACATGTGCAGTGTAAGTATCAAGCATATGTGCTACGAATTAATATGTGGTATGATGCTATGAGGTATGAGTACTATGAGCAGTATAATGCTGTGAACATGCTATCAGCATGTGGCCACAACTGCACGAAACAGCATGACACTGTGTGAGAACCATATGAAACCTGCGTGTATGAATGCGATGAACGTGTGAACAACAAAACCATAACCGTGTGACCAATGTAACTGCCATGAGCGTATGAAACCTGCGTGTATGAATGCGGTGAACGTGTGACCAACTTAAGAACCGTGAGCATGTGACCACTCTAACTGCCATGAGTGTATGAACCGTATGATTACCATAGGCAGTATACTGCCGTAACCAGTATGAAATTCCATTAACATGAACCAAATGACACTTTGAGCGTATGAACCAGTGATAATTATGAGGTGTTTGCTTGCCATGAACGTAACATGGTAGAAAGAACGTAAGACCGTGAACATGCCAAGAATATGTGAACAGCATAAATGCCAAGTTTGTGGACTGTGTAAAACACCAGCGAGTGAGAGAATAACCATGAGGTGAACAGCATAAACGAGTTTGCACAGTATAAATGCTGTGAATGTATCGTCAGTGAGTATATGTACCGTATATAATGATATTAGCACATGAAACTGTATACATACTATGCGCGTACGAGCAGTGTGCCATAAGCGTATGCAAGGGCACCATATACCCCACAGAGCACCGCAGCACACAACAAAAGTTATATTGAAACGACTCTTTGCAGAGCATTGCACCACACTGTATACAGCAAACGTTATATTGAAACAACCCTCCGCAGAGCATTGCACTATACTTTAGATTAACGATTGCAGACCAGCTGACAGGACCGCCTAACGAGGACTGGGCAGCTGCCACAACCTGTCCCAAGGGCATAGACAATTGTAGCTGTGCGGGTGGTGGGCGGTCCACATGTCGCCATGAGGCAGCTAGCGGGCTGCGCGAAATGCTGAGGCCACACCACCCCCAACACCGATTTAACTCCCGCTCCTGGCCCCCCACTACCGCTGCAGGCAGAGCCAGCCAGAACCATACCTGCCCTATATTACCTTATAATCAGAGTGAGACACAGAATCCCCAGATAAGACAGCCAGCGGAGCTGCCAGGATGCTGTGTCTGCACCCCCCAGACTCATGATCAGCGAGGCCTCCGCATCGTGAGCAGCAGCTCTGAAGATTTTTGTGGGAGATTCAAACACCAGACACAGGAAGCAGAGATTCCACAAACGTCACGTGCTCTGCCCATGTAGGAGAGGGGGAAGTTATATACACATGCCCCCACCTGTTCCCAATAAGCCCCACCTGGAAGTGCAGGGAGCGATAATTACTTCTGCCCCTCACACAAATACAGCCCATCAGGCTTTATACTTACTGTACATTGCAGGGGATCGGAACATGCCGCCCGCTCCCCTGCTTAATAACATTGGATCGGGTCTCAGAAGTGAGACCAGGTGCGATCAATCCCTCAGCCCCTCTACTACTACCCCCAACATGGAACAGACCCTGTTCCATGCTGGGGGTAGCAGGATTCACTCTGAGCTGTCTGTTTTCTGTGAAGCAAAACTCACAGGTTTTCCTGTGAGTTGTCTTCACACTCAGTTTTTTTTTTTTTGGTCGGGATAAATGCCCCTTTTGTCATTTTTTTTTTTTCCCCCACTCTGAGTGATTTTGAGTTTGTCGGGTTGTGCGCCAGATTCTGGCGCAGACAGAATTCTGGCACAAAACCCAACAAAAAGTGTTGGGATCCTGTTAGTAAATGAGGGCCATTGTTTTAAGTTGCTGGAGAGACCAGAGGAAACACTGAGTTAGAATGGTAACTGTCTCTGGAATGGATGAATCATTTTTTCAGGTTATTTTAGTTTTTGCAGTGTGTGAAACAAGCAGGTGAGTCCAAATGTCAGACAGATGCAAAGCCTGTGGTTTTATGGTGCCTATACGTCTTTTCTAGCATCAGCCAAAAGCTTATTTCTCCTGATTACCACTTGCACACGGAGAGGCTTTTCTTCTGGAAGGACAAAAGGATGGATCATTGATAGATGATGTACTTGAGAAGGTAGATGACACCACTAGGTGTGTGTGGTGGCCTCTAGAGATTAGCGAAGTTACAGTGATTTGATACAAACTTCTCGGCTCGCCGGTTGCTTACTTTAGCCTGTATAAATTAGTTCAGCTTTCAGGTGCTTTGATGGGCTGAAAAAGATTATCTCCTAGGACTGTATCCACCTTTTCCAGCCCACCGGAGCACCTGAAAGCTGAACTAATTTTTGCAGGATAAAGTCAGCAACCGCGGAGCCGAGAAGTTCGTGACAAATCGAATCACTGTAACTTTGCTCATCTCTAGTGGCCTCCATACATATAAGACAGTTGGCCAGTCCAGGCGACTTTTATCTGTATCGAGACCTCCACACTCTTGAAGAATCTGTCGTAATCTGGATCCTTCTCTCATAGGTCAGTTAACAGTCAGTTCTGGAGGCCACCATGTGTTGAAATAGGGAGCAATTCTGAAGCGATCAGGTCACTTATTTGTTCTTTTCTGGAGTATACAATCAGCCACTTTATGTTTTGTACTGGCAAATGTAGCGATTATGTGTCTTACAATGTTGGTCATTCCAGTTGAATCGTGCATTTTCCATCATCTCCACACAATTTGAAAAGCTGAGAAAAGTAGAGAAGTTTTAGGACCCTCAGTTTGATGATGTCTACCAGATAATTAAGACCATTACTGCACTTACCCAGCATTGTCTGGTTGCCCCAGAGCAAAGCTTTGGAAGGAAACAGGGACTCCAGAATCCCAGCGGAAGAAAGAAAAGCGGCTCTTATAGGTCAGGCCTAGAGGGTGAGCCAGAAGAGAATGACATCTACTTTGTAATAAATAAATGAAGGTGAATTTGAAACTACAATATTCCCTAACAAATATACTGTCACTATAGCTTGGGAAGGGGGTATCTCACCAATCCAGAAGTTCTGGGTCTGGAAGTGTCTATCCATTTCCACTTCATTTATGTCTCCCAATTGTCCAAGATAAAAAGCCAAAATATCCTGAATCTTCTGTGTCCTTATTTCAGCCAGATGTCCCCCGGACTCCTTCAAAGCAAAAATTGTTACTCCCATCTACTGCCCCCACTTCAATCACCTTATTACGTAACTATGACCAGTTCCTCTGAAAACTTGGCCTTGATCTAAAGATTCTAGAGAGAGATTAATTTGGTGGAGAAAGGATTCAGTGAGAATTGGAGGATTCTGGGAACTGCTGCCACCTTTAGGCTAGGATTCCACTGAGGTTTTTTCCCACCAGGAAAACTGCCAAGGATTTTCACTGCATTTTGGCAGTTTTTCTGAAATTTTTCCTGGTGTGGGGAAATAGCCAGTTTTGTCCCCTGTTGCAATTTTTTCACTGCCTTCAGGGTACCACTCAGTGGGCCAGATGCTGAGCGCCCGGTCCACAGAGTGTAATGAGTGATGTATAGCATCAATACTAACCTCTCTTTGCCGTGTAGTATACAGAGGTGAATAGTGTACCCTTGTATACTATACAGGAGTCAGGAATCCTGTCACTATATACTGACAGGACTCCCTGCTCCTATAGCACCTTTGGGCGGTATATACAACTATAGATAGCTGTATATAGTGTATACAGAAAACAAGGTCCACTTACCTTCCTCGCTCCCTGTCCCCGCTTGGCCTGTGTAGCTCCTCCCCTAGTGATGTCATTAGGGGGTGGAGCTACAGATGGGAGCCAGGCTGGTAAGTCTGAGACTGTTCACATTGTCCATTTTGTATAATGTGAACAGACCCTTTTGGCAGTGTCCTCCCAGACAGTGAGACTCCAGCTGTTGGTAAACTACAACTCCCAGCATGCCCAGACAGCCAAAGGAGGCTCCCTGTTTGGGAAGACATTGCATTATGGGTGCTCTCCCCAGTGGAGAGTGCCAAAAATGTCCTAACCAATTTTTTTTGCTTCTCGTTTCAGATCCCTGCATTCTAATCTAATGAGGGCTGTGGGGGAGTTTATTTTAAATTTTTTTAAATAAAATAATTTTTCCAATGTGTCATGTTTCTTTTAAATTGAATTTTCAGGCTTAGTAGTGGAAGCCGTCTTATTGACGGAATCCATTACTAAGCTGGGGCTTAGCGTTAGCCTCAAAAACAGCAAGCACTGACCACCATTTATTACTCTGGTACCCACTGCCACAGGGGTGCCAGGAAGAGCTGGTACAAACAGGCCCGGAGCATCAAAAATGGGGCTCCTGGGCCTAGGTGGTAACAGGTTGGTGTTAATTAGGCTGGGAAGGGCCAGTAACAATGGTCCTCGCCCACCCTGGTAACGTCAGGCTGTTGCTGCTTGGTTGGCATCCGGCTGTGAATAAAAATATGAGTAACCCAAAGTGTTTTGTTTTTTTTTAAAAGGGGTTCTCCGGTGCTTAGACATCTTATCCCCTGTCCAAAGGATAGGAGATAAGAAGCCTGATCGCTAGAATCCCGCCGCTTGGGCCCCCCGGGATCTTGCACGCGGCACCCCGTTTGTAATCAGTCTCTGGAGCGTGTTCGCTCTGAGTCTGATTACGGACGACCACAAGGCCGGCGGCGTGTCACGCCTCTGCCCCCGTGTGATGTCACGCTCCGCCCCTCAATGCAAGCCCACGGGAGGGGAAGTGACAGCTATCACGCCCCCTCCCATAGGCTTGCATTGAGGGGCAGAGCGTGACATCACGCGAAGGCCTGACGTCACACGCCGCCGGCCTTGTGGTCGTCCATAATCAGACCCGGAGCGAACACGCTCCAGGGACTGATACAAACGGGGTGCCGCGTGCAAGATCCTGGGGGTCCCCAGCGGCGGGACTCCCGTGATCAGGCATCTTATCCCCTATCCTTTGGATAGGGGATAAGATGTCTAAGCACCGGAGAACCCCTTTAAAGTTATTTATGAGAAAAAAAAACGCCTAGGATTCCCACTATTTTTATTCACAGCCAGATACCAACCAAAAAGCCTGATGTTACCAGGGTGGGCGAGGACCATTATTACTGGCCCTCCCCAGCCTAAAGAACGCCAGCCTGTTACCACCCAGGAGCGCCATTTTTGATGCTCCGGGCCTGTTGGGACCGACTCTTCCCGGCAACCCTGTGATGGTGGGTACTGGGATAATAATTGGGGATTAGCGCTAGCTGTTTATGGGGCTAACACTAAGCCCCGGATTAGCAATGGATTCTGTCAATAAGACAGGTTCCACTACTAAGCCTGAAAATTAAATGAAAAAAAAAACACACATTGGAAAAATTATTTTATATAAAAAATAAAAAAACCACTCCCCCACAGCCCTCGTTAGCCATTTTATTAAAAGAAAAAATTCCAGGTCATGCGACATAATCCTCTGCATACACTGATCTGAAATGAGAAAAAAAAAATAAAAAAAAAATTGGTTAGGGCATTTTTGGCACTCTCCACTGGGGAAAGCACCCATAATGCAATGTCTACCCAAACAAGGAGCCTCCAATTGGTGCAAAACTACAACTCCCAGCTTGCCCTGGGCATGCTGGGAGTTGTATTTTAGCAACAGCTGGAGTCTCCATGTCTGGGTAGACACTGCCAGAAGGGTCTGTTCACATTATACAAAACGGGCAATGTGAACAGAGCATCAGACTTACCAGCCTGGCTCCCGTGTGAAGCTCCGCCTCCTAATGATGTCATCACTGGGGGCGGAGCTACACAGATCTAGCCGGGACTGGAGGGTGGTAAGGGGACTTCAACTTCTGTATGCACTATATACAGCAATCTATAGATAGCTGTATATATTGTATACCGCCCAAAGGGTTAACCTACACTGTCCAGCAGTGTAAGTTAACTCTCTTTCTTTGCCTGGCTTGCGCACAGCGCACAGCTCAGCAAGGGGTTAAGTGTGCCAGCAATGTGTATACACATTGCAGGCTCACTGTAAGTTTTTGCTGAGCAGTAGATATATGACTTATATCTACTGCTCAGCATCAGCTGTTCTCCTGGCTCTGTAGCCGAGAGCACAGCTGAGTCCCGAAAATTCACATCAGGAACGAGGGCAACAGGTGTCATTAGTTACACTTACTGTGATCTGTCCCTTACTGCAGGTACTACTGCTTCCATCATGGAGCGCACTCTGCTCTATGCTGGGAGCTGTAGTACCTGCATTAATAAACAGATTGCAGTGAGTGTAACTCCTGACACCCGCTGTGATCCTCCTGTATAATGTATAGATGCGGCCGGCCCCTTTTGTGGTGCCCTGACCTGACGTATATATATATATATATATATATATATATAAACACCCCTATTCATATTTCCCACATAGAGTTGTGATTGGCTGGAACCACCTGGCCAATCACAGCTCTCTTATGGAAATATGAATAGGTGTGTATATATACGTCAGTGCAGAGGACCAGAGAAGAGCGGCCAGCTGCATCTATAAATTATACCGGAGGATAGTTACAAGGTGATCTGTCAATTAATACAGGTACTACTATTCCCATCATGGAACAGTGTGTTCCATGCTGGGAGTAGTAGTACTACCTAAAACATTTGAAAAAGAAAAAAAAAAGTGAAAAACATAAACACACACTACATTTTTATTATTGTTGGCTACATTTTTAGTGCCCTGCCTGCTCACATAAATTGATCCTTGTTTAAAAATTACTAAAAATTTTGTTATAAAAAAGACAAATTTCGTAAAATACAATTTTTTCCATTGCTACTGTATATTTTTTATTTTTTTTAATGGTATCCTACAAAATTTTATTAAAAGGTATCTCCATCACTTTTTTGGATCGCTAAAGTCCAAAAAAAAAGAATAAAAAATTCCGGCAAAAACGCCTAAATTAAAACCCACATGGCATTTTTTGGCGGTTTTTCACTCCCATAGACTTTTATGGGAGGAAAACGCCAAGATTTTCCCAATAAAAACTCCAAACTAGGATTTGGAGGGCATTTTTGAAAACCAGCCTCTGAGCCCAAAATAGCTGAAAAACGCCCAAAGGATAAAAAAAGAAAAATAAAAAAACACCAAACTGAAAAACGCCAAGTGGATCGGGCATTTTGCAGTTTACTATTGACTTGCAGGTAACTCCTGGACGCGGTGTTTCTTTTTTCAAAAAAAAAAAACGGCGTACGGCAAAATGGGCATGAACTTTTGCGTGAAAATCCTCAGTGGAATTCTAGCCTTTCTGCCCTTCATGTGTCTGATGTTCACAGCTTCTATCAAAAATGACTGAACGACTTCAGAGCCTAAGAATTAGGGCTGGGTTTACACATTGTGACATCATGATGGTAGTGCGTCACACAAAATTGCACACAGCTTACAGCAGTTTTGTGGTACATGCAAGAGGAACACAAAACCATGTGATGAAAGCCATAACCTGCGACTCTACCCTATAACACAGTGCCAGGTTTATCAGGCACCATAAGTACCTGCAATTCATTTTCCTCATCATTAGCTTAGAGCTACACTGCAACTTTTAAAGGAGAACTCCGGAATATAAAAATTGTCCCCCATACTGCCGGCAGTAAAAAAAAATAAAGATGTACATACCTTCCTCTGCTCCCCCGGTAACCGGCTCCGGTGTCCGCCGCGATCCTCTTCCTGGTTGCCGGTGGTCGGAGAATCATACTGCGCTCAGCCAATCACCAGCCGCAGCAAAGTCAGACTCGGCTGGCAATAGGCTGAGTGGCAGTGTGAAAACGCTTCAGGACACAAAATTCTTCACTACACCGGCACCTGCTGCCGGGGCCGAAAACGTCACACTGACGCTCAGCCTATCGCCGGCCGAGTCGGGACTTCACTGCGGCTGGTGATTGGCTGAGTGCAGTATGACTCTCCGACCACCGGCAACCAGGAAGAGGATCACGGCGGAGACCGGAGCCGGTTACCGAAGGCCCAGGGGGAGCGGAGGAAGGTATGTACATCTTTATTTTTTTACTGCCGGCAGTATGGGGGACAATTTTTATATTCCGGAGTTCTCCTTTAAGCTGTAGGGTAAAGCAACACATTGAGCTTTATGCAATCTTGTAGACTGCAATTTTCATTTAATAGTTACAAATAAAGAGTCAAGTAGCGCTACATAAAGTTGCAGTGTAGCACTAGCTGTAGACTGTTTCAGTTTATACTGTCTAGCTGTTAAAACAGCATTTATAAATCTGAGTTTATCAAAACCTGTCTAGAGGAAAAGTTGCCCATAGCAACCAATCAGATCACTTCTTTCATTTCTCAGAGGCCTTTTCAAAAATGAAAGAAGCGATCTGATTGGTTGCTATGGGCAACTCTGCAACTTTTCCTCTGGACAGGTTTTGTTAAATCTCCCCCATAGAGTGCAACTGTAAGAGAGGAGGGTCTTTTCTGGGCAGACCACACCCTGCTGTTAGCGGGGGCATCATACCTGACATATCTTTTTTGCTTTATAATATGGACGAACATCAGAGGAGACCTTGAAGCAGACACCATCACTCAGAAGATCACAGGGCTGCGCAGATTTTACCTCCTCTAAAGCCATAAAACATGTAATATAAGGAAAATGGTTAACACTGAGCGACATTAGACTTTAAAGGGGTACTCCTGTGAAAAACTTTTTTTTTTTAAATAAACTGATGCCAGAAAGTTAAACAGATTTTTAAATTACTTCTATTAAAAAAATCTTATTCCTTCCAGTACTTTTTAGCTGCTGAATACTATAGAGGAAATGGTTTTCTTTTTGGAACACAGAGCTCTCTGCTGACATCATGAGCACAGTGCTCTCTGCTGACATCATGAGCACAGTGCTCTCTGCTGACATCTCTGTCCATTTTAGGAAATGTCCAGAGCAGCATGTTTGCTATGGGGATTTTCTCCTACTCTGGACAGTTCTTAAAATGGACAGAAAAGTCAACAGAGAGCACCGTGGTCATGATGTGTGCAGAGAGCTCTGTGTTCCAAAAAGAAAACCATTTCCTCAGCAGCTAACAAGTACTGGAAGGATTAAGATTTTTTAATAGAAGTAATTTACAAAATCTGTTTAAAGGAGTAGTCCAGTGGTGAACAACTTATCCCCTATCGTAAAGATAGGGGATAAATTGCAGATCGCGGGGGGTCCAACCACTGGGGCCTCGACAGCCCGCGGGAACGGGGCATGTCGACCACCGCACGAAGCAGCGGCCGACACGCCCCCTCAATACAACTCTATGGCAGAGCCGGAGCGCTGCCTTCGGCAATCTCCGGCTCTGCCATAGCAATGTATTGAGGGGGCGTGTTGGCCGCCGCTTCGTGCGGTGGTTGACACCCGCTATCTGGCTGGAGAGCCTGGCCCCCGTACAGAGAAATCGCAGGGGGCCCCAGCGTTCGGACCCCCCGCGATCTCAAACTTATCCCCTATCCTTAGGATAGGGGATAGGTTTTTCACCACTGGACTACCCCTTTCTGGCATCAGTTGATTTAAAAAAAAAAAAAAAAAAAAAACGTTTTTCACAGGAATACCCCTATAACTGAAACAAACCTGTAGAATAATCCCCAACACTTGGCTAGTGAAGCCCCAGTATTTATATCTTTAAACCATTATGTAGAAATAATATCATCAGATATGTCTCCAAAGGAACAGAATATTACCTGTGCATTCAGCCCCCCTGTATCCAGAATCACATATGCAGGAACATTCAAGTGCTTTGTATTGGCCGTGTAGACAGCGAGGTGCGCACCGCACTGCAAGAAAGACAGCAGTCTACATGTACAGCTGAGCTGTTTATCTGCCATCACTCATCCAACATGTCATATGGGTCTTTGGATTGCAGAATTAATCTGTCACATTGATTCACTCATGGTGTAGACCCCAACTTTTCCTTTTCATAAGGGGTAAAAGGAGAAAAAGCCCCCCAAAATTTGTAGTGCAATTTCTCCCGAGTACGGAGATACCCCATATGTGGCCCTAAACTGTTTCCTTGAAATACGACAGGGCTCCGAAGTGAGAGAGCGCCATGCGCATTTGATGACTAAATTAGGGATTGCATAGGGGTGGACAGTGTAAGGGGTGTATATGTAATGTTTTATCCTTTCTTATGAGTGTTTTTAGGGTACATTCGCACTGGCGGGTTATTGTGAGTATCCCGCTAGGAGCTTGCGCTGCGGCAAAAAATTTGCCGCAGCCCAAACTTGAAGCAGGAAACTTACTGTAAACTCACACGTGTGAATGTACCCTGTACATTCACATGGGGGGCAAACCTCCAGCTGTTGCAAAACTACAACTCCCAGCATGTACTGACAGACCATGCATGCTGGGAGTTGTAGTTTTGCAACAGCTGGAGGCACACTGGTTGGAAAACCTTCAGTTAGGTTCTGTTACCTAACTCAGTATTTTCCAACCAGTGTGCCTTCAGCTGTTGCAAAACTACAACTCCCAGCATGTACTGATCGCCGAAGGGCATGCTGGGAGATGTAGTTATGCAACAGCTGGAGGTACGCAACTACAACTCCCAGCATGCCGAGACAGCTGTTTGCTGTTTGGGCATACTGGGATTTGCAGCTTTGCAACATCTGGAGGGCTACAGTTTAAAGACCACTGCACAGTGATCTCCAAACTGTGGCCCTCCAGATGTTGCAAAACTACAAATCCCAGCATGCCCAGACAGCAAACAGCTGTCTCAACATGCTGGGAGTTGTAGTTGCGTACCTCCAGCTGTTGCATAACTACATCTCCCAGTATGCCCTTCGGCGATCAGTACATGCTAGGAGTTGTAGTTTTGCAAGATCTAGAGGGCCATAGTTTAGAGATCACTGCAAAGTGATCTCCAAACTGTAGCCCTCCAACTGTTGCAAAACTACAAATCCCAGCATGCCCAAACAGCTGTCTGGGCATGCTGGGAGTTGTAATTTTGCAACATCTGGAGGGCTACAGTTTAGAGACCACTGTATAGTGGTCTCAAACTGTAGCCCTCCAGATGTTGCTAGGCAACTCACCGGCTTCCGTAGGATCCAGGGAGCTGCATAGCCGTCCTCTTTTGCCGCCTGCTGCCACAGCCGATCGCTGCCCGCTGCCATCGCCGATGGGTAAGTAGACTTCAGCGCCGGTCCCCGTCGGTTTCCCCGTCCTGCCCCGCCTATTGTGGGTGGGCAGGACGGGGAAACCGAAAGTTAACCCCGCCCCCGATCTGCTATTGGTCGTCGCGTATATACAACCAATAGCAGGGATAGGAGGGGTGGCACCCCTGCCACCTCACTCCTATCCCTTCAGGGAGATCATGGGTGTCTTGGACAACCGCGATCCCGCTTATATTCCGGGTCACCATAGACCCATATGACCCGGAATTGTCGCAAATCGCAAGTGTGAATTCACCTGCAATTTGCGCCGATCGCCGACATGGGGTGGTCTGATGACCCCCCTGGGCATTTGCACGGGGTGCCTGCTGATCGATATCAGCAGTCACCCCAGTCCAGTCCCCGCCCGGCGCGCATCATGGACCGAAATTACCACGGACATACGTGTACGTCTTTGGTCCATAAGTATCAGTGAGCTAGGTCCTTGGTCCTTATGTGGTTAATTACTTGGGCGGAATAAAAAATTCCACCATCCTGCCAGCTTCACAGGGGCAGAACACCCCACTTGTGCTGCTGGTTAGGACGTAAGGTAAGTCTGTATTGCCCAGCGACAGCCCCGAAACCTGAAGGATCTAGAGAAGGTCTGTATGGAGGAGTGGGCCAAAATCCCTGCTGCAGTGTGTGCAATCCTGGTCAAGAACTACAGGAAACGTTTAATCTCTGTAATTGCAAACAAACGTTTTTGTATCAAATATTAAGGTATGCTTTTCAAAAACTTATGTCATGCAATAAAATGCTAATTAATTTTTTAAAATCCTACAATGTGATTTTCTGGATTTTTGATTTAGATTCTGTCTCTCACAGTTGAAGAGTACCTATGATAAATATTACAGAACTCTACATGCTTTGTAAGTAGGAAAACCTGCAAAATCACCAGTGTATGAAATACTTGTTCTCCCCACTGTATGGTGCAGAGCATGTGATAAATATGGTGCTAGTATACATTGTTTTTCAATGACCCTTCAATACACCATTTTGTAGGATTCCTTCTCTGCGCCTTTTATACCCGCATGCGCCATGTGCGACTTTTTTTTTTATAAATGCTGTCCACAATCAGTTTTGTAAGACATGTCTGGAAAGTGGATCTTTAAAGGATCTCCAGAGGTACTCGTTTTCAGTGTATAACTCACCTTGGCAGAGACGGCCGGTGTAACCTTTGGCACAATCACATTGACAGCTGCTCATGTTCAATGTTCCATGGTCCCCACAGTTTATCCGGCATGGGTTCCTGGGCACCTCTAAAATATGGAAACATAGTAATGGAGACAGCACAGTACAGCTGCCTTGTTATGGACACCACCCAATAGACATACTATGAAGACTCATGCTATATGTTTTAAGAACTGATCCTACAAGAGAGTGCGGGCTACTCCCGGAACTTACCACAGAGGCCACCACGGTGCTCCCAGGATGTGAAGCAGCCGGACCAGCTGGCCGTACACATGCTGCAACTGGGGCCAGACTGATAGGGATTGATGATGTGCCCTCCAATGTCCCAGTTACCCCTGCAAGTTAGACACTGGTGTTATGTATGCCAGCCAAGGAACATCAAGTGCTAAAGATGAGTGTGAAGTGCAACTATTGGAAATTAAACTGGGCATTTGACCTTACCCAGGACCATATGCACATACAAACATGTCCACTTTGCCCATCTCTGAGGAGCATTGACTCATCCCACAGCCCAGCTCCCATGAAGATGCCCAAACCAACTAAAAAGAAAAAGAGATACGTTGATTGAGTCCACAAGCTGCCTAGGAGTGGTAATACAACTGCCCTCCCCCTGCAGAGATGGTATCACAGCCACCTTCTCTGACTACAGTCACTCACCTGTGTGTAATGATGGCAGGTTTGATTCTGGGTGCACTCAGACGTTTGAAAATTATAATTGTCTCTTTGACGGAACCAAAGAGTGATGACTTCTCTGAATGTCATGATTCCTACAGGAAAACTCTGCAAATTCCAGCCAACCTCGGGGTCATCTGGTGCATTCTGTAGACATTGGTAAGCAACTTCAAGGGCCCGGGCCTCCAAAGACTCGCTCCAGCTCTGAAATTAAGGGCTTAATGTTTTATAGATTATAAAAACATATTATAAAAAAAGTTCCTTTGAAGGTAAATCGGCACTGCTGCCTATATGTACAGCATCAGCGTGTTAGTACCTCTGTTAGCTGCTCCACGCCAGGTGGTGCTCTCTGTATACTGAATAGTCCAATGCACAAACTTCCAACCACTAGAAAATAGAACAGGGCAACTCACCATCTGCGTTTTCACCGCTTCTTTATTCAAGAACACATATGGGGGAAATACAGTGCAGGACAACGAGTGGACGACAAGGTAGAGGGGATGTAGTCTGGGTGCTCCATCCCCTCTACCTTGTTGTCCACCCATGTCCTGCACTGCATTTCCCCCCGTATGTGTTCTTGAATAAAGAAGCGGTGAAAACGCAGATGGTGAGTTGCCCTGTTCTATTTTCTACGTGGTTGGGAATAAAACATATTATTATGTCACCATGATCAGCTTAACAGGAACGTATCATCCTCTACTAGCAAAAAGTGAAATTTTTTTTATCTGTTTTTATGAAAGTTGGGTGTCAACTAGTGTAAAGCTGTAGAGGGGAAGTATATGTGGTTATTTATTAATCAATGGAGCTTTCCTGTACGGTAATTACACCTGTGACCCTTTAGTGAAGGATAAAAATAACAGTTTTTCAAGATCAAAATCTTACTTTGGCTTCCTAAAGATGTTCAAAGAGAGACTGAGAAAGATGTTTAAAGGGGTACTCCACTGGGAAAATTCTTTTTTAACCCCTTAAGGACCCAGCCATTTTACACCTTAGGACCCGGCCATTTTTTTGCACATCTGACCACTGTCACTTTAAACATTAATAACTCTGGAATGCTTTCAGTTATCATTCTGATTCCGAGATTGTTTTTTCGTGACATATTCTACTTTAACATAGTGGTAAAATTTGGTGGTAACTTGCATCCTTTCTTGGTGAAAAATCCCAAAATTTGATGAAAAATTTGAAAATTTTTCATTTTTCTAACTTTGAAGCTCTCTGCTTGTAAGGAAAATGGATATGCCAAATAAATTTTTTTATTCGCATATACAATATGTCTACTTTATGTTTGCATCATAAAATTTACGTGTTTTTACTTTTGGAAGACACCAGAGGGCTTCAAAGTTCAGCAGCAATTTTCCAATTTTTCACAAAATTTCCCAAATCACAATTTTTCAGGGACCAGTTCAGGTTTGAAGTGGATTTGAAGGGTCTTCATATTAGAAATACCCCACAAATTACCCCATTATAAAAACTGCACCCCCCCCCCCAAAGTATTCAAAATAACATTCAGTCAGCGTTTTAACCCTTTAGGTGTTTCACAGGAATAACAGCAAAGTGAAGGAGAAAATTCACAATTTCCATTTTTTACACTCGCATGTTCTTGTAGACCCAATTTTTGAATTTTTACAAGGGGTAAAAGGAGAAAATGTATACTTATATTTGTAGCCCAATTTCTCTCGAGTAAGCACATTTCTCATATGTCTATGTAAAGTATTCGGAGGGCGCAGTAGAGGGCTCAGAAGCGAAGGAGCGACAAGGGGATTTTGGAGAGTACGTTTTTCTGAAATGGTTTTTGGGGGACATGTTGCATTTAGGAAGCCCCTATGGTGCCAGAACAGTAAAAAAAAAAAACACATAGCATACCATTTTGGAAACTAGACCCCTTAAGGAACGTAACAAGGAATTAAGTGAGCCTTAATACCTCACAGGTGTTTCACGACTTTTGCATATGTAAAAAAATGTAAAAAACATTTCACTAAAATGTGTTTCCCCCCCAAATTTCACATTTTTGCAAGGGTTAATAGCAGAAAATACCCCCCAAAATTTGTACCCCATCTCTTCTGAGTATGGAGGTACCCCATAAGTTGACCTGAAGTGCACTACGGGCGAACTACAATGCTCAGAAGAGAAGGAGTCATATTTGGCTTTTTGAGAGCAAATTTTGCTCCGGGGGTATGTCGCATTTAGGAAGCCCCTATGGTGCCAGGACAGCAAAATAACCCCCACATGGCATACCATTTTGGAAACTAGACCCCTTGAGGAACGTAACAAGGGGTACAGTGAGAATTTACCCCCCACTGGTGTCTGTCAGATGTTTGTAACAGTGGGCTGTACAAATTTTTAATTTGCACAGCCCACTGTTCCAAAGATCTGTCAGACACCAGTGGGGGGTAAATTCTCACTGCACCCCTCATTACATTCCGTGAGGGGTGTAGTTTCTGAAATGGGGTCACATGTGTTTTTTTTTTTTTTTGCGTTTGTCAAAACCGCTGTAACAATCAGCCACCCCTGTGCAAATCACCTCATATGTACATGGTGCACTCTCCCTTCTGGGCCTTGTCGTGCGCCCCCAGAGCACTTTGCGTCCACATATGGGGTATCTCCGTAGTCGGGAGAAATTGCATTACAAATTTTGGGGGGCTTTTTTCCCTTTTACCTCTTGTCAAAATGAAAAGTATAGGGCAACACCAGCATGTTAGTGTAAAAGATTAATTTTTTACACTAACATGCTGGTGTAGACCCCAACTTCACCTTTTCATAAGGGGTGAAAGGAGAAAAAGCCCCCCAAAATTTGTTAGGCAATTTCTCCCGAGTATGGCGATACCCCACATGTGACCCTAAACTGTTGCCTTGAAATACGACAGGGCTCCAAAGTGAGAGTGCCATGCGCATTTGAGGCCTGAATTAGGGATTTGCATAGGGGTGGACATATGGGTATTCTACGCCAGTGATTCCCAAACAGGGTGCCTCCAGCTGTTGCAAAACTCCCAACATGCTTGGACAGTCAACGGCTGTCCGGCAATACTGGGAGTTGTTGTTTTGCAACAGCTGGAGGCTCCATTTTGGAAACAGTGGCGTACCAGACGTTTTTAATTTTTATTGGGGAGGGGGGCTGTGTAGGGGTATGTGTATATGTATTGTTTCTTACTTTTTATTTTGTGTTAGTGTACTGTAGTGTAGTGTTTTTAGGGTACAGTCACACGGGCGGGGGATTACAGCGAGTTTCCCGCTGCGAGTTTGAGCTGCCGCGCAAAATTTGCTGCATCGCAAACTTGCAGCCTGATACTCACTGTAAGCCCCTGCCCATGAGAATGTACAGGGGGGGGGGGAACCTCCAGCTGTTGCAAAACTACAACTCCCAGTCTATCAGTGCCTGCTGGTAGTTATAGTTTTGCAACAGCTGAAGGCACACGGGTTGGGAAACACTGAGTTAGGAAACAGACAATGTTTCCCAACCAGTGTGCCTCCAGTTGTTGCAAAACCACAACTCCCAAACATTCTCAGGCATGCTGGAAGTAGTAGTTCTGCAACATCTTTAGAGCCAGATGTTGCCGAACTACAACTCCCAGCATGCTTGGAGTTGTAGTTTTGCAACATCTGGAGGATTACAGTTTGCAGACCACTAATACAGTGGTTCCCAATCTGTTCCGTTCCAGATGTTGCAAAACTACAACTCCCAGTATGCCAAAACTGTCCAGGCATGCTGGGAGTTGTAGTTCTGCAACATCTGAACGGCCAGATGTTACAGAAATACAACTCCCAGCATGCCTGGACAGTAAGGGCATGCTGAGGATGTGTAGTTTTGCAACATCTGGAAGGGCACAGTGGTGTCCAAACTGTGGACCTCCAGATGTTGCAAAACTGCAACTCCCAGCATGCCCAGACGCCAAGGGCTGTCTGGGCATGCTGGGAGTTGTAGTGTAAGGGGACCAGATGGAGCAGTCCAGATCACTTTACGGCGGTCTGGACTGCTGCAAAGGTCTTGCGCCGTCGCCGAAGATCCACTCACCTGTCGCGACCGCTGCCGTCTCCGCCACCGGGATCCGGGTCTTCAGGGACGAGGTAAGTACCGGGGCTTGTCCCCAGCACTCCCCCGTCCCCCGCCGCGTCCTCAGGAAGTAACTGCCCCCCCCCTGCGATTGGTCGGTTAGCTTACCGAGGAATCACAGGGGATAGGAGGAGGTGGCAGGCTTGCCACCTCGCTCCTAGGCTCCAGCATGGTCCTGGCTGTCTGTGACAACCGGGATCATGCAAAATTACCGGGCGGTCGGGTCCCAGAGACCCGATCAGCCCGGTATTGCCGCAGATCGCAGGGGCGATTTCCCTCGCGATTTGCGGCGATCGCCGACATGGGGGCAGACATGGCTCCCCTCGGCGTTTGCCCTGGATGCCCGCTGAAGCATTTCAGCAGGCATCCACTTCCGATCTCTGCCCGGGGCGCGGCAGAGACCTGAGAAACACCAGGACGTACTAGTACGTCCTGGGTCCTTAAAGCCCAGGGTGCCAGGACGTTCTAGTACGTCCTGGGTCCTTAAGGGGTTAAGTACCACTATGGCTGGAGTGCAGTCCCCTATTCCCAGCGTAGTGACATGCTCCATCACAGCTGGAGTGTATAGCAGTGGATGACGCAAAGAATACAAAGCATTGACTCCTAATCCTCCTCACCTCATCACTTAGCAGCACTGCTTCTGTTTCACAAGCGATGTTTGACTTTTGGCTTACAGCGCTGCTAACAAATGATGAAAGAATTAACCCTCATTATCCATCTATGAGATGACAGGGAAAATGATGACGATGGAGGAATCCACTGTTACTATGTGTCTGTTTCGCAGGATTCTCACATAATTCACAGGCTTGATCACCAATAATAATGAAGCAGTTTACAATCTCAGTTCTGGCACCAGGCAGCTCCGATGAGATGAGGCTCAAAGAGGCAATAATGTCAGTGACACACATCAGCAGCAGTTGTAGAAACCTCCTGTGTTACAATGTATCAGTCTGGAGTTTAGACTGTTAGGTAATGTTCGCATACCAGAATTTCCATGTGGAATTCCACATTAAACTTCTGCACAGAGATTCCAAAGCAGCAGAGTCTCATTGATTTCATTAGGATTCTATTGCGCTGTTCACAAAGCAAAATTTCCATGCCGAAAACATCTGGTGCAGAAATTCCAATCCCAGTGTCCGCAGAAAGAATAGACATTTCCATTTTTTCTGCAGACTCTGCATGGAATGCATTGCTGTCATTCCGAGGCCTGCAGTCTGCAGGATGTCTGCACAGAAATTCTCCATGCGGACATTCTGCCATATGAACATAGCCTTAGGACCCATTCAAGCAGAATTTTTAAGCGAAATGTATTCATTTAAGTATTTGTGTCCAGGGCTTTACACAAGTGCTCGTGGTTACAACGATACACATGTACCTGTATGGAAAACATTAACACTAAACAAAATGGTCAGATTTGTGCCCAAAGACCGCGATGGAGGGCACGCCTTTAGTGGGCATACGCTGTAATGGGAAATTGAAAAAGAGGGAGGGGTCCACAAAACATCACATAGGCCCCTCACGTAGGAGCAGCGGCGTTATATTCCCCGCCCACAATTGCTTGATGCCCCGCCTGGACATGTAGGGGGTGGAAATACTCCCGCCCCTCACACAAATACAGCCATAAATAGGCTTTAAACTTGTGTTCAGGGCTTCACACTCATGCTCGTGGTTACAACAATACATACATACCTGTATGGAAAACATTAACACTAAACAAAACAGTCAGATTTGTGCCCAATGACCGGAGAGGCATGCCTTTAGTGGGCAAAAAGTGAACCTGGTAGGAAATAACAGGATTTATAATCATAAACCAATACCACAAACCTAACACGAACCCCAATTTTAGCCTCTTCAATTGAGACCGAAAATAGCGAATCTGTGAACTAACTAGCCTAGTAATCGATGCCTGGTACTGAAGAGCTGTGGCAATCTTACTTATTCTGTAACTAGCTCAGTACCCGGCGTTGCCCGGTTTTCCCTTCCTCATCCTTGTTGGGGAGGAAAATAAACAAAGGAGGAAGCTTTTGACTTCATATCCCATCCCCATATATTGTTGTCATATCCCAACCCCATATCCCGTCCTCATACCCCGACCTCCTGTCCCGACCTCCTATCCCGTCTTCCTATCCCATCCTCATATCCCGACCTCCTATCCCATCCTCATATCCTGACCTCCTAACTCTACCTCCTATCCCCTCCTCCTATCTCGACCTCCTATCCCGACCTCCTATCCCAACCTCCTATCTCGACCTCCTATCCCGTCCTCATATCCCGACCTCCTATCTCCACCTCCTATCCCGTCCTCTTATCCCGTCCTCATATCCCGACCTCCAATCCCGACCTCCTATCCCATCCTCCTATCCCGTCCTCCTATCTCGACCTCCTATCCCATCCTCCTATCCCGACCTCCTATCCCGTCCTCCTATCTCAACCTCCAATCCCATCCTCCTATCCCGACCTCCTATCCCGTCTTCCTATGTCCACCTCCTTTCTCCACCTCCTATCCCGTCCTCTTATCCCGTTCTCGTATCCTGACCTCCTAACTCGACCTCCTATCTCGTCCTCCTATCTCGTCCTCCTATCCCGTCCTCATATCCCGACCGCCTATCTCGACCTCCTATCCCGTCCTCAAATCCCGTCCTCATATCCCGACCTCCTAACTCGACCTCCTATCCTGACCTGTAATATGTGCACCAGGTATTGAAATATCTCCAGCCGTACGGAAGTTATGTGGGAACATACATTTCCCATTGATTTTCATGGGACTTTAAACAAAAACCCCGACCCTCACAAATGGGGGAGGTTAAGGGTTAAATTAACTATCCTATATTTTAAGTGGACATGTAAGTAACATGTGACCAAGTATTATCAAAATATCTCCAGCCGTTTGGAAGTTATGCAGTAACATATAATTCCCATTGACTTGTATGGGACTTTAAATGAAAACCCCGCCCCTGGCAAATGTGGGTGAGTAAGGGTTAAATTACCTATCCTATGTTTGTTGTTGACATATAAGTAACATGTGTGCCAAGTTTCATGTTAATAACTTTAGCCGTTTGGACGTTTTTATGGAACATACATACATACATATACAGTATACATACATATACACACACACACACATTGAGTTTTATATATATAGATAAACGAGACGGCACTGAACAAGATTGAAGTGACATACAAGCAGTTAACTGCCTTTTTAACATACTTGCCTATGACATTGTGGTAAGAGGGAAACCAGTGATTCCTAACACTGAGTTAGGAAACAGACAATGTTTCCCAACCAGTGTGCCTCCAGTTGTTGCAAATCCACTACTCCCAAACATTCTCAGGGATGCTGGAAGTAGTAGTTCGGCAACATCTTTAGAGCCAGATGTTGCCGAACTATAACTCCCAGCATGCTTGGAGTTGTAGTTTTGCAACATCTGGAGGACTACAGTTTGCAGCCACTAATACAGTGGTTCCCAATCTGTGCCCTTCCAGATGTTACAGAACTACAACTCCCAGTATGGCAAAACTGTCCAGGCATGCTGGGAGTTGTAGTTCTGCAACATCTGAAGGGCCAGATGTTACAGAACTACAACTCCCAGCATGCCTGGACAGTAAGGGCATGCTGAGGATGTGTAGTTTTGCAACATCTGGAAGGGCACAGTGGTCTCCATACTGTGGACCTCCAGATGTTTCAAAACTGCAACTCTCAGCATGCCCAGACACCAAGAGCTGTCTGGGCATGCTGGGAGTTGTAGTGTAAGGGGACCATATGGAGCAGTCCAGATCGCTTTACGTCGGTCTGGACTGCTGCAAAGGTTCCACAACGCCGCCGAAGATCAACTCACCTGTCGCCACCGCGGCCGTCTCTGCCGACGGGATCCGGGTCTTCAGGGACGAGGTAAGTACCGGGGCCGGGCCCCAGCACTCCCCCTTCCCCCGCCGCATCCTCCGGTCTTCCTCCTGTCCTCTCCGGACTTCCAGGGGCCGGGCAGGACGGGAGGAAGTAACCGCCCCCCCCCACGCGCAATTTGTCGGTTAGCTAACCGAGGAATCGCAGGGGATAGGAGGAGGTGGCAGGCTTGCCACCTCGCTCCTATACTTCAGCATGGTCCTGGCTGTCTGTGACAACCGGAATCATGCAAAATTACTGGGCAGTCGGGTCCAAGAGATACGATCAGCCCAGTATCGCCGCAGATCGCAGGGGCGATTTCCTTCGCGATTTGCGTTGACCGCCGACATGGGGGGCCTACATGGCCCCCCTCGGTGTTTGGCCTGGATGCCTGCTGAAGCATTTCACCAGGCATCCGCTTCCGATCTCTGCCCGGCGCGCGGCAGGGACCGGAAACCACCAGGACGTCACAGGACGTCCTGGGTCCTTAAGGGGTAAAATCAACCAGTGCCAGAAAGTTAAACAGATTTGTAAATTACTTCTCTTAAAGGAGAACTGGGGTGTCATTTTTTTTTTAAGTCCCCCTGCCTGCACTGTGGCGTTTCGAGCCTAAGAAGCCAGCAGCACCGAAGGAAAGGGATGCGGGCATCTTCGCAACAGGGGAACGTAGGAAGGTGAGTTAAAGTTTGTTTTTTATATTTTTGCACCCCGGGCACATAAACATTTTTTATGACGCAGTTCTCTTTTAAAAAGTCTTAATCCTTCCAGTACTTATAAGCTGCTGTATGCTCTAGAGGAAGTTCATTTCTTTTTGAATTTCCTTTTGTGTCTGACCACAGTGCTTTCTGCTGACACCTCTGTCCATTTTAGGAACTGTCCAGAGCAGGAGAAAATCCCCATAGCAAACCTATCCTGATCTGGACAGTTCCTGACTTGGACAGAGGTGTCAGCAAATAGCACTGTGGTCAGACTGGAAAGAAATTAAAAAAGAAAAGAACTTCCTCTGTAGTATACAGCAGCTAAGTACTGGAAGGGTTAAGATTCCTAAATAGAAGTAATTTACAAATATGTTTAACTTTCTGGCATCAGTTGATAAAAAAAAAAAACAACAACAACAATGTTTTCCAGCAGAGTAACCCTTTAACCCCTTGATGACGCAGGACGTATATTTACGTACTGCGCCGGCTCCTGATATGTGACGCGCACTCAGGGGCTGAGCGTGCTTCATTCCCGGCAGGTCCCGGTTGCTATCAGCAACCAGTACCCATGGCTAATACCGGACATAGACGATCTGCCTTAACCCTTTAGACGCCGCAATCAAAGTTGATTGCGGCGTCATAAACGAGAGAAAACTGTTGCCGGTTAGTTCAGTGGGCTGGTCGAGACCGCAGCAGCTTCCCGCCGTTTGATCTTCGCTCTGTTGCTCCATGCCTGAGATCCAGGCTGGATCAGCAGAGCAACGATAACACTGATCAATGCTATCCTATGGCATAGCATTGATCAGTGTATGCAATCAATATATTGCATGTTATAGTCCCCTATGGGGGCTATTACATTGCAAAAAAAAGTGTAAAAAAAAATAGTTAATAAATGTGATTTAACCCCTTGCCTAATAAAAGTTTGAATCACCCCTTTTCCCATTTAAAAAAATTATAATAATGTAAGCAGAATTAAAAATAAGCATAAGTGGTATCGCTGCTTGTGTAAATATCCGAACTATGAAAATATAAGGTTAATTAAACCGCACAGTCCATGGCAGACACGTAAAAAAAATCCAAAGTCCAAAATTATTAGTATTTTTGGTCACTTTGTATAAAATGGAATTCAAAAAGTTCCATCAAAACAAAAATGGTACCGATAAAATCTTCAGATTACGGCGCAAAAAATGAGCCCTCATACATCCCTGTATATGGAAAAAAAAAAAAAAAGTTATAGGGGTCAGAAGATTACAATTTTACACATACAAATTTTGGTACATGTAGTTATAATTTTTTTAAAGTAGTAAAATAAAATGAAACCTATATAAATTAGGTATCCTTGTAATCGTATGGACCTACAGAATGAAGACATGGTGTTATTTTTACCGAAAAGTGTACTGTATAGAATCGGAAGCCCCCAAAAGTTACAAAATGGCGTTTTATTTTTCAATTTTGCCCAACAAATATTTTTTTCTGAATTTGCTGTAAATTTTGTGGTCAAATGATTGATATCATTATAAAGTACAATTGGTGGTGAAAAAATAAGCCCTCATATAGGTCTGTAGGTGCATAATTGAAAGCTTTCTGATTTTTAGAAGGTGATAAGGAATAAAAAGAAAATGCAAAAACCCTGAGTTCTTAAGGGGTTAAAAACCGGCAGGTGGAAGTGTGCATTCCACAGCAGGCGAGACGTCACGGATGCCTGCTGGGGGACCGCTTCTGCCCTCTCCTCTCTGCTGCGCATAAAGTGAAATGTGTCCGTCCGAGTGATATCTCCTCGTAACTCTTCACAGGTGATGTGGCCATGTCAGGATCATGGCGGGCACAGTGCTCGCTCTCGCCTGTCTGATTTACAGGCAGTGAGCAAGAGCTGTGTCTCGCTATTT
This sequence comes from Hyla sarda, assembly GCF_029499605.1. Classification (NCBI taxonomy): domain Eukaryota; kingdom Metazoa; phylum Chordata; class Amphibia; order Anura; family Hylidae; genus Hyla; species Hyla sarda. Next base: position 144,234,359 of record NC_079194.1, on the reverse strand, counting down.
CCTGAAGCACTTCCTGAATTTGGTCTCATGCCAGGCCGGGAGGACACCAAACTAGCTATATGAATTGCTGCAGGAAACAGAACAGAGCCACCTTGTTTTTTCAATAGCATTTTAAACAGGGGTCAAGTTTTGGAAAAAAAAGTGTGGGAACTCACCCAAGATTTCTAATACAAACCCCCCAGTGGTGGGCCCCCCGCCATCAGACATCTTATCCCATATCCTTTGGATGGAGGATAAGATGTCTAGGGGAGGAGTACCCCTTTAAGTACCAGGGAACCAAGATGTATATTTACATCCATTGGGGGAGATTTATTAAAACCTGTGCAGAGGATAAGTTGACCAGTTGCCCATAGCAACCAATCAGATCGCTTCTTTATTTTTTTTAAAGGCCTCTGAAAATGAAAGTAGCTATCTGATTGGTTGCTATGGGCAACTGCTCCACTTTTCCTCTGCACAGGTCTTTATATATCTCCCCCAATGTTAAGGGGTTATCATTCTGATAATACACTGTAACAAAAACCTCCTTATGTCCCTATCATAATGATAACACACTGTAAGAAACCTCCTCATGTAATCTTCTTACTACTAGGGTGACACACTGTAACAAACCTCCTCCTTCTCGTGTAATCTCCTTAATACTGGGGTGACACACTGTAGCAAACGTCCTCCTCATGTAATCTCCTTACTACTGGGGTGACACACTGTAATATACCCCTCCTCATGTAATCTCCTTACTAATGGGGTGACACACTGTAACAAACCCCCTCCTCATGTAATCTCCTTACTACTGGGGTGACACACTGTAACAAACCCCCTCCTCATGTAATCTCCTTACTACTGGGGTGACACACTGTAACAAACCCCCTCCTCATGTAATCTCCTTACTACTGGGGTGACACACTGTAATATACCCCTCCTCATGTAATTACCTTACTACTGGGGTGACACACTGTAGCAAACCTCCTCCTCATGTAATCTCCTTACTACTGGGGTGACACACTGTAAGAAACCTCCTCCTCATGTAATCTCCCTACTACTGGGGTGACACACTGTAAGAAACCCCTCCTCATGTAATCTCCTTACTACTGGGGTGACACACTGTAACAAACCTCCTCCTCATGTAATCTCCATACTACTAGGGTGACACACTGTAACAAACCTCCTCCTCATGTAATCACCTTACTACTGGGGTGACACACTGTAACAAACCTCCTCCTCATGTAATCTCCTTACTACTGGGGTGACACACTGTAGGAAACCTCCTCCACATGTAATCTCCTTACTACTGGGGTGACACACTGTAACAAACCTCCTCCTCATGTAATCTCGTTACTACTGGTGTGACACACTGTAATATACCCCTCCTCATGTAATCTCCTTACTACTGGGGTGACACACTGTAACAAACCTCCTCCTCATGTAATCTCCTTACTACTGGGGTGACACACTGTAGGAAACCTCCTCCACATGTAATCTCCTTACTACTGGGGTGACACACTGTAACAAACCTCCTCCTCATGTAATCTCCTTACTACTGGTGTGACACACTGTAATATACCCCTCCTCATGTAATCTCCTTACTACTGGGGTGACACACTGTAACAAACCTCCTCCTCATGTAATCTCCTTACTACTGGGGTGACACACTGTAATATACCCCTCCTCATGTAATCTCCTTACTACTGGGGTGATACACTGTAACAAACCTCCTCCTCATGTAATCACCTTACTACTGGGGTGACAAACTGTAACAAACCTCCTCCTCATGTAATTTCCTTACTACTGGGGTGACACACTGTAACAAACCTCCTCCTCATGTAATCTCCTTACTACTGGGGTGACACACTGTAACAAACCCCCTCCTCATGTAATCTCCTTACTACTGGGGTGACACACTGTAACAAAGCTCCTCCTCATGTAATCTCCTTACTACTGGTGTGACACACTGTAATATACCCCTCCTCATGTAATCTCCTTACTACTGGGGTGAAACACTGCAACAAACCTCCTTCAATGTAATTACCTTATTGGAGTGACATTTGACCTCTCCTCTAGCTCAGCCCTGCCTCCTCCACAGGTCCTTCAGCCATGATCTTTCCTCTCCTCCACAGCTAAGCTCCGCCCCCAACATGTGATAGTGACATAATCACAGGTCCTACACCTCCAGCATCTAGCAGTGAGGGCCAGGGGAGGAAACGGAGGGAGGGTAAGAACAGAGAGGTAGGTCCTGTAGGACTAATGTAACAGGGATGGCATTCCTCCTGTGGAAAAAGCAAAGGAACGCCGTTCCTGTGCGTTCCTGCAGGACTCTAGCCCTGATTTTAACCCCTTAAGGATGCAGGGTTTTTCCGTTTTTGCATTTTCATTTTTTCCTCATCACCTTCTAAAAATCATAACACTTTCAAATTTGCAGCTAAAATTCAATTTTATGGCTTATTTTTTGCCCCACCAATTCTACTTTGTAGTGACATTAGTCATTTTACCAAAATATCCATGGTGAAGCGGGAAAAAAATTAATTGTGCGACAAAATTGAAGAAAAAATGCCATTTTGTAAATTTTGGGGGCTTCCGTTTCTACGCAGTGCATTTTTAGGTAAAAATGACACCTTATCATTATTCTGTAGGTCCATATGGTTAAAATGATACCCTACTTATATAGGTTTGATTTTGTATTACTTAAGAAAATAAATAAATAAATAACTACATGCAGGAAAATGTATTCCTTTAAAATTGTCATCTGCTGACCCCTATAACTTTTTATTTTTCCATGTACGGGCCGGTATGAGGGCTCATTTTTTGCGCCGTCATCTGAAGTTTTTATTGGTACAATTTTTATATGGATTGGACTTTTTGATCGCTTTTTATTCATTTTTTCATCATTTAAAAAGTGACCAAAAATACGCTATTTTGGACTTTGGATTTTTTTTTGCGCGTACGCCATTGACCATGCGGTTTAATTAACTATATATTTTTATAGTTCAGACATTTCCACACTCTGTGATACCACACACAGTTTTTTTTTGTTTTTAAATGGGAAAAGGGGGGCGATTCTTACTTTTATTATGTAAGGTGTTAAATGATCTTTATTAACTTTTTTTTTTGCAGTGTTATAGCTCCCCCCCCCCCCCATAGTGGCTATTTAACTGTACATACCGATCTCATACACAGATCATTGCCGTGCATTGATACGGCAAAGATCAGTGTAATCGGCAGTCGATTGCTCAAGCCTGGATCTCAGGCTTGGAGCAATCAATCGCCGATCTGACGTGGTGGAGGTAGGTAAGGGGACCTCCGCTCGCGTTCTAGCTGTTGGGGACATCGCGATTTCCCCGCGATGATCCTGATCAGCCCGACTGAGCTGCCTGGAAGCTTTTACTTACATTTTAGATGCGGCGATCAACTTTGCGTTTAAACAGTTAATGGCGCGCGGCACAACGATCGGTGCCGCACGCTATTAACCCAGGGTCCCGGCTGTCATTAGCCTCCGGAACCAACCCGGTATGACGCGGGGTCACGGCGTTTTATACCGGGACCAGGCGCAGGTACGCCCTGCGTCCTTAAGAGATTAAACATATTGGGGGGGAATCAAAGCTGTCTATTTCCCGCATCAATATAGACCAACCTACAGAGGGTTAGGCCGGTCTATCATGTGCCTAATTTATTATAAGTCGCACGGTTCTTGATAAATTCTGCGCACAGACTTCGGCATCTACGGTTTAGTCTGTATTTAAACCTGCTCCAGCATGGTCTGACATTTCAGTGTACTTTCGCCCGATGCAAATTTTCGCCGAAGAGTCGTTTTTGATAAATTCAGCACCAATGCATTTTTCTGTCTAAAATAGTCTAGAATGTATCATGTTCTAAAAATCCTCTAAAGCAAAAGTCGCAAAAAAGTCACACGTATTTGGACTGCGACTTTCTGTTTGACAATTTTAGATGGGAAAAAACAGTCTAAATCCTTTGATAAATCTCCCCCATAAAGGTTTAAAATCTTAACAGAAAGTGATTCGGAATGTGTATTATAATTACATAAAGGAATAATATAGTAAAAAAGTTTCATTTGGTGACAGGTACTCTTTAACCCCTTAAGGACCCAGCCAATTTTCACTGTAGGACCCGGCCATTTTTTGCACATCTGACCACTGTTACTTTAAACATTAATAACTCTGGGATGCTTTTACTTTTCATTCTGATTCTGAGAGTGTTTTTTCTTGACATTCTACTTTATGTTAGTGGTAAAATTTTGTCGATACTTGCATCATTTCTTGGTGAAAAATTCCAAAATTTTATGAAATTTTTTTACTTTGAAGCTCTCTGCTTATAAGGAAAATGAATATTCCAAATAAATTATATATTGATTCACATATACAACATGTCTACATTATGTTTCCATCATAAAGTTGACATGTTTTTACTTTTGGAAGACATCAGAGGGCTTCAAAGTATAGAAGCAATTTTCCACAAAAATTTCAAAATCAAAAATTTTCAGGGACCAGTTCTGTTTTGAAGTGGATTTGAAGGGCATTCTTATTAGAAATACCCCACAAATGACCCCATTATAAAAACTGAACCCCTCAAAGTATTCAAAATGACATTCAAAAGGTTTGTTAACCCTTTAGGTGTTTCACAGGAATAGCAGCAAATTGAAGGAGAAAATTCAAAATCCTCATTTTTTACACTGGCATGTTCTTGTAGCCCAGTTATTGAATTTTTACAAGGGGTAAAAGGAGAGAAATCTTCCTAAAATGTGTAACCCAATTTCTTTTGAGTAAGAAAATACCTCATATGTGTATGTCAAGTGTTCGGCGGGCGCAGTAGAGGGCTCAGAAGGGAGGGAGCGACAGTGGGATTTTGGAGAGTGAGTTTTTCTGAAATGGTTTTTGAGGGGCATGTCACATTTAGGAAGCCCCTAAGGTGCCAGAACAGCAAAAAAAAAAATGGCATACTATTTTGGAAACTACACCCCTCAAGGCACGTAACAAGGGGTCCAGTGAGCCTTAACACCCCACAGGTGTTTGACGACTTTTCGTTAAAGTTGAATGTGAAAATGATTTTTTTTTTCTCACTAAAATGCTAGATTTCCCTCAAATTTAACATTTTTACAAGGGATAATAGGACAAAATGACGCCCAAAATTTGTAACCCCATCTCTTCTGAGTATGGAAATACCCCATGTGTGGACGTCAAGTGCTCTGCTGGAGCACTACAATGCTCAGAAGAGAAGGAGCACCATTGAGCTTTTGGGAAAAAAATTGTTTGGAATGGAAGTCGGGGGCCATGTGCGTTTACAAAGCCCCCCGTGGTGCCAGAACAGTGGACCCCCCCACACATGTGACCCTATTTTGGAAACTACAACCCTCACAGAATTTAATAAGGGGTGCAGTGAGTATTTACACCCCACTGGCGTTTGACAGATCTTTGGAACAGTGGGCTGTGCAAATTAAAAGTAAAATGTTTCATTTTCACGGACCACTGTTCCAAAAATCTGTCAGACACCTGTGGGGCGTAAATGCTCACTATGTGAGGGGTGTAGTTTCCAAAATGGGGTCACATGTCGGTATTTATTTTTTTGCGTTTATGTCAGAACCGCTGTAAAATCAGCCACCCCTGTGCAAATCACCAATTTAGGCCTCAAATGTACATGGTGCACTCTCACTCCTGAGCCTTGTTATGCCCCCGCCGAGCATTTTACGACCACATATGGGGTATTTCTGTACTCAGGAGAAATTGCGTTACAAATTTTGGGGGTCTTTTTTTTCCTTTTAACGCTTGTGAAAATAAAAAGTATGGGGCAACACCAGCATGCTAGTGTAATTTTTTTTTATTTTTTTACACTAACCCCCAACTTGTAGCCCCCAACTTTTCCTTTTCATAAGGGGTAAAAGCCCCCCAAAATTTGTAGTGCAATTTCTCCCGAGTACAGAAATACCCCATATATAGCCCTAAACTGTTTCCTTGAAATACGACAGGGCTCCGAAGTGAGAGAGCGCCATGCGCATTTGAGGACTAAATTAGGGATTGCATAGGGGTGGACATAGGGGTATTCTATGCCAGTGATTCCCAAAAAGGGTGCCTCCAGCTGTTGCTAAACTCCCAGCATGCCTGGACAGTCAGTGGCTGTCCAGAAATGCTGAGCGTTGTTGTTTTGCAACAGCTGGAGGCTCCGTTTTGGAAACACTGCCATACAATACGTTTTAAATTTTTATTGGAGGGGACAGTGTACGGGGGTGTATATGTTGCGTTTTACCCTTTATTATGTGTTAGTGTAGTGTTTTTAGGGTACGTTCACACTGGTGTGTTACAGTGAGTTTCCCGCTAGGAGTTTGCGCTGCGGCAAAAAATTTGCCGCAGCCCAAACTTGAAGCAAGAAACTTACTGTAAACCTGCCCGTGTGAATGTATCCTGTACATTCACATGGGGGGGGGGGGGGCAAACCTCCAGCTGTTTCAAAACTACAACTCCCAGCATGTACTGACAGACGGTGCATGCTGGGAGTTGTAGTTTTGCAACAGCTGGAGGCACACTGGTTGGAAAACCTTCAGTTAGGTTCTGTTACCTAACTCAGTATTTTCCAACCAGTGTGCCTTCAGCTGTTGCAAAACTACAACTCCCAGCATGTACTGATCACCAAAGGGCATGCTGGGAGATGTAGTTATGCAACAGCTGGAGGTACGCAACTACAACTCCCAGCATGCTGAGACAGCTGTTTGGGCATGCTGGGATTTGCAGTTTTGCAACATCTGGAGGGCTACAGTTTTAGAGACCACTGCAAAGTGATCACCAAACTGTGACCCTCCAGATGTTGCAAAACTACAAGTCCCAGCATGCCCGGACAGCAAACAGATGTTTGGGCATGCTAGGAGTTGTAGTTTTGCAAGATCTGGAGGGATACAGTTTAGAGACCACTAGATTGTGGTCTCAAACTGTAGCCCTCCAGCTGTTGCAAAACGACATATTCCAGTATGCCCAAACAGCTGTCTGGGCATGCTGGGAGTTGTAGTTTTGCAACATCTGGAGGGCTACAGTTAGAGACCACTATCTAGTGGTCTCAGACTGTACCCTCCAGATGTCGGTAGGCAACTCACCGGCTTCCGTAGGATCCAGCCGCACGACGTCGCCGCCCGCCGATCTCCGTCGCCTGCAGCCTCCGGATCGGTAAGTGGATCTTCGGCGCCGGTCCCTGTCGGGTTTCCCTGTCCTGCCCCACCTATTGTGGGTGGGCAGGACGGGGAAAAGGAAAGTTAACCCCCCGCCCCCGATCTGCTATTGGTGATCGCGTATAGGCCACCAATAGCAGGGATAGGAGGGGTGGCACCCCTGCCACCTCACTCCTATCGCTTCAGGGGGATTGTGGGTGTCATGGACACCCGCGATCCCCCTTCTATTCCGGGTCACCAATGACTCATGTGAGAATGACAGGAACAGACAATTTTGAAGAGGAGTCTTCTTTGTCTAGAGTATTATCTTCACCTATTGGAGTTTGGCAGCTCAAAAAGGACAATTTTGGACATAAAGTGCCTTACGCCACAATATAAGCATAGGTTGTCAGCTCGCCTGCAAAGACGTTCTTTGTCACAAAACAGTCATTCCACTGGCATAGGTTCTTCAGAAAATGTTATAGCTGGGGTTATCAGAGGCATTTGTATGTAGCTCGTCTTGATACCCTCAAAATTAGATAGTATATTGTCTAATCATCAGAGAACCTTGGTGGAGATGGATTAAAGCAGATTTCTGCAGCTACAAGCCACCCCCACAGAATTTTTATATAGCCTCCACATATAATTATGCCGATCTCCACATTATTATTTAGGCCTGCATAGGGAAAGTTGTTAAACTGGAATAATACAGCAGCCACTTCATTGTTTACAATCATGGGAAATCTGTGTAACATCTCGCACTGAAGCCACATATTGCCATACTGGTTGTCACCCAACTTTCCTATAAAACAAATATAACTAAAGGTAGATCTGAATATTTATCCATATGGCAGGGAAGACGGGAGTTGTGGGCTCTAGGGACCTATGTGGTGGAGCAACATTTAGTGGATCACAATAAATGCGGATGGTAGAGGCTGGAGACCTCCGGGTTCCCAGGATTTGGGGGTCTCTGCTGCTGATGCAGATGTCATTTTATGGCCCCTCAGAGATAGAAGAGAAATATGTTCTCAGCAGCAGATCCTGGGCCAGAAGTCTGAGTCACTGGCAGCAGCTGCTCCGCCACCTCACACACCGGCCCTCATACAGCTGCTGATTCTCACCATTCTCCTCATGTTGGCAGCTGGGGGGCGCACATTTCCGCGCAGTTTGTTGTGTACAGAAACCAACTTGAATTTCTCCATATCCCCAAATCCTGAGAAAATAAGGTAGACAGGAGTCAGCAGCAGCTCCACAATTACCATGGAACAATTGTGCCAATCAACCAGGAAACAATAAACCAGCCCCCAAGTCAAGTTAACCTGAGGGGCCACAGTGGAGGGAACAGCAGAATGTATTGTAGTTTCCCAGTTTCACCGACACTACACTGAATGCAACTCTGGTTGTGACTGGAGTATAAAACAAGATGTGACAACAGACTGGACACACACTCCGCTTCTTTTGTGAGAGGTAGCTGACTAAAACAGTATTATTAGTGGCATCAACCTACAATTGCATAATAATAACCAGCATTTTGCTAAAACCTCCAAATCCTGCACAATATCTGCTGAGAGAAAGGATGGATTGATAGGACAATCATGGCACAATTATTTTGTGGCTTTGTCCCTTAATGTTATATCAATGTGCACATGTACCTGGCATGGATCCATCTTCCTCCAGTTCTATCTACCATATTTTGTCATAATATAGTGGGGTATGAAGAAGCGTAACTATATATAGTTGTACCCACCATGAATCCACCTGCCCCCAGTCAGATCTTTCTTGGCTCTATGACCCCAGACACATAGGGTGTTGGCTATGTATTAGATTGCAGATGGATTTAAACTCCTGCTGCTGATACCCAAACCAACAATTGCCCCTCATGTCTATTGTACCAACATATGCCACCGTTTTTCCCAATCATAACCCGGTGATAGGAACCTGGGCTAAAGAGCTATAAGCAACTAAAAGCAGGTGCCCACTCACCTAGTCTCTGTGTACTCTCAGAAAGTTGTTCCGACAAGGTACCCACAATGCAAAAGATGCCCAGGAGAATTCTCCGGGCGATCAGACCGCACACGGACATGTCTCTTTGTGATGTGGTCACTAACCTGGCTATCTCCTCTTTATGAAATCTCTCCCTCCTCCTCTCAGCATCCGGCCCAGTCCCTGGATGGTCATCTGCTGCGTCTATCATAGCTACCCAGCTGCTGTGAAACTAAAACTCCCAGCATGTCCCCACAGTGATAAATCACTGTCATAGTACAATGGGGCTGTAATATGATAATCATACGACTGACAACTTTCACCCACCGTAAACTAGAAACACTTTAATCAGTGTTGTGATTGACCGATAAACTGGAATATATGATGAGCCAGCATAATCTGCAAGGTCCTATAAATCAGGAATTCACTAAATGTCTGACGACACATATAACTCTCAAAATGCTATTACCTTCTTCCTCGATGCGCCCACAAAAAAAGTCTAATCTAATTGGAGATAGCTTTTTAGAAACTTTTCCATTACACATAGAGGGAGCTTAATCAAAAGTGGAGCAGTTGCCTATAGTAACCAGGTTACTGCCCCCCAGACACTTTTCTTTTCCATATGGCTCAGACTACTATGGCAACTTTATCCAGCCGTAACTCATTTAAGCAGAATTGCCAGGCACATATCTTATGCACAGCAGTATTTCAGCACCTGATTAACATATAACCATTAGTAACACACTACGCAGTCATGGATTAAAATCTTGCAGCGCACGCAAGTCCCCCTGCTAAAACCAGGTCACCTCCAGGCAAGTCTGAAGTTTGCCAATGACCATCTGGATGATCCACAGTAAGAATTGGAGAATGTCATGTGATCTGATGTGACAAAGATTTAGCTTTTTGGTTTAAACTCCACTTGCCGTGTTTGGAGGAAGAAGAAGGATGAGTACAATCCCAAGAACACCATCCCAAACGTGAAGCATTGAGGTGGAAACCTCATTCTTTGGGGCTGCTTTTCTGCAAAGGGGACAGGATGACTGCACTGTATTGAGGGGAGGATGGATGGGGCCATGTGTCATGAGATCTTAGCCAACAACCTCCTTCCCTCAGTAAAAGCATTGAAGATGGGTTGTGGCTGGGTCTTCCAGCATGACAAGGATCCGCAACACACAGCCAGGGCAACTAAGGAGTGGCTCCGTAAGCATCTCAAGGTCCTGGAGTGGCCTAGCCAGTCTCCAGCCCTGAACCCATTAGAAAATCTTTGGAGGGAACTGAAAGTCCATATTGCCCAGCGACAGCCACGAAACCTGAAGAATCCGGAGGAGGTCTGTATGGAGGAGTGGGCCAAAATCCCTGCTGCAGTGTGTGCAAACCTGGTCTGTCACAGTTGAAGAGTATCTGTGATAAAAATTACAGACCTCTACATGCTTTGAAAGTAGGAAAACCTGCAAAATCGGCAGTGTATCAAATACTTGTATGCAGCACCTTCAAAGAATAGTAATACAGGGTTTTACTCAGGGTCCCTGTCAGCAGATAGGGCAGCATAACTGCTGACAGATTCCCTTTAATTGGTCCGCATTGAGTAGGCCATGGTATAACCTTACGGCTATCCCATGCATGCTTAAACTCCTATACTGTGTTTGCAGCTACAACTTCTACTATAGTTAGGCTATATACATACCTGTGTCATTTATTTTCATTGACCTGCTCCACCATTAGAACAGAACAATAACAAGTAAACAGTGCTGTATTTATCACCTGAAGGACACCAAAAGTGTCAATAATCCTAGTTGACTATAATGGGCATTTGCCAGTTTTTCATAAGTGTCCAACATTTTAGTAGACAAGTGCTGCTTGGTGCAATATTTTGTTTGAAATTTTTGATGGAATTTGCAGCTAAGGCAACAATGTTGTGAACACTGCCTTACAGGCCCATATGTAATCAATAATACATATTGCCATGACATTATACCCACAGCACTCACAAATGCAATAAAAGTAGCACCACGCTCATGGTATTCTATAATGTTCTAGAAGCAACCGGATGGGTCAGCTTGAGAGTTTTCATTTAATAAAAATTCCCCCTACAATTTAGCACTGGCAATTGGGAGTTTACAAATAGGACAGTGGAAATATGACTGGTTGCTCCACTTTTTCTGTTTGTTCCATTTAGTAACAACCCCATAACAACAAGTAAAAATAATTGTGACGTATTTATGCCTCCAGAGTGTGCAGCATAGAAACACCCAGATTTATAAAAAAAAAAAAAGAGCCAAGAGACATGTGTTTTTGTTTATTATTCCAAACCTTGCTGCACATTCCCACTGGGGGCAGCACAATAATGATAATCGCTTTAGAAAGTGCAAAGAGAATAATACTGATAAGCCCCACCCCCGAGGAGCAAAATATCCACAATAAGGAGGAGACTGAAGGGGTAAAGCAAATAAAGTCAAAAAGAGTCACATTTATATCAAACACTAGTAAAGTCCTTATGCCGCGACCAGTAAATACATGCACAGCGCCTGTACAGCCGTATTCTAGCCCATGACAACAGCAACACAATATCATCATGAAAGACATGACCATGTGATCCAAAGCAACCAACCCTAGTCCATATTTTTATATTCAGTGCAGTTTAGAAAGTGAAAGCTGAGATGAGATTGGCCACTCTGGGTGGCATGGTCTAATCTTCCCAATTTTTCATACACAAGTCACCTGGGTCTGTAATCAAAACCATATGCATTTACTGACAGAACATCCTGAAGTGATAAACACATCCTTCAAGAATGAGAAAAGAGCAATACATCCTAGTGTGGATCTTGGTGCAGGCTGCCATTTTGTGCGAGCCCACAATGTGCTGTTAAGCAATACTGGAGGCACTACAAATTCATGATGGAGTGTCCATCACCATTTACCACATAAAATGGCTACTGTCACATATACAATAGCCTGTCAAAGTATTAGGAATCCCAAAATATTTAGTCCATTATTACCTGAAAAGCACCTCCACACGCAGTCAAGTGGGGGATGGAAAACAACAGAGATGCCGTGACAAGACTGATCACAGGGATCCATCACATTTATGGGGACAGAATACTGGAAAACAATCGGGGCAGGGGTGAGAGTTTGTTATCACCTCACATAGGGATTGTCACTTTTACATAAATGAACATCATTTATAGAATGGAAAGTTCTAGAACTTTCTATTACAACTGTACTTTTCCTCACCATCTTTAAAAACTTTCTACTTGTCAGCAAAAAAAGGGAATAATCTTTTCATTCCGATGCTGAAACCCCATCTTGACCTTGCCTTGCTCTGACAGTGAACTGACTCTGTTCACTGACAGCAAGTGCAAAACTGGAAGATGGTGAGGAATTTAAGACAAAGTAAAAAAGCAAGCAGCAGAACTTTCCATGCTACATTGTAGTTTGGTCACTCTCTGGTACACAGAAAAAAGAGAAGAGGCCCAGGATTCAGTGCTGCCCCCCGACCAGGTCACACTCAACCCTCAGTGGTCAGAGCAGGTAGAAGGGTCGGTCACCCAAATAGAGAGCAGCTGGATCCAGAAAAAGGTCTCTGACTGGCTGATGAAAGGAGGAGGATTGTACAAGGCCAGCTTTATACGTTTCAGCAGATTGTTATTGATAAAAACAAATACATTCTCCCCCTTCACTACCCAGAGAGTGGGGTGCCCTGTACTCCACTTTTACAGAGAGCACCCAGAACACATAACACTATTGCAACATTCAGAGGTGAAGTCTGATGAAGAGTTTCCTCATTGTCAGTGCACAATACCTTACAATGTGGAGACACATTAGAAAGTGCAGGAGAAAGCGCCTGTCCAGTCCACCCCCAAATCTGCACTGGTACCAAAATGAACCCTGAAGGAACCAGAATTCAGCATTTACAACAAAAGTCAAACTCTGGAGCCACAATCAAGCCCTGAGACTCCACGTCAGGGGCTGGACCTTTAAGTCGATGTTTACAGAGACTGGCCACTGTACACCTTGATTTTTCCCTCCCGGGCAAGTGTGTCAATAAGCTGTGCCTCAAAGTCCGCGTCATGCACTCCAGTTTTCCGGAATTCACCAGCATAACGGTTGTTTTCCCAGTAGTGATGCCAGTTTCCCCGATTGTCTGCGCCAAAGCCAAATACATTCACCTAAAGGGGAAAAAAAAAAAAAAAGTGGTTTGTTCTTTTTTAAATTAAAATATTTTTATAGACCATAGGTTATTGACAACATCAAAACACCAAGAATCACAATGTAAAAAGAGGGCAGTTACACAGAGCACAATGCAGAATGGGCAGTTACCTCGTCACAAACATGAAGAGCGAAAAACAGGACCAGCATTCCAGTAGAGGGGTAGCGGCCATGGTGCTCTGTCCAGCGGTCATGGATGTACTTAAAAAATGCTGGATTATAGATCTGAACCTGATGAGCAGAAGTGAGAAAATGATAGTGTGCTCCACCCACTCATCCGCTTCCCCCAATGCTTGTCACACCACCAACCTGGGAATCCTCTCCCCATCCTACTACCTTCTCACTGCATTGTCCTGCCCTGCTTCTCCCCCTTAGACAGAATCCCAAGAATATGCTAAAATGATATCCACTAGTTGTAGCTTCTTATGTAACAGCCAGTAATAGAAGAGATGTCAGTGTTAATCTCACAATCCCCATCCTCACCTTGTCCTTGTCCACCCTCAGGAATGCCTTCACTGGAGCATAAGTGCTGTAAGGAGGAGGCAAGTGTCGGTCAGTAAATAAACCACCAGTATGATGAAAATGATTACACACCAGCAATACTGGACTATAGAAGCCAAAAGAACACTTCAGAAAACCAAGCAGTTCTCTGTTCTCATCATGTAGTCGCATACACTCCTCCCCAAACTTTCCGGTACTCACAAGCGTATCTGCCCAGTGGAGAGCGCACTGGTGATCCACAGGAGATCCAGAGCTTTGAACGGCACCAGCACAAAGCTGACATTAGCAGGGAGATTTTTAGCACTTTCAGGGTACATGAAGTGGTGGGTGGTTCTGGAGCCAACATCATTCTCAAAGCCAAGAGTTGGAGCCTGGTTTATCCTGACAGACAAGAGATGTGTTAGATTCAGGATGGTCAGTAGGTGTCTCACCCTCCCTACAGTGCAACCTCTATAACTACCTCAGGCAGGCCCGGCGCTAGGCATAGGCATCACAGGCAACTGCCGTCCCCCAAAAATTACCCACCCGGGCTGGTCCTCACTCAGGTCCCCCCATCACACCATACAACGCGTGCACACATAATATATTATGAGACAATGTGAGGGGCATAATATTCTATACGGGCAATGTGAGGGGCATAATATTCTATACCGGCAATGTGAGGGGCATAATATTCTATACGGGCAATGTGAGGGGCATAATATTCTATACGGGCAATGTGAGGGGCATAATATTCTATACGGGCAATGTGAGGGGCATAATATTCTATACGGGCAATGTGAGGGGCATAATATTCTATACGGGCAATGTGAGGGGCATAATATTCTATACGGGCAATGTGAGGGGCATAATATTCTATACGGGCAATGTGAGGGGCATAATATTCTATACGGGCAATGTGAGGGGCATAATATTCTATACGGGCAATGTGAGAGGAAAAATATACTATGGCGGCAATGTGAGGGGAATAATATTCTATATGGGCAATGTGAGAGGAAAAATATACTATGGCGGCAATGTGAGGGCCTGCTAATCTATAGGGGAAATGTTTGGGCCTAATAATATACAGATGCACAGAGGGGTCTAATACAGTAAAATCTCCCTTAGTGAACACCTCCCAATAGGGGACACCTCCTAATAATGGACAGTTTTTTACTCTCCGGCAGAGTCCCATAAGACAATGTATTTGCATAAACACTCCCAATAGGGGACAACACACCCCAAAAGGGGACAATATGCTCCCAATAGGGGACAACCAAGCTTATGTGCCAGCCCTACCTTGTACACAGGGCCGCCGTCATGGGGTACCGCCAATACCCAAGTAAGGGGCCCAGCCTCCCAGCACCGAAGCAGTAGACCTCTGTTTAAACAGTGGTCTTCTGTTTCTGTACGTCTGCCAGCCACATTTTCCCTCACTACCTTCTAAAAATCATAACGCTTTAAATTTTGCACAAAAAATTCCATATGATGGCTTATTTTTTGCACCACCAATTCTACTTTGCAGTGACATTAGCTATTTTACCAAAAAATCCATGGCAAAACAGAAAAAAAATTCATTGTGCGACAAAATTTAAGAAAAAATGTTGATTTGTAAATTTTGGGGGCTTCCGCTTCTATGCAGTGCAAAATAACACCTTATCTTTATTCTGTAGGTCCATACGGTTAAAATGATACCCTACTTATATAGGTTTGATTTTGTGGTTCTTCTGAAAAAAATCATAACTACATGCAGGAAAATTTATACGTTTAAAAATTGTCATCTTCTGACCCCTATAACTTTTTAATTTTTTCGGTGTACAGGCCGGTATGAGGGCTAATTTTTTGTGCCATGTTCTGAAGTTTTTATCAGTACCATTTGTGACCAAAAATACGCTATTTTGGAATTTATTTTGCTTTGGAATTTTTTTGCGCGTACACCATTGACCATGTGGTTTAATTAACATATTTTTATCGTTCGGACATTTACGCACGCGGCGATACCATATATGTGTATTTAAATTATTATTTACACAGTTTTTTTTTTTTTTATGGGAAAAGGGGGGTGATTCAAACTTTTATTAGGGAAGGGGTTAAATGATCTTTATTAACTTTTTTTTTTTCACTTTTTTTTTGCAGTGTTATAGCTCCCATAGGGGGCTATAACACTGCACACACTGATCTTTTACCCTGATCCCTGCAAAGCTAGAGCTTTGCATGAATCAGCGTTCTAGGGGCTCAATTGCTCAAGCCTGTAGCTCAGGCTTGGAGCAATCAAACGCCAATCGGACATGACGGAGACAGGTGAGGGGACCTCCGCTCGCGTCCTAGCTGATCGGGACATCTCGATTTTATCGCGATAGTCCCGATCAGCCCGACTGAGCTGCCTTGAAGCTTTTACTTTCGTTTTGGACGCGGCGATCACCTTTGATCGCTGCGTCTGAAGGGTTAATAGTGCACGGCACAACGATCTGTGCCGCATGCTATTAGTCCAGGTCCAGCCGGGACCGACCCGGTGTAATGCGGGGTCACGGCGTGACCCCATTCTAAACACTGGGACCGGGCGCAGGGCGTACAGGTACTCCCTGCGTCCTTAAGAGGTTAAATAAAAACGCAGACTCTCACAAATGGGAGTGGGTAAGGGTTAAATGACCTATCCTATGTTTGTATTTGGCATATAAGTAACATGTGTACCAAGTTTCATGTTAATATCTTTAGCCGTTTGGAAGTGATGCTGGACACACACACGCACACACGCACACACACACACACATATACACACACACACATTGAGTTTATATATAGACTAGCTGAGTACCCGGCGTTGCCTGGTTTTTCCTTCCTAATCCTTGTTGGGGAGGAAAATCAAACAAAAAGGAGGAAGCTTTTGACTTCATATCCCATCCTCATATATTGTTGTCATATCCCAACCCCATATCCTGTCCTCCTGTCCCGACCCCATATCCTGTCCTTATGTCCCATCCTCATATCCTGTCCTCAGGTGGGACCGATTTGTGATGAAGATATTGTAAGCTGAAAATAGAAGGGGACGAGGCTTTGTGGGACTGGGCGTGATTTGCAAGCCAGACTGATGCATGAAAAGGGCAGATAAAAGGGGTGGGGCTTGAACAGTGGGCGTGTCTTTGTGAGATGGGGTGTGGCTTGCAAGTCAGACTGACACATTCACCAGGAGATGCAGAGCGGAGCTTGTGGAGTAAGGTGACGGAAGTCCATTATACTTGCATGGGACTTGAAACAAAAACACATCTTTTATATAAGGGTGTAGTTAAGGGTTAATTAAACTATCATATTTTTATTTGACATATAAGTAATATGTGTACCAGGTATTATTGAAATATCTCCAGCCGTTTGGAAGTCATGCAGTAACATATTTCCCATAGGCTTGTATGGGACTTTAACCCCTTCACGACCACGGACGTAAATGTACGTCCTAGCTTGGTGGGACTTCCCGCACCAGGACGTACATTTACGTCCTGTGTATGACCGCGAGCATCGGAACGGTGCTCGCGTCATACACGGCAGGTTCCGGCTGCTAGCAGCAGCCGGGGACCCGCCCGTAATGGCAGACATCCGCGATTGTGCGGATGTCCGCCTTTAACCCCTCAGATGCCGTGATCAATACAGATCACGGCATCTGCGGCACTTTAATTGGATGATCAGATCGCCCGCAGTGCTGCCGCGGCGATCCGATCATCCAGCATGGCGGCCGGAGGTCTCCTCACCTGGCTCCGGCCGTCTCCCGGGGTCTTCTGCTCTGGTCTGCGATCAAGCAGACCAGAGCAGAAGATCACCGATACTATTGAGCAGTGTTGTGTCCTATGCATAGCACTGCACAGTATTAGCAATCAAAGGATTGCTATAGATAGTCCCCTATGGGGACATAAAAAGTGTAAAAAAAAAAATAAATAAAAAAAAAAGGGAAAAATCTCCTCCCCCAATAAAAATGAAAATTTCCAGTTTTTCCCATTTTACCCCCAAAAAGCGTAAAATATTTTTTTCAATAAACATTTGGTATCTCCGCGTGCATAAATGTCCGAACTATCAAAATATAATGTTAAGGATCCCGTACGGTGAATGGCGTAAACGTAAAAAATAAAAAAAAGTCCAAAAATGCTTTTTTTGTCACATTTTATTCAAAACAAACAAATTTATAAAAAATTATCTAAAAGTTTTATATGTGCAAATGTGGTATCGATAAAAAGTACAGATGACGGCACAAAAAATTAGCCCTCATACCGCCCCCTATATATGGAAAAATGAAAAAGTTATAGGTGGTCAAAATAGGGCGATTTTAGATTACTGATTTTGTACAAAAAGTTTTAGATTTTTTTTAAGCGGTACAAAAATATAATTGAAAAAAATATATCTAGCCATGGTTATCATTTTAAATCGTATTGACCCACAGAATAAAGAACACATGTCATTTTTACCGTAAATTGTACAGTGTGAAAACGAAAATGTGCAAAATTTGGGTTTTCATTAAAATTTCCTCCCTAAATTTTTTTTATTTTTTTTTGGGTTCGTTGTACATTTTATGGTAAAATGAGAGGTTTCATTACAAAGTACAATTGGTCACGCAAAAAACAAGCCCTTATATGGGTCTGTAGATGGAAATATAAAGGAGTTATGGATTTTAGAAGGCGAGGAGGAAGGTGAAAATGGGCTTGGTCATTAAGGGGTTAAACAAACACCCAGACCCTGGCAAATGGGGCTGAGTAAGGGTTAAATTACCTATCCTATGTTTGTTGTTGACATAGGAAACGTGTGCCAAGTTTCATGTTAATATCTTTAGCCCTTTGGATGAATATATATATATTCCCAAATGGCGGAGGACAGCACAACCACTGTATGTCTCTAGGTAGTAGTCCGGGTGCAATAGGAAGAACTGCGGTCCCAGTCGCAGACCGCATCCATAGATTCCAGCAATAAATCCAACAGCACTCACGGATTCAAGTGAAAAAACACAACGGTGTTTATTTAAACCATGTTCGCATCCGAACATGGTTTAAATAAACACAGTTGTGTTTTTTCGCTTGAATCCGTGAGTGCTGTTGGATTTATTGCTGGTATAATATATATATATATATATATATATATATATATATATATATATATATATATATATATATTACACTATGGAGTGAGTACAGGACAGTATTCGGTCATTTAGAAATAAAAAATTTTTAAGCCTTTTTTCTCAATAGCGGACACTTTTTCCCCCCACGAGTCTCCGCTACTGAGAGATTCTACTGTACTATATGGGGCGGGGTTATACATTTTGGGGGTTTGTATAGAGGTGAGGATTGTTCTGTAGCGAGGAGCCTAAAATGTTTGTCTGGCAGATTCGGTGAAGAAGAGTTGTGATCGGGAGAATTCTTCTTTATAATGACCCAGATGATGAAGAAGAAATAGAAAAGTGAACGACTCCGATCAGAGAAGACGCACACTGTGAGCAGGTAACTGTAATGACTTATATGGTCTGCAGCCCCTGTGTACAGCCGGCATCAATTTCTGTACAGTCACTTTATTTGTATAGTGGTTTTTATTCAATAACAATAAAGCAGTATTACTAAGTAGTAATGGTAGTGGTCATGGTGTGGCGGAATAATTTGTCCCTTGTGTTATTGGTGATACTGCCCTGTGTATAGTGGCTTTTATTTCCTTACAGTATGAAGCCATTATTTAGTTACTACAGGAGTAATATGTTGTCGTGGGGGGGTTGCAAAATGAGGCTTGGCCTAGGGTGGCAAAAATCCTTGCACGAGCCCTGACCTTAGGACTTTGTAGTGGTGCATGTTAAGAATGAAGCTTACTGTATAATGTAACCACAGCAATATCATGTCCAATAAGTATGCTCTCTATAAATTGGAGATACATTCCCCCCAAGGCTGGGTTCACATTAGCCTAATACGGATGAATTTTTACATCTGTATTATGCCTCAAGTCCCGGCCTGAGTGCGGGGCTGAAAACCCGAATTCACAGCTTTCAGTTCAGGTGGTTTGTCACATGTAAGATCTCCAGTCTCGGAGTCTGTAGCATCTGTCTTAGGCTGCATTCACACCACATTTTTGCAATACAGTTCCCGTATCAGGTTGTTGATGAAAAACAGATTCCTCAAAACCTGACTAAACTGTATCAAAACGTGTGTACAAATTTCAACCTGTATGTTAAGTCAATGCATACGGTTTTCTATACGGTACCGTACGGTTTTTAACTTGAAACCGTGTGTGGGAACTGTATAGTAAAAATGTGGTGTGCATGCAGCCTTATGAGGGGTCATAAACCCTGAATGACCATCCTACCTCATGATGAAGCTGTGGTTGTCAATTTCTTTCCCGTAGCCAGATCCTCGCAGGTTGCCGGAATTGCCAACCACAGCGCAGCGTCGGCACAGAAGAGGGTCCTGCTGCTTGTAGGGATTGTGCCCGGGAATAATTTGGAAGAGCTGGGTCAGGATCTCCAGGGTGTTATGGGACCGGAACTGAGGCTGCAGCATCTGAGATGACGGCACAAATCAAATAGTATATGGTATCCAGGCACAGGATAGGGCAAAAAGGAGCAAGAAATCAGATGTCAGAACTCATGCTTGTAATGACAACCAATATGTCTAGTATTAAAACAGCAACCATAGCTGCGAACCAACTTTTCTATGATAGATCAGTTCATAACCAGGCAGATGTCAGTGCTGCCTCCATAAACTCACGACCTTAATAACTGAAGTGATAGATACACTGAGGCAAACCCACAACAACGGGCCTCATTCACTAAGGCTTTTCTGAGTCGATTTTGTAGGGTTTTTCGTGCCAGAATTTCCGACAAAAAATAAATAACTAAAATAAAAATAATAATACCCTACAATAAAAAAAAACCCCTACAAATTTGCCAATTTACGCAGTAAACCCAATCAGGGTGTGGCCATTGGGTAAAGGGGGCGTGGATGCTGAAAAGGGGTGTGTCCAGTTTTGAAAAATCCCAACAAATTTACTAATGTTTACAAACAGCAAACATTAGAGCTGACTACACTCACATATAGCTGTATAAAAACTCCTATACACGAGGAGCCAAAAATAAAATAAACCAGAATACAGTCCTCTAAGTTATGTGAAAAAAAGAGGTACAGTTAATTCATAATTAACATTTAATAGATAGTATTGCAGTACAGAAAAAGTATTAAAACAATTAAAAACTATGTATAAAAAAATAATGGTTATCTAAATGGCAGGCTGGTGGACCACAGGGCCATGTGGTCCACCTTTATTGTTTTAATACTTGTTATGCACTGCAATACTATTAAATATCAATTAATTATTAATTAATTAACGGTCCCCCTTTTTTTTTTTTTAACACATAACAGAGGACTGTATTCTTCTGGTTTATTAAATTTACTATGGTTCCCAAATAAAATGTGGTGGATTTGAGCTCTGGAAAACCCCACAGATCAGAGCAGTTGTAAAGCATAAAAAACATAGGGAAAAGTGCAAAACATAGGGAAACCTTAGTAAATACCGTGAAAAAAATACTTGTAGGGCATTAAAACCCACAAAAAATAAATAAAAAAATAATACACTCCCCTCTTAGTAAATCAGGGCCATTATCATTAAAATATCTGTAAAATGTAGAATTTGCTACAGATTTTTGGCAGACATTTACTGTGTCTGCACATACCCTTATAGAAGTACACTGCTCAAAAAAATAAAGGGAACACTTAAACACCACAATGTAACTCCAAGCCAATCACACTTCGGTGAAATCACACTGTCCACTCAGGAAGCAACACTGATTGGCAATCAATTTCACATGCTGTTGTGCAAATGGAACAGACAACAGGTGGAAATTATAGGCAATTAGCAAGACACCCCAATAAAGGAGTGGCCCTGCAGGTGGTGACCACAGACCACTTTTCAATTCCTATGCTTCCTGGCTGATGTTTTGGTCACTTTTGAATGCTGCAGGTGCTTTCACTCTAGTGGTAGCATGAGACAGAGTCTACAACCCACACAAGTGGCTCAGGTACTGCAGCTCATCCAGGATGGCACATCAATGTAAGCTGTGGCAAGAAAGTTTGCTGTGTCTGTCAGCGTAGTGTCCAGAGCATGGAGGCGCTACCAGGAGACAGGCATATACATCAGGAGACATAGGAGGCCGTAGGAGGGCAACAACACAGCAGCAGGACCACTACCTCCACCTTTGTGCAAGGAGGAGCAGGAGGAGCACTGGATGAGCTGATTGAGCACATCTGGGACATCATGTCTCGCTCCATTTACCAATGCCACGTTGCACCACAGACTGTCCAGGAGTTGGCAGATGCTTTAGTCCAAGTCTGGGAGGACATCCCTCAGGAGACCATCTGCCACCTCATCAGGAGCATGCCCAGGCATTGTAGGGAGGTCATAGGGGCATGTGGGGGCCACACACTGAGCCTCATTTTGACTTGTTTTAAAGAGTACCTATCATCAAAAAAAACTTTTATATTTTGTTAATCAATGTATTAGAAACAACTTTCTAATACCAGGTGATTAACAAAAATGTATTTATATAATTTTTTTTTACCTATAAAAACTGACCACTAGGGGTCTCCCTACATGTCCACGCTCATAATTTTCGGACTCATGCCGGCCTGGCAGCATGAGTCCCAACTCTCAGTGCAGCCGGACACAGAAAAGCACAGCGCAGCTTCCCGCCTGTCAATCAGACAGGCGGGAGCAGCGCTGTGCACGGACGGTAGGCAGGTCAGTTATAACACCAACTGTCCCGCAGCGCCGCAGGAATACAGCACCCGATACAGGATCGCAGCGCCCGACACCATGTCACCCCCACAAACACCCATTTGCCCCCCCCTGCTGCCAGTTACAGGCAGGGTCGCAGCCCTGAAGACAGGTAGGCTGGTCCACAGGTAAGGGTGAGGCCGGGGTTACATTTACTACCTGGGCAGGCAGGGGGGTTGTATAGGCAGTGATATTTACCCCCCCCCCCCATTACCTGATCAAAAGAAGGGCAGAAGTAAGCCCAGCCAAGCTTCAGTGGACATCACGCCTGCTGGGCCACTCCCCCTTTCCTCTCTCACAGAGGCAGCAAAACTGAGTAACTAACAAGGAATTTATAAAAAGGTAGGAAAAGGGGTTTCACAAAAAATAAAAAGGTAGAATTAGAGTCAGGAAGAGTCAGGGACAGATGAGTTCATGATAGGTACTCTATAAGGACATTACATCAAAGTTGGATCAGCCTGTAGTGTGGTTTTCCACTTTGATTTTGAGTGTGACTCCATATCCAGACCTCCATGGGTTGATAGATTTGATTTCCATTGATCATTTATGTGTGATTTTGTTGTCAGCTCATTCAACTGTGTAAAGACATTGCAGTATTAAAGTAAAGTATTGCATATGATTAGTTCATTCATTCAGATCTAGGATGTGTTATCTTAGTGTTCCCTTTATTTTTTGAGCAGTGCATAATATCAGAGAAATGTTGAGGAAATTAAGTGTCATACATGGGAAAGCCCTTTAAGGGGCACTCCACTGGCCAAGAAGTAAAAATTCTGAACGTTGCTTCACGCTACGGGGGTTGGGGGCCCCCTCACATAGACTTGCATTGAGGGGGCATTGCTGTGACATGACAAGGGGTGTGGACGACCCACACAGCGCGAAAACGGAGTTCGGAACATTTACTTCCGAATGCTGGCCAGTGGAGTGCCCCTTTAAAGCGACCTTCATCTCCAGCTGCTCACACAAATCCATCCAGATAGCAGCAGCTCTGTGTGGGGGCAATATATCTCAGCCAGTGGTTATCTGGGTATCTGAGTGAAGAACTGCCAGAGCTGGAAAAAGGAATGGCATTCTGACTATATAGAACAGCTCTATTTTTCTGATCTCCTTCGATCACAGTTCTTCCACAGCCCTCACCAGTCCCCCCAGCTTACTCACCATCCACCAGTGCTGGACATCCGTTGGTAACTCCCGGTTCTCCAGGGTCCACACAGGGGAGATGGCCGCATTGTAGTGAGTGTCAAACCAGGCAGAGTCCCCGGGCTGCCGCAGGCAGTGGCGGCAGGAGCAGCACTTTGAGAACTGAGGAGGTGGGGGACGATGCCTCACCCCAGGGTAACCTGGCACAAGACGGACCGGATGCCCCTCTGCTGATCCCCATCCTCCCAGCTCTGAATACAGCGGAGCCTCTGTCCCATTGTGAGAGAAGGTGAAAAGGAGAGACATGATGAAGAGCAGAACAGAGGTGCTAAGGAGCCATATTCGTAAGGAGCACCTCATCCTGATGACCACACCCAAGCTTCCTTTGTCCAGGGACCGCGAGCCCCACCTCTCCACAGCATGGGCCTCCACCCTGGTACACCTAAGAGCTCTGGCTGCTGACACTGTGGAACGTAAGGACCAGGTGTCTGAGGTGTAAGGAAGCATCAGCTATAAGGCCCAGGGCCAGAAAGTCCATACATTTATCTTCCTCTTCAGTCCCTCCAGCGCACACTTGAGAAGTCCTAACATGAAGGAAAAGAATGTGTGTGCACTTCAGGGACTGGTGCCACACAACCGGTCAGCAAGCGTCAGCACTACCTGCAGGAAAGAGAAAGGACATGATGATAGGTGGCACCTCCAGCTGATTTACATAGCGAGGCAGCAGCATGCACCGCAGGATCCTCCGTACAGGACGACCAGAGAAAGGGATGTCAAATTCCTGCTCTGTGATAAGGTCACATGACTTAATCCTCCCCTCGGCCAGATGCCTTGCAGTAATACTCCGCAGCTATGCCTGAGCCTCACATGCCCCTGAACATCTGCCCGAGAGTGGGGTGGGACGAAAGAGATAACAGCAAAGGGGAAATAATACAGAAAATAAGGATGGGAAGGGCTGACCCGCCATTCTGGCACACTGTGGTGTATTCTGAGATGGACATATGGAAAGGGGACTTTATAATGAGGCACAATATTGGGGTGAAGAACTGCTACTCCTCTGTAGTCTAAATGACATCATGCACAGAGCAGCCGGTACTGCTGCCAGCTTCATATGATTACATCAATGCGATGCCAGTGTGCCAGGATTTACCCAAGTCCTGGCATTTTATGAAACAGGAAGCTCAGGATGAACACAATTAGAGGTCCCTCCCAGATGGAAGCTGCAGAGGCAGTAACTGTAAATGGTAAAATGAATCCACCATATTTAATAACCCCTATGCTATCATTGGTGACGACGCACTTTATGTGGTAGGGAGGCTGTGTTTTAGAGTCTTTAGCAATGAATGTATGAAACTGGTCTTACTATTAACACATGACCCCATTAAAGGGGTACTCTGGTGGAAAACTTTTTTTTTTTTTTTATATCAACTGGTGCCAGAAAGTTAAACAGATTTGTAAATTACTTCTATTAAAAAATCTTAATCCTTCCTGTACTTATTAGCTGCTGATTACTACAGAGGAAATAATTTTCTTTTTGGAAAACAGAGCTGTCTGCTGACATCATGACCACAGTGCTCTCTGCTGACATCTCTGTCCATTTTAAGAACGGTCCAGAGCAGCATATGTTTGCTATGGGGATTTTCTCCTACTCTGGACAGTTCTTAAAATAGACAGAGATGTCAGCAGAGAGCACTGTGCTCGTGATTCAGCAGACAGCTCTGTGTTCCAAAAAGAAAAGAATTTCCTCTGTAGTATTCAGCAGCTAATAATTACTGGATGGATTAAAGGGTAACGCATTAAAAAATGTTTTGCTATTGCACTCATTATGGTAAATAAAAAATATTTCTAATATACTTTGTTTAAAAAAATGAAGTTTTCTATGTTTTATTTGTGCTTAAAAAGCTTAAGAGCACATTTCCCCCATCTCATCCACAGTCTTAGGACCGAAGCCCAAACACAAAAAGTGCAGCCTGGAGTGCTGAGGGGGTGTGTACAGCCTCATCCAATCATAGCTCATCTCACACTTAACTGCCATATGCTGTTGGTTGGACAACCCCCCCCCCCCCCCCCTCAGCACTCCAGGCTGCACTTTCCGTGTTTGGGCTTCGGTCCAAAGTCTGTGTATAAGATGGGGGGAAAATGTGCTCTTGAGCTTTTTTTAAGCACAAATAAAACATAGAAAACTTCATTTTTTTCAATCAAAGTATATTCGAAATATTTTTTTATTTACCTTAAGGAATGCAATAGCAAAATTTTGTTTTAATGAGAGTGCCCGTTTAAGGTTTTTTAATAGAAGTAATTTACAAATCTGTTTAACTTTCTGAAACCAGTTGATTTAAAAAAAAAAAAAAAAAAAAGTTTCCACTGGAATACCTCTTTAAATGTCTCTGGCTTCACGTGTTCGGACACAGAACGGTGGCTGCCGTGATGGATGATCCCAGTCCGCAGCTTACAAGATAAGGAGTCACCAGTGACTGCCACACAAGCTTCTTATCTTATCACAGTGCTTCCCAACCAGGGTGCCTCCAGCTGTTGCAAAACTACAACTCCCAGCATGCCCGGACAGCCTTTGGCTGTCCGGGCATGCTGGGAGTTGTAGTTTTGCAACAGCTGGAGGCACCCTGGTTAGGAAACACTGTCTCATCCGATGAGGCTCAGTATAGATGTCTATACGTTACACCAGGTACTAGCAGCTGTGCCCACAAGGGAAGTATACATTTATAAGAACCCATGATATACCAGTATAAGTGCCTCCAGGGATCAGTATAGACATCTACTAAACCATGTTATACAAGATACCTGAAACTGTGCCCCAATAATCCTCTTACACAAGAGAGGCGCACAGGGTCAGCCCATGTGACAGAGGTTATGCCCATGGTATACCAATAATAGGCATTCATAAGCCTATTACAACAGCAGAGATGCCCATACATAATGCTCAAGTGTAATCGGTAGAAAAGGAGCACATAAGTTCATGTATGAGAGGTTGAAACACCTAACAAAAAATGTGAAAAATGCTGGGGCCCCCGGGGCCATAGTAATATATATAGGGGGGGGGGTGCACATTCACAGTGTACCCTGGGAGCGGGTGTGTGGGTATATATAGACACAAGTGGTGTATTGCAGGGTACATATATATATATATATATACATACATATAGTCAGTGTATGTCTAGAGCAGTGGTCTCCAACCTGCGGACCTCCAGATGTTGCAAAACTACAACTCCCAGCATGCCTGGACAGCCGTTGGGAGTTGTAGTTATGAAACATCTGGAGGTCCGCAGGTTGAAGCCCACTGCCCTAGAGTACAAACGGAGGGAGGAGTGTAGGTAAATATATAGGGGGCAAACATTTTGAGTGTATATTGGGGGGGGGGGCACATGTATATATGTAGGGGATGTATACTGCACTGTATATATAATTAAAAGTGTACATTGGGGTTGTATATTGTGCAGTGTATATTTAAGGGTGTATGTACACATGAAGCTGCATATTATTGGATATATATATATATATATATATATATATATAGCTGTAAGGGTGCATTATGCACTGTATATATTTGTTGTGTGTATTGTGTAATGTACATATGTGGGGTATATGTGTGTAGTGTGCAGTGTATATATTTGGGGTATAACGGTATATGTGTGTAGTGTGCAGTGTATATATTTGGGGTATAACGGTATATGTGTGTAGTGTGCAGTGTATATATGTGGGGTATAACGGTATATGTGTGTAGTGTGCAGTGTATATATTTGGGGTATAACGGTATATGTGTGTAGTGTGCAGTGTATATATTTGGGGTATAACGGTATATGTGTGTAGTGTGCAGTGTATATATTTGGGGTATAACGGTATATGTGTGTAGTGTGCAGTGTATATATTTGGGGTATAACGGTATATGTGTGTAGTGTGCAGTGTATATATGTGGGGTATAACGGTATATGTGTGTAGTGTGCAGTGTATATATGTGGGGTATAACAGTATATGTGTGTAGTGTGCAGTGTATATATTTGGGGTATAACGGTATATGTGTGTAGTGTGCAGTGTATATATTTGGGGTATAACGGTATATGTGTGTAGTGTGCAGTGTATATATTTGGGGTATAACAGTATATGTGTGTAGTGTGCAGTGTATATATTTGGGGTATAACGGTATATGTGTGTAGTGTGCAGTGTATATATTTGGGGTATAACGGTATATGTGTGTAGTGTGCAGTGTATATATTTGGGGTATAACGGTATATGTGTGTAGTGTGCAGTGTATATATTTGGGGTATAACAGTATATGTGTGTAGTGTGCAGTGTATATATTTGGGGTATAACGGTATATGTGTGTAGTGTGCAGTGTATATATGTGGGGTATAACGGTATATGTGTGTAGTGTGCAGTGTATATATGTGGGGTATAACAGTATATGTGTGTAGTGTGCAGTGTATATATTTGGGGTATAACAGTATATGTGTGTAGTGTGCAGTGTATATATTTGGGGTATAACGGTATATGTGTGTAGTGTGCAGTGTATATATTTGGGGTATAACAGTATATGTGTGTAGTGTGCAGTGTATATATTTGGGGTATAACAGTATATGTGTGTAGTGTGCAGTGTATATATTTGGGGTATAACGGTATATGTGTGTAGTGTGCAGTGTATATATTTGGGGTATAACGGTATATGTGTGTAGTGTGCAGTGTATATATTTGGGGTATAACAGCATATGTGTGTAGTGTGCAGTGTATATATGTGGGGTATAACGGTATATGTGTGTAGTGTGCAGTGTATATATTTGGGGTATAACGGTATATGTGTGTAGTGTGCAGTGTATATATTTGGGGTATAACAGTATATGTGTGTAGTGTGCAGTGTATATATTTGGGGTATATGTGTGTAGTGTGCAGTGTATATATGTGGGGTATAACAGTATATGTGTGTAGTGTGCAGTGTATATATGTGGGGTATAACAGTATATGTGTGTAGTGTGCAGTGTATATATGTGGGGTATAACAGTATATGTGTGTAGTGTGCAGTGTATATATGTGGGGTATAACGGTATATGTGTGTAGTGTGCAGTGTATATATGTGGGGTATAACAGTATATGTGTGTAGTGTGCAGTGTATATATTTGGGGTATAACAGTATATGTGTGTAGTGTGCAGTGTATATATTTGGGGTATAACGGTATATGTGTGTAGTGTGCAGTGTATATATTTGGGGTATAACGGTATATGTGTGTAGTGTGCAGTGTATATATGTGGGGTATAACAGTATATGTGTGTAGTGTGCAGTGTATATATGTGGGGTATAACAGTATATGTGTGTAGTGTGCAGTGTATATATTTGG
The DNA here is from genome assembly GCF_029499605.1 of Hyla sarda. Taxonomy (NCBI): domain Eukaryota; kingdom Metazoa; phylum Chordata; class Amphibia; order Anura; family Hylidae; genus Hyla; species Hyla sarda. Next base: position 144,205,292 of record NC_079194.1, on the reverse strand, counting down.
GGTATAACAGTATATGTGTGTAGTGTGCAGTGTATATATTTGGGGTATAACGGTATATGTGTGTAGTGTGCAGTGTATATATTTGGGGTATAACAGTATATGTGTGTAGTGTGCAGTGTATATATTTGGGGTATAACAGTATATGTGTGTAGTGTGCAGTGTATATATTTGGGGTATAACGGTATATGTGTGTAGTGTGCAGTGTATATATTTGGGGTATAACGGTATATGTGTGTAGTGTGCAGTGTATATATTTGGGGTATAACAGCATATGTGTGTAGTGTGCAGTGTATATATGTGGGGTATAACGGTATATGTGTGTAGTGTGCAGTGTATATATTTGGGGTATAACGGTATATGTGTGTAGTGTGCAGTGTATATATTTGGGGTATAACAGTATATGTGTGTAGTGTGCAGTGTATATATTTGGGGTATATGTGTGTAGTGTGCAGTGTATATATGTGGGGTATAACAGTATATGTGTGTAGTGTGCAGTGTATATATGTGGGGTATAACAGTATATGTGTGTAGTGTGCAGTGTATATATGTGGGGTATAACAGTATATGTGTGTAGTGTGCAGTGTATATATTTGGGGTATAACGGTATATGTGTGTAGTGTGCAGTGTATATATGTGGGGTATAACAGTATATGTGTGTAGTCTGCAGTGTATATATGTGGGGTATATGTGTGTAGTGTGCAGTGTATATATTTGGGGTATAACAGTATATGTGTGTAGTGTGCAGTGTATATATGTGGGGTATAACAGTATATGTGTGTAGTGTGCAGTGTATATATGTGGGGTATATGTGTGTAGTGTGCAGTGTATATATGTGGGGTATATGTGTGTAGTGTGCAGTGTATATATTTGGGGTATAACAGTATATGTGTGTAGTGTGCAGTGTATATATTTGGGGTATAACGGTATATGTGTGTAGTGTGCAGTGTATATATTTGGGGTATAACAGTATATGTGTGTAGTGTGCAGTGTATATATTTGGGGTATAACAGTATATGTGTGTAGTGTGCAGTGTATATATTTGGGGTATAACGGTATATGTGTGTAGTGTGCAGTGTATATATTTGGGGTATAACAGTATATGTGTGTAGTGTGCAGTGTATATATTTGGGCTATAACGGTATATGTGTGTAGTGTGCAGTGTATATATTTGGGGTATAACAGTATATGTGTGTAGTGTGCAGTGTATATATTTGGGTTATAAAGGTATATGTGTGTAGTGTGCAGTGTATATATTTGGGGTATAACAGTATATGTGTGTAGTGTGCAGTGTATATATGTGGGGTATAACAGTATATGTGTGTAGTGTGCAGTGTATATATTTGGGGTATAACAGTATATGTGTGTAGTGTGCAGTGTATATATGTGGGGTATAACAGTATATGTGTGTAGTGTGCAGTGTATATATGTGGGGTATAACAGTATATGTGTGTAGTGTGCAGTGTATATATGTGGGGTATAACAGTATATGTGTGTAGTGTGCAGTGTATATATTTGGGGTATAACAGTATATGTGTGTAGTGTGCAGTGTATATATGTGGGGTATAACAGTATATGTGTGTAGTGTGCAGTGTATATATTTGGGGTATAACAGTATATGTGTGTAGTGTGCAGTGTATATATGTGGGGTATAACAGTATATGTGTGTAGTGTGTGTGTGTATGTATATATATATATATATATATATATATATATATATGCAGTGTATATATATGTGGGGCTGCGTACTGTGTAATGTATACATTTTGGGGTGTATGTTGGTGTGCAGTGTATATATTTGGGGTATAACAGTATATGTGAGTAGTGTGCAGAGTATATATATATATATATATATATATATATATATATATATATATATATTTGGGGTATAACAGTACATGTATGTAGTGTGCAGTGTATATATGTGGGGCTGCGTACTGTGTAATGTATACATTTTGGGGTGTATGTTGGTGTGCAGTGTATATATTTGGGATATAACAGTATATGTGTGTAGTGTGCAGTGTATATATTTGGGGTATAATGGTATATGTGTGTAGTGTATATATTTGGGGTATAACAGTATATGTGTGTAGTGTGCAGAGTATATATATATATATATTTGGGGTATAACAGTATATGTGTGTAGTGTGCAGTGTATATATTTGGGGTATAACAGTATATGTGTGTAGTGTGCAGTGTATATATTTGGGGTATAACGGTATATGTGTGTAGTGTGCAGTGTATATATATATATATTTGGGGTATAACAGTATATGTGTGTAGTGTGCAGAGTATATATATATATATATTTGGGGTATAACAGTATATGTGTGTAGTGTGCAGTGTATATATTTGGGGTATAACAGTATATGTGTGTAGTGTGCAGTGTATATATTTGGGGTATAACAGTATATGTGTGTAGTGTGCAGTGTATATATGTGGGGTATATGTGTGTAGTGTGTGTATATATATATGCAGTGTATATATGTGGGGCTGCGTACTGTGTAATGTATACATTTTGGGGTGTGCAGTGTATAGCTATGGGGTGCTTGTATATTTGTAGGGTAGTATATTCGGGGAGCATAAAACGACACTTACCGCCCAGTAGTCGGATCATCCTCTGTACCACCACGGCCGCCACTCAGGCCTTTGTCCCTGTACCTCCTCCTCTTATCTCCGGCTCATCCATGGACCACACAAGCCCCCTCCGTCCAGCTGCACGTTACAGGCTCTTAGGACAACGAACCCTGGCACCCTTGGGCTCCTGGGAAATGTAGTCCTGTCGCTCATATAACGATACCTTACCAATGAGCGCAGAGCCAAGATAAAACTACAAGCTCCAGGATGCCTGCCACAGGGGGGCGGTGTTCTGCAGCGCACTGCACACTGGTCACTGTAGTCCGTTGCGGATAACATCTCTCTTATAATCCACGTTATCCACTGAGCGTCAAACTACAAGTCCCAGAAACAAGCGAGATTTATGGAATTCTGTCTGTTCTGAATAACGGGACCTAGTGCTGGGATATGGCGCACAGCTTGTCCATTCATCCTAAGACTAAGGGCTGTGGAGGGCGGACACTAGAGCCGCAGCTTATTCTTAGGACGACCATAGAGCTCTCTACACATTCTCCATGTATCTGCCGCTGATCTGATCACATCTGACAGGAGATCATTACACAGATCAGATGCCTGGAGATCTACACTGATCAGTAAATTGACAGGAGAGCCAATCACCCAATAATACCACCAATCACTGATCAATAAATTGACAGGAGAGTCAATCACCAATCAGTACTACCAGTGACTGATCAATCAACTGACAGGAGAGCCAATCACCGATTAGAACCACCAATGACTGATAAATAAACTGAAAAGAGAGCCAATCACTGATCAATATTACCAATGGTTGAGATCTACGCTGTGTTTAGCTAGGGGATAAATAAACTGACTGGAGAGCCAATCACTGATTAATAAACTGACAGGAGAGCTGATCACAAATTAATACTACTGATCAATAAACTGGCATGAGAGCCAATCACTGATCGATTCTTTCAATAAGAGCCCTGCGCCCTGTTTGGGTTTTCTTTATTCCCTGGATTTCTGACCATTACTGTCCACTCCAGCTGGCTCCTATGTCATGTGCGTCTAATTCTGCCTGCTCCCGCAAACATTTTGTCATTACCATCTTGTGCCATTTCATTACCATCTTGTGCCATTTCATCACCCCTTGTGCCATTTCATTACCATCTTGTGCCATTTCATCACCCCTTGTGCCATTTCATTACCATCTTGTGCCATTTCATTACCATCTTGTGCCATTTCATCACCCCTTGTGCCATTTCATTACCATCTTGTGCCATTTCATCACCCCTTGTGCCATTTCATTACCATCTTGTGCCATTTCATTACCATCTTGTGCCATTTCATCACCCCTTGTGCCATTTCATTACCATCTTGTGCCATTTCATTACCATCTTGTGCCATTTCATCACCCCTTGTGCCATTTCATTACCATCTTGTGCCATTTCATTAGCATCTTGTGCCATTTCATTACCATCTTGTGCCATTTCATCACCCCTTGTGCCATTTCATTACCATCTTGTGCCATTTCATTACCATCTTGTGCCATTTCATCACCCCTTGTGCCATTTCATTACCATCTTGTGCCATTTCATCACCCCTTGCGCCATTTCATTACCATCTTGTGCCATTTCATCACCCCTTGTGCCATTTCATTACCATCTTGTGCCATTTCATTACCATCTTGTGCCATTTCATCACCCCTTGTGCCATTTCATTACCATCTTGTGCCATTTCATTACCATCTTGTGCCATTTCATCACCCCTTGTGCCATTTCATTACCATCTTGTGCCATTTCATCACCCCTTGTGCCATTTCATTACCATCTTGTGCCATTTCATCACCCCTTGTGCAATTTCATTACCATCTTGTGCCATTTCATTACCATCTTGTGCCATTTAAAAAAAAATTGACCCACCTGTGATAATGTAAATATACAGAGCAAAAGTCTACAAAAAGAGACAACTTTTGTTTGCTGTTTTTTGACCTGAAAAAAATACCACAAAAACTACCCACTCATTTTTCACCTTCACCTTTGGTAGGTTGTTTTCCAAGAATATTGACTGTACACCATAGTTTTGTATTAGAACAGTATAGGCACTATTTACTTGATGTTTAGCCTCCTCATTTTTCTCATTACAAAGTCACATGTTTTTTTTATCATGTGACTCAAGGATTTCTATTAAAGAGTAGCTCCCACCATCCTCTTTTTTTTCTGTCCCTGCCTATTGCCCATCTATCCCTAACCCCCTCCCTGCCTAAACATTTTTTTTTTTTTTAGTAGCTTAGAAATAGCGTTTTGTCTACCTGGTAGTGTGCTCACTCACCAGGCAGACTTCCCCAGCAGGCACGACATCACTGATGCCTGCTGTGAGCCGACTTCCACCCTAACCTTATCTCCCACCCCCCTCCTTCCAAAATGCAATTACTTTAGTAATATAATTATATTTTCTTTCATAAAAGACCTCAGATTAGACTTACCCTTACAGGACATCTGATGTCCTGTAGCATCAGCGCAGCACTGAGATTCGGTGCGCGCTGCCAACAGCCTGTACATGCCGGTGGGCAGGGTGGCAATCGAATCCAGGGAGCAAATGCACGCCGCCCCGGTGTTCACAGCGCTTGCTTCTGCCTGTCTGATTGACAAGCAGGGAGCGAGTGCTGGTTGAATTCGGACTGTTGCCTGGCCTGGATCAGTCCGAATTCAGCTGTGACATCAGCCGCTCTGCAGCCAGCCACTAGAAGGGAGACCCCTAGTGGCCGGATGTTCAAAGCTAAAATAAAGTGTTTTAACCATTTAGGGACCCAGGGCGTACAGGTACGCCTTCGCTCCCTGGTACTTAAGGACCCAGGGTGTACGGAATTTCGTTCCCCGTCGGGTGGGGATCGGACCGGGATGACTGCTGATGTCTATCAGCAGGCATCCTGTGCAAATGCTCAGGGGGGCTCCGAGCAATTTGCGGCGATTCCGGGTTATACGGGTCTTCGATGACCCGCTGAGCCGGAAATAAGGGGGATTGGGGTTGTCCAAGACACTCACGATCCCCCCTGAAGGGATAGGAGTGAGGTGGCAGGGTGCCACCCCTCCTATCCCTGCTATTGGTCTTTCAGAAGCGACAACCAATAGCAGATCGGGGGCGGGGAGTCAACGTTCGGTTCCCCCACTCTGCCCACCCACTTTAGTCCGGACAGAGCGGGGGGACCGACAGTGAATGGCGCCGAACGTCCACTTACCATCAGCAGTGGCGGAGGTGATGATCAGCGACGGTGATCAGTGGGCAGCGATGACGTGCGGCTAGCTCCCTGGTGTGGCGTGCTGCAGACTACGGAAGCCGGTGAGTTGCCTAGCAACATCTGGAGGGCTACAGTTTGGAGACCACTATACAGTGGTCTCTAAACTGTAACCCTCCAGATGTTACAAAACTACAACTCTCAGCATGCCCAGACAGATGTTTACTGTGTGGGCATGCTGGGATTTGTAGTTTTGCAACAGCTGGAGGGATGCAGTTTGGAGATCACTGTGCAGTGATCTCTATACTGTGGCCCTCTAGATCTTGCAAAACTACAACTCCCCGCATGCCCACACAGCAGTTTGCTGTCTGTGCATGCTGGGATTTGTAGTTTTGTAACATCTGGAGGGCCACAGTTTGGAGATCAATGTGCGGTGGTTTCTAAACCATGGCCCTCTAAATCTTGCAAAACTACAACTCCCACCATGCGCAAACAGTAAACGGCTTTCTCGCCATGCTGGGAGTTGAAGTTGCGTACCTCCAGCTGTTGCATAACTACATCTCCCAGCATGCCCTTCGGCGATCCGTACATTCTGGGAGTTGTAGTTTTGCAACAGCTGGAGGCACACTGGTTGGAAAATACTGAGTTAGATAACAGAACTTAACTGAAGGTTTCCCAACCAGTGTGCCTCCAGCTGTTGCAAAAGTACAACACCCAGCATGCACAGTCTGCCAGTGCATGTTGGGACAGCTGGAGGTTTGCCCCCCCCCCCCCCATGTGAATGCACAGAGTACATTCACAAAGGCAGGTAGGTTTGTAGTGAGTTTCCTGCTTCAAGTTTGAGCTGCGGCTAATTTTCCACCGCAGCGCAAACTCCTAGCGGGAAACTCACCGTAAACCCCCGTGTAAATGTACCCTAAAAACACTACACTACACTACACTAATACATAATAAAGGGTAAAAAAAAACTTACACTGTCCCCCCCCCCCAATAAAAATGAAAAACGTATCGTACAGCAGTGTTTCCAAAACGGAGCATCCAGCTGTTGCAAAACAACAACTCCCAGCATTTCCGGACAACCACTGACTGTCCAGGCATGGTAGGAGTTTAGCAAAAGCTGGAGGCACCCTGTGTGGGAATCACTGGCGTAGAATACCCCTATGTTCACCCCTATGAAATACCTAATTTAGTCCTCAAATGGGCATGGCGCTCTCTCACTTTGGAGCCCTGTCGTATTTCAAGGAAACAGTTTAGGGCCACATATGGGGTATTTCCGTACTCGGGAGAGATTGCGTTACAAACTTTAGGGGGGCTTTTTCATCTTTTACCCCTTATGAAAAGGAAAAGTTGAGGTCTACACCAGCATTTTAGTGTAAAAAAATAATATTAAAATTTTACACTAACATGCTGGTGTTGCCCCATACTTTTTATTTTCATAAGAGGTAAAAGGAAAAAAGACCCACAAAATTTGTAACACAATTTCTCCTGAGTATGGAAATACCCCATATGTGGGCGTAAAATGCTCTGCGGGTGCACAACAAGGCTCAGGAGTGAGAACGCACTATGTACATTTGAGGCCTAAATTAGTGATTTGCACAGGGGTGGCTGATTTTACAGTGGTTCTGACATAAACGGGGAAAAAATACCCATATGTGACCCCATTTTGGAAACTACACCCCTCACAGAAGGTGACAAGGGGTATAGTGAGCCTTAACACCCCACAGGTGTTTGACAAATTTTCATTAAAGTTGGATGGGAAAACTAAAATGCTAGTGTTACCCGAAATTTTTCATTTTCACAAGGGAAAATAGGAAAAAAAAGCTCCCCAAAATTTGTAACCCCATTTCTTCTGAGTAAGAACGTACCCCATATGTGGATGTAAAGTGCTCTGCGGGAGAACTACAATGCTCAGAAGAGAAGGAGCGCCATTGGGCTTTTGGCGAGAAAATTTGTCCGGAATTGAAGGCCACCTGTGTTTGCAAAGCCCCCATAATGCCAGAACAATGGACCCCCCACATGTTACCCCATTTTAGAAACTACACCCCTCACGGTATGTAACAAGGGGTATAGTGAGCCTTAACACCCCACAGGTGTTTGACAAAATTTCATTGAAGTTGGATGGGAAAACTAAAATGCTAGTGTTACCCTAAGTTTTTCATTTTCACAAGGGAAAATAGGAAAAACAAGCTCCCCAAAATTTGTAACCCCATTTCTTCTGAGTAAGAACGTCCCCATATGTGGATGTACGGGCGAACTACAATGCTCAGAAGAAAAGGAGCGCTATTGGGCTTTTGGTGAGAAAATTTGTCCGGAATTGAAGGCCACCTGTGTTTACAAGCCCCCATAATGCCAGAACAATACACCCCTCACGGAATGTAACAAGGGGTACAGTGAGCATTTATGCCCCACAGGTGTCTGACAGATTTTTGGAACAGCGGTCTGTGAAAATGGAAAATTTTATTTTTCATTTGCTTAGCCCACTGTTCCAAAGACCTGTCAAACACCAGTGGGGTGTAAATGCTCACTGCTCCCTTTGTTACATTCTGTGAGGGGTGTAGTTTCCAAAATGGGGTCACATGTGGGGGGGTCCACTGTTTTGGCACCACGGGGGGCTTTGTAAATGCACAAGGCCCCGACTTCTATTCCAACCAAATTCTCTCTCCATAAGATCAATGGCGCTCCTTCCCTTCTGAGCATTGTAGTTCGCCTGCAGAGTACTTTACATCCACATATTGGGTATTTCCATACTCAGAAGAAATGGGATTACAAATTTTGGGGTGCATTTTCTCCTATTACCCCTTCTAAAAATGTTAAATTTGGGGGAAAAACAGCATTTTTGTGAAAAAAAATATTTTTTTCATTTGCACATCGAACTTTAACAAAAAGTCGTTAAAAACTTGTGGGGTGTTAAGGCTCACTGTACCCCTTGTGACATTCCTTGAGGGGTGTAGTTTTTAAAAGAGTATGCCATGTGGGTTTTTTGCTGTTCTGGCACCATAGGGGCTTCTTAAATGTGACATGCCCCCCAAAAACAATTTCAGAAAAACTCACTCTCCAAAATCCCATTGCCGCTCCTTCCCTTCTGGGCCCTTTAGTGCACCCACAGAGCACTTGACATATATATATGCGATATTTCCTTACTCGAAAGAAATTGGGTTACAAATTTTGGGGGTATTTCTCTCTTTTTACCCCTTGTAAAAATTCAAAAACTGGGTCTACAAGAACATGCGAGTGTAAAAAATGAAGATTTTGAATTTTCTCCTTCCCTTTGCTGCTATTCCTGTGAAACACCTAAAGGGTTAACACACTTACTGAATGTAATTTTGAATACTTTGGGGGGGGGTGCAGTTTTTATAATGGGGTAATTTATGGGGTATTTCTAATATGAAGGCCCCTCAAATCCACTTCAAAACTGAACTGGTCCCTGAAAAATTCTGATTTTGAAAATGTTGTGAAAAATTGGAAAATTGCTGCTAAACTTTGAATCCCTCTGATGTCTTCCAAAAGTAAAAACATGTCAACTTTATGATGCAAACATTTGTGAATCAATATATAATTTATTTGGGATGTCCATTTTCCTTATAAGCAGAGAGTTTCAAAGTTAAAAAAATTAATAATTTTCAAATTTTTCATCAGATTTTTGAATTTTTCACCAGGAAATGATGCAAGTACCAACAAAATGTTACCACTAACATAAAGTAGAATATGTAATCAGAATGAAATCAGAATGAAAGGTAAAAGCATCCCAGAGTTATTAACCCCTTAAGGACCGGGGTTTTTTCAGTTTTTGCATTTTCGTTTTTTGCTCCTTGCCTTTAAAAAATCATAACTCTTTCAATTTTGCACCTAAAAATCCATATGGCTTATTTTTTGCGCCATCAATTCTACTTTGTAATGACTTCATTCATTTTGCCCAAAAATCTACGGTGAAACGGAAAAAAAATCATTGTGAGACAACATTTAAAAAAAACGCAGTTTTGTAACTTTTGGAGGCTTCCGTTTCTACGTAGTACATTTTATCGGTAAAAAATGACACCTTATCTTTATTCTGTAGGTCCATACAATTAAAATTATACCCTACTTATATAGGTTTTATTTTGTCGTACTTCTGGGAAAAATCATAACTTCATGCAGGAAAATTAATACGTTTAAAATTGTCATCTTCTGACCCCTATAACTTTTTTATTTTTCCGCGTATGGGGCGGTATGAGGGCTCATTTTTGCTCCGTGATTTGAAGTTTTTAACGGTACCATTTTTGCATTGATAGGACTTCTTGATCGCTTTTTATTCATTTTTTCATGATATAAAAAGTGACCAAAAATGCACTATTTTGGACTTTGGAATTTTTTTGCGCGTACGCCATTGACTGTGCGGTTTAATTAATGATATATTTTAATAATTCGGACATTTCCGCACGCGGCGATACCATATATGTTTATTTTTATTTACACTGTGTTTTTTTTTTATGGGAAAAGGGGGGTGATTTAAACTTTTAATAGGGGAGGGGTTATTCACTTTTTTTTTTCCACTTTTTTTTTGCAGTGTTATAGCTCCCATAGGGACCTATAACACTGCACACACTGTTCTTTTACATTGATCACTGGTTTCTCATAGGAAACCAGTGATCAATAATTCTGCCGCTTGACTGCTCATGCCTGGATCTCAGGCACTGAGCAGTCATTCAGCGATCGGACAGCGAGGAGGCAGGTAGGGACCCTCCTGCTGTCCTGTAAGCGGTTCGGGATGCCGCAATTTCACCGCGGCTATCCCGAACAGCTCCCTGAGCTAACCGGCATGGTTTCACTTTCACTTTAGACGCGGCGTTCAACTTTGAACGCCGCGTCTTAAGGGTTAATAGCGCGCGGCATCGCGATCAATGCCGCGCACTATTAGCCACGGGTCCCGGACGTTGTTAGAGGCCGGGCCCGACCCGCTATGACCCGCTGTGGCCCCGCGTTATAGATCGGGAGCGGACACATGACGTTCCAGTACGTCATGTGTCCTTAAGGGGTTAAAGGGGTATTCCAGGATTTTTTTTTATTTGACTTTGCTACAGGGGCTGTAAAGTTAGTGTAGTTCATAATATAGTGTCTGTACCTGTGTGTGTGACAGTTTTCTCACAATTCTTCTGTGATTTTCACCCCAATATTTGTATTTAACAGCATACAAAATGACTGTTGTCTCGGATTTTTCCCAGCTTGCAATGCGGTCGAGACCTGACTCACTAGTCAGCTGATGACAGGGAGCCTGTCTGCTTCAATCGGTGGAGGGATCGCTTGGTGGGAGAGCGATCAACTGCAACTAATGCAACAGCTGTAGGCACCCTGATTGAAAAACACAGGTCTTTTGATGGTTGCAGCTCGTTTATGTTTCAATGGGTGGGGTGGCTGATGTGTGGGAGGGAGGACAATGGAATTGTGGGATTTGTAGTCAAAAAAAGAAAAGTCAAACAGGAAATACAAGTTCACAAAAAGCCAGGCACAGTGTTATGATAATCTAACAACATCACCATTTAGCCCCAAGACAAGCGCAGATCCTTCCTAAGCATGTCCATTACTGTCTGCCAGGTACGTACTAAAATCACCTTATGGTGGATAACCCCTTGCTTAAAGTGACAGTGGTCAGATGTGCAAAAAATGGCCGGGTCCTTAAGGTGAAAATGGTCTGGGTCCTTAAGGAGTTAAGTTCTCTAAAGTCACTGGTCACTAGAGATGAGCGAACTTACAGTAAATTCGATTCATCACGAACTTCTCAGCTCGGCGGTTGCTGACTTTTCCTGCATAAATTAGTTCAGCTTTCCGGTGCACCGGTGGGCTGGAAAAGGTGGATACAGTCCTAGGAAAGAGTCTCCTAGGACTGTATCCACCTTTTCCAGCCCACGGGAGCACCTGAAAGCTGAACTAATTTATGCAGGAAAAGTCATCAACTGCCGAGCCAAGAAGTTCGCGATGAATCGAATTTACTGTAAGTTCGCTCATCTCTACTGGTCACCTCCGTGGGCCTGGCTGAACTGTATAGACTTTTCCACCTGTCTAACCTCAGTAAAACAACCATTGTCCATAACTTGGTGTCGGAGTCATTATTGCCCCCATGCCTAGCCCAGGATCCAGCGGTATACCTTCGGGTGGTATTGAGGAAAAACCACGCCCTGGCATCATGAATACAAGGGGTTAATGCCATCAGTCCCTAGGGCAATTCCATCTGCCCTTAACATCACACACCCATACCACAAATAAATACATAGATAATAAGGCTAACTCAAAGAAGAGGTATTGTAAGCCTGGTGAAAATGCAAAAACAAAGAAAACTGATACCAAAGAGTAGGCTTAATGTAATCACCAGTAGTAACATTTACTTAGTACATGTAAAACATCCATACCACAACTTTTGGCATCACGAACAAGATACGGGTGTGCGCCTTATGCCTAAAGTTCTTCCTTATGCCTAAAGCAGGAGATTTAGAGAGTGATACATTTACTGTAAAATGGAATGCGTTTTTTAAACAAGTATCTATAGAAGCTACAAAACTAGTGATAGAAAGACGCCAAGAAATGATTATAGAAATTGATGCTAAAATTACATCAATACGTTCAACGATTGACTCTTTAGAGAAAACACCTGATTTTATTAAATATCAAGAATGCTTATGTAAGAAATTAGACACAGTGGAAAATGAGATTATCACAAAGAAAAGACTGTGGAACATCAAAAAACAGACAAATGAGCAACATACTACTCAAACACATACACAGACGCATAGTTACAATATACCTACCTCAGATAGATATGATGTTCTATCCACTGACAACCAACAACATTTTTTAGGGGGGACCCCTTCACATACTATCCCACCTTCAAGAAAATATTCCCCCAGGCCAACCAAAAGATTTCAATATGGGCACAACCCCCCACAAACATATCACCGACACAATTACAATCAATACACTCACAGTTCCCGTCCCACACACTCCCTGCACTACAGTTGGAGACAACCCAGACCCTATATTCCTCACAGAACACAATATCAACCCCAATACAAGAGACACTACCACAATTATCCCAACACATATCGCAACCACCACCAACAATCACGACAACCTTTGATGGAGACAATTCCCAGACAATCACTAGAACCACGGAAAATCATTCAGACCGTAGAAACGGTTGCACAGATACACCCGACATCAGTACCAATACCTGCACTAGCCACACCCAACAGAAAAAGAGAGTTCGTAGAGGACATAGAAGAAACTGAACAACCCAGACTAAAAGTCAGCAAAGCATAGATGTATTAGAAAATAAAAGCCCCATCTTCAACTTGAGCTCCAAGACACTCAATAATGATCAAATTAACTTTTTAAATAAGGGCTTAAAATATGCGCCTAGCCAACAACTAGATACATTTGGAGTCTATGTAGGCTTAGAAAAATACATTCGGAAACTGAGTTTAAAAAAATACTTCATGAAAAATCCGATAGTGCCTCCGTTACCAATAGTAACGAATTATAAACATACAACCATTAAAAATAAATCAAATTTTTTCCCTCGCCAAGAGATCAGTAATGATATGTTATCCTTTAAAAAAGCTGTAGAAATAGACCTTCACAAAATAAAATCGACTAACACATGGGGAGACCTAACACCAGGAGAAATCTCAGCTATCAAACAGTTTCAAAAAGATCTGTCCATCACCATCAGGCCACCATCATAAAGGTAGCGGCTAAGTGGTGATGGACACATCAGCATATACAGCTGAATGTCAATCTCAACTAGAAGATATTAATACATACTTAAAATTAAAAAAAGACCCCACAGCAGATTATTCACAACAGCTGATTAATTTATGCACTGAAGCGAAAGACAAAGGAATCCTTACAAAAAATGAGTTTAATTTTATTACAGGAACACCAGGACACTTACCTATGTTTTATACACTTCCCAAGATCCAAAAGGACCCCATCAGACCACCTGGTCGACCAATAGTATCCGGGATCGGATCTATTACAGCTAATCTTTCACAGTATATCGACCAGTTCCTCCAACCATATTGTGAAGGAAACCAAATCATACATACGCGACACCACACAAGTTGTCGAAATTATTGAAGCGGTCAGATGGGACCCTTCGTGGATCTTGGGAACTTTAGACGTAAGTTCTTTATACACGGTAATTAATCACCAACAAGGTCTAACAGCGATTCAAAATATTTTAAATGCAGGAATGGAGATTCGAACAGAACAAATCAAATTCATTTTAGATAGTATCTATTTTATCTCATCACACAATTATTTTATGTTCGGCACAGAGTACTTTTTACAAATAAATGGGACAGCTATGGGCACTTGGTTCGCCCCCAGCTACGCCAACCTTTTCATGGCAAATTGGGAAAATTCCACCATTAATCCCCAGCTGGGTGGCGACCTGGTGTCCTGGCATAGGTATATCGACAATATATTTTTCATTTGGCGTGGGACAAGAACAGACTTGGATAATTTTATTATTACTCTCAATTCTAATAATTACAGTCTTAAATTCACTCCAAATATCAGTTCAGAATCTGTGGAATTCCTTGATTTATTGATTACCGCTGACACACAGAGACTAATTTGCAGCATATACCGCAAAGCAGTAGCAAAAAATGGTTACATCCTATATAGTAGTTGTCACTTACCTCAATGGTTGTTGAACGTTCCTACGAGTCAATACCATAGATTAAAACGAAATTGCACTTCAAACGAGCAATTTGAAATAGAAGCGGCAGAACTGAAAGGACAATTCCTAGAAAAAGAATATCCACTGCCCAACCTGCAAAAATCTCTAGAAAATGTCAGGAAATTAGACAGATCCAAATTTTTAATTCCTAAGATTCCAGAAACTGCCCCCACTAACCAAAAAGATAACTCTAAACTAGTGATCCCTTTTAATACCCAGTACCGCAAGATAGAGAATATAATGAAGAAATACTGGCCACTCCTCCAACAGGACAAGACATTGGGAGACATTCTCCCAACAAAACCCCCAATTGTCTACACTAGAGTCCCAAATTTGGGCATAAAGATAGCTCCCACTGTAAGACAAGATAAGCCAAATGCTAAAACATCAACTATAATGGATCTCAAAGGCTTTTACAGATGTGTACAATGTCCCAACTGCAAATCCACTAATTTTAAGAAGCGCACTACCTTGGTTAAATCCACATCTAATGATTTCAGTTTTACAATAAATGAATTTTTGAATTGTGGCAGTAAAGACGTAGTATATCTAATACAGTGCCCGTGTCTGAAACAATATATAGGTCGGACGTCACGGGCCTTAAAACACCCCTTACCTGCCCATTTCAAACATTGTCACCAGGGTAACCCTAACAACTTAAAATATGTGGCATTACAACAGATTAAACAAGACTGGAGAGGAGGAAATTTTATAGTAAAGATGTCGAGGGCGGAATCACGAAAAATATTTGAATTTGGTTCCTTAGCCCTAAAGGTTTAAATAATGATCTAGAGTTGTTCGGTTTCCAGGATTAGGTAGAAGAACCCCAGGGGGTGGGCCCCTCTAATGACCCTTCGACGTTTGGCTGTTGTTTTCCAGCACACCGATCGGTCCTGGGAGGGTCCCACTCCCCACCACACTATAATACACCCTGACATGCTCATTTTTAGAATAGTACTATATTTTATTATCATGTCTTACTGCTGTTTTCTATTGGCGTTTTTATTGGTACTTTTATTGATATCTTATTACTATATCTTACTAATATTTTTATAGATTTACTGATTTATCTTGGTATATTGTATATCATTTATATTAGAATTTATTTTAGCCCAATTAGATATTTTTAAATTATTTAGGTATACACTATTTAATATTCATATTAAATACTATTATCAGACATCTATCCCTTTTAGGAAGGATTAACGCATTTATTTATATATAATCTCTATTTATACATATGTGTTATTTACCACATTATTTTTCTGGATTTATTCATATTTATATTTAATTTATTTATGTGTACAATTTTATATCAATATAATTTTGTATTAATATAGGGGGGAGATTTATCAAAACCTGTGTAGTGGAAGAGTGGTGCAGTTGCCCATAGCAACCAATCAGATTGCTTCTTTCATTTTTTACAGGCCTCTTTAAAAATGAAGAAGCTAGCTGATTGGTTGCTATGGGCAACTGCACCACTCTTCCTCTGCACAGGTTTTGATAAATCTCCCCCATAATCTTTATATTATTATTTTCCAACACAGTGCTCTTTTTGGAATCCATTTTTTATTCCTTTTTTTATTCTTATTATTTTGATATATTCCTATTTTTATATATATATATATATATATATATATATATATATATATTGTTACGCCTAGCGCTCCGGGTCCCCGCTCCTCCCCGGAGCGCTCACGGCGTCTCTCTCCCCGCAGCGCCCCGGTCAGTCCCGCTGACCGGGAGCGCTGCACTGTCATGGCCGTCGGGGATGCGATTCGCACAGCGGGACGCGCCCGCTCGCGAATCGCATCCCAGGTCACTTACCCGTCCCGGTCCCCTGCTGTCATGTGCTGGCGCGCGCGGCTCCGCTCTCTAGGGCGCGCGCGCGCCAGCTCTCTGAGACTTAAAGGGCCAGTGCACCAATGATTGGTGCCTGGCCCAATTAGCTTAATTGGCTTCCACCTGCTCCCAGACTATTTCTGCTCACTGCTCCTGCACTCCCTTGCCGGATCTTGTTGCCTTGTGCCAGTGAAAGCGTTTAGTGTGTCCAAAGCCTGTGTTACCTGAACCTCTGCTATCCATCCTGACTACGAACCTTGCCGCCTGCCCCCGACCTTCTGCTACGTCTGACCTTGCCTCTGCCTAGTCCTTCTGTCCCACGCCTTCTCAGCAGTCAGCGAGGTTGAGCCGTTGCTAGTGGATACGACCTGGTTGCTACTGCCGCAGCAAGACCATCCCGCTTTGCGGCGGGCTCTGGTGAAAACCAGTAGCCTCTTAGAACCGGTCCACTAGCACGGTCCACGCCAATCCCTCGCTGACACAGCGGATCCACAACCCGTAAGCCGAATCATGACAGTAGATCCGGCCATGGATCCCGCTGAGGTGCCGCTGCCAAGTCTCGCTGACCTTCCCACGGTGGTCGCTCAGCAATCGCAGCAGATTGCCCAACAAGGACAGCAGCTGTCGCAGTTGACCGCCATGTTACAGCAACTTCTGCCTCTGCTACAGCAGCAACCATCTCCTCCGCCAGCTCCTGCACCTCCTCCGCAGCGAGTGGCCGCTCCTAGCCTCCGCCTGTCCCTGCCGGACAAATTTGATGGGGACTCTAAACTCTGCCGTGGATTTTTGTCTCAGTGTTCCCTGCATATGGAGATGTTGTCGGACTTGTTTCCTACAGAACGGTCTAAGGTGGCGTTCGTAGTAAGCCTTCTTTCAGGAAAGGCCTTGTCTTGGGCCACACCGCTCTGGGACCGCAATGATCCTGCCACAGCCACAGTCCAGTCCTTCTTCGCTGAAGTCCGGAGTGTCTTCGAGGAGCCAGCCCGAGCTTCTTCTGCCGAGACTGCCCTGCTGAACCTGGTCCAGGGTAATTCTTCAGTGGGCGAGTACGCCATCCAATTTCGTACTCTTGCTTCCGAGTTATCATGGAATAACGAGGCTCTCTGCGCGACCTTTAAAAAAGGCCTATCCAGTCGCATCAAGGATGTGCTGGCCGCACGAGAGATTCCTGCCAACCTGCAAGAACTCATCCATTTGGCTACCCGCATTGACATGCGTTTTTCTGAGCGACACCAAGAGCTCCGCCAGGAAAAAGACTTAGATCTCTGGGCACCTCTCCCACAGCATCCTTTGCAGTCTACGCCTGGGCCTCCCGCCGAGGAGGCCATGCAAGTGGATCGGTCTCGCCTGACCCAGGAAGAGAGGAATCGCCGTAGGGAAGAAAATCTCTGTCTGTACTGTGCCAGTACCGAGCATTTCTTGGTGGATTGCCCTATTCGTCCTCCACGTCTGGGAAACGCACGCACGCACCCAGCTCACGTGGGTGTGGCGTCTCTTGGTTCTAAGTCTGCTTCTCCACGTCTCACGGTGCCCGTGCGGATTTCTCCTTCAGCCAACTCCTCCCTCTCAGCCGTGGCCTGCTTGGACTCTGGTGCCTCTGGGAATTTTATTTTGGAGTCGTTTGTGAATAAATTCCGCATCCCGGTGACCCGTCTCGTCAAGCCGCTCTACATTTCCGCGGTCAACGGAGTCAGATTGGATTGCACCGTGCGTTACCGCACAGAACCCCTCCTGATGTGTATTGGACCCCACCACGAAAGGATTGAGTTATTCGTCCTTCCCAACTGTACCTCTGAGGTCCTCCTCGGTCTGCCATGGCTCCGGCTTCATTCTCCCACCCTTGATTGGACCACCGGGGAGATCAAGAACTGGGACTCTGCCTGCCATAGGAAGTGCCTCTCCCCCCCTCCCAGTCCCGTCAGGCAAGCCTCAGTGCCTCCTCATGGCCCCCGTCCTGGTGTCACACTGCCCCGTGCCAGGCTTCGCCCTCTGCCCTCCCTCCCCATTCCCACTCCTGCTGTACTGCCTGCCGTTGAGGAAACCCTCCATTCTTTCCCGGTGTCCTCATCCCAGGGGAGGCAGTTACCGGACAAAGAAAAGGGGAGACCTAAGGGGGGGGGTACTGTTACGCCTAGCGCTCCGGGTCCCCGCTCCTCCCCGGAGCGCTCACGGCGTCTCTCTCCCCGCAGCGCCCCGGTCAGTCCCGCTGACCGGGAGCGCTGCACTGTCATGGCCGTCGGGGATGCGATTCGCACAGCGGGACGCGCCCGCTCGCGAATCGCATCCCAGGTCACTTACCCGTCCCGGTCCCCTGCTGTCATGTGCTGGCGCGCGCGGCTCCGCTCTCTAGGGCGCGCGCGCGCCAGCTCTCTGAGACTTAAAGGGCCAGTGCACCAATGATTGGTGCCTGGCCCAATTAGCTTAATTGGCTTCCACCTGCTCCCAGACTATTTCTGCTCACTGCTCCTGCACTCCCTTGCCGGATCTTGTTGCCTTGTGCCAGTGAAAGCGTTTAGTGTGTCCAAAGCCTGTGTTACCTGAACTTCTGCTATCCATCCTGACTACGAACCTTGCCGCCTGCCCCCGACCTTCTGCTACGTCTGACCTTGCCTCTGCCTAGTCCTTCTGTCCCACGCCTTCTCAGCAGTCAGCGAGGTTGAGCCGTTGCTAGTGGATACGACCTGGTTGCTACTGCCGCAGCAAGACCATCCCGCTTTGCGGCGGGCTCTGGTGAAAACCAGTAGCCTCTTAGAACCGGTCCACTAGCACGGTCCACGCCAATCCCTCGCTGACACAGCGGATCCACAACCCGTAAGCCGAATCGTGACATATATTATATATTATTTTTTATTTTTATATACATATTTTTTATATACATAGATCTTTTCTTATACAGATATTTTTAATGGGTTTTTATATAGACATCTATAAACTTTACTATAAGTTTCAGTTGAGTAAGTGTTCCCCTTTATTTGGTTCACTGAAAATTGCCATTCATAAATTAAGACCTACTACAATGTTTACTTTTTTGTGTGACATCATTATTGGGAGGGGCGGAGTATAACCATATATAATGAACCAACTCGGACCCCCAGGACCTATATACTTAAGCTGCTGAAGGAAACACCTAGTGAGTGCTGAAACGCATCCAGCGACCCCCCTTCAAGACCACCTATATGCCTATTACTATTTGCAGTCCATAGAAATCACATACAGAGACTTGCCTCCTGAACGCGCCGTCCGAGACTAGGAACGCGCGCTATCTCCACGAGGACGGCACTCAGGAGCATCTGCTCGTGGAAGCGCTGCAGCCCCTGAGAACATTGCCCACCATCCGAAAGCTCCGCAGAATTGGGAGTTGGCCGAGACTCCAGCGGTGCGCTCTCCGGCCAGAGAGCGGGTACAGACGGCTCCAGCAAGCACTGAGCGGTCACTACAACATCTTCATCCCACATCTAGATTGGTGAGAGAATTCCAATATTGTTCTATGCGTATAGTTTAAATCAATTGCCGGCATTTACTATTTTAACCAGCGCTATTTGACTGAGCAAACACAGTATCCTGATATTGTTTCCAGATTGCTCCATTGAAACATAAAGGGAGAGGAAAAAAGTAAGAGGGAAATTGCGCCCCTAGTGAAGAACGTTTAAAAAATTGAGTTTACACGTATTCAAGGTTAAACTCACCGGAGGGCGTTGCGCTCAGGCCACAACACCTAAAAAGCGTGGAATGGTAACAATTCCCAGGTCCGCAGCCTCAGTCCTCTGGTAGCAGGTACGCTGTCCCAGTGTAACGTAATAGCAGGTATTGGAAGAAAATGTGGACGAATTTTGGTGCTGGAACTCTGGATATTAAGAAAATCAGGAACACATCTGCATTCCTTTCAGAGGCTTTATTGTGAATAAATAAGCTACGCGTTTCTGGTCCGAACCGGACCCTTCGTCAGGCAAGGTATATGTGACAGGATAGCACAGTGCAGTTTAAATACACTCAGTACTTGGTTGTCCAGAAACGCGTAGCTTATGTATTCACAATAAAGCCTCTGAAAGGAATGCGGATGTGTTCCTGATTTTCTTAATATCCAGAGTTCCAGTGCCAAAATTCGTCCACATTTTCTTCCAATACCTGCTATAAGATTGCTACATTGAGGAACATTGTTGCACTGGCGATCTTTGATGTGAGGAAACCTGATTGATACATAACTGTTACAAAATTGTTACAGTGCAAAGGACACACAATAAGTGTGAGGAACTGTGATTTTTCTATGACTGCAACTGCACTTTAATGGACATTGATTAATAGCTCTATGGCACATAAATTGATATTTGGCGTGCCTATCTGAAGAAACTGCTATATATAATTGTTAGGATTCGGCAGGCTGGATGTGGATCCTCTGTGTCAGCGAGGGATTGGCGTGAACCGTACCGGTGGACCGGGTCTAAGCTGCTACTGGTATTCACCAGAGCCCACCGCAAAGCAGGATGGTCTTGCTGCGGCGGTAGCAACCAGGTCGTATCCATCGGTAATGGCTCAACCTCGCTGACTGCTGGGACAGAAGGACAAGACAGAGGCGAGGTCAGACGTAGCAGAAGGTCAGGGCAGGCGGCAAGGTTCGTAGTCAATGGCTAGCTCAGAGGCAAGGGTACGAAACTGGATGGCGTATTCGCCTACAGAAGAACTTCCTTGGACCAGGTTCAGCAAAGCAGTCTCGGCAGAGGAGGCCCGGGCTGGTTCCTCGAAGACACTACGGACTTCAGCGAAGAAGGACTGGACAGTTGCTGTGGCAGGATCATTGCGGTCCCAGAGCGGTGTGGCCCATGACAAGACCTTCCCAGACAAAAGACTAACTACGAAAGCCACCTGAGACCGTTCTGTAGGAAATTGGTCCGACAACATCTCCAAGTGTAGGGAGCATTGGGACAGGAAACCACGGCAGAGTTTAGAGTCCCCATCAAATTTGTCCGGCAGAGACAAGCGGAGGTTAGGAGTGGCCACTTGCTGCGGAGGAGGAGCAGGAGCTGGCGGAGGAGATGGTTGCTGCTGTAGCTGTGGCAGAAGTTGCTGTAGCATGGCGGTCAACTGTGACAGCTGCTGTCCTTGTTGGGCGATCTGTTGGGATTGCTGGGCGACCACCGTGGATATGTCAGTGAGACTTGGCAGCGGCACCTCAGCAGGATCCATGGCCGGATCTACTGTTAGGATTTGGCAGGCTGGATGTGGATCCTCTGTGTCAGCGAGGGATTGGCGTGGACCATACCGGTGGACCGGGTCTAAGCTGCTACTGGTTTTCACCATAGCCCGCCGCAAAGCGGGATGGTCTTGCTGCGGCGGTAGCAACCAGGTCGTATCCACCGGTAACGGCTCAACCTCGCTGACTGCTGAGAAGACGTGGGACAGAAGGACAAGACAGAGGCGAGGTCAGACGTAGCAGAAGGTCAGGGCAGGCGGCAAGGTTCGTAGTCAATGGTAACGGCAGAAGGTCTGGAAACACTGGTAAGGCAATCACAGGAAACGCTTTCACTAGGCACAAGGGCAACAAGATCCGGCAATGCAGGGAAGGGGAAGTGAGGTTATAAAGGCGTGGAGCAGGTGGAAGCTAATTACACTGATTGGGCCAGGCACCAATCAGTGGTGCACTGGCCCTTTAAATCTCAGAGAGCTGGCGCACGCGCGCCCTAGAGAGCGGAGCCGCGCGCGCCAGGACGTGACAGCCGGGGACCGGGACAGGAGAGTGGATTGGGATGCGATTCGCGAGCAGGCGCGTCCCGCTATGCGAATCGCATCCCCGTCGGCAGTGTCAGTGCAACGCTCCCGGTCAGCGGGTCTACTATAAAAATATATAAAAATATATAATTAATTAAACCGCACGGTCAATGGCGTTCACACAAAAAAAATTCCAAAGTCCAAAATAACATATTTTTGGTCGCTTTTTATATCATGAAAAAATGAATAAAAAGCGATCAAAAAGTACGATCAATACAAAATTGGTACCTCTAAAAACTTCAGATAACGGTGCAAAAAATGAGTCCTCATACCGCCCCATATGCGGAAAAATAAAAAAGTTATAGGGGTCAGAAGATGACAATGTTAAAAGTATAAATTTTCCTGCATGTAGTTATGATTTTTTACAGAAGTACAACAAAATCAAACCTATATAAGTAGGATATAATTTTAATCGTATGGACCTACAGAATAAAGATAAGGTGTCATTTTTACCGAAAATTTACTGCGTGGAAACGGAAGCCCCCAAAATTTACAAAATGGCGTTTTTTCTTCAATTTCGTCGCACACAGAGATTTTTTCCATTTCGCCGTAGATTTTTGGGTAAAATGACTGGTCACTGCAAAGTAGAATTGGTGGCGCAAAAAATAAGCAATCATAAGGATTTTTAGGTGCAAAATTGAAAGGGTTATGATTTTAAAAAGGTGAGGAGGAAAAAACCAAAGTGCAAAAACGGAAAAACCCGTGGTCCTTAACCCCTTAACGACGCAGGACGTATATTTACTTCCTGCGCCGGCTCCAGCAATATGAAGCGGGATCGCGCCGCAATCCCGCATCATATCGCGTCGGTCCCGACGCTCATCAACGGCCGGGACCCGCAGCTAATACCACACATCGCCGATCGCGGCGATTTGCGGTATTAACCCTTTAGAAGCGTCGGTCAAAGCTGACCGCCGCTTCTAAAGTGAAAGTGAAAGTGACCCGGCTGCTCAGTCGGGCTGTTCGGGACCGCCGCGGTGAAATCGCGGCATCCCGAACAGCTGACAGGACACCGGGAGGGCCCTTACCTGCCTCCTCGGTGTCCGATCGACGAATGACTGCTCCGTGCCTGAGATCCAGGCAGGAGCAGTCAAGCGCCGATAACATTGATCACAGGCGTGTTAATACACGCCTGTGATCTGTGTTGAAGATCAGTGTGTGCAGTGTTATAGGTCCCTATGGGTTAAAAGTGTTAATAAAGGTCATTTAACCCCTTCCCTAATAAAAGTTTGAATCACCCCCCTTTTCCCATAAAAAAAAAATAAAACAATGTAAAAATAAATAAAAATAAACATATGTGGTATCGCCGCGTGCGTAAATGTCCGAACTATAAAAATATATCATTAATTAAACCGCACGGTCAATGGCGTACGCGCAAAAAAATTCCAAAGTACAAAAAAGCGTATTTTGGTCACTTTTTATACCATTAAAAAATGAATAAAAAGTGATCAAAAAGTCCGATCAAAACAAAAATCATACCGATGAAAACTTCAGATCACGGCGCAAAAAATGAGTCCTCATACCGCCCTATACGTGGAAAAATAAAAAAGTTATAGGGGTCAGAATGGGACATTTTTAAACGTATACATTTTCCTGCATGTAGTTATGATTTTTTCCAGAAGTGCGACAAAATCAAACCTATATAAGTAGGGTACCATTTTAACCGTATGGACCTACAGAATAATGATAAGGTGTAATTTTTACCGAAATATGCACTGCGTAGAAACGGAAGCCCCCAAAATTTACAAAATGGCGTTATTTCTTCGATTTTGTCGCACAATAATTTCTTTTCCGTTTCGCAGTGCATTTTTGGGTAAAATGACTAATGTCACTGCAAAGTAGAATTGGCAACGCAAAAAATAAGCCATAATATGGATTTTTAGGTGGAAAATTGAAAGGGTTATGATTTTTAAAAGGTAAGGAGGAAAAAACTAAAGTGCAAAAACGGAAAAACCCTGAGTCCTTAAGGGGTTAAGCGGTTATGGACCAGGCCAATTTTATTTTAGCATTTTAGTTTTTTTTTTTCCTCCTCGCCTTCTAAAATCCGTAACTCTTTCATATTTCCATCTACAGACCCATATAAGGGCTTGTTTTTTGCGTCACCAATTGTACTTTGTATGTTTTATTTTGTTTGATGTTTGCTTGTAAACTACTAAATGTTCAATAAAACTTTTCTGATTGAAAAAAAAATTTGCACTTTGTAATGAAACCTTTGATTTTACCATAAAATGTACGGTGAACCCCCCCAAAATATTTTTAGGGAGGAAATTTTAATGAAAACCACAATTTTGCACATTTTGGAGGGTTTTGTTTTCACACTGTACAATTTACGGTAAAAATGACATGTGTTCTTTATTCTGTGGGTCAATACGATTAAAATGATACCCATGGCTAGATACTTTTATGGTTTTGTACCAAAATCTAAAACTTTTGTACAAAATCAGTAATCTAAAATCGCCCTATTTTGACCACCTATAACTTTTTCATTTTTCCGTATATAGGGCGGTATGAGGGCTCATTTTTTGCGCTGTCATCTGAACTTTTTAATCGATACCACATTTGAATATATAAAACTTTTATTTCATTTTTTATTAAAAAAATTTGAATAAAATGTGACAAAAAAGCAGTATTTTTGGATTTTTTAAAAAACAATTTACATTTACGCCGTTCACCGTACGGGATCATTAACATTATATTTTGATAGTTTGGACATTTATGCACGCGGCGATACCAAATATGTTTATTAAAATAAAAATACGCTTTTTGGGGGTAAAATGGGAAAAACTGACAATTTTTATTTTTATTGGGGGAGGGGATTTTTCACTTTTTTTACTTTTTATTTTTAAACTTTCATTTTTTTTTACACTTTTTATGTCCCCATAGGAGACTATCTATAGCAATCCTTTGATTGCTAATACTGTTCAGTGCTATGTGTAGGACATTATTATCGGCTATCTCCTGCTCTGGTCTGCTCGATCTTGATCCGCCATTACAAATGATCGGATCCACCCGTGGCAGCACTGCGGGTGATACGATCATCTATTTTATTATGCGCATTGCTGCAGATGCCGTGATCTGTACAGATCAAGGCGTCTGAGGGGTTAATGGCGGACATCCACGCGATCGCCGATGTCGTCCATTACCAGCGGGTCCTCGGCTGCTTATAGCAGCCAGAACCTAGCGTGTATGACGCAAGCACTGCTCCTATGCTCGCGGTCATACACAGGACGCAAATGTACATCCTGGTGCGGGAAGTACCGCCAAACCAGGACGTACATTTACGTCCGTGGTCGTTAAGGGGTTAAATGTATATTACATTATTATTATTATTAGCCTCTGTCAGGAGAGGCTTATGTCTGCTTCCTCCTGGCCTCTGTATAAGGAGGCTGGATCAGACTATATGTCTTGTATATTATATGTATATTAAATTATTATTATTTTTAGCCTCTGTCAGGAGAGGCTTATATCTGCTTCCTCCTGGCCTCTATATAAAGAGGCGTTCAGACCATAGATTTGTCATGCATGTTATACTGCATTATTATTAGTCTCTCTCAGGAGAGGCTTATGTCTGTTTGCTCTATATAAGAGGGCTGGTTCAGTCTATAGATATGTCATGTATATTAGATTGTGGTGTCTGAGGTGTTGCAACGGTGTAGCAGGGTCTGATGGTATTAACCCTGTGGGGTAAAGTGTTATTAACCCCTGATTATTCGTGACACCAGGATGTGGTTGTTTTCTGTATAAGGCTCTGCCGACAACCAACCCAAAACGGCAGGCAATAAAGGAATGTCCACAGCAGGAATTATGAGATAACTGGAACTTTTACTTAAACTTATTATGAAACAGTCTTTACAATTATGCAGTTTCTCTAGAGGCAACCGTGATGCAGGATATCTCACAGGCTTGCTGGGACATGTAGTATTGAGATTTATGCAGGCCACTGTGCTACTAATTGTATACTTGAGTTGAGTAGTATTCACTAGAATTGTAGGTAGAGCTTGATAACTCATGTTTTGAAGTGGCTGCAGGTTTGGCCTAGACGAGATGAATTTAGATAGTACAGGTATTGTGCTTGCTTTGTAGCCAGGAACTAAGAGAGAACAGGAACAAGAGCACGAATTTAGAGACTACAGCCCCTTATATACTAGGTGGGCTAGACTAAAGCCCATTGGTTGCAAAGCCTGTAGGTCCTGTACCCAGGGAACTCTGGGTACATCACATGACAGTAGATCACATGACCCAGGAAGGTCCTATACATTTTTACAACTTTATATACAAAGAACAATATGTACAATACATTTACATTGCATTTATATAAGTTGAGCAAGGGGTGAGCTCTGCAGGAGAGCCCTATGGACTGCAGGGACTCTTCCTGAGGGGACTTGTATCGGGACACCACAATATGTATAGCACCTATCTCTCCAGGCTTTCAACAAGTTTACATGGTACACTTGCTCTGGCTTCCTTCGCCTGGGCTGGTGTACCCTGTACGTCACCTCCGTTACTTTTTCGATCACTTCGTAGGGACCTTGCCACCTAGCCAGAAATTTACTATCGACCGTTGGTACCAGAACCAGAACCCGATCTACCTCAGCCCACTGGTCCCTGGGTAACCTCTCCCTCATGACCGCTCTTTCAAAGACCGCCAGGTAGGTCTCAACGTCATCGCTGCGGTCATCTTTGGCATCACCATCCGAACAGCCTTCCGGGCGTCAGGGTTGGTCCTGGTCGTCGCTGCAGCTTGAAGCGCCATCACCTGCTGTAGCAGTAGCTGGTTGGTCTCCTGCTAGTGCTTGTTGGCCTCTTGCTGTTGCCTGTTGAACTCCTGCTGTTGCTTGGTGGACTCCAGCTGGAGCCTGTTGGTCTCCCGCTGTTGCAAGTTGGCCTCCATGAGTGCCTTCATAACCGCCTCCATTTTGGCGACACTGCTTTGCCTTGACTCTGGAGAAACACTTCTGCTGTACAGTCAGACACTTGTCGGCAGGATCGTTGCCCCTAGCAACCACTCCAACAAATTATCCCAGGCACAGTTCTTAGCAAACAGCGTGTGTCAGGATCCGGGCAAGCGGCTGGTGAGGACACTGGAAGTGGATCCTCTGAACCAGAGAGGTGATGGCGTGGGCCGTACCAGGGGAACGGAGTCTAAGGGGTTACTGGTATTCACCAGAGCCCGCCGCAAAGCGGGATGGACTTGCTGCAGCAGGTAACACCCAGGTCGTTCCTCCCAGTAGCGGCTCAACCTCTCTGGCAGCTGAGATGGCGCGGTACAAAAGGACAAGGCAAGGCAAGGTCAGACGTAGCAGAAAGGTCAGGGAAGGCGGCAAGGTTCGTAGTCAGGGGCAACAGCAGAGATTCTGGAAGAACAGGCAAGGACACACTGGAACGCTTTCACTAGGCAACAAGATCCGGCAGAGACAGGAAGGGGAAGTGATGTTTTATAGGGGAAACAGTGATTAGACTAGATTGGGCCAGGCACCAATTAGTGGTGCACTGGCCCTTTAAATTTCAGAGAGCCGGCGAGCGCGCGCCCTAGAGAGCGGGGCCGCGCGCGCCGGGCAGGGACAGAGGAAGGACGGAGCGGGTGAGAAGGGACATGGGATGCGATCCGTGAACGGGCACGTCCCGTCCCACGGATCGCATCCCCTCCGGTGACAGGGTAGCAGCGCTCTCGGTCAGCAGCGCCGACCGGAGTGCTGCAAGCAGAGTAACGCCGCGAGCGCTCCGGGGAAGCAGCGGGACCCGGAGCGCTCGGCGTTACAGTACCCCCCCCCTTGGGTCTCCCCTTCTTTTTGGAACCCACAAATCTACGAATGAGTTCCTTATCAAGGATATTGATCTCGGGTTCCCAGGACCTCGGGGCCACAATTCTCCCAATCAACAAGAAAAAATCTTTTACCTCGGACAACCCTGGAGGCGAGAATCTCTTTCACAGAGAAGATATCAGAGGATCCAGAGACAGGAGCAGGAAGAATGACTTTGGGAGAATAGCGGTTAAGAACAACAGGTTTGAGTAGAGAGACATGGAAGGAGTTAGGAATACGGAGAGAGGGGGGCAGATGAAGTTGATAAGAGACAGGGTTGATTTGTTTTTTGACTTTGAAAGGCCCTAAAAATCGGGGGCCCAACTTGTAACTGGGTACACGGAATCGAATATACTTAGCAGAAAGCCATACCTTGTCACCAGGGGAAAATACCGGAGGAACCCTTCTCTTTTTATCAGCATGCACCTTCATTCGGGATGAGGCCAGTAGAAGTGACTTTTGAGTCTCACGCCAAATGGAAGAAAAATCTTGCGTCAATTCATCAACGGCAGGAACCCCAGAGGAAGTGGGGATATGGAGGGGGGGGGGGGAAGCGGGTGACGGCCGTACACCACAAAAAATGGGGATTTGGAAGAAGACTCAGAGTTTTTAAAATTGTACGAAAATTCAGCCCAGGGCAAGAGGTCCACCCAATCGTCTTGGCGAGAGGAGACAAAATGTCGCAGGTAGTCACCAAGTATCTGATTTACTCTTTCCACTTGAGCGTTGGATTGAGGGTGGTAAGCAGAAGAAAAATTTAGTTTGATTTTTAATTGACTGCAGAGTGCCCTCCAAAATTTAGAAACAAACTGGACGCCTCTGTCTGAAACGATGTGCGTGGGAAGCCCGTGGAATCGAAAAATATGAAGAAAAAATTGTTTCGCCAATTGAGGCGCAGAAGGAAGACCCAGCAGAGGAACAAAATGAGCCATTTTAGAAAAACGATCAACGACCACCAAGATGACTGTATTATTGCGGGAAGGTGGCAGATCGGTGATGAAGTCCATACCAATATGGGACCATGGCTGTTCAGGTACAGGTAAAGGAAGGAGGAGACCTGCCGGCTTCTGGCGTGGAGTCTTGTCATGGGCACAGGTAGTACAAGCCCGAACAAAATCAGTCACATCCTTCTGCAAGGTGGGCCACCAATAGTGTCTGGAAATCAACTGCTCCGACTTCTTGACACCAGCATGTCCAGCCAAAAGAGAAGAATGACCCCATTTAAGAATTTTGTGGCGAAGGCGTGAAGGTACAAAGGTCTTCCCTGGAGGAACTTGCACAAGAGTGGTAGGAGCGGAGGAGATGAGACACTCAGGAGGTATGATGTGCTGTGGAGGGGCTTCAGATTCGGAAACATCGGTGGAACGTGATAGTTCGTCAGCTCTAACGTTCTTGTCAGCTGGACGAAAATGAATCTCAAAATTGAAGCGGGCAAAAAACAATGTCCATCTAGCTTGGCGAGGATTTAATCGCTGGGCAGTCTGGAGATACGATAAATTTTTATGGTCCGTGTAAATGATGATGGGATGCAGGGACCCTTCTAAAAGATGTCTCCACTCCTTGAGTGTCAATTTAATAGCTAAAAGCTCACGATCTCCAATCGAATAATTTTTTTCTGCAGGAGAGAAGGTCTTGGAGAAAAAGCCACACGTGCGATTTTTCCCAGTAGTGGTCTTTTGAGTTAAAACGGCACCGGCACCAACAGAAGAAGCATCTACTTCAAGGATAAAAGGCTTTGAGGGGTCAGGCCTGGACAGGACAGGTGCAGAAGCGAAGGAAGCCTTGAGCAGATTAAAGGACTCCTCCGCCATAGATGGCCAGGACCTCGGGTTCGCGTCCTTTTTGGTCAACGCTACAATAGGAGCAACGATGGTGGAGAAGTGAGGAATAAATTGACGATAGTAATTAGCGAACCCGAGAAAGCGTTGGATAGCTCGCAATCCAGAGGGGCGTGGCCAATCCAGAACCGCAGAGAGTTTGACAGGATCCATTTGAAGGCCTTGGCTGGACACTATGTAACTCAAGAAAGGTAGACTACTGCTTTCAAAGAGACACTTTTCTATCTTAGCGTAAAGGTGATTTTTGCGTAGGCGCTGTAACACCTGACGGACATGGAGGCGATGTTCCTCAGGGTTAGAAGAAAAAATAAGAATGTCATCCAGGTAGACCACTACACAAGTATATAGCAAGTCACGAAAAATCTCATTGACAAAGTCCTGGAAAACTGCTGGGGCGTTGCAAAGGCCGAAAGGCATGACAAGATACTCAAAATGTCCATCACGAGTGTTGAATGCAGTTTTCCACTTGTCTCCTTCACGTATACGGATAAGATTATAAGCCCCTCTTAGATCGAGTTTGGTAAAAATTTTCGCTCCCCGCAGACGGTCAAACAATTCAGAGATAAGGGGGAGTGGGTAACGATTCTTAACGGTAATTTTATTTAAACCGTGGTAATCGATGCATGGGCGTAGGGTTCCATCTTTCTTAGCAACGAAGAAGAATCCTGCTCCAGCAGGAGACGAAGATTTTCTGATAAATCCTTTTTTTAGATTTTCTTGAATATACTCGGACATGGCTTGGGTCTCTGGGGCAGAGAGCGGATAAATCCTGCCACGCGGTGGAGAAGTACCAGGAAGCAAGTCAATAGGGCAGTCAAAGGGTCTGTGTGGAGGCACGACCTCTGCTTGCTTTTTACAAAAAACATCGGAAAAGTCCTGGTAGGCCTTAGGCAGGCCTGGCAGAGAAGAAGCGATGGTTACTTGACTGATGGGTAAGGTCTTAAGGCATCGCAGGTGACAGGTAGGACCCCAACTTCTAATGTCCCCAGAAGACCAGTCGAGAGTTGGAGAGTGGAGCTGGAGCCAAGGCAAGCCTAGTAAAACTTGAGAAGTACAGTTGGGAAGCACAAAAAATTCAATCTCCTCATGATGGAGGACACCTACGTTCATGCGCAAGGGCACAGTGCGATAGCACACGGTACAGTCCAGATTCTGTCCACTGACAGAAGAAATGAAGAGAGGCTTGTCGAGACGGGTCACAGGGATGTTGAATCTGTTGACTAATGAGGCCTCAATGAAGTTACCTGTTGAACCTGAGTCCAGAAAGGCCACGGCAGAAAAGGCAGATTTAGCAGGCAAAGAAATCCGTACAGGAATAGTTAAGCGTGGAGAGGTAGAATCCACACCCAGTAACGCCTCTCCCACGTTTACTAGGTGCGTGCGTCTTCCCAGACGCGGAGGACGAATAGGACAGTCCTTCAGGAAATGCTCGGAGCTCGCACAGTAAAGGCAAAGGTTCTCATTCCTGCGGCGAGTCCTCTCAAATTGGGTCAGGCGAGAACGATCCACTTGCATAGCCTCCTCGGTGGAAGGCACAGTCACAGGTTGCAGCGGATGCTGGAAGAGAGGTGTTGGGCGGGGAAACCGCCTGGTGTGAACGAGATCCTTTTCTTGGCGTAGCTCCTGTCGCCTTTCTGAAAAACGCATATCAATGCGGGTGGCCAAATGGATTAGTTCAGACAGGGTTGAGGGTATCTCTCGTGCGGCCAGAACATCTTTGATGTGGCTGGATAAACCCCTCTTGAAGGTCGCGCAGAGAGCCTCATTATTCCAGGCTAATTCTGAGGCAAGAGTCCGGAACTGAATGGCGTAATCGCCCACTGAAGAGTTTCCTTGAACAAGATTCAACAAGGCCGTCTCGGCAGAAGAAACCCGGGCTGGTTCCTCAAAAACAGAACGTATTTCTGAGAAGAAGGTTTGGACTGAAGCGGTGGCAGGATCGTTGCGGTCCCAAAGCGGAGTGGCCCAAAACAACGCCTTTCCAGAGAATAAGCTGACCACGAATGCCACCTTAGACCGTTCCGTGGGAAACTGGTCAGCCAATAGTTCCAAGTGCAGAGAACATTGGGTCAGGAAGCCACGGCACAACTTAGAGTCCCCATCAAACTTATCCGGAAGAGAAAGACGGACTCTGGTGCTGGAAGCGGCAGCTTGCAGTTGAGGAACTGGCGGAGAAGATGGCTGTAGAGGCAGAAGTTGCTGAACCATTGCAGTCAGTTGTGACAACTGATGTCCTTGTTGGACTACTTGTTGAGACTGTTGGGCCACAACGGAGGAAAGGTCTCCAAGGCTAGGTAGCGGCACCTCAGCGGAATCCATGGCCGGATCTACTGTCAGGATCCGGGCAAGCGGCTGGTGAGGACACTGGAAGTGGATCCTCTGAACCAGAGAGGTGATGGCGTGGGCCGTACCAGGGGAACGGAGTCTAAGGGGTTACTGGTATTCACCAGAGCCCGCCGCAAAGCGGGATGGACTTGCTGCGGCAGGTAACCTCCAGGTCGTTCCTCCCAGTAGCGACTCAACCTCTCTGGCGGCTGAGATGGCGCGGTACAAAAGGACAAGGCAAGGCAAGGTCAGACGTAGCAGAAAGGTCAGGGCAGGCGGCAAGGTTCGTAGTCAGGGGCAACAGCAGAGATTCTGGAAACACAGGCAAGGACACACTGGAACGCTTTCACTAGGCACTAGGCAACAAGATGCGGCAGGGACAGGAAGGGGAAGTGATTTTTTATAGGGGAAACAGTGATTAGACTAGATTGGGCCAGGCACCAATTAGTGGTGCACTGGCCCTTTAAATTTCAGAGAGTCGGCGCGCGCGCGCCCTAGAGAGCGGGACCGCGCGCGCCGGGCAGGGACAGAGGAAGGACGGAGCGGGTGAGAAGGGACATGGGATGCGATCCGTGAACGGGCACGTCCCGTCCCACGGATCGCATCCCCTCCGGTGACAGGGTAGCAGCGCTCTCGGTCAGCAGCGCCGACCGGAGCGCTGCAAGCAGAGTAACGCCGCGAGCGCTCCGGGGAAGCAGCGGGACCCGGAGCGCTCGGCGTTACAGCGTGCTGCAACTCAAATGCTGACCTCACTGCGTTGCCTGCCTCCTCCACCAAATGTGAGGACTTGCTCTTGCAGATTGATGCGGTTGCAGTATAGAGGCAAGGAGACAGTGCTTTTCAAATCAAAGGTCAGTGTTTTATTCACACTAAGCACACGGCAAACAGACGGCCATACTGCCCCCTCCCATAGACAAGAATGGAGGGGGCGTGGCGTGACGTTTTCGAAACTGAAGGGTTCCAAAACTGGAGACGCAGCTCCCGCATATAATTCGGGTGCTGCAGGGAGATCACGGGGGGGTCCCAGCGGCGGGCCCCCACAATCAGAAATCTTATAAAATGTTTTTGCCCGGAATACCCCTTTAAGGCCAACTCTGACATCAGCAGCAGCGCCGCCCAGCTCATCAATATTCCTCCCGTCCCTCTTCCTCTTCATTACAAGGCGGGGAGAAGAGGGAGAGGCGGGGAGAAGAGGGAGAGGCGGGGACAAGAGGGAGAGGCGGAGGGAGGGGAGGAATATTGATGAGCTGGGCGGTGCTGCGGCTTTTGACATCAGAGTGCCAGTTAACCTGCTTGTGCCAGTTAGCACTTAATTAGCATATAGGGAAAAATTAAGATATTGGCCGGGCGGATCCGGGCACAGTAGGCATCAAACTGATCAGCGTCCCCCCTCACTACCAGCGAGTACCGCAAGATGACAGTTTTCCTTTAACTACAGCAGATCAGCAGACAATATCACACTTTACAGATATGTATTGTGGTAACACAACACAGCAGACAGTATCACACACTAGATATAGCAATTCAGCAGACAGTACCACAAATTATGTGATTAGATACAGCAGCTAAGCAGACAGAATAGACTTTGCTTAGATATAGGCTTAGATACAGAGGTTCAGTAGACAGTATCACATGTAACATATTAGATACACAGCACATAACATAGCACAGTATCACACATGATCTGATTAGATACAGCGACAACCTCTTCAGGACACGTCGTACCGGTATGTCATGGGACCCTGGTACTTAAGGACCCATGACATACATGTACGGACATGGGAATTTCGGTCCCTGCCACGCAGCTGACTGATATCGATCAGCAGGCACCCCCCCATGTCGGCGATCGACGCAAATCGCAAGTGAATTCACACTTGCAATTTGCACGATTACGGGTCATTACGGGTCTACGGTGACCCGGAATATAAGGGGAATCGTGGTTGTCCAAGGCACCCATGATCCCCCTGAAGGGATAGGAGTGAGGTGGCAGGGGTGCCACCCCTCCTATCCCTGCTACTGGTGGTCTAGACGTGACGACCAATAGCAGATTGGGGGCGGGGTTACTTTTATTTTCCCCATTATGCCCACCCACAATAGGCGGGGCAGGACGGGGAAACCGACAGGGACCGGCGCCGAAGGTCACTTACCGATCTGCGGAAGCTGCGGGCGACGGCGATCGGCGCGGCTGGCTCCCTGGATCCTACAGAAGCCGGTGAGTTGCCTAGCAACATCTGGAGGGCTACAGTCATAGACCCCTATACAGTGGTCTCTATACTGTAGCCCTCCAGATGTTCCAAAACTACAACTACCAGCATGCCCAGACAGCTGTTTGGGCATGCTGGTAGTTGTAGTTTTGCAACAGCTGGAGGTCTACAATTTAGAGACCACTGCATAGGGATCTCCAAACTGTAGCCCTCTATATCTTGCAAAACTACAACTCCAAGCATGCCCACACAGCAGTTTGCTGTCTGGGCATGCTGGGATTTGTAGTTTTGCAACATCTGGAGGTCCACAGTTTGTAGATCACTGTGCACTGGTCTATAAACTCTAGACCTCCAGATGTTGCAAAACTGCAAAACCCAGCATGCCCAAACAGCAAACAGCTGTCTAGGCATGCTGGAGGTTGTAGTTACGTACCTCCAGCTGTTGCATAACTACATCTCCCAGCATGCCCTTCAGCGATCAGTATATGCTAGGAGTTTCAGTTTTGCAACAGCTGGAGACACACTGGTTGGAAAATACTGAGTTAGGTAACAGAACCTAACTGAAGGTTTTCCAACCAGTGTGCCTCCAGCTGTTGCAAAAGTACAACTCCCAGCATGCACGGTCTGTCAGTACATGCTGAGAGTTGTAATTTTGAAACAGCTGGAGGTTTGCCCCCCCCATGTGAACGTACAGGGTACATTCACACAGGCAGGTTTACAGTAAGTTTCCTGCGTGAAGTTTGAGCTGCGGCAAATTTTTCGCCGCAGTGCAAACTCCTAGCGGGAAACTGACCGTAACCCGCCAGTGCGAATGTACCCTAAAAACACTACACTACACTAACACATAATAAAGGGTAAAACACAACATATACACCCCTTACACTGTCCCCCCAATAAAAATGAAAACGTTTGTATGGCAGTGTTTCCAAAACGGAGCCCCCAGCTGTTGCAAAACAACAACTCCCAGCATTTACGGACAGCCACTGACTGTTCAGGCATGCTGGGAGTTTAGCAACAGCTGTAGGCACCCTGTTTGGGAATCATTGGCATAGAATACCCCTATGTCCACCCCTATGCAATCCCTATGTAGTCCTCAAATGCGCATGGTGCTCTATCACTTCAGAGCGCTGTCGTATTTCAAGGAAACAGTTTAGGGCCACATACGGGGTATTTCCGTACTCGGGAGAAATTGCACTACAACTTATGGGGGGCTTTTTCTCCTTTTACCCCTTATGAAAAGGAAAAGATGGGGGCTACACCAGCTCAGAAGAGAAGGAGCGCCATTTGGGATTTTGAAGAGAAAATTTGTCCGGAATTGAAGGCCACATGTGTTTACAAAGCCCCCATAGTGCCAGAACAATGGAACCCTCCCCCCACATGTGACCACATTTTGGAAACTACACCCCTCACTACACCCCTCTGACAGATTTTTGGAACAGTGATCTATGAAAATGAAAAATTTTATTTTTCATTTGCACAGCCCACTGTTCCAAAGATCTGTCAAACGCAAGTGGGGTGTAAATACTCACTGCACACCTTATTAAATTCTGTGAGGGGTGTAGTTTCCAAAATGGGGTCACATGTGGGGGGGGGGTCCACTGTTCTGGCACAATGGGGGGCTTTGCAAACCCACATGGCCCCTGATTTCCATTCCAAACAAATTCTCTTTCAAAAAGCTCAATGGCGCTCCTTCTCTTCTGAGCATTGTAGTGCGCCAGCAGAGCACTTGACGTCCACACATGGGGTATTTCCATACTCAGAAGAAATGGGGTTACAAATTTGGGGGGGGGGGGCATTTTGTCCTATTATCCCTTGTAAAAAAAATTAATTTGAGGGAAAACTAGCATTTTAGTGAAAAAAAAAAATCATTTACACATCCAACTTTAACGAAAAGTCGTCAAACACCTGTGGAGTGTTAAGGCTCACTGGACCCCTTGTTACGTGCCTTGAGGGGTTTAGTTTCCAAAATAGTATGCCATGTGTTTTTTTTTTGTTTTTTTTGCTGTACTCGCACCATAGGGGCTTCCTAAATGGGACATGCCCCCCCAAAAACCATTTCAGCAAAATTTGCTTTTCAAAAGCCAAATTTGACTCCTTCTCTTCTGAGCATTGTAGTTCGCCCGCAGAGCATTTTACATCATAACATGGGGTATTTCCATACTCAGAAGAGATGGAGTTACAAATTTGGGGGTGGGGGGCATGTTGTCCTATTATCCCTTGTAAAAATTTTAAATTTGGGGGAAAACTAGCATTTTAGTGAAAAAAATAATAATAATTTACAAATCCAAATTTAACGAAAAGTCGTCAAACACCTGTGGAGTGTTAAGGCTCACTGGACCCCTTGTTACGTGCCTTGAGGGGTTTAGTTTCCAAAATAGTATGCCATGTGTTTTTTTTTTTGTTTTTTTTTTTGCTGTCCTCGCACCATAGGGGCTTCCTAAATGGGACATGCCCCCCAAAAACCATTTCAGCAAACTTTGCTTTTCAAAAGCCAAATGTGACTCCTTCTCTTCTGAGCATTGTAGTTCGCCTGCAGAGCATTTTACGTCATAACATGGGGTATTTCCATACTCAGAAGAGGTGGAGTTACAAATTTGGGGGGGGGGGGGGGCATTTTGTCCTATTATCCCTTGTAAAAATTTTAAATTTGAGGGAAAACTAGCATTTTAGTGAATTTTTTTTAATAATTTACACATCCAACTTTAAAGAAAAGTTGTCAAACACCTGTGGAGTGTTAAGGCTCACTGGACCCCTTGTTACGTGCCTTGAGGGGTTTAGTTTCCAAAATAGTATGCCATGTGTATTTTTTTTTTGCTGTCCTGGCACCATAGGGTCTTCCTAAATGGGAAATGCCCCCCAAAAAAACATTTCAGAAACCCTCACTCTCCAAAATCCCACTGTCGCTCCTTCCCTTCTGAGCCCTCTAGTGCACCCGCCGAACATTTGACATACACATATGAGGTATTTTCTTACTCGAGAGAAATTGGGTTACACATTTTAGGAAGATTTCTCTCCTTTTACCCCTTGTAAAAATTCAATAACTGGGTCTACAAGAACATGCCAATGTAAAAAATTAAGATTTTGAATTTTCTCCTTCAATGTGTTGCTATTCCTGTGAAACACCTAAAGGGTTAACAAACCTTTTAAATGTGATTTTGAATACTTTGAGGGGTGCAGTTTTTATAATAGGGTCATTTATGGGGTATTTCTAATATGAAAGCCCTTCAAATCCACTTCAAATCTGAACTGGTTCCTGGAAAATTTTGTGAAAAATTTGAAAATTGCTGCTATACTTTGAAGCAAATGTTACCACCAACATAAAGTAGAATATGTCACGAAAAAACAATCTCGGAATTAGAATGAAAGGTAAAAGCATCCCAGAGTTATTAATGCTTAAAGTGACAGTGGTCAGATGTGCAAAAAAATGGCCGGGTACTACAGTGAAAATTGTCTGGGTCCTTAAGGGGTTAAATACAAGGAATAATTAGATAGGAATAGATACAATGGCTCAGCAGACAGTATCACATAATAGGCTTAGTAGGTACAGCAGCAGTAGACAACAGGATAATACAGCAACTCAGCGCAGTATCACACATGATAAGACTAGATACAGAGGCTCAGTCACTAGATACTGTCACATGATAGAATTCGATTCAGGGCTCAGGAGACACTAACAACATAATAATGTCAGATACAGCAGACGGCGTGCACCTCAGGGCTCCGACTGTAGTCTATGTATCAACTGCTTGGGCCGGGTGGAGGGCGACACCTGCTGGCAAATACTGAGATCTTCTGCTCTGCTCATGACGAGGGGAAAGACAGGCGCAAGCGTAGTATGGTTAACAAAAAAAACTACAGTTCCCAGTAGCATGTACGTGGTCATGTGATCATTTCCTACTCGTGGCTGATCTCCGGGTGTAAAGTAAGTGTATTACTGGGACGGGGAGAGTACACAGGGGGGCTCATATGGTGAGACTGACACAAGCAGGGAAGGCGAGCAGTAAACCCCTCTGCTTTATTGGGGGATGTTGATAAGGCAAAACTACGAAAAAGGTTGCATTCTAAATAAAAAAAAGGGGGGTCTGTTAGAGAGCTCTGGATTATAAATATGGGGGGGGGGGGGGATCTGTAATAGAGCCCTGGATTATAAATATGTTGGGATCTGTAAGAGAGCCCTGGATTATAAATATGGGGGGGTCTGTAACAGAGCCCTGGTTTATAAACATGGGGGGTCTGTAATAGAGCCCTGGATTATAAATTTTGGGGGTTGTAATAGCGCCCTAGATTATAAACCTGGGGGATCTGTAATAGAGCCCTGTATTATAAATATTGGTGGGGGGTCTGTAATAGAGCCCTGGATTATAAATATTGGTGGGGGGTCTGTAATAGAGCCCTGGATTATAAATATGGGTGGGGGGTTTGTAATAGAGCCCTGGATTACAAACATGGGAGGGGGGGGGGTCTGTAAGAGAGCCCTGGATTATAATAATGGGGGGGGGGGGGGGGGGTTGTAAGAGAGCCCTGGTTTATAAATATGGGGGGATCTGTAAGAGAGCCCTGGATTATAAATATGGGGGGGGGGGGTCTGTAATAGAGCCCTGGATTATAAATATGGGGGTGGGGTCATTAGTAGAGCCCTGGATTATAAACAATGGGGGTCTGTAATAGAGCCCTGGATTATAAATATGGGGGGGGGGCTGTTATAGAGCCCTGGATTATATATATGGGGGGTCTGTAAGAGAGCCCCGAATTATAAATATGGGGGGGTCTGTAATAGAGCCCTGGATTATAAATGGGGGGGGGGGGGTTGTAATAGAGCCCTGGATTATAAACATGGGGGATCTGTAATAGAGCCCTGTATTATAAATATGGGGAGTCTGTAATAGAGCCCTGGATTATAAATATGGGTGGGGGGTCTGTAATAGAGCCCTGGATTATAAACATGGGGGGGGGGGTCTGTAAGAGACCCCTAGATTATAATAATGGGGGGGAGGGTCTGTAATAGAGCCCTAGATTATAAATATGGGGGGGTCTGTAATAGAGCCCTGGACTATAAATATTGGGGGGGGGGGGGTCTGTAATAGAGCCCTGGACTATAAACATGGGGGTCTGTAATAGAACCCTGGATTATAAATATGGGTGGGGGGGGGGGTCTGTAATAGAGCCCTGGATTATAAACATGGGGGGGGGGTCTGTAAGAGAGCCCTGGATTATAAACATGGGGGGGGGGTCTGTATATATATATATATATATATATATAAATATGGGGGGGTCTGTAATAGAGCCCTGGACTATAAATATTGGGGGGGGGGGTCTGTAATAGAGCCCTGGATTATAAACATGGGGGGTCTGTAATAGAACACTGGATTATAAATATGAGGGGTCTGTAATAGAGCCCTGGATTATAAATATGGGGTGGGGGGTCTGTAATAGAGCCCTGGACTATAAATATGGGGGTGGGGGTCTTTAATAGAGCCCTGGATTATAAATATGGGGGGCAGTCTGTAATAGAGCCCTGGATTATAAACATGGGAGGATCTGTAAGAGAGCCCTGGATTATAAATATGGGGGGTCTGTAAAAGAACCCGGGATTATAAATATGAGGGGTCTGTAATAGAGCCCTGGATTATAAACATGGGGGGTCTGTAATAGAACCCTGGATTATAAATATGTTGGGATCTGTAAGAGAGCCCTGGATTATAAATATGGGGGGGTCTGTAACAGAGCCCTGGTTTATAAACATGGGGGGTCTGTAATAGAGCCCCTGGATTATAAATTTTGGGGGTTGTAATAGCGCCCTAGATTATAAACCTGGGGGATCTGTAATAGAGCCCTGTATTATAAATATTGGTGGGGGGTCTGTAATAGAGCCCTGGATTATAAATATTGGTGGGGGGTCTGTAATAGAGCCCTGGATTATAAATATGGGTGGGGGGTTTGTAATAGAGCCCTGGATTACAAACATGGGAGGGGGGGGGGGTCTGTAAGAGAGCCCTGGATTATAATAATGGGGGGGGGGGGGGGGGGTTGTAAGAGAGCCCTGGTTTATAAATATGGGGGGATCTGTAAGAGAGCCCTGGATTATAAATATGGGGGGGGGGGGGTCTGTAATAGAGCCCTGGATTATAAATATGGGGTGGGGTCATTAGTAGAGCCCTGGATTATAAACAATGGGGGTCTGTAATAGAGCCCTGGATTATAAATATGGGGGGGGGGCTGTTATAGAGCCCTGGATTATATATATGGGGGGTCTGTAAGAGAGCCCCGAATTATAAATATGGGGGGGTCTGTAATAGAGCCCTGGATTATAAATGGGGGGGGGGGGGGGGTTGTAATAGAGCCCTGGATTATAAACATGGGGGATCTGTAATAGAGCCCTGTATTATAAATATGGGGAGTCTGTAATAGAGCCCTGGATTATAAATATGGGTGGGGGGTCTGTAATAGAGCCCTGGATTATAAACATGGGGGGGGGGTCTGTAAGAGACCCCTAGATTATAATAATGGGGGGGAGGGTCTGTAATAGAGCCCTAGATTATAAATATGGGGGGGTCTGTAATAGAGCCCTGGACTATAAATATTGGGGGGGGGGGGGTCTGTAATAGAGCCCTGGACTATAAACATGGGGGTCTGTAATAGAACCCTGGATTATAAATATGGGTGGGGGGGGGGTCTGTAATAGAGCCCTGGATTATAAACATGGGGGGGGGGTCTGTAAGAGAGCCCTGGATTATAAACATGGGGGGGGGGTCTGTATATATATATATATATATATATATAAATATGGGGGGGTCTGTAATAGAGCCCTGGACTATAAATATTGGGGGGGGGGGGGTCTGTAATAGAGCCCTGGATTATAAACATGGGGGGTCTGTAATAGAACACTGGATTATAAATATGAGGGGTCTGTAATAGAGCCCTGGATTATAAATATGGGGTGGGGGGTCTGTAATAGAGCCCTGGACTATAAATATGGGGGTGGGGGTCTTTAATAGAGCCCTGGATTATAAATATGGGGGGCAGTCTGTAATAGAGCCCTGGATTATAAACATGGGAGGATCTGTAAGAGAGCCCTGGATTATAAATATGGGGGGTCTGTAAAAGAACCCGGGATTATAAATATGAGGGGTCTGTAATAGAGCCCTGGATTATAAACATGGGGGGTCTGTAATAGAACCCTGGATTATAAATATGAGGGATCTGTAATAGAGCCCTGGATTATAAACATAGGGGGGGGGGGGGTCTGTAATAGAGCCCTGGATTATAAATATGGGAGGATCTGTAAGAGAGCCCTGGATTATAAATATGGGGGGTCTGTAAAAGAACCCGGGATTATAAATATGAGGGGTCTGTAATAGAGCCCTGGATTATAAACATAGGGGGGGGGGGGGGTCTGTAATAGAGCCCTGGATTATAAATATGGGAGGATCTGTAAGAGAGCCCTGGATTATAAATATGGGGGGTCTGTAAAAGAACCCGGGATTATAAATATGAGGGGTCTGTAATAGAGCCCTGGATTATAAACATAGGGGGGGGGGGGTCTGTAATAGAGCCCTGGATTATAAATATGGGAGGATCTGTAAGAGAGCCCTGGATT
Organism: Hyla sarda; assembly: GCF_029499605.1. Lineage (NCBI taxonomy): Eukaryota > Metazoa > Chordata > Amphibia > Anura > Hylidae > Hyla > Hyla sarda. Next base: position 144,163,403 of record NC_079194.1, on the reverse strand, counting down.
ATAAATATGGGGGGTCTGTAAAAGAACCCGGGATTATAAATATGAGGGGTCTGTAATAGAGCCCTGGATTATAAACATGGGGGGGGGGGTTCTGTAAGAGAGCCCTGGATTATAAACATGGGGGGTCTGTAATAGAGCCCTGGATTATAAATATGGGGGGGCTGTTATAGAGCCCTGGATTATAAACATGGGGGGGGGGGGGCCTGTAATAGAGCCCTGGATTATAAATATGGGGGGGTCTGTAATAGAGCCCTGGATTATAAATATGGGGGGGCTGTTATAGAGCCCTGGATTATAAACATGGGGGGGGGGGCTGTAATAGAGCCCTGGATTATAAACATGGGGGGGCTGTTATAGAGCCCTGGATTATAAACATGGGGGGGCTGTTATAGAGCCCTGGATTATAAATATGGGGGGGGGGGGGGGTGGTCTGTAAGAGAGCCCTGGATCATCGGACCCTGCATTACAAGTTAGGGGGCAGAACTGTCATAGGGCCGCCCTGTATTAAATGTCGGGGTAGAAGTCTAATTGGGCCCTGCATTATACATATGGGTAGGGGCAGAACTGTGCTAGGACCCTGCATTTTAAGTAGGGGGGGGGGGGCAGAACTGTAATTGGGCCCTGCATTATACGAATAGGAAGGAGGGAGGTATTAGTAAGTGGGAGAAAAACTGTGATGGGCCCTGTATTATAAGTATGGGTAGGGGGCAGAACTGTAATTAGGTCCTGTATAAGTATGGGAAGGAGTGGAGGGGGGGGGGAGGCAGAACTGTTGTAGGGCCCTGCATTATAAGTATGGGTAGGGATCAGTAGGTGGCAGAACTGTAATTTTGCCCTGCATTTTAAGTATGGGAAAATGAGAAACGGCGGGGGGAGTTGTGCAGAACTGTGTTAGGACCCTGTATTATAAGTATACTGATGGGCCCCGCATTAAAAGTATGGATGGGGTGCAGAACTGTGATAGTATGGATAGTATTATAAGTATGCGGTTGAGAATTATAATATATTGCTGTAACTGTAAAAGTTATACATAACCTCATTGTAATATGGAATTGCAGAACCAGTGGATGAGCGACTGTATCACTGTACCATTTTGATTTCCTTGTACAGGTGCTCAGTTGGAAGCACCATCAGGATGGGCTTGGACACAGACTGGACAGTTCTGGTTCTCACCTGTCAGCATAAGGACAACGTCCAGGTATTCCAGAGAGGTGAGAGCTCCCCCAACCACACATCATCTTCACCCCAACAATATTCCTCTGTCCCCCACTTTCCACATTTTGGGGGAGATCAAAATCTATGCAACGGAAAAGGGGCTTAGCTGCCAATAGCAACTAATCAGATTACTTCTTTAATTTTAAAAAGGCCTCTAAAAAATGAAAGAAGCCATCTGGTTGCTATGGGAAACTTCAACATTCTTCCTCTACACAGGTTTTGATAAATCTCCCCCAATGTCTCTTTGTGCATTGCAGAGAAGAAACTAAAGCCAGTGGAGGGGGTGAGATCAGACCACACAGGGATGGTTGTTGTCTGTTACCATGGACCTGCATAGAAAGATTTTCCCTTAGTTTCAACAGCAGCACAATAATGGGGTTTTCTCGACCCTGTGAGCCAGTAGGACAAAGAAAGTTTTAACTCCTTAAGGACGCAGGACGTAAATGTACGTCCTGGTGCGGTGGTACTTAACGCACCAGGACGTACATTTACGTCCTGTGCATAACCGCGGGCATCGGAGTGATGCCCGTGTCATGCGCGGCTGATCCCGGCTGCTGATCGCAGCCAGGGACCCGCCGGCAATGGCCGACGCCCGCGATCTCGCGGGCGTCCGCCATTAACCCCTCAGGTGCCGGGATCAATACAGATCCCGGCATCTGCGGCAGTGTGCGATTTGAATGAATGATCGGATCGCCCGCAGCGCTGCTGCGGGGATCCGATCATTCAGAACGCTGCACGGAGGTCCCCTCTCCTTCCTCCGTCCGGCTCCCGGCATCTCCTGCTCTGGTTTGAGATCGAGCAGACCAGAGCAGAAGATCACCGAAAACACTGATCTGTTCTATGACCTATACATAGAACAGATCAGTATTAGCAATCATGGTATATGGGGACTATTCAAGTGTAAAAAAAAATGCCCTCCCCCAATAAAAAAGTAAAACATCCGTTTTTTCCTATTTTACCCCCAAAAAGCGTAAAAAATAAAATTTATAGACATATTTGGTATCGCCACGTGCGTAAATGTCCGAACTATTAAAATAAAATGTTAATGATCCCGTTCGGTGAACGGCGTGAACGAAAAAAAAAAAAAAAGTCCAAAATTGCTACTTATTTAATACATTTTATTAAAAAAAAATTATAAAAAATGTATTAAAAGTTTTTTATATGCAAATGTGGTATCAAAAAAAAGTACAGATCATGGCGCAAAAAATGAGCCCCCATACCGCCACTTATACGGAAAAATAAAAAAGTTAGAGGTCATCAAAATAAAGGGATTATAAAGGTACTAATTTGGTTAAAAAGTTTGTGATTTTTTTTAAGCGCAACAATAATAGAAAAGTATATAATAATGGGTATCATTTTAATTGTATTGACCCTCAGAATAAAGAACACACATCATTTTTACCATAAATTGCACGGCGTGAAAACGAAACCTTCCAAAATTAGCAAAATTGCGTTTTTCGTTTTAATTTCCCCACAAAAATAGTGTTTTTTGGTTGCGCCATACATTTTATGATATAATGAGTTATGTCATTACAAAGGACAACTGGTCGCGCAAAAAACAAGCCCTCATACTAGTCTGTGGATGAAAATATAAAAGAGTTATGATTTTTAGAGTCCTTAAGGCCAAAATGGGCTGAGTCCTTAAGGGGTTAACCCCTTCCCGACCTATGACATACCTGTACGTCATGGGTGGCAAGGTGTTCCCGACCCATGACATACAGGTACGTCATGAACATTTTTGCCGCTACTCACGGCATCCCGCAGCGCCCGGTAAGATGGTGGCTATCACTGATAACCAGCCATCTTACCGTGCGACCACGGGGGGTTTTATCCCCCACCCCCCCCCCCCCCCAGCGATCGCTGCTATCAGCTAGTCAGATCTGACTAGCTGATAGCAGCGTTTCGCTATGAAAATACTTAGCAACGCGGTGTGTGAGTCCCGATCACGGGGATCGGGACACACACCGCTCTGCTAAGTGTCCCTGACTCGTCCCCCGGCGTCACTTACCCGTCCGAGCAGTGTCCCGAGCGGTCCCGGCACGAGCGACGTCCTCCATGCGGTCCCGGCGGCGCTGCGTCCCGGAGGTGAGTTTCCGGCAGCAGTGCGGCATCTTCATTGGCAGCAGTGAGATCGCCGTAAAGCGATCTCACTGCTGCCTCTGGGAGTTTCAAAACTGCAACTCCCAGCATGCCCAGACAGCCTTTGGCTTTCTGGGCATGCTGGGAGTTGTAGTTTTGCAACATCTGGAGGTCCTCAGTTTGGAGACCACTGTATAATGGTCTCCAATCTGTGCTCTTCCAGATGTTGCAAAACTACAACTCCCAGCATGCTCAGTCTGTCCAGGCGTGCTTGGAGTTGTAGTTCTCTAACATCTGGAAGAGCACAGATTGGAGACCATTATACAGTGGTCTCCAAACTGTGGACCTCCAGATGTTGCAAAACTACAACTCCCAGCATGCCCAGACTGCCCAAGCATGCTGGAAGTTGTAGTTTGGCAATATCTGATCCTTCAGATATTGCCGAACTACAACTTCCAGCATGCCTGGGCAGTCTGGGCATGCTGGGAGTTGTAGTTTTGCAACAACTGGAGGCACACTAGTTGGGAAACATTGTCCGTTTCCTACCTCAGTGCCTCCAGCTGTTGCAATTGTTGCAAAACTATAACTCCCAGCATGCACTGACAGACCATGCATGCTGGGAGTTGTAGTTCTGCAACAGCTGGAGGCACACTGGTTTGGAAACACTAAGTTTGGTTGCAAAACACTTGAAAGTTTATTACTTAACTTAGTGTTTCCAAACCAGTGTTCCTCCAGCTGTTGCAAAACTACAACTCCCAGCATGCACGGACAGCCAAAGGGCATGCTCGGAGTTTGCAACAGCTGGATGTTTGCCCCCTCCCCCCAATGTGAATGTACAGGGTACACTCACATGGGCGGAGGTTTACAGTGAGTGCTGCAAGTTTGAGATGGCGCAAATTTTCCGCTGCAGCTCAAACTTCCAGCGGCAAACTTGCTGTGAACCTCTGCCCATGTGACTGTACCCTAAAAACACTACACTACACTAACACTAACCTAAAATAAAAAGTAAAAAACACTACATATACACATACCCCTACACAGCCCCCCTCCCCAAAAAAAAGGAAAAACGTCTGGTACGCTACTGTTTCCAAAACGGAGCCTCCAGCTGTTGCAAAATAATAACTCCCAGTATTGCCGGACAGCCATTGACTGTCCAGGCATGCTGGGAGTTTTGCAACAGCTGGAGGCACCCTGTTTGGGAATCATTGGCATAGAATACCCCTATGTCCACCCCTATGCAAATCCCTAATTCAGGCCTCAAATGCACATGGCGCTCTCACACTTTGGAGCCCTGTCGTATTTCAGGGCAACAGTTTTGGGACACATATGGGGTATCGCCGTACTCGGGAGAAATTGCCTTACAAATTTTGGGGGGCTATTTCTTCTTTAACCCCTTATGAAAAGGTGAAGTTGGGGTCTACACCAGCATGTTAGTGTAAAAAAATAATTTTTTTACACTTACATGCTGGTGTTGCCCTATACTTTTCATTTTCACAAGAGGTAAAAGGGAAAAAAGACCCTCTAAATTTGTAATGCAATTTCTCCTGAGTACGGAGATACCCCATATGTGGGCGCAAAGTGCTCTGGGGGCGCACGACAAGGCCCAGAAGGGAGAGTGCACCATGTATATTTGAGGTGATTTGCACAGGGGTGGCTGATTGTTACAGCAGTTCTGACAAACGCAAAACAATAAATATCCATATGTGACCCCATTTTGGAAACTACACCCCTCACGGAATGTAATAAGGGGTGCAGTGAGCATTTACACCCCACTGGTGTATGACAGATTTTTGGAACAGTGGTCTGTGAAAATGAAAAATAAAATTTTTGATTTGCACAGTCTACTGTTTCAAATATCTGTCAAACGCCAGTGGGGTGTAAATGCTCACTGCACCCCTTATTCAATTCCATGAGGGGTGTAGTTTCCAAAATGGGGTCACATGTGGGGGGGGTCCACTGTTCTGGCACCATAGGGGCTTCCTAAATGGGACATGCCCCCCAAAAACCCTTTCAGAAAAACTCACTCTCCAAAATCCCATTGTCGCTCCTTCCCTTCTGAGCCCTCTACTGCGCCCGCCGAACACTTTACATAGACATATGAGGTATGTGCTTACTCGAGAGAAATTGGGTTACAAATTTTAGGGTGATTTCTCTCCTTTTACCCCTTGTAAAAATTCAAAATTGGGTCTACAAGAAAATGCGAGTGTAAAAAATGAAGATTTAGAATTTTCTCCTTCAGTTTGTTGCTATTCCTGTGAAACACCTAAAGGGTTAAAATACTTACTGAATGTCATTTTGAATACTTTGGGGGGTGCAGTTTTTGTAATGGGGTAATTTATGGGGTATTTCTAATATGAAGACCCTTAAAATCCACTTCCAACCTGAACTGGGCCCTGAAAAATTACGATTTTGAAAATCTTGAGAAAAATTGGAAAATTGCTGCGGAACTTTGAAGCCCTCTGGTGTTTTCCAAAAGTAAAAACTTGTCAATTTTTTTATGCAAACATAAAGTAGACATATTGCATATGTGAATCAATATGTAATTTATTTGGAATATCCATTTTCCTTTCAAGCAGAGACTTTCAAAGTTAGAAAAATGCTACATTTTCAAAATTTTCATGACATTTTTAGATTTTTTACCAAGAAAGGATGCAAATATCAGTGAAATTTTACCGATAACATGAAGTAGAATATGTCACGAAAAAACAATCTCGGAATCAGAATGATAAGTAAAAGCATCCCAGAGTTATTAATGTTTAAATTGACAGTGGTCAGATTTTCAAAAAATGCCCAGGTCCTGAAGGTGAAAATGGTCTGGGTCATGAAGGGGTTAAAGGGGTTATCCAGGGAAAAACTTTTTTTTATATATATCAACTGGCTCCAGAAAGTTAACCCCTTAAGGACCAAGCCCATTTTCACCTTAAGGACCAGGCCAATTTTATTTTTGCATTTTCGTTTTTTCCTCCTTGCCTTTTAAAATCCATAACTCCTTTATGTTTCCATCTACAGACCCATATAAGGGCTTGTTTTTTGCGTGACTAATTGCACTTTGTAATGAAACCTCTAATTTTACCATAAAATGTACGGCGAACCCCCCAAAAAATTGTTAGGAAGGAAATTTTAATGAAAACCACAATTTTGCACATTTTGGAGGGGTTCATTTTCACACTGTACACTTTATGGTAGAAATGACACGTGTTCTTTATTCTGTGGTTCAATACAATTAAAGTGATACCCATGGCTAGATACTTTTATATTTTTGTACCGCTTAAAACTGCATATATAAAACTTGCAGATCATTTTTTATTCATTTTTTTTAATAAAATGTGAAAAAAAGCGGAATTTTTGGACTTTTTTTATTTTTTACATTGGGAAAAAATTTAAAATGGGAAAACCGGAAAATTTTCATTTTTATTGGGGGAGGGGATTTTTAACTTTTTTTTATTTTTACATTTTTCAACTTTTTTTTACACTTTTTATGTCCCCATAGAGGACTATCTATAGCAATCCTTTGATTGCTAATACTGTTTAGTGCTATGTATAGGACATAGCCCTGATCAGTATTATCGGTGATCTTCTGCTCTGGTCTGCTCGATCTCAGAGCAGAGCAGAAGACCCCGGGAGACGGCTGGAGCAAGGTGAGGGGACCTCCAGCAGCCATGCTGGATGATCGAATCGCCGCGGCAGTGCTACAGGCGATCCGAACATCCATTCAAAGTACCGCACTGCCGCAGATGCCATGATCTGTACAGATCACGGCATCTGATGGGTTAATGGCGGACATACGCTCGATCGCGGATGTCGGCCATTACCGGCGGGTCCCCGGCTGCTGCTGACGCAACCACCGTTCCGATGCTCGCGGTCATACACAGGACGTAAATGTACGTCCTGGTGCGAGAAGTCCTGCCAAACCAGGACATAAATTTACGTCCGTGGTCGTTAAGGGGTTAAACAGATTTGTAAATTACTTCTATTAAAAAATCTTAATCCTTTCAGTTCTTATGAGCTGCTGAAGTTGCGTTGTTCTTTTCTGTCTAAGTGCTCTCTGCTCTGATGACACTTGTCTTGGGAACTGTCCAGTTTAGAAGCAAATCCCATAGCAAACCTGTTCTACTCTGTGCAGTTCCCGAGACAAGCAGAGATGTCAGCAGAGAGCATTGTTGACAGACAGAAAAGAACAACTCAACTTCAGCATCTGATAATTATTGGAAGGATTAAATTTTTTTAATAGAAGTTATTTACAAATCTGTTTAACTTTCTGGAGCCAGTTGATATATAAAAATTGCCTTGGAATACCCCTTTAATGAAGCAATTATCATAAGAGTTCCCCCACTAGCTATGTACATTGCATAGTGTGTCTGGGCTGCATCTACCTGGGAAAGGTTGGCTGAACCCATTCAGACACTTTTTTTGCCAGTTTTAAGGGCAAAAAGCCTTTCTACAGTCCCCATGAGAAATATATTTTTTTCATTAAAAAAAAATCAAATCAAAATCAACAAATTGTTACTTAGGTGATTGCAGTTTCATCCGCTTCTCTCTTTATGTGGGCTGCAGGTAACACGGTTACCCTTAAGATCTTACCCACTTCTTTTAGAAGGGTTTCCGATCTGGTGCCACCCTTCTTGTTTATATAAACATGCACACCATGTTGTCAGCCCTGATCTTCACTGCTTGCCCCAGAGAAGATAAAAAAAAGTGGCAAAGGGCCCTTAAGTTCACTTGCATTTAAGGGCAGCGTACGCTCTGCAGAGGACCAAACCCTGATGATGGTCAAGTCTGAAAGATAAGTGCCCCCGCCTCTACCTGAGGCACCTGTCGTTAAAGTGAGCCAGTGAGGATCTTCCAGGGAGCCTCCATCCTTTATCTCATCCCACCAGGCCAGGGACTGACCACTGTTGACTTGCAGACCCACAGTCTGACAACCGCTTGTTCTCTTGAGGGTTCTTTAAGGAGTTATCCAGTATTAGAAAAGCAATGCTGATTTCTTGCAATTGAGCACCACACCTGTCCTCAGGTTATGTATGGTATTACAACTAGGCTTTATTTACTTCAATGGAACTGAGCTGCAGACTGAGGACAACAGTAGTGCTGTTTCCAAATGAAAGTAGCTATGCTTTTCTAATCCTGGATAACCCCTTTAAATGTCACAATGCCCAGAGCACTGCATCTGCAGAGGATGACAGCAGGCCTAAATACCTGTTAAGAGTCCTGAGCGAGTGAGAAGACCAATGAAAACAGGATCCTACCTGCTTTTTTTTCTCCTGAGTGAGGTACAACCTCTTGTTCTGGACATCTATAATAAACCCCAAAAACCTTCTTGTGGCAGGGGAGAGCTCGGATTTCTCCCAGTGTTAGATCCAGCCTAGGGAGTAAAGAAGGTTCAGAGTGGCACTAACCAGATAGACAGATCTGGCTAAAATTAACCACCAGTGAAGACTGAGTGAGCTAAGAAGATTTTGAAGGAACTGCCCTTCTTGTCTAAAAGCGATTCCAAAAGAGAATCAAGTTCCAGACCCAAGAACCGTTAAGGGAAAACTCCAGGTTGCACAAGTTATATTTCGAGGGGTTATCCCCTGACCATGGTCTTAACCATACTACACGCCTGGCAAGTGTGGGCAGATGTCATTAGGCCAGCCTAACCTCCTGAGAAGTGAAATTATAATAGTCCACTGCCAAGGAGACTTGTTTAAAAGAGGAGAAAATATCACCTCCAGTGGCGTAACTATAGAGGTCGCAAGGGTCGCAATCGCGACCGGGCCCCATAGCCTTGGGGGGCCTGCAGGGCCCCCCTGCCACTACACTATCTGCTGCTGCTGCTACGGCAGCAGGTCGGACCCTCGGGCGCCGCCTGAGATCCCTACCCGTCTCTTCCAGCACATTTGTGGGGGGGGGGGGGGGGGGCGTTGATGAGACCAAGGAGACATTTGGGGGGGGGGGTGTTGAGGAGACTAAGGATGGAGTGCAGGGGGGGGCTAAGGAGACCAAGGATGGGGGGGTTGTTGAGGAGACCAAGGATGGTGGGGGGATGGGTGCTGAGGAGACCAAGGAGGGGGCTGAGGAGAACAAAAACTAGAAAGAACATGACAGAGTGCTTAGCCCCTTGGGGACAAAGCCCGATTTTTAAGGACCAGGACAATTTTCGTTTTTTCACTTTAATTTTTTCCTCCTCCCTTTCTAAAAATCATAGGCCCAGATTTATCAAAGAATGTCTACGGTAGAGCTATTTTCCCATGTTTATTTTGGTGGTGGGTTTGACTAGCGTTCATCTTATTTATCAAGAAGGTGCAGCAGGATCATGAATTTTGCGCAACTCTGCTGTGGTGGGAAAAGCTCTACCACATACACTTTTTCTAGACACTTGTGAGGGAGGGAAGTAGACACTTTCCCAGGTCCTGAATTTGGCAGGTTAGGTGTTTTTACTTACTTTCACGGAGCTGCCGGGACATTTTTACTTGCAATTTAGACGCTACAATCAAATTTGATTGCGGTGTCTAAGGGGTTAAAGCCGGGCATCACCATGATCGGTGATGTCTGGCATTAGAGATGGGTACTGGTGGCAGATAGCCGCCAGAACCATCCAGCTATGACCCGCGCTCAGCTCCTAAGCACATGTCATAATAGGGGAGTGGGACGCTGTCGTCCACAAGAGGTTAAAGGTTGAATTGTGGAAGGTAGAAGTGATTCTCACGCCTACTGGTAGGGGGTGTAGCTTTGCGCCTATAAAAATACCTTTGTGCACAAAATAGCAACTTTTGACAAAAGTCACAAATGATAAATACATGACCACTGCATGGTCAAAAAGAAAAAGTTCTATGGGTAGGTAAAAAGAGTGAAAATGTTTATATCAAAAGACGCATAAAAGTCGCTAAATATGCTGCTTGCACCTGAACTGCGCCAAAACATAGACAATAAAAATTCTCTAAAAGTAATGATATATCTCCCCCATAATTCTTACAATTTCGCACCTACAGACCCATATAAGGGCTTGTTTTTTGCATCACCAATTGTATTTTGTAATGACATCACTAATTTTATAACATTATCTGCCGCGAAACAAAAACAAATTATTTGTGGGGTGACATAAAAAAAAAAAAAAAAAAAAAAATTTTGCTACTTTTTAGGGCTTCCGTTTCTACACAGTGCAATTTTCGGTAAAATTGTTTACCGAATCTATATTCTGTAGGTCCATACAGTTACAAGGATACCCAATTCACGTAGGTTTTATTTTATTTTACTACTTTAAAAAAAATTATAACTAGATACACCAAAATGAGTATGTTTAAAATTGTCCTCTTCTGACCCCTATAACTCTTTTATTCTTCTGCATACTGGGCTATATTAGAGCTAATGTTTTTGCGCCGTGGTCTGTAGTTGTTATTATTGGTACCATTTTTTTTTTTCTATGGGACATTTTGGTCGCTTTTTATACATTTTTTTAATGGTATATGAAGTGTCCAGAAATGCACAATTTTGGACTTTAGTATTTTTTTACGTGCGGTTTAGCTACCCTTATATTTCAATAGTTCGGACATTTACACTCGCGGCAGTACCACATATGATTATTTTTTATTTATTTAATTTTAAGAAAAATGGGAAAAGAGGGGGATTACAATTTTTATTAGGAAGGGGTTAATTCACTTTTATTACCTTATTAACATGCACTCTCTTGATTGAGTACACTGATCAATGCTATACCATGGGGTGCAGGGGGAGGGAGCTGAGGAGACCAAAGATTGGGTGTAGGGGCAGGGTGATGAGGAGACCGAGGATAAGAGGGGGGGGGGGGGGTGTATATGTATGTATGTATGTATGGTGTGTGTGTATATGTATGATGTATATATGCATGATAGATGTGGGTATGTATGATAAATGTGTATGATAGATGTGTGTATGTATGATAGATCAAACATCTATCATACATACATACACAGTCATATTTACATCTATCATAAATACATACATACACTATACATCAATGCGGAGGGATGGGGGTCCAGGAGGCGATGTGGTATGGGTCCACTTAGGGCAGCATAAACCTAAAATATTCCACTGATGGGTTGGGGAATATTGGTTTTGATTGGTGTTCTCCAATCTGTTGCACAACTACAACCCCTATCATGTTCTGACAGCCTTCTGGAGCAGTACTATGGGGTCTGGGAAGGCAGGCAGAAGGTCCTGGAGAGGACTTAGGTGTCTGGGGAGGGGGGAAGAGGAGCCTGGAGAGGACTTAGGGGTCTGAGGAGGGGGGCAGAGGAGCCTGGAGAGGACTTAGGGGTCTGGGGAGGGGGAGCAGAGGAGCCTGGAGAGGACTTAGGGGTCTGGGGTGGGGCAAAGGAGCCTGCAGAGCACTTAGGGATCTGGGGGGGGCAGAGGTGCCAGGAGAAGACTTAGGGATTTGGGGGCAGAGGTGCCAAGAGAGGACTCGAGGGGGCCCCGAGACAATTTTTTGCATCGGGCCCTGTGGTTTCTAGCTAGGCCTCTGATCACCTCCCTAATGCCAGAATACACCTAATCCTGAATCCTGGCTAACCATTTCCTGTGGGCTCTTGTGTGTTCATAATTGACAACAAAACCTTGACCTGGCACAGTATGATCTATAGGGTCACAGAGATTTGAACCATTCTCCACAGGCACATGCTATGTCCTGAGAAGGTTGGATCCAAGACTTGGACTGCTCCTCATCAATGAGAAAAAGCATTCTGAAGTGCTTGCATAACACCGGAGATTCTTCTGAATTCCTCTATTCAGCTTCTCATAAGGTTAAAGGATAACTTCATCCATCTTGAAGGCCCCAGGCCATCTCAATAAAGATGAGGTGGCCTCTTCCTACTCTGACCTCCTCCTCAGTTGAAGACTACACCGCATCATTAATTCTGAAATTTCTTCAGAATAGGAACAGGGCAATGACTGACTTTGTCTAGCCCTCTTCCTGGGTTAAAGAGTTATTTATCACCTTAATGGAAGAACGCGCAAATTCTTTGATCCAAATGACGATATCCCTGATACTGGGTTCAGTTGAGTTGGCAGACTTGGGGCAACGGGCAAGGCAGGTGGTGTAGTCATTGTCAGAAAGTGGGGTATCACATTCACTACAACACAAATGCTTTCTCTTAGAAGTAGCTTTGCAACCATTGGACCCCTTTGCACCTGAATCCAGGCATAACATGTGGAGAAAAACACACAATAAAATGGAAAAACAAGCACAGTACTAAGGAGAAGAGAGACCTTGGAAAATAGAAAGCTAGTGCATGGGGCAGGATCAATAACAGGGAAGGAAGGGTAGCAAGAAAGAGCAGACCCAGAGTTGAATGGCAGCAAGAAGCGAACAAGGAAAGAATATGGCCCCCAAAATAACAACTGCAGTCACTTGACCTGTCCAGGAAGTACTGGCTGAGTTAGTCTCCACTGCTCGGTTTAAATACTCTAATCTAAGCAGAGACTTATCACTCCACAGAAGCATAGAGAGAAAAAAACACAGCACCATGTAGCAGAAAGCCGACTGGTTGCCACACAGGATAATCTCTAAAGTCCAAAAAAGCTAATAAAATTTAAAAAAATGGGGTAACTCTGTTATGGGGCAATTGGTATCTTCCTCATAGGGGGTTTATGCCTTCTTCTTGATCAACACAGACAGTAGGGTTTTAGGTTGAACTTGATGGACTCTTGTCTTTTTTTCTCCTTGTAAACTATGTAACTATATGTAAGGACAAGAAAAAAACAACTCACTGGGCTTGAGATTGGCTGGATATATACCCTTAACCTTATGTTGATTATTTAATTATTCAATTATACCTTTGTCCTGCTGACTTACTTGGGGGACACTACCCGGCCATTGTGCCGCTGGGGGGAGCAAAGGGAAGCTGTATTCACAACTGGAGGAGATGTTTGTCAAGTACATTTTTTTTTGTACATACATTGGAGCAATAAAATCAGAATTTTAACCCTTTTGTAGCTTAAGGATAAACATTGAAATATGCATTAGAGATTACAAGGGTATCCTTGAATTCCAGCCACATATGTGCATGCATTTGATCACAGTGAAAACAATGGGACGTACATTGCATGAGTTTTTCCGTGCATGTTTCGTAAGCCTGTATTATACTAAAGAATTGCACCCACTGTTCTGCTGGTTGGGTCACTGTGTACCTACATCTAGGCTAGGGCTACACTATGACACTTTTGTAACGCTACAGCTGCAGTCCAAAGCAATACATTAAGTTGTGTGCAATCTTGTGGGCTACAGCTTCATTCAATAGTTAAAATAAATCTTGTAATCTTGCCTTTTACCTCGTTGGATACATCTGTCAATGCCAACATGATCAGAAATTATACACAAATTTTAATATCCCCTCTATATACAATTGATTATTGTTTTACAAAATAAAGAACGGGAGGCCAAGAGTTTCTCTCCAAAAAATAGAAAAGCTTTCTCCAATACTTACTAGACTCCACGGAAAAGGTCTATTGTCATGAAACACCTTCAACATACAACGTGGAACTTTTAGAGGAAAATGTTTTCCACATATTGATTGACCATAATTTCACTGGTCTGCTCTGTCTATTATATATTGGTTTTCAAAGAGGTAACGATAGTCTCCTCTTTGAAGTGTTTCCTTTGCGCTAAATGAGAATTTATGTTGTATTATGTTAGTTTTATTTTGTTTCTGATCTGGGCTTTATAGTTTTACTTTGGGTCATCATTTTTCATTAACTGTTAATAAAATGTATTTAAAAATAAAAAAAACTTGTAGTGCTACAAAATGTTCAGGGTAGCCCTGACCTTATACTGTACAAAGGCTAAGTTAAATTTTGTATTATTCTCCAGACTGGTGGATATTATACAGGCTGTTACTCAGGATCAGTACTGGTTAATAATATAATGTATGTATACAGTAACTCCACCAGCAGAATAGTGAATACAGCTCTGGACTACAATACAGGATGTAACTTTAGAAGCAGTATTGGATAGTTATATATGTGACTCCCCCTACAGCTCTGGAGTACAATACAGTAGGGACTTTTATATATACAGAAAATCCTGGACTGGTTCATGGACGTCTGGTAACATGTACTGGGGGCATGGGATGCGGGACCAGCTCAGGGCCAAAAAAAAAAGGGGGTGTTATTTTGTTTGTGTTGTTTTTTTATTATTTTGTATATATTATTATTGTTGTTGTTGTTGTTATTCTTTTTGGTATATTATTGGTATTGGGTTTTTGGTATTGCAACTGGGCCAGGAAATTCACATTTAGTATTAGTGTATATTAGTGTATATAGTTTATTAGTATGGTATGGGTATTATATCTTTTGTAAATATTGTATATATTTGTTTGTGTGCAGGAATGAGTGTGGGGTGGACCGGTGTTGTATTTTATGCTATGGTTTTATGATTCGTTATATTGATATGTTTTGTCGAATATGATATGTTTATGTTTGTAATTTTTTATTGTTATGTTTGAAATTTTAATAAAAAGATCTACAGTATTACATTGGTCCATTACACTGACTTTGTCATCCATCATTGTCCTCCTAGAACTAGAGATCAGACAGCGTCGTGGTGTCCTGCCCGCTGACACCCTTATATTGACTGTGGAAGACCCCCAGGCTCATGTGGGGAGTGGGGGTGCCACACTTAATGCCCTCCTAGTGGCTGCAGAGCATCTGAGTTCCCGGGCCGGATACACGGTGAGTTGGAGCATTTGTTTTTCATGTAATCCCTTCCTTATACATCATCTGTATTCATGATGTCCCTTTTATTTCAGGTAGTTTCCTCTGATGTCCTGCAGGGGGCACGGCTGCTCATCCTACACGCGGTAAAGGTGTAATATTTATGGGGGAATGTGCGGTAGAGGCTAGGGGCTGAGAAGACATCATGCTTCTGTTACAGGGTCGGGATTTCTTGTTTGACGACTGTGGGCGAGGTTTTATCGCTCTCCCTTTGGAGGATCCCAAAATGGAGGTGGAGTCTGTTACCTGTAACATAGACAGTCTGCTGACTACACTAAGGCACCAGGTAAGGTCTGTGTGTATGGCTGGGTGTCTGGATTGTCAACATTGCAGGGATTGGTAACTTGAAATTTATTATGAGTCTCCCCCCCACCCCCAGCTGTGCCCTGAGTCACCTCCTGGTGTCTGGATATGCAGCACTGACATGACACTGTCCCTTCATACAAAACCACGTGAGTTCAGTCTAATGACTTACTTTACCCCAATCCTCCATGTTACTTCCTTACTCACTATCTTCTTATTCAAGTCTCTTCCACCTTACTAACATTATAACTAATCTGACCTCATTGTGTGTGTAATGTACAGGAATTAACTGGCTGGAGTTTAGGGGGGCTCGTGTCATCTCTCTGCCTGGAACCCCAGAATATGCAAGGAATCATGGTGTGTACTTGACAAATGAGAAAGTAAGTGGAGCACAACATCTCTCTCTCTCTCTGGAGACCTGCCAGGGACTGTTGTCTCCATGTCAGCTTTATTCTTACAGGGAATTGTGAGGGACATTGTATACCGTGGCTCCACAGAGCAGATCAGAGCCTGTCTCCTGGATGATCAGCATGTTCCACTGGTAGTTCTCTCATACTCCATCACCTGCTCACTCTCTTCACACTCTCTTTAGCCTCAGCTGACTCTTAGGCCTTGTTCCCACATGTGTTAAAGGGGTACTCCCACCCTAGAGATCTTATCCCCTATCCAAAGGATAGGGGATAAGATGTCTGATCGTGGGGGTCCCGCCGCTGGGGACCCCCGCATTATTGCATGCAGCACCCACCTGGTTTTTCACCGGAACTGCTGGAGGGTCTGAGTCGCGACTCCGGGAACGGAAGTCCGTGACGTCAGGACTCTACCCCCGTGTGATGTCACGCCCGTCCCCTCAATGCAAGTCTATGGGAGGGGGCGTCACGCCCCCTCCCATAGACTTGCATTGAGGGGACGGGGGTGACATCACACGGGGGCAGAGTACTGATGTCACAGACTTCCGGACTTCCTTTGGATAGGGGATAAGATGTCTAGGGTGGGAGTACCCCTTTAAGGGCAGCATAAATAATGCATTAAAATAAACACATGCCTTTTTGAATCTTGCGTCAATCTCTCTTTTCATAAAGGATCTGATTAACCCTGGCAATGCTGATCATACTGCAAAGTCCACAAAGACAATTTAGGTCCAAATTATGTAAGCAAAGAAACACAACAAAAACACAAATGTGGTAACACAGGTCTAGTCTCCCCTACTGTATCCACTCTGCTAGTAGTTAAATTAAAATTAGGCTTATTTTCCCCTTTTCTGTCCACACTCTTATTAGCCTCAGTTATCTCTTATTCTCCCCTGTTGTCTCTACAAGCTCTTTAGCCTCAACTCTGTCTTATTCTTTCCTATTCTCTCTTCTCCAGTCTCCGCTTCCTCTTTGGTTTTATTCTCATTCTGTATTTCCCTTTCTGTCATAGGTTTCAGGCATAGTCTTCCTTTCCACAGAGACAGCCGAACGCTTTCTCAACACTCTTGCTGTGGCACCTTTGACCGGCTGCACATACCAGGGTCTGGATTCGGGGGCTGAACCCCTTGAGGTGAGTTGATGGTCTTCATTTTGGGTGTCTCAGCCTTATGGAAAGTCCTTTGACATCCACATTCGTTCCCAGGTATCCCTGTTCCTTGATATTCTGATGAGCATGTGTCTCAATGTCAGTCAAGAGATGTTCCTGAGCGGGAGCCAACACCTGAGCCATAAGTTAAGAAATGCACGGGCTGTACTGTGGCAAGAGCTGCATGACCTTCCCCTGAGTATGGGTAAGTGTCCAAAGAGAGCAGCTGATAACACATCTTCTATTGTTTATCAAAGTCAAAAATGAATCCAATGCAAGGTGAAAGGTCCCTTTATCATTACTAGTATTGGGACTTTCACATTTGGGAGAATGTCCTCAGTTGTAGCCATCACATCAGTTGTAAATTAAGAAATTCATGATATAATGCCATAATGTGGCAGAAGCTGCATAACCTTCCCAAGATTATAGAAAGGTGTCTAAAAAGAACAGCTAATCCAAAATAAGGAGAAAGGTCCCTTTATCATTACTTATATAAGTACCTCTACATTTTGGAAGTAAGAACTTAACCATGTGGTTGTAAGTAAGAACTTATCTGTAAGGTTTAATGACTCTAATGGCACAGGCACCACTGTACAGCTGACGGCATTCACTGGAGAATGTCACAACTGATGATCACTTGTGTCCTATATGTTTATGCCTACAGTGTACATTCAGGATGGCAGCTACGAGTATCTATCCCTGCGTGCCAGAGATTACATTGCTAATCTGGTCAAATCGGCCCCAGCTGGGGGCAACCGCAGCAAGATTGTGCATTCCTCAGTTATGGTACGATGGTTTTTGGGGGGCTGGTGTTGTGGGATGGATGAGCTCTGAACACAGCACTGAGCTGCACCTTTATTTTAGAATACTTTAAATATATTTGGTCGCTAGTTGCTTTATGTGGTGTGAAATGCAAAGTGTCTTAAAGGGCTGTATGTCTGCATTTAGCATCCTGAGTTAGTAGAAGATGGAAGCTGTGTGATCAACAGTCGCTTAAGTGGGGAGATTTCTGTGTCCCAGGGAAGTGTGATTCAGAACTGTCACCTACAGGTAATCCACATGTGACTGTTGCAAGTCACCACCACCTACTGCACCCGCTCTGCTCCTCATGTTGCCACCACTTATCACCCATCTTCCAGTCATCTTGTCACAATACTTAATGCCCCTTTTCTGGTCCTTATGTCACACCCTTCTGCTCCTCACATCACTCTCTTCAAACACAATAGAATTTTTTTTTCTATTTCCGTCACAGGGTCCCCTATGCATAGGTAGTGGGTGTCTCATGAATGGAATTGACCTCATGGCATCCTCCAAGCTTCAAGGGCATCACCTGAAGGATATTATTCTACAAGCTCATCCCATCCGAGTCCAGTCCCTTCTTTTGACAGTCTACAGTCTTCTAGGGGCAGATGATCACCTGGAGGTACTGCCTAACCCCTGGTTCTCGCTGGCTATGAGTAGTTGTTCTAGATAAACATGTGTACCGCCATATGTGACACCCTAATGCCATTTGTGTGTTGTGTGCTCCAGCTCCCGACTGAGGGCGGATCTCCCACATTTCTCAATATGCCTTGGAATAAATTCTTTCAGAATACAGGGATTTGGTGAGTGGTGGTTGCAGCTGGTGGCTGCTGGTGGTTAGTATTTTCTAGGGTACCAATAATGTTTTCTCTTGTGCTTCTGCTTACAGTGAGAGCGACCTCTGGGGTTATGAGTGCAGTAGTGAGAAGAGCGTGTTAACTGCCCACTTGTTCCCTGTTCTTCACCCTTCTCAAACTCTGGGGGTGGAAGATGTTCTTTGGTTCCTCAATCCAAGGGATCAAAACACACAGCATCACCTTCAGCTCTGGCGCAATTCTTGGCGTATGTCTTGGCAGCAGATCCGACAGCATCGTGACCAGGAAAGATCACTACAGGCTCGTAGGGAGCTTTTCTTCAGCCAGGCTCAGGAGAAAGTGCAGAGAATTCTTCTGGGCAGGGAGGAGAGGAGTTTGATGCCAATAATCCGAGCAGCTGTTCTGGAGGGCACCCACAACAATCTCCTGGAAACACTGGATATTGGTAAGACCTCCACAATGATCAAACATAAGAAAGTTAGAAGAGATAAAAATGTAATACAACTACTGGCATTATGTCTATGTAGAGTATAACAGTTCATATTGTTACAGACAGCATTCAGGGTTTTCTTCATACCATAAAAAACAATATGTGTAAGACCACCAATACACCAATTGAAAAAACATAAATAGGCAAAGGGTACTCAGACAATATAAACCTACAAAAACCCAGCCCCTAATCTAGAAAAAGTACGCACCAATAACCAAAAACATGGTATCAATTACATTTTATTGGACAAATATTATAAATACAGAAACAGAATCCCCCCCCCCTAAAAAACATGTATGACACTCAGACAAAGATAAAAAACAAGCAGAGGGGGAACACAGAGTAGCTAAATATGGTTGTCAAACTAACACAGCTGCCACTTGATAAAATATCACCATAAATGTGCTATAATATAATCATGATAACAGTAAACTATAATAGACTGGCAGTAACATTGGGCAGTGTGTACATGTTTAAATATGCATTTGATACAGAATAAAGTGTCGGTGTGCATATAAAGTGCCGGACATTTATATGGATACACCTTAATAAAATGGGAATGGTTGGTGATATTAACTTCCTGTTTGTGGCACATTAGTATATGTGAGGGGGGAAACTTTTCAAGATGGGTGGTGGCCATTTTGAATTCGGCCATTTTGAATCCAACTTTTGTTTTTTCAATAGGAAGAGGGTCATGTGACACGTCAAACTTATTGGGAATTTCACAAGAAAAACAATGATGTGCTTGGTTTTAACGTAACTTTATTATTTCATGAGTTATTTACAAGTTTCTGGCCACTTATAAAATGTGTTCAATGTGCTGCCCATTGTGTTGGATTGTCAATGCAACCCTCTTCTCCCACTCTTCACACACTGATAGCAACACCGCAGGAGAAATGTTAGCACAGGCTTCCAGTATCCGTAGTTTCAGGTGCTGCAAAATGGGCAAAACAAAAATTGGAACAGGACCTTCAGTTTACGCAGAAGATTTTGTTCAGTGATGAGGCAAACTTTTATGTGAATGGTGAAGTAAACAAAAAAAACCACCGCTATTGGTCAGACACTAACCCACATTGGATAGATCCCTCCAAGACTGTTGGAACACAAAAATTGATGGTATGGTGTGGTATATGGGGTACAAAGATAGTGGGGCCATTACATAGTTACATAGTTAGTATGGTTGAAAAAAGACATACGTCCATCAAGTCCAACCAGGGGATTGAAGGGAAGGATGTAAGGGGATAAGGGAAAAGGATGTAGTTTTATAATTCTGCATAAGCATTAATGTTATTTTGTTCCAGGAATGTATCTAACCCTGCTTTAAAGCTGTTAATTGTTCCTGCTGTGACCAGTTCCTGAGGTAGACCGTTCCATAAATTCACAGTCCTCACGGTAAAGAAGGCGTGCCGCCCCTTTAGACTAAACCTTTTCTTCTCCAGACGGAGGGAGTGCCCCCTCGTCCTTTGGGGGGGTTTAACCTGGAACAGTTTTTCTCCATATTTTTTGTATGGGCCATTTATATACTTATATACGTTTATCATATCCCCCCTTAAACGTCTCTTCTCAAGACTAAACAATTGTAACTCCTTTAATCGCTCCTCATAGCTAAGATGTTCCATGCCCCATATTAGTTTAGTCGCGCGTCTCTGCACCCTTTCCAACTCCGCAGTGTCCCTTTTATGAACAGGCGACCAAAACTGAACAGCATATTCCAGGTGAGGCCGTACCAATGCTTTATAAAGGGGGAGTATTATGTCCCTGCCCCTCGAGTCCATGCCTCTTTTTATACATGACAATATCCTGCCGGCTTTGGAAGCAGCAGCCTGACATTGCATGCTATTCTGTAGTCTGTGATCTACAAGTACACCCAGATCCTTCTCTACCAGTGACTCTGCCAGTTTAATCCCCCCTAAGACATACGACGCATGCATGTTCTTAGTACCCAGATGCATAACTTCACATTTATCCACATTGAACCTCATTTGCCAAGTGGATGCCCAGACACTTAGTCTATCCAAGTCATCTTGTAACCTATACACATCCTCTATAGACTGTACCGTGCAACAAAGCTTGGTGTCATCTGCAAAGATAGAAACAGAGCTGTTAATACCATCCTCTATATCATTGATAAATAAATTAAACAACAGCGGGCCCAGTACTGAACCTTGGGGTACACCACTAATAACCGGGGACCAATCAGAGTACGAATCATTTACCACCACTCTCTGGGTACGATCCATGAGCCAGTGTTCAATCCAGTTACAAACTAAAGTTTCCAAGCCCAAGGACCTTAACTTACCTGTCAGATGTCTGTGAGGGACAGTATCAAACGCTTTTGGCAAAATCCAGAAACACTATATCCACAGCCATTCCTCTGTCAAGGCTTCTACTCACCTCTTCATAAAAGCAAATTAGATTGGTTTGACAACTTCTATCCTTAGCTGGCTATCACTTATAATACTATTATCCCCTATGTATTCCTGTATGTAATCCCTTATAAGTCCTTCAAACAATTTACCCACAATGCACGTTAGACTTACCGGTCTATAATTGCCTGGCGAAGACCTAGAGCCCTTCTTGAAGATTGGTACCACATTAGCCTTGCGCCAGTCCCTTGGCACAATACCAGACACCAGAGAATCTCTAAATATCATGAACAAGGGTACAGATATTACTGAACTTACCTCTCTAAGAACTCTTGGGTGTAGTCCATCCGGCCCTGGAGATTTGCTTACATTTACTTTACTTAACTTACCTTGTACCATCTCTACATTAAGCCATTCTTCATCAATGGAAACCTCAAGGCCACTGCATATGTTAAATTGCTACATGATGATGTGTTTCCCTCTTTATGCACTGAAGCTGGCACGTTCCCTGAGTTTATCCAGCAAGATGGTGCACCACCACATTATGGGTGTCAGGTCTGAGCATTCCTTGATGAACAGTTTCCTGGAAAGTGGATTGGTCATCGTGGGCCAGTTGAATGGTCCCCAAGGTCTCCCAATCTGACCCCCTTAGACTTTTATCTTTGGGGTAATCTGAAGGCAATTGTCTATGCTGTGAAGATACGAGATGTGCAGCACCTGAAACTACGGATACTGGAAGCCTGTGCTAGCATTTCTCCTGCGGTGTTGCTATCAGTGTGTGAAGAGTGGGAGAAGAGGGTTGCATTGACAATCCAACATAATGGACAGCACATTGAACACATTTTATAAGTGGTCAGAAACTTGTAAATAACTCATGAAAGAATAAAGTTACGTTAAAACCAAGCACATCATTGTTTTTCTTGTGAAATTCCCAATACGTTTGATTTGTCACATGACCCTCTTCCTATTGAAAAAACAAAAGTTGGATTCAAAATGGCCAACTTCAAAATGGCCACCCATCTTGAAAAGTTTAGCCCCTCACATATACTAATGTGCCACAAACAGGAAGTTAATATCACCAACCATTCCCATTTTATTAAGGTGTATCCATATAAATGGCCCTCCCTGTATAATAGGTCCATAAGCAACAATCATGTGCTAAAAATGAGTACTGGCAGCACCATTAGCACCAAAATCAAACAATATATATAAACAGACTCAAATGCTTATGCCACAATAGGTAGCGTGACCTACTTCTGTATTCCCCCACCTCACACTTGTTTCGCCCCGCTTCGTCCGGAAGCACATTTATGGTGATATGTTATCAAGTGGCAGCTTTGTTTGTTTGACAACCATATTTAGTTACTCTGTGTTCCCCCACTGCTTGTTTTTTATCTTTGTCTGAGTGTCATACATGCTTTTTAGGGGGGGGATTCTGTTTCTGTATTTATAATATTTGTCCAATAAAATGTAATTGATACCATGTTTTTGGTTATTGGTGCGTACTTTTTCTAGATTAAGGGCTGGGTTTTTGTAGATTTATATTTTCTTCATACAATCACTACATTAAATTAATACCAAACGTTAAAAAAAAACCATAACTCCTTTTGGACTATAGGTGCTTTGACCAAGCAGTTATATTAACCAGGTTTCTTGTTATTATACAGTGGCTTCTATGACGGATGATGCTGGGGTCGCTGCCCGGGCCCTTGCCTGTGTGGCAGATCTGCTTGGCTGTATGGCAGGCAGAGAAGAAGGGCTAAGGAGTGGGCCAGCAGCTAACAAGGCCTGGGCTCCAGCCTACATGATGCTGGAAAAGGGCAATGTAAAGCAAGGTGTCAAACTGCTGGCTGAAGAGCGGGAGAGGTGGCTAAACAGGTAACCGGATATTTTTTGTTAAAGGCTAGAGAAACCTTTGCAGACATTTTTAACTGCATTGTTTGTATCTTATTAACACATACTTACAATTGGTTGTCAATGAAAGGTTATAGGTTCCATGTATTACAGTACTCTGCAAACTGCTTGACACCATTGGGAACTTATTCCATCAGACAAGCTTCCTGTCGAGTCAGTCTGCAGCCCCTGATTGAGACTTTAAGATGACATTTTATTTAATTTAAGTTTGTTTTATTTGGTTGTAAAGATGGGGTCTTAGATTATTGTGGTGGCCCAGTACAGGAGTTGTACCCCTGTAACCTTGCTGTCCTGTCAGACAGCCTCCCTGCAGTGTCCCCTGGGCCCCCCTGCAACTGTTCCCCTTGTATGATTATCTTTACACTGTGTATTGTATATAAAAGTGTTATAGCTTTAAGAACAGTTGTCATGTGATTGAACAGTTGTCATGTGATTGTAACCCAGTGAGGTATCAATGACCATGTGACCTAAGGGTGACCTATGGGACCCCTCCTAGTCTCACTGATATAAGCCCTGGGAGGAGCTAGCTCGCTCTCTTGAGTTCCAGTTAAGTCTTTGCTGAGGTCCAGTGAAGTCAAGTCCTAGGTGTATCTGAAGTCCAGAGGAGGCCTAAACTCAGTCAAGCAGCTACGGATTCTCAAGTCCATTGCCCCAAAGGTCAAGTCAGAGCCTGGTAAGCTACAAACAGGGTATAGTCAGTCTCAGTCAAGTCAGTCAAAGTCAACCTGTCATCAGTCATCATGGCCTGCATAAAAATTGTCCCAGTCCACTACAAGTCCCAGCAAGCTCTAAGGTCTCTGAAGTTGCTGGTCACCTCCGTGGGCCTGGCTAAGCTGTATAGACTATTCCACCTGTCTAACTCAGTAAAGCTACCGTTGTTCCGTAACTTGGCGTCGGAATCATTATTGCTCCCGTGCCTAGCCGAGGATCCAGCGGTATACCTTCGGGTGGTATTGAGGATAAACCACACCGTGGCGTCACGAATACAAGGGGTTAAAGGGGTTGTGCGCTGCCCTGAATTTCGGAGCTCCGCTCACAGCGTCCGAAAGTTCATTACTCCGAACGCTGTGTGCGGGCTTCCGTGTTCGCGGCCGCTGGGCGTGACATCACACCAGCCCCCTTGTGACGTCTCGCCCGCCCCCTCGTGACGTCACGCCCGCCCCCTCTACCAAAGTCTATGGGAAGGGGGCGTAACCCCTTCCCATTGACTTTTGTTGAGGGGGCGGGCGAGACGTCACGAGGGGGCGGGCGAGACGTCACGAGGGGCCGGGCGTGACGTCACGCCCGGAGGCCGCGAACACGGAAGCCCGCACCCAGCATTCGGAGTAATGAACTTCCGGACGCTGTGAGCGGAGCTCCAAAAGTCAGGGCAGCGCACAACCCCTTTAATGCCATCTGCCCGTAGGGTAATTCCATCTGCCCTGCATCTCACACCCTCTACCACATTATCATTCACGAGTATAGATCCAACAGACTGACCTGACGAAGCTTGTCTGATGGAATAATTGTTTTTTTTTTTAGTTAAAGTAGATATCCAGTGGTGAAAAATGTATCCCCTATCCTAAGGATAGCGGATAAGTTTCAGATCGCGGGGGGGTCCGACCGCTGGGGCCTCCGTGATCTCCTGTACGGGGCCCCGACAGCCCGTGGGAAGGGGACGTGTTGACCACCGCACGAAGCAGCGGCTGACACGCCCCCTCAATACAACTCTATGGCAGAGCCGGAGCGCTGCCTTCGGCAATCTCCAGCTCTGCCATAGCGCTGTATTGAGGGGGTGTGTCGGCCGCCGCTTCGTGCGGTGGTCAACACGCGCTATCTGGCCAGCGAGCTGGGGCCCTGTACACGAGATCTGAAACTTATCCCCTATCCTTAGGATAGGGGATATGTTTTTCACCACTGGACTACCCCTTTAATAGCAGAATAGATTTTTTTATTTTTAATGAAATATTCCTCCAAAAACACTACAATACTGAAACATCATAGATATAGCAAACATTTCCCACTCCAACCCTATCCCATCACTAAATAGGAATTATTGTGCCATAGACACTTACAAAACCTTCTGCAGACATCACACAAAATTGTAACAAAGTATAATAGGGATCAAATGTGGGACCAAAAAATAGTCACATGGGACTCCCAAAATCACATATATAGAATGCATCCTCAATAAAACTATACATCCCACCCTTCTAACATCCTAAAGTCATCAGATATTGATGCAGACCATCTTAACCCCTTTCCGACCCATGACATACATGTACGTCATGGGTCGGGTGGGCAGACATGACAGGGGCCCGCAAGTCGGGTCCGCGTCACGACCAGAAGATGTCCGCTGCAATCTATACAGATCACACCATTTAAAGATTAAATGCCCCTATTCCCTGGTATCTAGTGGTGCCATAGCCCCCCACGGTGTAATTGGGCTATGGGTTGCTAGGGAAGCCTGAGGTCTTAACGTGTCCTCGGTGTCTTCCCTGGTTCTGTTATTGCTTAGGGCTCCCTTTGGCAGCCTTTAGCAATCGAGCACAGATTTAATAGATCAGCATCTAGCATGACATTGATCTATGTAAGCCATCTGATGATGGCTTATGATAGGCCCCTAGGTGGCCAAAACATGTGTATAAAAAAAAAATAGGAATTTTTTTTTTTATGAAAAGAAAATCCCTCCCCTAATAAAATTTCAAATCACCCCCCTTTTCCCATTTTTTTTAAAATAAAGCACTGTACAAACAAAAAAAATACATATATTTGGTATCGCCGCGTGCGTAATTGTCCAAACTATTAATTTATTATGTTTCTGATCCTGCGCGGTGAACGGTGTAAACGCAAAAAAATTCCAAACGCCAAAATTGCTGATTTTTGGTTACATTACATCCCAAACATTTTTTTTAGAAAAAGTGATCAAAAAGCCAGAACTACATAACTAAATATACTGGTCCTCTCCCACTTGTGGAGGGTGACCTAATTGCCTGGGGTGTGCACTGTTAGGCCGTGTAAGTATGCCTAAAGAAGGGGCCAAAGATTACTAGATAGGAAGGTCTAACCCATTGTAATCCCAAAGCACTGACCCCTAATGCCTACATTTATGAGGCAAAATTTGATAACCTTAGCCTAAGGACCAGCAACTTTAGGGACATTACACAAGTAAACAACTGACTATCATCAGTACGGTCTAGGGATCGACCGATATCGGGTTTTTAGGGCCGATACCGTTACCGATAATCGGTGGAGGTTAGGGCCGATAGCCGATAACTTATACCGATATTCCGGTATAAGTTATCGGCTATTTATTCCCCCTCGACACCGCTGCAGATCATTGATTTAAAGCGGGCGCTTTAAATCAATGCACTGCAGTGGCTTTTGCGGTGCCATAGGCCGCCGCTGCCACCACCCGCTTCTCTCCCCCTACCTGTCAGGGTGGTCCGGGCCATCCATCCTTCCTTCCTGTAGTGTCCGGCGGAATTCCGGGTGGAGGGTGAACCGGACAAGGCTGTCCTTCTTCTCCGAGAGTCATCTACTCCACTCTGGGCAGGCTCCGGCCTAGTACGCTGCGTAGCGGCGTCTATGCAGCGTACTAGGCCGGAGCCTGCCCGGAGTGGAGAAGATGACCCCCGGAGAAGGACAGCCCGGACCGGTTCACCCTCCACCCGGAATGCCGCCGGACACTACAGGAAGGAAGGATGGATGGCCCGGACCACCCCCATTACGGGTAAGTAAAAAATTTTTTATTGACTCGGAGGGTGGGGGAGGGGCCCGACTGGTATAGCGGTATGGGCAAAAACCCATACCGGTATACCGCCCAGCACTACGGTGGGGGGGTGCGACGCGGTGCGGTGTGTCGGGGGGGATAGGGGGGGCGGTTGCGGTGCGGCGGGTCGGGGGGGGGGGGGGCGGTCGCGGTGCGGTGGGGGCGGTGTGGGGGGCGGGGCATTATCGGCTTATCGGCAAGGTAATTGCCGATACCGATAATGCCCAAAATCGTGATTATCGGGCGATAATATCGGCCATACCGATAATCGGTCGATCCCTAGTACGGTCTAAGCAACTATAAGGCTAAGAACATTTCTATGCAATGCTCGCAACACACCTAAATGCCCTTACCTGAGTTAGCCCTTCTCCCCAGGACCAAGCCAGATACCAACCATAGCTTGTAACCCAAACTGTAAGCACAAACAACACCTACACAGGCTAAGACTGGGGACTTAAAGGGGTACACCACTGGAAAACTTTTTTTTTTTTCATAAACTGGTGCCAGAAAGTTAAACAGATTTGTAAATTACTTCTTTAAAAAAATCTTAATCCTTTCAGTACTTATCAGCTGCTGTTATGATCAACAGGAAGTTCTTTTCTTTTTGAATTTCCTTTCTGCCTGACCACAGTGCTCTCTGCTGACATCTCTATTTTAGGAACTGTGCAGAGTAAGAGCAAATCCCCATAGAAAACCTCTCCTGCTCTCGACAGTTCCTGACATGGACAGAGGTTTCAGCAGAGAGCACTGTGGTCAGGCAGAAAGGAAATTCAAAAAGAAAAGAACTTCCTGTGGATCATAACAGCAGCGGATAAGTACTGGAAGGATTAAGATTTTTTAGTAGAAGTAATTTACAAATCTGTTTAACTTTCTGGCACCAGTTGATTTAAAAAAAAAAATGCGTTCCAGTGGAGTACCCCTTTAACCCCTTAAGGACCCAGCCATTTTACACCTTAGGACCCGGCCATTTTTTGCACATCTGACCACTGTCACTTTAAACATTAATAACTCTGGAATGCTTTAAGTTATCATTCTGATTCCGAGATTGTTTTTTCGTGACATATTCTACTTTAACTTAGTGGTAAAAATTTTTGGTAACTTGCATCCTTTCTTGGTGAAAAATCCCAAAATTTGATGAAAAATTTGAAAATTTTGCATTTTTCTAACTTTGAAGCTCTCTGCTTGTAATAAAAATGGATATTCCAAATATTATTTTATTTTATTCACATATACAATATGTCTACTTTATGTTTGCATCATAAAATTGACGAGTTTTTACTTTTGGAAGACACCAGAGGGCTTCAAAGTTCAGCAGCAATTTTCCAATTTTTCACAAAATTTCCAAAATCACAATTTTTCAGGGACCAGTTCAGGTTTGAAGTGGATTTGAAGGGTCTTCATCTTAGAAATACCCCACAAATGACCCCATTATAAAAACTGCACCCCCAAAATATTCAAAATGACATTCAGTCAGCATTTTAACCCTTTAGGTGTTTCACAGGAATAGCAGCAAAGTGAAGGAGAAAATTCACAATTTCCATTTTTTACACTCGCATGTTCTTGTAGACCCAATTTTTGAATTTTTACAAGGGGTAAAAGGAGAAAATGTATACTTCTATTTGTAGCCCAATTTCTCTCGACTAAGCACATACCTCATATGTCTATGTAAAGTGTTCAGCGGGCGCAGTAGAGGGCTCAGAAGGGAAGGAGCGACAAGGGGATTTTGGAGCATACGTTTTTCTGAAATGGTTTTTGGGGGGCATGTCCCATATAGGAAGCCCCTATGGTGCCAGAACAGCAAAAAAATACCCACATGGCATACCATTTTGGAAACTAGACCCCTTGAGGAACGTAACAAGGAATAAAGTGAGCCTTAATACCCCACAGGTCTTTCACGACTTTTGCATATGTAAAAAAAAATTTTAAAAATTTCAATAAAATGTGTGCTTCCCCCCAAATTTCACATTTTTGCAAGGGTTAATAGCAGAAAATAGCCCCCAAAATTTGTAACCCCATCTCTTCTGAGTATGGAGGTACCCCATAAGTTGACATGAAGTGCACTATGGGCGAACTACAATGCTCAGAAGAGAAGGAGTCATATTTGGCTTTTTGAGAGCAAATTTTGCTTGGGGGCATGTCGCATTTAGGAAGCCTAAATGGTGCCAGGACAGCAAAATAACCCCCACATGGCATACCATTTTGGAAACTAGACCCCTTGAGGAACGTAACAAGGGGTACAATGAGCATTTACCCCCCACTGGTGTCTGTCAGATCTTTGGAACAGTGGGCTGTACAAATTTTTTTATTTGCGCAGCCCACTGTTCCAAAGATCTGTCAGACACCAGTGGGGTGTAAATTCTCACTGCACCCCTCATTACATTCCGTGAGGGGTGTAGTTTCCGAAATGGGGTCACATATGGGGGTTTTTTTTTTTGCGTTTGTCAAAACCGCTGTAACAATCAGCCACCCCTGTGCAAATCACCTCAAATGTACATGGTGCACTCTCCCTTCTGAGCCTTGTTGTGCGCCCCCAGAGCACTTTGCGTCTCCGTAGTCGGGAGAAATTGCATTACAAATTGTGGGGGGCTTTTTTCCCTTTTACCTCTTGTCAAAATGAAAAGTATAGGGCAACACCAGCATGTTAGTGTAAAAAAATTTTTTTTTTTACACTAACATGCTGATGTAGACCCCAATTTCACCTTTTCATAAGGGGTGAAAGGAGAAAAAGCCCCCCAAAATTTGTAAGGCAATTTCTCCCGAGTACGGCGATACCCCGTATGTGACCCTAAACTGTTGCCTTGAAATACGACAGGGCTCCGAAGTGAGAGCGCCATGCGCATTTGAGGCCTGAATTAGGGATTTGCATTGGGGTGGACTTAGGGGTATTCTACACCAGTGATTCCCAAACAGGGTGCCTCCAGCTGTTGCAAAACTCCCAGCATGCCTGGACAGTCAACGGCTGTCCAGCAATACTGGGAGTTGTTGTTTTGCAACAGCTGGAGGCTCCATTTTGAAAACAGTGGCGTACCAGACGTTTTTCATTTTTATTGGGGAGGGGAGGGGGGCTGTGTAGGGGTATGTGTTTATGTAGTGTTTTTTACTTTTTATTTTATTTTGTGTTAGTGTAGTGTAGTGTTTTTAGGGTACAGTCACACGGGCAGGGGGGGTTACAGCGATTTTCCCGCTGCGAGTTTGAGCTGCCGCGCAAAATTTGCTGCATCGCAAACTTGCAGCCTGATACTCACTGTAAGCCCCTGCCCATGTGAAAGTACCCTGTACATTCACAGGGGGGGACCTCCAGCTGTTGCAAAACTACAACTCCCAGCATGCACAGTTTATCAGTGCATGCTGGTAGTTATAGTTTTGCAACAGCTGGAGGCACACGGGTTGGGAAACACTGAGTTAGGAAACAGACAATGTTTCCCAACCAGTGTGCCACCAGTTGTTGCAAAACCACAACTCCCAAACATTCTCAGGCATGCTGGGAGTAGTAGTTCGGCAACATCTTTAGAGCCAGATGTTGCCGAACTACAACTCCCAGCATGCTTGGAGTTGTAGTTTGCAACATCTGGAGGACTACAGTTTGCAGACCACTAATACAGTGGTTCCCAATCTGTGCCCTTCCAGATGTTGCAAAACTACAACTCCCAGTATGCCAAAACTGTCCAGGCATGCTGGGAGTTGTAGTTCTTCAACATCTGAAGGGCCAGATGTTACAGAACTACAACTCCCAGCATGCCTGGACAGTAAGGGCATGCTGAGAATGTGTAGTTTTGCAACATCTGGAAGGGCACAGTGGTCTCCAAACTGTAGTCCTCCAGATGTTGCAAAACTGCAACTCCCAGCATGCCCAGACGCCAAGGGCTGTCTGGGCATGCTGGGAGTTGTAGTATATAGGGTCCCAATACAGCAATTCATGTCGCTTTACGGCGACGTGCATTGCTGTAAAGGGCCCGACCGCGGCTGAAGATCTACTCACCTGTCGCCGCTGCCGCCATCTTCCCCGCCGGGATCCGGGTCTTCAGGGACGAGGTAAGTACCGGGGCCGGTCCCCAGCACTCCCCCGTCCCCCGCCGCATCCTCCGGTCTTCCTCCCGTCCTCTCCGGACTTCAAGGGGCCGGGCAGGACGGGAGGAAGTAACCGCCCCCCCTCCTGCGATTGGTCGGTTAACTAACCGACAGATCGCAGGGTATAGGAGGAGGTGGCAGGCTTGCCACCTCGCTCCTATGCTTTAGCATGGTCCTGGCTGTCTGTGACAGCCGGGATCATGCGAAATTACCGGGCGGTCGGGTCCCAGAGACCCGATCAGCCCGGTATCGCCGCAGATCGCAAGGGCGATTTCCCTTGCGATTTGCGGCGATCGCCGACATGGGGGGCATACATGGCCCCCCTCGGCGTTTGCCCTGGATCCCTGCTGAAGGATTTCAGCAGGGATCCGCTTCCGATCTCCGCCGGGTGAGCGGCGGAGACCAGGAAAAGACATGACGTATGCATACGTCATGGGTCCTTAAGACCCAGGGTGTGATGGCGTATGCATACGTCATGGGTCCTGAACAGGTTAAGAAAATGTCTTACTTTAAAATATGATGCCCACATAATAGCAGTACCTGGGTGCTTCTGGAAAGCAAGGATAATTGGTATGACAATGGCCATAAATAATAAAACCTGTGGTTAAGATTAAGTGGCAAAATATTACCTGCTAGGGCGTACTTTGTATTAGTTGCGTTTAACAGGAACAATGGACCGAAACTGAGCGAAGACCATGTTAAATATATTTGTGCATGGCATAAGGACTTGTAAGGACATATACATGACATGAGGCTGTGTGCGCCTTCAGGCAGAATCCTCAGGCTACCCTGCAAATGATAAGACAACTGCCTTGGGATGCAGAGAGACGTACCATGAACTGGACACAAGTCTGACCTAAAGGTCACACGAGCTGAAAGAGGTGATTCACCTCTAAATGGTGGCGACAGACATGAACAGCACACAACATGAGGCCCTGAATCTATCCCACACTGAAGTATTAATCACCAAAATGTGAAGAGAAGAGAACTTCACCTGAGAAGGTACCACATTAAGAAACACGTACGATGAAGATAGCAACACAATTGCTATGTATACATCTGAGACATGCGATGATATGCGATCGTTTCCAATAGACGTAAAGTGGTAATCTTGATGTAGACGACATGAGGCTTGTGGATTGACGATTCAAGCTGCCTCTAACAAGGATGTGTATAACATAAAAAGGATCAGAATGAAAATGACATAAATCTCCTGGACTGATGGGCAATCTACCTCTTAAAGGGGTACTCCAACCCTAGACATCTTATCCCCTATCCAAAGGATAGGGAATAAGATGTCTGATTGCGGGGGTCCCCCGCAATATTGCATGCTGCACCCACCTGTTTCTTGTCCGGAAGCGCTGGAGGGTAAGAAACAGGTGGGTGCCGCATGCAATATTGCGGGGGTCCCCTATCCTTTGGATAGGTGATAAGATGTCTAGGGTGGCAGTACCCCTTTAAGCTTAAAGGGGTATTCCGCCCCTAGACATCTTATCCCCTATCCAAAGGATAGGGGATAAGATGTCAGATCGCCGCGGTCCCGCTGCTGGGGACCCCCGGGATCCCTGCTGCGGCACGTGCTATCATTATAGCACAGAGCGAGTTCGCTCTGTGTGTAATGACGGGCGATACGGGGGACGGAGCACTGTGACGTCATGGCGCCGCCCCTCGTGACATTACGGCCCGTCCCCTTAATGCAAGTCTATGGGAGGGGGCGTGATGACCGCCACGCCCCCTCCCATAGACTTGTATTGAAAGGGGCGGGCCGTGACATCACGAGGGGCGGAGCCGTGACGTAACAATGCTCTGGCCCCTGTACCGCCCATCATTACGTGCAAAGCGAACTCGCTCTGTGCTATAATGATAGCGCGGTGCCGCAGCGGGGATCCCGGGGGTCCCCAGCAGCAGGACCGCGGCGATCTGACATCTTATCCCCTATCCTTTGGATAGGGGATAAGATGTCTAGGGGTGGAATACCCCTTTAAGTGATGTACAAATGATGACGACATGAGGCTCGCAAATTGACGGGCGATCTGCCTCTAGGAAGAACCTGTGTTACATACAAAGGAACGTAACAGTTGGTGAGGACAGTCTGTCCGAAACAAGGAATGTGTAACAAACAAAAGGCATGATCCGAAGATGACAAGAGGCTTCCATGGATCGACAGGCAATCCGCAACTAACAAGTGTAAGCGTGAGGTACGAACAAAGGAACAGAAACAGTCATGAGCAATCATTGGTTGAGAACAACTGAAGACACTACGGCCGCCAAACTGAACAGACCTAAATACAAGAAACATATTAGCCATGAAAGATGAGAGCTTGAACAAGGTCCAAAACCTAAATGCATAAATGTGACAATATCGATAATACACATACAGGAAACCTACACTGTGCTTACTGTAGATTGACAACCTGAATACATGCAAACTTAACGGAGATGCCCAGACAACCTAAAAAACACGCCGACCCTGAACTTGGCAGACCTGAGCACATAAAAACATAATAGTACTGTTGTCGTGACAACCTAAGAAATTTAAAAGCCCAGAATACATGAGAAAACGTAACCATAATGCTTTGCTGACAAACATAACCGACCTGAGTACCTGTCAAATATTACAGTAACCACCCTCCTAGTTCTGCCACACCAAAAGAGATCACACAACATTCTGAATGTACCCCATCTGATGCACCATGCAGAAGCTTTTGTAACACAGTATGCATGCTAGCGACATCTACTTGGTATATGTATTGGTGACGTATACATGCATATATGTTAGCTTGACGTATACATGGTAGGCATTGTTAATGCAACCTGGCCTACAAGTGATATGCAACGTATATCTGCTATAGTAACGAATGCATGGTATCAGCCTGTTTCACGACTTGTTTCTTGGATTCCGCAATTCTGGACGGAAGCTCAGAAGTGGGGAATCCGTGAAACAGGCTGTTTCTTTCTTGGCTCCAGCTATAGTTGTTCTTTCCCAACCAACGGGCACGTTTAGATGAAATAAAAGTTAAGTTTTATATCTAAAGGGGTGAGTGCCAACTCTGTTTTTTTTGTTTGCATATTAGTCTGATTTTGTCCTTTTGTATCAATCTGAGCACAGGGACCAATAATCGTTTCTTGGCAATTTGTTCAGTGTTGTATTCTTTTTTCCTGCCAAGTTATTATTTATGGGTCATGTCCATTTAATTTTGAGTTTATATATGCAGAATATAATCAAACAATGTCACTTTAATTTCTGGAGATTTTACATTGTGTAGTTATTAATTAGGGGTCAAGTGATGTTGACCACAACTGAAGTGTCTGATTGCGGAGGGTCAGACTGCTGGGGACCCAACCCCCATGATCTCCTGTACGGGACTCTGCTACTTACACAGGGCCCCATACAGGAAATTGCAGAAGGTCCCAGCGGTCTGCCACCCCGACCACGATCAGACACCCATTTTAATTTAAATACCCATTTTAATTTAAATACATACAGTGGAATAAAAAATGCCTGCAAAGGTGGCAGGAGCCTTTAACAGTCTGCAGGTACTGGGGGGGGGATTGGGTGTTCTGCACTGTTAGTCTGCATAAGCATTTTACATTTTCCCCCCTTCAGACCAGCAATGTTGATCCGTGCTGCTCGTCATTATGAAGGAGCAGAGCAAATTTTAATTCGCAGAGCAGTGATGTCTTCCTTCACATTCATGTCTATTGGTGTTAAGAAGCTACCACCCCAAGGCCAGTGGGTCACTGCAGAGTGTCCGGCGCGCATTGATATGTCTGGTAGGTTATGAGTGTGACCCCCATTTTCAGTACTGTTAATGTCTCCTCCCTCTCATATACATATGTAGCTACTGGACTAGTGACATTGCTTCTATATGTTGCTAGGAGGCTGGAGCGATACACCTCCGATCACATATGAGCATGGTGGCACAGTAGTCAATGTAGCCGTGCTGGTTGATGGTCAAAGGCCAATAGGCTCTCAAGCTCGACGGATACCAGAGCCTCTGCTACGTCTTTCCAGTAAGAGCGGCCCTCTCAAAGCTGAAATCCATACAGAGCTGACTTGTGGGAGTCTCAATGATCTGCAGGACTACTGCCAGCCTCAGGCCCCAGGTGACACAAGGTGCAGACATTCTTGTACGCACTATGATTTGTCAAAGTCATTTGATGTCCCATTGTCTGTGCCTCCTCAGGGGCATTACTGAAAGCTGCTTTCATCTGCTCGGGGACTGTGAACCTGACCTGTAAGAAATCATTATCCGAACAACTTACTGAAAGGTATGGTGGTGGGTTTGAGCTGCGGACATGGTCGAACCTGCCACATGGATCTGGTCTTGGTAAGTGTTAAACATTCAATAAGTGATACATCTTCCACAGTACCTAGAGTATTTGGGGATGGAATGTAGTGGAGAGAGCTGACCCCATATACTATACAAGATGATGTGCAGAGCTCTGCAGCAGGTAGGACCCAGCAGAGTAATGCTTATTATCTACACGGTCAGGGATGTAAAGCTTTCAGCTTTAGTGTTTTTCTGTGGTTTCTTCTGCAGGAACGAGCAGCATTCTGGCTGGGGCAGTAATGGCAGTGCTGTATGAGGCATCTGGGCGCTCAGTGGATGCAGAATCTCTGATTCATGCTGTTCTTTACCTGGAGCAGGTGCTCACTACAGGTGTGTCCAGTGTTGTGCATGTTCAGCCAATAGTTTGCTGTATATTGCATAGATAAAGGCCTGTCTCCATCCCAATGTATCTGTTCTCAGGAGGAGGATGGCAGGACCAGGTTGGAGGGCTGATTCCAGAAGTGAAAGTTGGACGCTCAGCCCCAGAACTTCCTCTTCATGTCACAGTTGAGCGGCTCCAGTTGCCTGATGGCTTTATAGAGACATTAAACCAACATCTCTTGCTTGTGTATACAGGGAAAACCCGCCTAGCCCGCAATATGCTGCAGGTGATGTATAACTTAACCATCTCATACCATGCGTCTTGTATTGGAGTATCCATATAAAGTAGAACTCCTCTTTCATGTGATATCACTAGAGATGAGCGAACTTACAGTAAATTCGATTCATCATGAACTTCTCGGCTCGGCAGTTGATGACTTATCCTGCGTAAATTAGTTCAGCCTTCAGGTGCTCCCGTGGGCTGGAAAAGGTGGATACAGTCCTAGGAAAGAGTCTCCTAGGACTGTATCCACCTTTTCCAGCCCACGGGAGCACCTGAAAACTGAACTAATTTATGCAGGAAAAGTCATCAACTGCTGAGCCGAGAAGTTCGTGACAAATACTGTAAGTTCGCTCATCTCTAGATATCACTTTGTACAAATTTGTATCCACAGGATGTTCTCAGAAATTGGTATGCTCGCCTCCCTGATATCCTGCAGAATGTGGACGCTCTGGTGAACAATGCTGAGCTCTGTGCAGAATCCTTCCGCAGAGGTGAGGAATCTCACTAGACCTTCCTCTACTAGAGACAGTTTAATCGTAAGCCTTCTATGCAC
Organism: Hyla sarda; assembly: GCF_029499605.1. Lineage (NCBI taxonomy): Eukaryota > Metazoa > Chordata > Amphibia > Anura > Hylidae > Hyla > Hyla sarda. The sequence continues at coordinate 144,126,829 of NC_079194.1, read as the reverse complement.
CATATGTGCAGCAGCACAACACTAAGTGGATGGATTTATTCTGTATGCAGGTGACATACAACTACTTGGACATTGTCTGTCCACATACTGGCAACAGAAGAAATGCATGGCACCTGGGTGTGAGCCACTGGCAGTTCGGAGGATAATGGACAAGTTGGAACCACATGTGTATGGGCAGAGTCTGGCAGGGGCTGGTGGAGGTGGCTACCTCTATATACTGACCAAAGAGCCAAACCAGAAAGACTTCCTGCAGAGCCTTCTTGAGACGACACAGGTATCTGATATGTCCCAGCAGACAGGGATGGAATCAAAGGTAGATAGGGGTGCTGCGGCAGTCAGATGATCTTATGTCACTTATGTACTGCAACTCCATCAGTAATAGCAAAGTTAGTATCTACATGACACAGGATCCCTGTGCAGCAGCTACCCCTTATTTTGATTCCACCACTTAAAGGGAAAAAACTTTTTTTTTTATATATCAACTGGCTCCAGAAAGTTAAAAAGGTTTGTAAATTACTTCTATTAAAAAATCTTAATCCTTTCAGTACTTATGAGCTAAGTGCTCTCTGATGACACCTGTCTCGGGAAACGCCCAGTTTAGAAGAGGTTTGCTATGGGGATTTGCTTCTAAACTGGGCGTTTCCCGAGACACGTGTCATCAGAGAGCACTTAGACAGAAAAGAACAACCTTAACTTCAAAAGCTCATAAGTACTGAAAGGATTAAGATTTTTTAATAGAAGTAATTTACAAATCTGTTTAACTTTCTGGAGCCAGTTCATATATATAAAAAAGTTTTTTCTCGGAATACCCCTTTAACGGTGATTTAAAATTACAGTGACTGTTACTAAATCTGCTGTTTTCCAGGGCCTAGAAAGATGCAGCATCCACACTGTACAGGTGGAAACAGAGACCTTTACTGTTCGACTGGAGTCTGATGGAGGCGTCTGAGTAGAACTGCGATCATAATTATAATTCTTACTGGCTGGAGAGATCCAGGATAGAAGAGTAGAAGGGTAATGGTTAGGGTGGTGCAGGGGTACAGCAGTGATTGGTCTGTACCTTACATTTCTACCAGACACAATCAGGATGAAACAATCATTGTATTTGCACAATAATGGAGCGCTCGACAGAAGTTGTCACATGGGTGTTATAGATTTACTGAAAATCCATTGGCCCAGATGTTTAATGAGATAAATGTAAATTCATTAAATAACCAAATTTGGCGCAAAACACACTTTACTATGACACTGCAGGTCATTCTTGATCTACCCACTGATGATCGGATCATTGTATATGTATAGACTTGAGGTGTGCAATCATTAGACACCACTTAAAAGTTCTTTATAAATGTACACATTTAGCACTATAGCAGAGGTGTCTTTTTTTTTTGGTTATTTAATGAATTTTGGTTCTGATTTATTCCACTTTACAAACACTGGGCTGCATTAAATATAGACACTTTTTTGGGCCATGTGCTAGTGTACTTCCTTTATTTAAGATAGTAAATGAAATAGCTGCTCAATTTGTTCACAACCAGGAGATGAGGGATTTTATTTAACCTGGTGTAACTGCTGATTCCGTCTCAGGTTATTTTGTACATAAAAAAAAGTCTTGTAAATTTTATTCTCTGACCTAAACAATAAACCTCCCAGAAAGCGCAGTCATTGTGTCCTGATATTTACAAATCTCCAGTCTTCTTCCACTACATGAAGTGAACCTCTGAAGATGAAGTAGATAAAGGTCTACACTCAAGACCCGACATTCAGCGCATATACCAGTCCAAAATCTAAAGGCGTAAGCGTTTAATGTCCTCACTGCGGAAGTCTATACGTAATGCCAGCACTTGACGAACTTCAGCAGGGGTGAGGCGCCATGTCAAAGGTCCAGAGTTAGGGCCCCAATAATCCAGTATTTCTGTCACCTGTTAAAAAAGAAGTGTAAGCAGCAGTATACCATGTAAGGACCACATCCAGCCTGGTACAGATGAACACTTACCCTCTCTAGGTTTAGAATTGTTGCCATTTGGGAAAGTCGAGCAAACTTATCCCGGATCGTCCATGTTGTAACCGTAGTGAGATAAGCGATGAGAGAGCGCAGCTCCTTGTCAAACTGAAGCCCTCCAAGCTATAAGTAAAAAGGTACACAGTTTATCTCAGAGCACCCTTGATGCAGTCTGTCTTTATCCATGTATGAGAAAATGTAATGGTAGAATGTAACTACTCCGGTCAGCAAATGGCTGATAGCATTTAGGAATATGGGTGTATTTTATAGTGTGTGTTGTATGCAATTGCTTAGTGATGCCCACAGGATGGTCTAACTTCCACTCTTACCCTGCTGAACGTGGATTTTAAAACCACCTTTTCCATTTCCATAGCAATAAGACTGGTAAGAAGACTGGTGAGATTCTCATAGATAATGGGGGAGAGACCAGCCTAGAGAGAGAGAGAGAGAGAGAAAAAGACACACACACACACTAAATAATCCTGTAATAGAAACATCAGACACTGTATTGGCATGAGTGCATGTGCAGGACAGACAACTCAGCCAGACATTGCCAATATGCACTCACCTTAAACTCTCCCATGAGTTGTTCTAGGTTCACTATAAATTGCTGCACCCAGGGGTCATTTGCTTCATAGTCATTAAATTCCTCCTAGGACAAATAAGGAGATAAAAACATTTAGTTCTGTACTTAGGCACATATTCCTACCCCTTCTTCCCTTAGTTACTTAACACTAACCTCCTCAATGTTGTGTGACACAGACAGAAATAGGTTAATCCATGGCTTAACTTGAGGTTTAATGGCTGTACTGTTCAGTTCCCCCAGACCTTCCTGTCCCGAAAGAAACAGAAACGTCAGCGCACTGCAGTGTTAACTATGCCTTAGTAGAGAGCATTCAGGACTCCAGACTCACCTGGAGAAGGTCTCTGTATTTATTTGAAACAGAAGCCAAATCAGAGAGGCAGCTGTCAATCTTTGCCTTAGCTTGGTCTCCTCCAAAGTCTTGGCTAAACAACTTTCTGCAGTCATTCTGGGAAAAATTAAAAACATTTACAGTTTAAACACACAAAATAATCATAGGAAGGGGAGGAGGGAGCTATCAATTATATATTGAGGGGGAGCGTGGCTTAGCATGGCATGAGAGCAGACGCGTGGTCCAGAGCTCCGCTAAGCATCCTTCATTTATCCTGGACATTTGGCTAGAATTCAGCTTTTTCTCATTGCCTACCTGTGGGGGAAGGTGCCTGGAGCATTTTCATACCAGGATGGCCAGGCAGAGACGTAATAGGAAGACACAGGGAGTGACGGAAGATTGTGAGGCAGAGATGCAGGGAGAGCCGGCGCTATCTTGCGCAGAGGTGTAAGGAGTTGCGAAGCAGCTGCAGCGCTTCACATGTGTCAGAGCCACCGATGCGGGTTCCGGTGAGGACTAGAGCGAGGAGGAGCAGGATGGGGCTGACTGGCTGGCCAAGGCCTCGGTCTCTTCTGCGGCTGCAAACCCCTCCACTGTGCTGAGCAGGCCTGAACGTCATGCCGCCGCCGCAGGTCAGTCTGAGCTTAACTCTCTCTTCTGGAGTGCCATCTGCCTGCCAAGGGGACTCCTCTACCATTGCTGCTCTACCCCCTGATGACCCTGCTATGCCTCTGTGTTATCTCCTCCGCTGAGACTCTCCCTGCTGTAGCTGCACAGCTCTCTGCAAATGTTAACCCCTTCAGTGCTGGTGTGATGCCTGCAACATTAAAGGGGTCCTCCGCCCCAGTGACATCACTCTCCGCCCCTCAATGCAAGCCTATGCGAGTGGGCGTGATAGCTATCACGCCCCCTCCCGTAGGCTTGTATTGAGGGGCGGAGCGTGACGTCACACGGGGGTGGACCGGTGGTCGCCCGTAATCAGACCCGGAGCGAACACGCTTCGGGGACTGATTACAAACAGGGTACCGCGCGCATGATCACGGGCGTCCCCAGCGGTGGGACTCCCGCGATCAGGCATCTTATCACCTATACTTTGGATAGGGGATAAGATGTGTAAGCACGGGAGAACCCCTTTAAGCACCCCATCATCTACATCTGCTCCTGCTGAGCCCACTTTGAAGGCTCTTTTTGGCTCTCCAAGGGCAACACTGATGTTAAAATGCTACTGGGCGGCCTGCGTGAGGACATTAACCTTATCCGTCATGATATGCAAAAGGTTTCTGAGCGGGTTAGTTCAGTTGAGGAAAGGGTGGGGGATCTGGAGGACCAGGTCCTTCCGCTAAAGAGAGATATGCATTGTGTGATTAATAATCTGAATTGCCGCTAAATCTGATAATATGGAAAACCGCCTGCGACAGAACAATGTGCACCTGGTAAGTGCTTTTGAAAAAGTAGAGGGTCGTGACCCTGGAGAGTATTTAGAAAATTGGCTCCTTAATACATTTGGAAGAGAGACTTTTATGCCTTTATTTGCTGTTGAGTGCGCCCACAGGGTGCCCACTCGTCCCCATCTGCATTTTGCACTATAAAGATAGAGATATCATTCTCTTTAAAGCCAAGGACATGGACTCGCTCACGATCAATGGCAGCCGTATCTCTATTTTCCCGGATTTTTCGGCTGAAGTTCAGAAGAGGAGAGCTAAATATACGGATGATAAGCGATGCCTGCGTGCACTAAATATGATGTACTCTATGCTATACCCTGCACACCTCCGCGTGGTTGCTCTAGGAACTACCATATTTTTAACTCCTCTGTGGCGGCTGCGGAATGGCTGAATATACATGAGGTGCAAATACGGCGCTCCCGTACCTGAGGTTCCTGTGTGGACTATGGGGGACATGTATCAAACATTTTACCCCTGTTTTGTGTGTATTTTTTTGCGCAAAATTTAGCAAATTTTTTTTGCGCACGTTTTGGTAGAGCATGTCCTCCAGATGTGGCCGAATCAGGGTACCTTGGAGTGACATCTATAGTACGCATGGATTTATTAACTGCGTAATTTTCCTTTACACCAAAACATTTTCCGCAAGAGCAGTTTTTTTGCGCAAATATAAGCCATCTTGGACTTTACGTAGCAAGATGCTCTAAATCATCGATTCTATTTTCCAAAGAGGAGATTGAAGAGATTACTATATTTACCCACAATTTATGAAGCTCATTGCGCTTGATTTATAAATGTAGCGCTTCTGCACATAATTTAGAATTCGGGAAAAGGGGTAAACTGCTTCTACCATACACAAATACACGTCCCCCTATGTGTATTAATGTTGGGACTTCCTGGGCCTTTATGCATATTTTGGCCACATAGTTTTGTGCCTCTGTACCTATGCTATGCCTTTATTGGTAACTGGGGGGGGGGGGGGGGGAATTTTTTTGCTTATACTACTGGTTATCTGTTCTCTGGGTACTTGCCTATGTTGCCAGATGTCCCCATTATGTTCTCTTCTCATTTGCTCAGATTTGAGCACGGTATATTTGGTGAAGTATCTTCTATCCATATGTCACCTGCTCACTCTACCTGGGCTTTTTGTTTGCCCCTTGTGTTGCAAGTTGCAACTGTTTGGTTTTGGTTGTTTGTCTGGGGTGTTTGTGTTGTTCAGTGTCCTTTCTTCCGCTCATTGTGCAGTGCTCTGTCTTCTATGTTTCTTCCCAGTTTCACTTATTGGCGGCTCATGCGTCCACCCCCTTACATTGTCACTTACCCTTTCTCAATTGTCTTATGGCTACTGATTTGCATGTGGTAGCGTGGAAGGGGCCTCAATGATCCCACTAAGCGCCTTGCTGTTTTTCAGGCGCTCAAACCCTATCAACCTGCTGTACCGTCCCTCTCTGAGACACACTTGACGAGTGATACTAAATGTGCTGAATAAACCATGGTTTGGTAATACCTTCCACAACACTTTTTCCTCACATGCCCAGGGTGTAAGTGTACTAATTCATAGAAGCATTTTATTTTCATGTGTTTCTAGCCTTATTGATCCGGAGGGTATATTTGTTTGCCTTTATGGCACTTTTAACTGTACCCTGTGTGTGCTATATTCCTCCCCCATACTCGAGTGATGCCTTGTGCAGGGTATTATCTTTTCTATTCTCTCTGTCTGACGCACCGCTCCTGGTGGTCAGGATTTCAATAATTTGCTACACCCGATGCTTGATAGGTTTAATAACAGAGGGCCTTCTGGGACTCCTGGATCTATGGGTCTAGCTAGATTTGTGGAGGGTGGGCAGATTTATGGAGAAGACATAATCCTACTAAGATGCAATTCTAGCTATTCTAGCTCTCATGGTACGCTCTCACGTATTCATCTCGCACTGGTCAATGAGCTCATTTTCCCCCTGGTTATGTCTGTGGAATACCTCCCCCGTAGTCTTTCTGATCATTCCCCTGTATTTGTGCATCTTACTTTCAATTCTCATCCTAGATTGTGGGGTTCTCTGTGGCGTCTGAATCCATTTTGGCTTCAAGTCCCCTCAGTAGGCTGTACACTTAACTCTGATGTGGAAGCATTTCTCGAGATCAGTGCGGGGACTGCTTCGGTGGGTACCGTTTGGGATTCATTAAAAGCGTATGTACGGGACATTTTTTATCTATTACCACCTGTAAATCTAAGAATAGGGCAATTCAAACCTCATTGCAGCAACAAGTGCTCCTGGCGGAACAACAGTTTCTCAGTGATCCTTCTGGCCACCCTAGAGATAGTTGGCAAGCTTTGCAAACTTTGTTAGACTCACATTTGTTACAGATGGCAGATAATAGGCGCTTCTTTCAACAACAGCGCAATTTTGAGAGTGGCGAGAGTACGGGTTGCCTGCTGGCTCATACAATTAGAGCCTAGCAGGGGTCAGCCTCTATCCCTTGCCTCTGTGATAGTGCCGGGACTGCTGTCCAAGATGATGTGGACATTATGAATGTCTTGGTCTCCTTTTATGGGGAGACATATTCCTCTAAACTGACACATGATCTTACTGCTATTGACCAGTTTGTTTCTGGCATTTCGCTACCGGCCCTGTCGCAGACCCAAAGGGATATTTTAGATCAGCCTGTTACTCTTGAAGAATTGGAGAGTGCGTTGGGGGCCTTGCCTTCTGAGAAGTCACCGGGTGTTGATGGACTCCCCAATGAGTATCTTAAACAATATCAAGATATTCTGTTGCCCCAGTTGCTGGGGGTATTACAGGCTGCGGCGGAGGGCTTCCCTGGGTCTATGCTGGACGTAATTATAGTATTGTTATTGAAGCCCGGTAAGGATCCGCTTTTGGCGAACTCATACAGGCCAATATCCCTGCTGTGCTCTGATGTTAAGTTAATAGCGAAGGTCCTGGCCTACCGTCTCTTAAGGGTCATTACTACTTTGGTGCATGTGGTTCAGACGGGGTTTATGCCAGGGAAATTGATGGCCGATAATATCAGGAGGCGCTTTCTGAATCTCCAGCTGCAGCCTGAGGATTCTGTTTGTTGGGCTGTGCTTTCACTCGACGCTGCCAAAGCTTTTGACAGCGTCGAGTGGAACTTCCTGTGGAGTGTTATGCACCACATGGGATTTGGGCCTAAGTTTTTGACATCTGTGCAATTGTTGTATGCTGCCCCTGGTGCTAAAATTCAGGTTAACGGCCTGCTTTCTCACTCCTTTCCCCTGGATCGTGGTACACACCAGGGGTGCCCCCGTCTCCATTGCTATCCCCTTAAGGACTCAGGGTTTTTCCATTTTTTGCATTTTTGTTTTTTCCTCCTTACCTTAATCATAACTCTTTAAATTTTGCACCTAAAAATCCATTTGATGACTTCTTTTTTGCCCCACCAATTCTACTTTGTAATGACATCAGTCATTTTACCCAAAAATCTATGGCAAAACAAAAAAAAAATCTAAGAAAATATGCCATTTTGTAAATTTTGGGGGCTTCCGTTTCTACGCAATACATTTTTCGTTAAAAATGACACCTTCTCTTTATTCTGTAGGTCCATACGATTAAAATGATAACCTACTTATATAGGTTTGATTTTGTCGTACTTCTGGAAAAAAAATCATAACTACATGCATGAAAAAGGAGATTTTTTTTAACACTTATCGTAAAATCTCTTTCTCAAAGGATCCATTGGGGGACACAGACCGTGGGTGTATCTTGCTGTCTCTAGGAGGTGTGACACTATGGTAACAAAAAAAGTCAGCTCCTCCCAGCAGGATACACCCGCCTTCAGGCTCTGAGCCAGTCAGTTTAAGTTCCAGAGCAATAGGAGGAGACCAATAGGGCATAGCAAAACCCAAAACTGTCCGAGAACCAGAAGAAAAAACACAACTGAACACACCCTCGGGCAGAGAACCAAAGGAAAAAACCCAAAAAGGGCGGGAGCTGTGTCCCCCAATGGATCCTTCGAGAAAAAGATTTTACGTTAAGTGTTAAAAAATCTCCTTTTCTCTATCGGCTCCATTGGGGGACACAGACCGTGGGACGTACCAAAGCCGTCCCTTGGGTGGGCAGATAAGTAGTCAGGCAGACGGCCGATCCACTGCCGCCTGCAACACCTTACTACCCAGACTAGCATCAGCCAATGCGAAAGTATGAACTCTGACAAACCTCGAGAGAGTGTGCAAAGACGACCAGGTAGCCGCCCTGCAAATCCGCAAGGCCGAAGCTCTATTCTGGAGAGCCCAGGAAGCCCAACAGAACATGTGGACTGAGCCACAACCCTGAAAAGGAGGAATCTTCCCCTTAGGCTTCCGCAATGGCGGACAGAATCCACCGAGAGATGGTGGCCTTGGAAGCAGGTTGTCCCTTGCGATGACCTTCCGTAAGGACGACAAAGGAATCACACTAACGAAACGAAGAAGTGATGGAGAGATAAAACCGAACAGCCCAAAACTACAACCAGCTTGTGTAGTAACGCTCCTTAGGATGGGAAGGAGCCGGACAAAAAGACGAGAGGACAAAGTCCTCATTGAGATGAAAGACCGAGACCACCTTAGGCAAAAAGGAAGGAACTGGCCGGAAAACGACCTGTCCTGGTGGATCACCAGAAATGGAGAACGGCAGGAAAGAACTGCCAGTTCAGACACCCTCCGGATGGAGGTGATAGCAACAAAAAACGCCACTTTCCAAGAAAGGAGGTGGAGAGACACCTCTCTAAGGGGCTCAAAGGCTTCACCCTGGAAGGCACTCAGAACCAAGTTCAAGTCCCAAGGGGGAGAAGGTGACCGATAAGGAGGAGCAGCATGCGCCACTCCTTGCATGAAGGTCCGGACATGAGAATAGAAACCAGGGGCCGAAACTTGACCTTAAGGGAACTGAGAGACAACCCCAGTTCCAACGCCGACTGCAAAAAAGGAGAGAAGACGGGAAACCGAGAAGGTCACCGGGGAGAAGTCTTGAGGTTCACACCAATCAAAAAACCGCCAAGTGCGGTGGTAAAATCGTGTGGAGGAGGGCTTACGAGCCTAGAGCATGGTGTGAATGACTTGGGAAGAGAACCCACAGGCCCTCAAAACTGCTGTCTCAATCGCCACGCCAACAATGCAGCGACTGTAAATTGGGGTGGCAAGAGGACCCCGAGAGAGAATAGGACCAGGCGGAGCGGAAGGCGCAGAGGAGCACCATCCAGGAGCCTGACTACGTCGGCGTACCATGACCTTCGGGGCCAATCTGGAGCTACCAGAAAGGCGAGGACGTCCTCTGCCTTGAACTTCCTCAGCACCCTAGAAGGGAGTGGAAGAGGAGGGAACAGATAAGGTAGGGCGAACCCCGCCCAAGGAATCACTAGGGTGTCCACGTCCAGAGCCTGAGAGTCCCGGAACTTGGACACAAACGGAAGGATCCTCCGATTGTTCCGGGACGCGAAGAGGTCCACGTCCGGAAAGCCCCAGAGGTCGCAGAGCTGCGCGAAGACCTCCGGATGAAGAGACCACTTGCCAGGGTCGGATGAGGACCGACTGAGGAAGTCCGCTTCCCAGTTGAACACTCCCGGAATGTGTGTCGATCATGTACGCCATGGCCGTGGCGTTGTCAGACTGAATGCGGACAGGACGAGACTGAAGACGGGACTCCCAATGAAGAAGACAAAGAAGAATCGCCCGTTATTCCAATATGTTTGTTGGAAAAGGGGGGTCTCCAGGGGAGACCAGAGTTCCTGGACCGTCCAATCCCTGAACACGCCGCCCCAGGCTGGCAACTGGTGGAACAACCCGCCAGAGAAGGGGAAGAAAGGACCGCCCTTGGAGAAGAAGGGGGGAGCGGAGCCACCAGAGCAGAGACTGACGGACCCTGCGAGGGAGAACACTGACGATCGAGGGACAGAGGAAACCTGTTCCATCGAGAGAGAATCGCCAGTTGAAGGGGGCGGTAATGAAACTGGGCAAAGGGTACGGCCTCCATAGTAGCCACCACCCGACCCAGGACGTCCATACTGTGCAGGTGGAGACTGACAACTGGGTCCGAAGGGGGCGGACCCCCGACCAGAGCGCCAGACGTCTGTCCTGCGGAAGACAAATGCGGGCAGAGACCATCGAATCTAAGGCCATTAAGGTTAGAGACTGGGTAGGACAGAAGACTGACTTGTCCCAGTTGACCATCCACCCGAAGCGAGTCAGAGAGTGGAGAGAGATGTCCAGATTCTCCAGAGCCTGGGCTCTGGTCGGAGCCTTGATGAGAGGGTCATCCAGAGGGGGAGACCGGGGGTCGAAAAAAACGCGATCCCTTGTAAGGGAGGCGAATTCGATCCAGTAGCCGTTGGACACCACAACCCTGATCCCAGAGTCCTGAATGTGTGAAGTCCAGATAGCTCGGAAAACAAGAGGCAACCTACCACCCGAAGAAAACACGGGTGGGGGCCTCAATTCAGCAGAAGTGGGCTTGCGGTTGCCCGATTTGGGCGCAAAACGGCCGGCCCGGCACGAGGGAGTCTTCTTGTCCAGCAAGGGCGCCTGCCCTGACCCTTAGCTAGAACCAGAGGTCCGAAATGACCGAAAGGAAAAAGGACTTCCATTGGGTAGAAGGGCGAGCCTTATTTTGAGGTAAGAAGGAACTCTTACCTCTAGTTGCCACGGAGATAATCTCATCGGCCACCCGCAAAGGGAAGCTCAGAGAGAGACCTTTTGGAAGCGGCATCCGCATTCCAAGCTTTAAGCCACATAAAGCGGCGGAGAGCCGCTAGGTGACCCACAGCAAAGGCAGAACAAGTGGCTGACTACGTGGAAGCTGTGCACAGAAGGTCTCCAGCTTGAGAGCAGTGGAGAGCCAGAGCAGATAGATCCTCTGGTGGGGGATCCCGCTAAGATATCCTGATGGAGCTTTTGGCACCACTCCGACAGGGCCTTGGACACCCATGTCGAGGCGAAGATGGGAAGAAGAGAAGAGCCAGCTGCCTCAGAAGCAAACCTCGCTAAGGATTCTACCTTATTGTCCGTGGGATCCTTGAAGGCAGCGGCAACTGCCAGAGGCAGTTTAGTCGCCCTAGAGCTCCGGGAGGGTGGTGGATCCGCTAAGGGAGGGGAAACCACCTTAGCGAGAAGGTCCTTGACAAATGGATAACGTTCTTGGATTGTCTTGATTCCCGGGAACCTCTTGTCTGGATGTTTCCATGCAGATTCCAGAATGTCGTCAAAGTCAGCGTGAGAGCTGAACCTTTGAGGTGCTGGTTGAACACGATGAAAGGATACTTCAGGAGTAACGTCCGAAGATCCTGGGTCCTCTAAGTGAAGGGTGTCACTTATGGCCGCAACCAATGAGTGCACAGTTTCAACATATCCGAGGGTCAGATGCTGATTCGGAAACCTGATCCGCCAGTTCACCAGGAGAAAGTGAACGCATGGAGGCAGCCCTGGAGGGGGGCAACCCTTACCGGGTACACGGCTCTGGCAGGGCAGAGCGCCGATTCCAGAAAGGGACACCCACATCTACCTGGAGACTCAATGTAAAAGTCAGACAAACACCCCTAGTATGCCTCAAGAGAGAACGTGAAGCTTGTGTAAAAGAGGAGCGGGACCCGCCAGAGGGTCGGCGCAGGACAGACCTCTTCCAGGTAGACACCTAGTCACGTGAGGCCTCAGCCACCACAAGGGGGACTTGAGTCAATTCAGCCATAAACTGGGATAGGAAGAAACCCCAGGCTGAAAGGGTGGCCGAATCCACCGGAATTGTAACATCCGGGGAAACTGGGGGATCTGGGGGAGCAGGCAGAGTCAGTAGGCATTTTAGTAATAATATGTTATTGTGACAAAATAGAGACTAGCAGTCTAGTTGTCCGTATAGAGGGAGGGCAGAATAGCGTCCCCTTATGGCAGGAAAAGAGTTAACCCCTGAGAGGGGCGTTCCCAGAGCAGGGGCACTGCCGATCGGCCCCCGCCACCAGACACGCGCAGCACTGATTGGGGGGCGATGCACGCCACCAGAAGCTCCAGCGGCCCTGTGGGCGGAGGTACAGCGCCCCGGCCGCCGAGAAGAACCAGAGTAATGGCGCCCGCCCCATGCCCCGAGCGCACATGCAGCCGCAGTGAGTGAGCGGGCGCCGCACATATCCCCCGGCAGCCGTCAGCTGACGAGGTGAAGGAAGACAGCGCTTCAAGCGCCCGACAGTACAAACCACCACATACACTGCGAGGGAGCGCCTCCAGAGAGTTCCGGACCCTAGGGGCGGAGCTAAGTACAAGTTGGGGACGAAGGAGTAATGGCGCCCACTCCCTGTCCCAAGCGCATATGAAAGAACATACGCGCTCGGGGGAAGTAAGCGGGCGGCAGAAACACCGGCAGCAGCTGCCGGAGAAAATGAAAGTAAGCCGGCGCTCAGCTAGAAAAAAAGCGACGTGGCTGTCAGCCGCATATAAGGCGCTGCGGCACAGCCGCATAGTAAAAACACAGTCTCACACAGAGAGCACTTACATACAGTGTAATAAAACACAGTCTCACACAGAGAGCACTTACAAACTAATAAATTATGCCCCCAAAGATGCCACTGCTCGCTCCAGTACCAGACAGCCCCATAAACCTGAAAAGGTGGGCAAAAACTGAGGGTCTCCAGAGGTTGCAAGTCCTTGCACCTAGGGGAGAAAGGGAAATGTACTTACCTCAGTCAGAAGAACTTACCTAATGGAGTCTTCAGTGAAGTCTTCAGTCAGCTTATGGTCCCTGCATCACGCCTAGCTGCTATGCGCGAGCGAGGCGAGCAGAGACATAGGGGGACCCGGACCCATGAGGTTCCACCCAGACGCTGACTGTTGGCGAGAGGGGGTTAACAGCGCATATACGCAATGTATGTGCTCCCTTACTCGCAATGGGGAAACGGGAACCACAGTCCCCGAGTCCCCACCTGAAAATGGAAAAGAAAAGGAATAAAAAAATAAATAAATAACACATCCCTAACTAGGAAAATAAAAAACAGAAGACCTGGTCTGGAGAATCCAGGCCATGTCCACCTCCTTCAGACACCAAGATTAAACTGACTGGCTCAGAGCCTGAAGGCGGGTATATTCTGCTGGGAGGAGCTGACTTTTTTTTGTTACCATAGTGTTACACCTCCTAGAGACAGCAGCATACACCCACGGTCTGTGTCCCCCAATGGAGCCGATAGAGAAATTTATGTTTAAAATTGTCATCTTCTGACCCCTATAACTTTTTTACTTTTACGCATACATGGCAGTATGAGGGCTCATTTTTAGCGCCATGATCTGAAGTTTTTAGCAATACCATTTTATTGATCAGACTTTTTGATCTCTTTTTAGTCATTTTTTCATGATATAAATATATATTTTTATAATTCGGACATTTCCGCACGCGGCGATACCACATATGTTTATTTTTATTTACACTTTTTTAAATGGGAAAAGGGGGGTGATTCAAACTTTTATTAGGGTAGGGGTTACATGATTTTTATTCACTTTTTTTTTGCAATGTTATAGCTCCCATAGAGGGCTATAACACTGCACACACTGATCTTTTACATTGATCAATGGTTTCTCATAGGAAACCATTGATCAATGATTCTGCCGCTTGACTGCTCATGCCTGAATCTCAGGCACTGAGCAGTCATTCGGCGATCGTATACGCAGGAGGCAGGTAGGGATCCTCCTGGTGTTATCCAGCCCACTGAGCTAACCGGCAGTAGTTTACTTTCACTTTAAACGTGGTGATCAACTTTGAACGCCGCGTCTAAAGGGTTAATAGCGCGCAGCACCGCGATCAGTGCCGCGCGCTATTAGCCAGGGGTCCCGGCCTCTAACACGCTATGACGCTGGGCCATGTTGTGGTCCCGAGTTATAGAAAGGAAGCGGACTCAGGGCGTACAGGTACGCCCTGCGTCCATAAGAGGCTATTTGCCATAGCAATGGGAGCCCCTGGCAGTACTAATTAGGGCATCCACAGAATTTAAAGGCTTCCATTATGGGGACTTGGAAGAACGTATTGCCCTTTATTCAGATGACATGCTTCTCTTCCTGGGAGATGTGGGGCACTTCTTGCCCCCTTTGATGGACCTTACAGAATTATACGGTAGTTACTTTGGCCTATTAATTGGGACCGAATCCACACTCCTTCCCCCCTCCCTTCTATACCAATTATTGCTAGGGTCGGCCTTCCTGTAGTTTCACAATTTAAATATCTGGGTGTGTATGTCAATGCCCTCCCCTCTGAATATATTGCTCTCAATCTTCTTCCGCTGCTAGACAGTAGTTCTCATAAAGTAGTTACTTGGCGTAAACTTCCCCTCTCCATGATCAGTAGATCTAACTTAGTTAAATGGTTCTTATGTCCCAGTTTTTATATATTTTACATAAAATCCCTGTCTGGATTCCTATGAAATATTTTCTTAGGATTCAGTTCTTGTTTAGGGAGCTCATTTAGAATGCAAAGCCGGCTAGGATCAGTCTTGAAACATTGCAGTGTGGGAAAGAGGTGGGTGGTTTGTCTATTCCAAATCCTTAGCTATACTTTTTAGTGTCACGGGTTCAACAGTTGAAGGGGTGGGTGCAATTTGCTACTTTGGGGCGTACGGGACAATTTAGTCTCCAGGGACATTGGTAAAGTTACCCCTATATATCTGCTGGAAATGGCTGCTCAGACTCGTCCCCCAGCCCTCCCTCCTACTTTTCTCCTTATCCGTAAGGTATGGATGAAGTTTAAGACTCTTATGCACTCTTGTTTTTGTTACATATTCTTCTCTTTGGCATAATCCTGGTCTATCTGAACTGTGTTTGTTACCCAATATCCCCCTTTAGATTACACATAGGATTTTGTATCTCTCCCAGGTGTAAGATGGGCCAATTTTGAAGTAATTTGCTCAACTGCGGGAGGAATTTATTTTACCTAATTTTTTTATCGTTACCTACAATTGCGACATCCATTTGACGCGCAGTCTCAGGCTTGTGATTTGACTGTCGGCTCATCCGTAGTGGTAAATAATTTGTTCACTCAGATTTCTACTAAAGGTGTGATAGCTGTGTTGTATAGGGAATTGCTGTCCTCGTATCATGAGGCCTATCTGTTGAGTATTAAGGATAAATGGGAGGTGGATGTGGGTCCCATTATCAGATAAGCAGTGGACACAGATTTTAACTGTAACTCCGAGGCTTGCTGTGTCGGAGGCCCACCGGGTGTCCCAAATTTGTGTGCTACATCGGGTGTATCATACTCCCGCCTCTCTGCATAGGATTGGGGTACAGCCAGATTCCTACTGTCCCCGTTGTTCCTTGCCTGATGCTTACTTGCTTCATGTGATGTGGGTCTGTACTCATCTTGCACAATTCTGATATGATGTGGGACAGTTGATTAGGAGAGTGTATGGTTGTTCGTTTGTCCGCCTTGACATGTGTCCTGGGATATTGAGATGGGCTGGATGAGGAAGGTGGCTTGTACATTGGTATTAGTAGGATTTTATACCAAACTCGTAAATTAATTGTACAGAATTGGTTGTGAGCCTCCCCACCTACTATTTCTGAGTTGTCTATAAAATTAAATCATATCATTAGATTGGAAAAGAGTATATCTTAAAAGAAAAATTTGAGTCCATTTGGGAACCTTGGATGGATACCCCTGGTTTGCCATCCACTTATTTGCAGGGAACTCTTATGGAGGTGATTTTGGGGCAGTTAGGGGGGGTCTGACCACTAATACTGTCTAAGCTCTGCTTGTAACCTCTTCTTGTTTCATATACTTTGTCATTTTGTGTCTGTGTTGGTGTGTTGTGCTGTCTAATTTTCGGTTTTCTATGTACATGTTGCGTCTGCCACTTGTTGTTGCCCCCTCTTTAGTGTTATTTGATATAACACTTGTTCTCATGTAAAGCTTATAGAGTATTTTTGCATATGCTTTTTGCCTTGACCATGCTTCTTATATGTGGAATGATTTATTGTATTGCACTGCCTTATTTTCCATAATATTGTTCTGGTTTTCCCTACTTTGAAGAAAGGAAAGGCTGGGGGAGGGTGTTTCTGTGAGGGTGGGATGGGGTGGGGTTTCTGGATCTATGTATGTTTATTGTTTGCTGTTTGTTTTATATAAATGTTGTTTAATTAAAAAGAAAAATTTAATTTTTCAACACTTACATATTTTTGGCTAGCATGCGTGTATTCTGGGGAATGTAAACTGCCAAAAAGGGCCCTGGCACTTAAAGGAAATCTGCAGTGAAATACGTCTGATGGCGGGGGGTCCGAACGCTGGGACCCCCAGCGAGCTCCTGCATGGGGCTCCGGCTCTCCCATACAGGAGGCGTGCCGGCCGCAGCATGACACCCTGGCCGACACGCCTCCTATGTATCTCTATGGGAGAGGCGGGATGCCTCCCTGCCTCTCCCATAGAGCTGTATGGAGGGGGGCATGTCCGAGCTCAGCGCAGAAATGCTGGACCCCCTGTTTGGGAATAGGGGATAAGTGTTTTTCGAGTTGTCCTTTTAAGGGTAGCTCCCACCATCCATTTTTTTCTTTCTTTCTGTCCCTGCCTATTGCCCATCTCTCCCTAACCCCCTCCCTCCCTTTACATTTTTTTTTACTATATTAAAATCCCTTTTTGTCTGCCTGGTAGTGTGCTCACTACCAGGCAGACTTCCCCAGCAGGCACCACGTCACTGATGCCTGCTGGGGCCGGCACTTCCGCCCTTAGCTCACTATACAGGGTGCCTCCAGCTGTTTCACCACTACAACTCCCAGCTTGCCCTGACATCTACTGGCTGTCAGGGCATTCTGGGAGTTGTAGTGGTGAAACAGCTGGAGGCACCCTGTGGTGAAAACAATAACTTTATTAGCGCAGCAGTGCTACTTCGGGAGCAGCAGCGGTGGCGGTGGCGCTCTCCCGAACCCCGCTTCCCCCACCCCATTCCTCCAGTGGTGAAGACTTACCGGAGGATCAATGAGCTGCCTCCGGACAGGGTAACGGGGGCGGGCGGGGCCGCGCGCGAGGCCAGTGGAGCTGGCCAATGCGCGCAGCCCCAGCTATCAGCGTGCTCGCTCTCGCCTGTCTGATTGACAGGCGGGAGCGAGCACCGCAGTGACTGGATTTCGACTCATTGCCAGGCTGAAATGAGTCGAAATCCAGTAGTGACGTCACTGCAGAATGCATTCGGCCACTAGGAGGGCGACCCCTAGTGGCCGAATTTAAAAGTGATTTTAAACTTGTTTAAAATCACTTTTTTTAATTAAAGTATATTAGAGATATGTTGTAGTACTTAAGTACTACAACATATCAATTTTTAGATTTCATGACAGTGCCCATTTAATTTTATGACTAACAATTACAGCCATAATATTAAACAGTGAACAAATAGCTGTTTTCCCAATAAATTCAGTGGCTGCAAAAATGGCCATAATTCATAGTAGAAACAAAACTTAGGCCACTGCTAGAAGTGTCTGGCAGCACATTATCACCTTGAAAAACAAAAGAATCAGGCAATTGAAATCTAACTACCCAATTGTTTTCTTGCCAAACATCTGCCATCTGGGGGTAGTCGGTAGGCCCGCATACACTAGATTATCGGTCAAGTTTGGTCGATGTTAATGTAATGGCCAGCATAAGAATGGCACTATTGCAGCCCAAAACACAGCAGATAGACAAAGCGGCCATATAATGAGTCTCTGCCAAAGACCATGTTAATCTACAGCTGAAGGGGCTTCCTTAATACCCTGACCTGGTCCCCTTCATGTTCTGGTCTACATCAGGTAAAGACATAATAAAATGTCTGAAGGTTGTAGTTATTGTGATCAACAGTATATATGCATTTCATGACTTTTCTACTGTACCCTCCCGTATTAAGGGCACATACACAATTTCCCTTATCTGTCCTCCTACCTCCAGATTTTTCTTCAGGGTCATAATGTTCTCACTACACACTTCCACATTATTCAGACAAACCTAGAAAAAATTAAGAGCTTGTGAGTGGCAGTAACAATGGCAGTTTCCTTTCACTTATGATCCAACATCGTACCAGGAAAGACATCTTGGCCTCATCATTACTCTCAATGCCCTTGGTATCAAATTTGCCCTGCTGCAGACTGCTGTGGACAATGCTGACAGCACTGGTCACCCCACGCTGGATATCCTGTAATGTGGTGGCCGGGAAACCCATCCTCAGCTTGTTACAGAGAACTTCCCTGCAATGAATACATGAATGTGCAAATTAATTGTCATTCTTAGACTTTTCAGTGCCAACAAGTTCAGGTCACAGAATTACATTTTGTCTGCTTAGTACATATGGAATAAGGTACATATACAGTTATGCATCGAGTTTCAAAATGTAATAGTGGACTCCAAAATCACCTGAAGTCAGACTCCATCATGGTTGTTGACAGGTTAATCATCGCACATAGACAGTCTATACTGGAGCTGGAGAGTGCACGTCCGATACATTTCTTCACTATGTAAAAAACGTCATCCACCATACTGGATATCATTTGCCCCTGCTCACACGTGTCCATGGCCACAGCCTGCAGAAGATAAAGGGCACGACCTTCTATTATGTCAGAGAGGAATACTTTTTTGTATATTTGGAATGGCTTTCATGTCCTTAGCTCCCACCATTCTAAGCTTCTTTAAAATTGTTCAGAATTGCACCAGTGCTACCTGCAGGCTCTCCCCCCCATACTACCCAGTGTTAAATTATAAAACGACTCTGCAGTTTCACAAAAATAACTTCAGATATCTATAGTGCATGCATAAAGTCCCCTCTTCCACCTAGTTGCTACAGTTTTCTTTGTACCTTGTTGACGGTCTCCCTCATGTAGTATTCCTCCATGGTGATATAGTAACCGATCAGCTCCTGCATGCAGCGACTGAGGAGACAATGTTTAAGCAGCTTGTCCAAATTCTGCTGATGTTCTAAAACAGAGTACCATGAGAGTAATGTTAGAGAACCTGAAAATATGCTACATTTACTGACCACACATGCCTGCTGTAGGGATCTAATAATTTCACCATCCGTCACCTGGTCTTCAGAGTGTTTGTACATGTTCACTTTAGAGTCATGGCCCTTTTTCATAATAGAAGTCATGACCTTGCTCTAGATACTTTGCACCACAAAGCGTTACAGAAACTGATGTACAAATTACTTATAACGTAGGTCCATCAGGTTTTCATTAGTTTTGATGTCAAGAATAGGGCTGCAAAGTGACAACTGCAGAAAGGGCTCTAAACAGCATGTGATCAGAATAGAAATAAATAGAAAACAGACTACCTTGTTTTACTTCTTCTGCTGCCATAGAGTCTCCAACTTCAAAGTCTGATGTGATGCGTCGTTTAATAAAACGGAGGTAAAGCTCTGTACGGGCACTCATCAATGTCACCTCAGCCAGTATAGGGTCCAGGTCCCTGTATAGCATGAAAAGTATATGCAACACAGTCACAATACATCCTACAATTCTATGTAAGACAGTCCTATTATAGCATAACACTACCCTGTAAACCTATTAAAAACTCAAAAGGACAGCATGCCACATTAGACATTAATGGCAAATCCACTGGATGCGAAGTTAATGTTAAAACATTTTTGCTAGACGGGAGCTCCAGCTAGAAGGTAAATAAAAGTCCCATTACACTTGTTAAGCAGCCCAAGATGCTGCATATGGGAAGGGACAATGTGGAAAGGTGTGGCTTTCTTCACTGAAGACTTGTTGTGTTAGCATATTGCTGTAAATCCCATAGAGAGATTGTGCTTACATGGACAGGTCTTTATTTTTATCAGGGTTTGGTATGATATTCTTTTTTTGCCTTGAGAAATAAAGGATCAGATTGCCGAGATAGAAAATCACACTGCCACTGCTTTATGAGCCTGGCAGGCAAGATGTCTTTCTCTGGGGTTCACAAAATCCATCTACCAGGTTGCTATGAAGGGCAGGACTCTCACCTTGGCTCAATCTTGTCAGAAGATGAAACACGGATCATACAGCTCTGCACCCGCTGAAACTGCAGGAATACATTACACCACATATCATACATATAAACACATCTTAAAAGCATCTGCAGTCAATATACAGCCTACACATACTCATAGACCCCTGCTTCCCAAAACACATAGCACCTCACCTTCCTCTGATAGTCTCTTTGCTGTGTGAATCTGTCGACCACTTTTTCCACCTGCCGGTCGCACTCAGCTTGAAGGTACTTTATAAGTATGTAGAGTCTGCCTGGGCCATAGTAGGTCTCTAATATGGGTTGATGAGTCTCGACAATTCGGGCGATACCTGAAATAAAGAGGCAATATCTGGGACACTTGGCAGCTATAATCTAATAGCTAATATAGCTTTACAATACTGGTTAGTGGTAAGAGGTAACTGGCTGCACACTATTCTGTCATCTATATTCCCTTCTCTGCTGTTTTTTCTCTCTGACCCCAAAGGAACACTATAAGGAGTACAAAACAATGGTACGAAAGCAGAAACTGGTGCAGACAGCTAAAGGTCAGCACAGCATTTGAAAATGTCTGAAAATCTGCCCCCTAGCTGTCCATCTGCAACTGGGTGACATTTCACTGTTATAGAAGTACTGCTCTTATTTTTTTTTATTTTTTTTACATTATTTTACATCTTCTTCATTGCATATTGCCTGGATTATTGACCATAAGCTGAGGTGTAATGGATCCGGAGTCAAGAGATATTATTAGTATCCTCTAAGAGTGCTTCATATTATCCTCGCTTCATTCTTTATTATCTGTTAGATAACGGCTTTTATCTAAGCTTCATGTCTCTGATGTGGGGTCTTCCCCGGATACTCACAGAGCCGACCTGAAATAATCTGGACTTTACAACATCTTTACAGCCGGATCTATGTTATCATATTGTAACCTGGTCTTATTAATATGTAATGACTCTGTTTATGATTCTATGTACTTTTATTTTCTTATTCTCAAATATCTGTTTTAAAGACAAATTCTTTAATAAAAAAACAGTTATATAAAAAAAGAAGTACTGCTCTATACTCACCTTCAAACAGAAGCGTTAGTGTATCTGCAAATAAGAGAGTTGCTCGGCGCTCACTGCCCTCTGTTTCCATAGCCAGCGCCAAGTTCTCTTCAGCCTTCTTAGCTACCTGCAATGTTCAGACCATAATCAGTGAAAGGGAACTAGCTGGGGTAGGACTTTGGGGGCTGCAGCCAGGAAGCAACTGGGAAGAAACTGTTTTCAGAACCAGCATAGAGTTGTAGGAGCAGTAAGGGGAAGCAGTAGAGAGGTACAAGAGAAGTAAACAGATAGGGGGAGATTTATCATTGCCTTCCTGACATTTATTTGGCTAAAATTTTGTGCAAAATTGTTGAGCAGTTCGTTTTTGTGCAAAAATTTGGCGCAATTTCAAAATAGACAACTTTAGGAAAAGTGACTGTGAAATGCAGTGCTTCATTCTTGACAGCAGTGGACAAAATTCAATAATGTGCAAATGTTCAAGAAAAACGCAAATTCATACCACTTCTGCCTTGTCTTAGAAAAATGGCATCCTACAGCAAGTTCTAAAGTGATTTTTGATTTTTCATTTGTGCAAAATGTATCAGTCTGTGCGCCATGTTGACAAATGTGGTGTACATAAGCAAAAAAAAAAAGTGAAAGTGGTTGAACACAAATATATTTATAAATCTCCCCCATAAAGTACAGAAGCAGTGTGGGGAGGGGCAGTAAAGAGGGGCAGGAGCAGTTCTGGGTTAGAGACAAGAATCTTCTGACCTGCTGACACAGGTATGCAGAAAACTTGCTGATTCCTTCTTCATGCAGTCCAAGTAGTGGAAAGATCTTGAAGAACCTCTCTACCTGAGGCAGGTCTCCAGCTTTAGTTGCCACATCAAACTTCTCACTGACCAGGACCTTGAGCTGCTTTTCGGCTTCCTGCAGGTGCTGTAGGTTTGCATCAATCATACTACCTAGACCACAATGTAGAAAGCCATGAGAGCCCTTCTGTGACCATGGAGCTTCTCCAATACACAGCACTCACTGTCAAAGACTGACAGTAAAGTCCCCAAAGCAGTATAAAAGGTTTAATATATCTCCATCTTACTGACACCACTTGATTAAAATACTAAAATGTCAGACATCACCTTCTTTTCCCTGCCTGCTGAGCTCAATAACGGATTTGTCCAAGCACAGGTATCTGTGTATATGCGCTGCTGCCTGCTCATACTCCTCATTCTTCAACGCGCTTTGCACACCATCCATACAAAACTTAAGATCCAGTATGTCATCCGCTCGCTGAATGGCCTGATAGAGTCGGCTCTAAATAAGAGAAGTTTGTGAATTAGTCTCCATTTAGGTATAAGCTGTCCTGTGTATGTACATGAGGAGCAAGTACTATTTCTGTCCATTGTAACTTGGTATATGGTATTTTCCCCTTGGTTACCCCCTGCAGACTCCTTCCCTGTGTCAGCTATTATACACTACCTACACACAAAAAACTATGAATCCTACCTCACTGTTACAATCCCTCAGATGTTGCACAAACATACAGAGCAGTACCGGCCAGTTTAACCTGTGAACCCAACACTTTTTGTGAGACCGTAAGCCTGCCGAGTCTGTTTATGTGTGCCTGCACTTCTCCTTACTCATCTCCCTCTGCACCTCTAATAGACTTAATAGACTTCTATGGGCAGTGTAACCTAATAATAGTACAGCTGAAAACCTGTCTTCACTCTGATGAAGATCTTCCTTAGTGATGAGCAGAATGAAGCATATTTCTCTGAAAGGATATACAGCAGAGATTTCCAAACTTGTCATATTTGTAGACATGCATAGTTTT
Source organism: Hyla sarda (assembly GCF_029499605.1). Taxonomy (NCBI): domain Eukaryota; kingdom Metazoa; phylum Chordata; class Amphibia; order Anura; family Hylidae; genus Hyla; species Hyla sarda. The sequence continues at coordinate 144,103,674 of NC_079194.1, read as the reverse complement.
GCGACACACTCCTCCAATTGTCTGTACAAGTATCAGCATTACAAATGTGACTAGAACCCCCTGTACTATTTAATCACTTCCTTGTGCCATTTCATTACCACCTCCATCACCCCCTTTGCCATTTTATCAACCCCTTTACGATTTCATCACTCCGTGTCCCACAATACTAGCATTGATTCTGCTACCCACTCTGTGCCATTTCATCACTCCCGTTTCATTTCATCACCCCTTTGCAACTTCATCCCCCCCCATATCCCTCTGTGCCACTTCATTACCCTCTTTATCTCACAGTGCTATTTCATCACTCACTTCATCACCCTCTGTGCTATTTTATCACCCCCTGTGACACTTAACTCAACCCCTAGATCATTCCCTGTGCAACTTTATTCCCCCCCCCCCCAGCCATCCCCTGTACCAGTTCACCCACCTTCATCCCCTCCATGCTATTTTATTCCCACTTGGCCTTTATCTTTCAGTCCTGCTATAGCAGGCCCAGATGCAGGCTCGCAGTTCCCATTGGTGCCTGACAATTGATGTCCTCCCGCTACACAGGGGCGTCACATCAGTCCCAGCAGCCGCTGATGCTCACTGAATAAAAGTGGCTGTGGCACCAGCTGCACATTCAACATCAGGCAGAGTAGGCTGTGGCCACTGAAGGACAGTAACAAGTGGCTGATGCTTTGGGATGGTCCCCAAACACACCTGGAGATTGCCACCAACACATTAATGTGTCACGGCCCCAGTATGGAAAGCTTTGATATACAGGGTTTCTTATATTTGCTTGTACTATGATTTATGCAACACTGTTGGAAATGATATGTGGTAGTCTGGAACAGAAAGTTTTTTTTTTTTTTTTTTAAAAAGGTTAAAAGTATCCAGAAAACAATAAAATAAAATAAAACAATATAAACATACTCTTTTTCTCACCCTAAAAGGACACAGAATAAGGTGACTAATGTTGTATTCTTAATGGGAATACAGGGCTGTATCTCCATTGTTATCCCCAAATTAGTTTTACTAATATAGTTTGTACTCATGGTAAAATAAAAAAAAAGCCTCACTATCATACCCTTAAGTGCTGTGACTATTCTTCATGTGAATCTAGTGGATCCTAGCTTGGGGTCTGATTTGCACACACACTGACAGTGCTGTTTTAGCGAGCAGAGAAAAATCTTCATTCGTCCTTTAGTATGGAAGTGCAGACATACCTTGGCAAGGTCCAGTTGTCGGACCTTACTGCTGACATTTTCGGCCAGGTTACAGGTAAATGTTATCATTCCTGACAGCTGCTGAGCATCTCCTTCTATCAGCTGCAAGTTTGGCCTAAATGAAAGAAGAACAACTATGAGGGCAAGGTATTGGGAAAAAGGTCCTAAGTAAGGACACTGCTTGGGGATAACACCCAGGACAAAGAAAGCTGAACGTCAGCAGATGACAAGGTCGTACAATGAGAGCACAATTCTCGGGTTCCAGCAGACATTGGTCTGAATGCCCCCAAAGCAGTCAAGTCCTTGTGGGAATTTATCCATACCTGTGCAGAGGAAAAGTTAACTAGTATCCTATAGCAACTAGAACAGTGGTTAACCTGGGTTCAATCGAACCCCAGGGGTTCGGTGAGTCAGTCTCGCAGGTTCGGCGGAGGTCAAGACACACCCGACTCATATGATTCGTGATGACAAGCCTCGCTTGTCCATCATTGGCTGCAGGTGATCATGTCCCACCTAACAGATCTCAGAGTACTGTTTTACCCTACTGTAAAGGAAGCCTATCTTTTGTGGCTCCGCTCCTACGCAATCGCCTGCATGCGTCCAACGCTGGAACGCACCACTTTCGGCACGGCCTCCCATGACACACTTTCGGTCCTGCGGCGTCTTAAAACAGGCTCAGCCAGACGGTCCCTCTGAGAAGGGGACAGCCTGGACGCAAGGACGTCGCGGGAACAGGTAGGCACACTGAACCACCACTGCCTTCACTCTATGCCGGGCTAACTGTGTCTAGTTCATAGTTAACCCTATCCTTACACTGAATCACCACTGCCTGTATTCAATATTTGTTTATCTGTGCCTATAATCTTTTTTAACCCTATCCCAACCTAGCTGCCCTATCATATTTTATTTTTCAAATTAAGAAGGGTTCGGTGAATGCGCACATGAAACTGGTGGGGTTCAGTACCTCAAACAAGGTTAAGAACCACTGAACTAGAATGTTTCTTTCATTTTTAAAAAGGAATCTGAGAAATAAAAGAAGCGATCTGCTATTAACTATTCGCTCAGAGACGGGATTGTGTGGAGCCACAGATCTGGATTAGGGTTCAAAAATATTCCTGCTTTGCTGAAAGTTCCCAAAAGCATAGTGGCTTCCATAATTCTTATATGGAAGAAGTTCGGAATAACTAAGACTCTTTCTAGAGCTGGCCACCCCACCAAACTTAGTACTTGGGTGAGAATGGCCTTGGTAAGAGAGGTCACTAAGAATCCAATGGTCTCTAGCTTAGCTCCAAAAGTTCTGTGTGCAGATGGGAGACTCTTCCACAAGGTCAACCACTGAAGCACTCCACCAATTTTGGCTTTATGGCCGAGTGGCCAGGAAGATGCCTCTCCTCCGTAAAAAACCCATAAAAGCCCACCTGGAGTTTGCAAAATAGAACATTAAAGACTCGAGACTGATTATCTGGTCTAATGAAACCAATATTAAACTTTCTGGCCTCAATTCTAAGCATTGTGTATGAGATATTTTTAATGAAAGCCTGATCCAGAGTGCTCCAGACCTCAGACTAGGCCGAAGGTTCACCTTCCAAGCAGACAATGACCCTAAGCACACAGCCAAGACAATGCAGGAGTGGCTGAGGGACAAATCTGTGAATGTTCTTGAGTGGCCCAGCAAGAGCCCTGACTTGAACACAACTGAACATTTCTGGAGAGATCAAAAATAGCTTCCACTGACAGTCCCCATCCAACTCGACAGAGCTTGAGAGGATCTGCAGGGAAGAACGGCAGGAAATCCCCAAATTCACGTGTGCAAACCTTGTGGAAACATACCCAAAGAGACTGGGGGCTGTAAGAGCTGCCTAAGGTGCCTCAACAAAGTACTGAGTAAAGGGTCTGAATACTTATCTTAATTCAATATCTTAGTTTTTCCTTTTCAATCAGCAAATATTTCTACGGGGGACAACTTTACTTTTTTTTTTGTTTAAATCACAAGGCCACACCATAACAAAATGTGAAAAAGTGAAAGGGTCTGAAGACTTTCCTCATGCACTATATGTTTACATACCCCATCCGCTGTAATGCCAGCATCTTGTTCTCTACTGCACCTTGCTGTCCGAGTAGTGCCTCCAGTTCTGCTTCCACCTCTATCTGTAAAACAGACATTACAATGAAAAAAAAAAGAAGAATTGAACATTTTTAAAGGAGAACTCCGGTATGTACCAACTTATCCCATATTCTAAGTGTTAGATTGCGGGGAGTCCGACTTATGGGACCCGTGATCTCCCGCATGGCGCCCCAGCTCCCTGCATGAAACGAGCCTTTTCAAGCACCAACACGAAGCTGCGGCCGACACGCTCCCTCCATGCAGTTCTATGGCAGAGCCAGAGGTTGCCAAATAAAGTGCTCTGGCACTCCTATAGAGCTGCATCCTATAGAGCTGCATGGAGAGGGTGGGTCGACACACCCCATTCATGCTGAGAACCGGGGCGCCGTTTGGGAGATCGTAGGGGGCCCCAGCGATCGGACCCCCGCGATCTAACACTTATCCCCTATCTTAAGGATAGGGGATAAGTTGTTCCATCTCTGAGTTATAATCCACGGTGCAGCAGACTTCCCTGGTTCTACAATCACATCCAATGGATATGAGCGATACATAAAGTGTTGTAAGTCAGGAGAAAAAGAAGGATCTATTAGGGCTGTTCTTCAAATTTTATAAGCGATACAAGCAAATATTCATAGAACAAACAGAAAGCTTGTTGGATACAGAATTAAAATGTGCTTTGGGGTAAGGTGTACTGCATCCCTTCTTCAGAACCGAGACCAAGCAGAAATGATATCTTGAAACAGATTCAAACATACATTAGTGCTCAAAGCCTACCTGAGCGGGAAAAGACCATTAGGCTAGGTTTCCACACAGGTTTTTTTTCTGGCAGTTTTTGGAATACTGTCACTGAAGTTTTTGAGGCAAAGTCAGAAGTGCATCCAGCAGGAAGAAGAAGTGTAAGTCCTTCATTTGATTTCCTATTCCTTGTGAATACACTTCTGGTTTTGACTTCAAATAATGGCAGAAAAAACCTGTGTGGATACCTAACCTGTGTGGATACCTAGCCTAACGGGGTTATCCAGCTTTTCAAAACTGGTGACCTATCTTAAGGCATGGCATCTGGGATTTGTCAAGCCTTGAGTTATCTCATCCCCCCTTTCCCTAGAATTATACTTACCCCCTCCCTCCACCTCCTCCCCCCTAAACCAGCCTTCTAAAGCAGGGGTTCTCAACCGGTGGTATACTATGCCTACCCCTAGGAGTACGCCACCGGTTGTGCGGGGAACGCAATGCACTGACAAATACCGGCCATGCATTGGCCAGTATTTGTCATCGTATTTCGGGGAATGGCCACAGCAGCTCTCAGTAAAGTATCGTGGCCGCAGCTCTGAACGGGACTCCAGGAACAGGACTCTAGGAGCGGTACCTGAACAAGTCGGGTAATGTAAAAAAAATAAAAGTTAAAACTAAGTGTATGGGATATATATATATATATATATATATATATATATATATATTAGCCCAGTGGGATCGGAGGGGGGGATGGGTGGGGGGAGAGAAATAATGGCACAAGGGCATTAAAATGGAGGGGGAGAGAGGGATAATGGCAAAAGGGGATAAAGATGGAGGGTACAATAATGGCACAAGGGAATTAAGAATCGCATTAGTATAAAGGTAAGCACACGCCTTTTGTCCGCGGGTACCCCTCGTGCAAATTTACACGCAAGGGGTACCCGCGGACATACTTTCAGCCTTTGGAGGTACAGTCGCCAAAACGGTCGAGAACCACTGTTCTAAAGGCTGGAGGTAAAGGACCATAATGTGACCAGTAATATGTTGCGGGTGGAGCTGGGCCGTGCAGGATAGGAGAAATGGTAGGTGAAGGACCTGTGATGATGCTGTGGAGGAGGCAGGGCTGAGCTGGAGAGGAGGTCACCCCAGTAATAAGGTAATTACATTTTTTGCTACAATGTGTAACCCTAGTAATGTAACACAGCCTCCACTACCCCTCCAATCATGTCTATGGGAGTAGGTGTGACGGCTGTGTACTATGTGTACTGCTGTCACGCCCCTCCCATAGACATGAATGGAAAGGGCGTGGTGTGACATCACAATCACGAAAGCCCCAGGCTTTCATGACTAACATCGCAGCGCCGGCACGGAGATAGCGGGGGGTCCCCGAGGCCGGACTCACCACGATTAATGGGGTACTCCGGTGCTTAGACATCTTATCCCCTATCCAAAGGATAGGGGATAAGATGCCTGATCGCAGGAGTCCCGCTGCTGGGGACCCCCGTTATCTTGCACGCGGCACCCCGTTTGTAATCAGTCCCTGGAGCGTGTTCGCTCCGGGACTGATTACCGGCGACTACATGTGTGATGTCACGTTCCGCCCCCTCAATGCAAGCCTATGGGAGGGGGTGTGACAGCTATCACGACCCCTCCCGTGGGCTTGCATTGAGGGGCGGAGCGTGACATCAAACAGGGGCGGGACATCACACGCCGTCCGATCTGAAGTCGCCCGTAATCTGTCCCGGAGCGAACACACTCCGGGGACTGATTACAAACGGGGTGCAGCGTGCAAGATCATGGGGGTCCCCAGCGGCGGGACTCCCGCGATCAGGCATCTTATCCCCTATCCTTTGGATAGGGGATAAGATGTCTAAGCACCGGAGTACCCCTTTAAACATGTTATCCCCTACCCTTTGGATAGATGATAACATGTATAGGGGCAGAGTACCCCTTTAACCCCTAACGACCAAGGACATAAATTTACGTCCGTGGCCGAAGGCTGTCCGGGCATGCTGGAAGTTGTAGTTTTGCAACAGCTGGAGGCACCCTGGTTGGGAAGCACTGCGGTAAACTTTTACTTCGGCACAACTATAGACGACTTGTGGGGTGTCCTCTGCCAGCGCCATTTTTGTGTGATGGTAAGGGTCCTCCTCAGCACAGGTTTGGATACTGGGCCCCTTCACTGCCCATTATACGGTGACAACTCTCACCCATCACTGACCCTAGGCCCCAACGAAACTGACAGGAGACACTATGTACTTTGCCGCTAGAGGCGCTATTTCACGGACGTCTATAGAGTCTAGCGGTAATAAGTGGGCGGCTTTCCGGGAGGAACACAGTGATAATGGGCCCCGCCCTTCCCCCCGGTCACCTCCTCAGCGCACAACCGCGCATAGGCCCCCTCCAGCTCCTGCAGGTCTGTAAGCGAGCGGATATACTCCATGCTCAGAGCTGAGCCCCCGTCTCCTTGGTAACTCGCTGAGCTGGCCATGTTGATAGGCCGCGTCACTTCCGGCTCCTAAGCGCTGTACGATTTCCGGCGGTCTTCATTACAGGTGTCAGGCTGTCCGCGGCAGTGCCGGTAAGCAAGAAGGGCATAGAGCAAAGTGTGTCCGCCCAGCTCTTAGGGGTGTCCAGGAGCACGGTGTACACACTGGAGCGGCCCCGGCTGTAGGTGAGGACAAGGTGTTGGCGGCTTTCATCAGGGCGGGCGGAAGTCGGGCAGCTGCTCGGGGACCTATTGAAGGGCCCGTGGTCTAGAGCGGCGCGAAATGGCGGTGGAGTGAACGTGGCTGCAATCCGGCCAATATCTCCGCCATCAGTCCCCCTCTAGAGCCCCGCTTCTCAACTGTACATCCAGTGCCTCCCCCCTGCTCCAGCCCCGCAGCCGGATACTGGGTGGTAAGGATCCCGGCCACGAGGGTAGCCTCAAGGGTAGGCCGCGACCTGCGCTGTATGTGATGAGGGGGCACTGTCGTGTGTGGGGGCTGGGGGGCTGTCTGCACGGGTGGCTGGGGCTTAGTGCTGGGTTGTGAAGTAACTCGTATCTATTGGGGCTTAGTAGAGTTGGGGTGGGCTTTTTTGTGCAGCTGGGACAATAGGGGGCAGTGTAAGAGAGGTGACTAGGGCCATCGTCCCCAGTGTTGTGGTTTGGGGTGAAGCTGCTCAGAGAATTAGGGCACACGGGGGTAGAGAGGTCTGAGGGCTCCAGACAGGATATGGCTGCAGTAACTATCAGGGTAAAATTCTGTGAGTAGATGAAATTGTTCTGCGTGAAGAAACATGCTCATTCTTTGAGTGGAATTCCACGCGTAGTGCTGGGCGGTATGATCAAAAATGGATATCGCAGTATTTTTCTAAATGATGGCGGTTTCACTGTATTTAACAATACAATATATATATATATATATATATATATATATATATATATTTTTTAAATGGGAATTTATCATTTTATTAAAATGGGAAAAGGGGGGTGATTCTGGCTTGTATTAGGGGATGGGTTAAATGATCTTTATTAAAGGGGTATTCCAGGCAAAACCTTTTTTTTTTTTATATCAACTGGTTAAACAAATTTGTTAATTACTTCTATTAAAAAAAATCTTAATCCTTCCAATAGTTATTAGCTTCTGAAGTTTTCTGTGTAACTGCTCAATGATGATGTCACGTCCCGGGAGCTGTGCATGATGGGAGAATATCCCCATAGGAACTGCACAGCTCCCGGGACGTGAGTCATCAGAGAGCAGTTAGACAGAAAAAAACAACTCAACTTCAGAAGCTACTAACTATTGGAAGGATTAAGATTTTTTAATAGAAGTAATTTACAAATCTGTTTAACTTTCCGGAGCCAGTTGATATATAAAAAAAAAAAAAAGTTTTGGCCTGGAATACCCCTTTAACTTTATTTATTTTTTTTTTCCACACACTGATCTTTTACATTGATCATTGTTATCCCATATGATATCATTGATCAAAGATTCGGCCGCTTTACTGCTCCTGTCTGGGTCTCATTCGGCGATCGGACACGCAGGAGGAAGGTAGGGGACAATTTCGGCGCGGCAGTCCCGAACAAAAAAAAACCACACCGGTATTTGGTATGAACCAGTATACCGCCCAGCACTACTGCATAGCCGTCAATGGTGACGGTGCAGTGCCGTGGCGGTCATACCACCAAAGTATGCGGAGATACCCTTAGGGTACTAGGGATCGACCGATATTGGTCTTTTAGAACCGATACCGATAATTGGTCGATCCCTACTAGGTACACTCTGACTCTCACTGGAGACAAATCTCGCCATCACTTACGTATCTTCTCTTCTGTTTTTCAGTTGTTCTGTTTCCACTCGACACTGATATCGGGCGGCTGACACCATGTTTCTCTACAACATCACCCTGCAGAGAGCCACTGGCATCAGCTTCGCCATCCATGGAAACTTCTCAGGTAATGCCTCTCCATGACCTCTAATCCAGAAACCATAACAAGATGGCACTTGTGGACAGCACTTTCATGTGGTTTAGGGCTGTTAATAATTTTGGAGTCACTTATCATTGTATGTACACTGGTTTTGTTGTCTATGTTGTGTGCTTATATAACATACTTACATGCCACCTGTAGACTTGTGGCCAGTTTATCAGAAAGGTGCACACAGTATGATAAGCACTAGAGATGAGCAAACTTACAGTAAATTCGATTCGTCACAAACTTCTCGGCTCGGCGGTCGCTGACTTTTCTTGCATAAATTAGTTCATCTTTCAGGTGCTCCGGTGGGCTGGAAAAGGTGGATACAGTCCTAGGAAAGAGTCTCCTAGGACTGTATCCACCTTTTCCAGCCGACCGGAGCACCTGAAAGCTGAACTAATTTATGCAGGGAAAAGTCATCAACTGCCGAGCCGAGAAGTTCATGACGAATCAAATTTACTGTAAGTTCGCTCATCTCTAATAAGCACCAGTCCACAAGAAACAACTACAATCCATGTAGAGAATCACTACATCCACACCAACATTTGATAAATTCCCCCTCTATATTCTGGGCTCTACAGGGTCTATCCTGATGGTTTTTAAGGACCAGGTGGGAACTATGGAATTGGAATATAGACACTTTCCTGTATAGTTTTTGGGGTTGTCTCATAATAACTTATTCCATATTAGGCTGGGTTCTTAGTGTTTTGGTTAGTATTTGTTACATATTTTAATCTTTAAGTTCTCAGTCTCCTCATGTTTTGTTTTCTTACTTAAAAGGAACTAAACTCCAGGAAATTGTTGTTTCCCGGGGAAAGATTGTGGAGCTGCTTCGCCCTGATGCCAACACTGGTAAAGTGCACACACTGCTCACAGTGGAGGTATTTGGCATCATCCGTTCCCTCATGGCGTTCCGCCTAACTGGTGGCACCAAGGATTACATTGTGGTAGGCAGCGACTCTGGGCGCATCATTATCCTAGAGTACCACCCTTCTAAGAACATGTTTGAGAAGATTCATCAAGAGACATTTGGAAAGAGTGGATGCCGCAGGATTGTGCCCGGGCAGTTCTTGGCTGTTGACCCCAAGGGCAGAGCAGTAATGATAAGTGAGTAGTTAGGGAGGGTGGGGGTTGTGTCCTTATTTCTATACTGAAGCACTCTATAGAAAACAGTCTTTTGGATTGTTTGCTTGGAGTAGTTCTTTCTCCTAGAGCAAGGTTAGGGCTTGTTCACACTACGGAATTCAACGAGGAAAATTCACTGAATTTCTGTTTGGATCTGCACGTTTTCTGCTGCTTGGTAAAAGGAGCAGAAATAATGAGCAGTTGGAAATAAGCACTGAAAACTAAAGGGGTATTCCACTGGCCATCGTTCGGAACGAAATGTTCTGAGCGCTGTTGTTTTTCTGCGGGGTCAGCAACGCCCCCTCATGATGTCACAACCACGCCCCCTCAATGCAATTTTATGGGAGGGGGCCATGACGTCACAAGGGGACGTGGCCGACTCCTGCAGCGCGAAAACAGCGTTTGGAACACTTTAGTTCCGAACAATGGCCAGTGCGATACCCCTTTGACTTATAGGATTTTACTACCGATGTTAATTCTTCTGTCAGAATTTGGATCCTCTCTGAAAATGTCTGTGAACAAATCACTGTGTAAACAGTTGCTAAAATCCCATTTAAATCAATACCAGTGTGATGAAAAGCGGAATTAATCACCCTTAGGGTTCTGCAGGCTAGATATGAAATTAGCCTGGTCTTAAAGTATTTTAGCTCCTTGGTCCTGTTTAGTGGAAATTCACCAGCTGTATCTGTATTTTCAGGTGCCATAGAGAAGCAGAAGCTGGTGTACATCCTGAACAGAGATGCTGCTGCACGGCTCACCATCTCCTCCCCCTTGGAGGCTCACAAGGCCAACACCTTGGTGTATCATGTGGTGGGGGTGGATGTGGGCTTTGAGAATCCCATGTTTGCCTGCCTAGAGATGGACTATGAGGTGAGGAGAATGTTGCAGGGTAATACCCTGCTCTGCGCGCTCACTATGATGAGTTTTTCATGTCTCTTCTCTGACACTGGCTGGAGAAAATTGTGTTTCTGATACTGAGCTATCTGGGGCATCTCATAGTGCGGAAGATTGGTACTGTGTTCTTGACAGGACTTTTGTTTATTTGTAGGAAGCTGATAATGATCCTACTGGGGAAGCAGCTGCCAACACTCAGCAGACCCTGACCTTCTATGAGCTGGATCTTGGTCTGAACCACGTAGTGCGCAAATACAGTGAGCCCCTGGAGGAGCATGGCAACTTCTTAATTACTGGTAAGCTTTGAGGCTGGACAAGCCTGAAGATGTACTGCAAGATATCAAGGTGTCCAGTCAGTAGACATTAGTTGTAGAATGTTCTATAACTTTGTGATTATTGTGCTGATATTCTGTGCTCACAAGTGTCCTAGAGAAAAGATAACAAAGAAACAAATGAATAAGGTTTTGAACACTGACCAGTTTCTGAAAAAGCTGAATGAATCTTTCCTGGCCACCACAATTACAGCTCTATACTGGGCTTCTGGCATTGGATTTTGCCTAGTAAATTGTTCTAGAAAATTTTGGATAACTAGGGAAACCTGCCATGCAGGCGAGCTGGATGACAAACCCAGGTGATCTTCAGTGTTGGATATATTGTATAAAACTTCCAGCAGATGTTTGGTAAATCATAGTAAATGTAAACATGGGGATCGATTGACCCACAGAACTGCGTAAAAAAAAAAACTCCAAAAGTTACAAAATTGACGTTTTCTTCCCAATTTCCTGCCACAACCTTTTTGGGGTTGCACCTTTAATCTTATAATAAATTGAGAGGTTTTAATACAAAGTACAGTTGGTCGTGCAAAATAACAAGCCCAGATATGGGTCTGTAGATATGGGGAAAAATAAGAGTTATGGCTTGTAAAAGTGAGCAAGGAAAACACAAATCTAAAAATTGTCTGTCTTCAAGGCCAAAATGGGTTGTGTCCTTAAGGAGTTAATTATGTCCTGTGTATTGGCTAGATAGGGTCAATGATGCTAGTGTCTCTGATAAGTAGAAAGCTGCTGGGTTCTGCACCACTGCTTCATGTTCTCACGTTTCCTTGCAGTTCCTGGAGGCTCAGACGGCCCCAGTGGGGTGCTGATTTGTTCTGAAAACTACATCACATACAAGAACTTTGGGGATCAGCCAGATATTCGTTGTCCCATCCCAAGGAGGAGGGTGAGTAGTTGTGCGGTTCTTTTTGCGCCGGATAATCAGAAGCTATTAATGATGATTTCTCATGTCTCTTCTCTGACAACATCTTGGAGAGGAAATTAAAATCTGATTTTATGCTGTCTTGGGTACCATTGTGTCATTTTGTTATGGTAAATTATCTGATCCTGACACTTTATTTTTGCACAGAATGACCTGGATGATCCTGAGAGAGGGATGATTTTTGTCTGCTCAGCCACACACAAAACAAAGTCCATGTTTTTCTTCCTGGCCCAGACAGAGCAGGGAGACATCTTCAAGATCACACTGGAAACGGATGAGGACATGGTGCGAATTGTGGCAGTGTTGTGTGTTTTTGTTTTGACATTTGCAGGACTATAATGCTGCTTTCTGACTGTCTAACCCTCCCCTTTTCACCTCAGGTTACAGAAATCCGGCTGAAATACTTTGATACTGTTCCAGTGGCATCTGCAATGTGTGTTTTAAAGACTGGCTTCCTCTTTGTGGCATCAGAATTTGGGAACCAGTAAGTGTCATCTGGTGGGGGGATGGAGAATGGCATACATCCCACTGTGATGGGGCACTGACTGCACATCTCTTCTGCAGTTACCTTTACCAGATTGCTCACCTGGGTGATGACGATGAGGAACCAGAGTTCTCCTCCGCCATGCCTCTGGAGGAGGGAGATACTTTCTTCTTTCAGCCTCGGCCTCTGAAGAACCTGGTGCTGGTTGATGAGCAGGACAGTCTTTCCCCCATCATGAGCTGTCAGGTAAAGTAAATGTGTGATATGTGGCAGCCAAAGGTGATGAGCTGAGAGGTTTATTCCTGGTTACAAATCGCTACAGCCTCCTCTGTGTCAATTCTTTAGATTGCCGACTTGGCCAATGAAGACACTCCTCAGTTGTACGTGGCGTGTGGACGAGGTCCACGGTCCTCTCTCAGGGTCTTGAGACACGGACTTGAGGTGAGAGGTTACTATGTCTGTCTTGTTCTATGTATGTGCAGTATGATGAATTCTCATGTCTCTTCTCTGACATCCATCATGGAGAAGTTGTTAGATTCTGACAGCCACAGACATGTAAGATATGCAAAGTGTGAGAGAATATCCTTCCAGGAAATGAATCGTTTGTCTCCCTGCAGGTCTCTGAAATGGCCGTCTCTGAGCTACCCGGTAACCCCAATGCTGTGTGGACTGTAAGGAGACACATTGAAGGTTGGTAGCATGGCTCATTCTCTTTTGTAGGAGTGAGATAGGTTGGGGGTTAGCATGGTTTATGGTGTGTCGGCCATAGCTCTTCAGCTCTATAGACTCTGCATGATCGGTTTCTGGTGTTTTTGCTGTGCAACCATTTTCTAAATGGATCATGTGTCGCTAAAGACAGCATTGTAGCCTGTACTATCATTGTTTCCTGTGTCTCTGATCCTTGGGGACTTTCACAGGTTCATAACAGGCCTTTTGCCTCCAATCATGGGCTTATGTGCTAGACACTTGTGAAAGCAAGTGTTCATTATGTGCAAACAGTGGGGATAGTGGTTATTGTTTAAGATTGACTCTGAATAGATGTTGCTGGCGTGCAATGTACCCTGAAGTGTACTTAGTAGTGATGCTACAGTAAATTCTACTGGTGCATAGTAATTGTGACTTTTTCATAAGACTTATTCATTTTAAAAAAAATTGTTCTGGTTTCTACAGAAGTTTACTGGATGCCCCATATGCTGAAGTTGTGTTGCCTTACATCTGGCACGAATGTGTACACAAAGTAAAGCTTTCTCCCCATTAAGTAGGAAAGGGTCTTAAACATTTTAATTTGATCTTTTTATTTTTTATTTTACTCATCATTGGCGGCTCATACTAACTCTGGCTGGTACTTGGTGATACACTCCCTATACCAAGCCTCTGTTTTTCTTCCACAGGTGGCTGCTGGTGGAGGTGGTGCTGCTATAACCCCCCTCCACACACGCAGGTGTGTATCAGTCCTATCTGCTGATGTTCTGTCTCCTTGCTATTTGGCGGCCATATCTATGGAACACAGTTTTATAATTGCCGAAGCTGGCCTCCGTCTGGGGCTGTACAAACATCAGAATCATCAAACCACATGAAATCGCAAATAAAATGTCGTCGGTGTTGTCTGATTATGGACGTAGGATGTTCCTTTAGTCAGCCATGTGATTTCTGTTGATAGAATGTTTAGGGATGCTCTCCTTGCAGTCTAAGTACAGGCATTTTACAATGTCTGAATAGACATGTTAAGGGTGGTGTCCATATGAGCTTTAGCAGAAAGGCTTTATATTAGGGAAATTGATCCACAATAGAGCAACAGAAGAGTTATTACTCATAGGAACCAATCAAATGGTTTCATATAATAGTTGTCTAAACTATTCTTTTTTTCAAATTATCTGCTTGCTGACAGTAAATGCTTTATTTACATCCAGAAACAAACATGTCCTTGACATTGCCCAGATCTTGTAATAAGCCTGCACCTAACCTATAGCCTGTATTTGATCAGCCTCTGGATATAAAATGTTAAAGGGGTTGTACAGATTAAAATATTTAAATTTAGCAGTTCTCAAAACGTGTCGCCTGCTGCTAAACCTCAGGACAAAGTACAAGAAGCTCTGAGCAGCCGCCACCCTGAGTACTCTAAATGTAAAAGCTTTTCTCTGGATAACACCTTTTAATCTCTTTACATTGCAGATATATTCTGCAGCAATATACAACTCAAGAACTTAGAGTACCTATCATCAACTAAACTGTACCTAATCCCCCCCCCCCCCCTCCAAATCTGACACTGACTAACGCTATTCTTGTCTTAATTTCTACTTAAAAATGCTCATAAATACCTTTTCCCCCTCAAAAAGGCTGCTCATTTCTTCTGCCGGGAGGAAGGGGGAGTAGCCCGGCAGGCGCAACTTCATATGAAGCCTGGCCGGGCTAATTCAGTTTTTCTTCTTCTTTATATATAGAAAGAGAGGAAGAAGGGCGGAATTAGCCCGGCAAGGCTTCAGATGATGTTGCGCCTGCCAGGCTACTCTCTTCCCCCGCCCTCCCTTGCTCACAGCAGAAGAAATGAGCAGCCTTATTGAGGATATAGATATTATATTATATATTTGTTTCACAACCATAGTGCCTCCAGCTGTTGCAAAACTATTACTAGCAGCTGGAGGCACTCTATTTGTGAAACACTAATGTTCAAATGTATGCCCATCACTTACTTGGATTAAGAATACCTCAGATCAGAGAAGTACTGCACTGACATATGGCCAGTTTGGTCGGCTCTCCTTCTCAGGCAGTAGGAGCCTGATGACTCGGTTGGCCTTGTCAGGAGCGCTCTCTGCTCTGCTGCATGCACAGCGCAAGCTCCCGCCTGTCTGACAGGCAGGGAACAGCGCTGTGCGCATCACATGACCAGGCTGCAGTCTGAGATTTCCAACTTGGGCCAAGCAGGAGTCCAAAATCTATAAAAGATGATCTAGGGAGACCCCTAGTGGTGGATTTTTCAAACATAAATGTCTCAATAAAATATATTAAAAAAATTATATGCATTTAGGAAAGTGTCCCAAATGCATTAATGTAAAACATATCAAGAGTTTTTTTCATGATAGGTACTCTTTAAGATACAATCAGGAGGAAATTTATCAAGATGTCTTTGTTGCCCATAGCAACCAATCATACCGTGGCTTTAATTTCATCAGATGTATAATTTTTAAATATATACAGTGGCCCCTCAACATACGATGGTAATTCGTTCCAAACGAGCCATCGTTTGTCGAATCCATCGTATGTTGAGGGATTCGTGCAATGTAAAGTATAGGAAGCTGCACTCACCTGTCCCCGCCGCTCCCGATGGTGACCCCGGGCCTCCGCTGGGCTCTACGCTGTCTTCTCCGGTCCTCCGCTGTCTTCTCCGGTCCTCTGCTGTCTTTCGCAAGGCCTTACTGGGCCTGCGTAGCGACGTGATTACGCCGCTGCGTACACCATACCTATTGGATGACGTGCGCAGCAGCGTAATGACGTCATCGGAGAGGGACGAGAAGACACCGGAAGACCAGCGCTGGACCTTGAGGGCAGCCTGGAGCATCGTGGAGGGGTAAGTAATACTTACCGCACCACACGGGGAACATTAAGCTGCTATCCAGCAGCAGCTTAAGCATTTTGAGCTGCCGGATAGCACTTAATGTGATGGCCCCGACATAAAAAAGCATCGTATGTCGATTTGATCATATGTCGGGGCCATCATAGGTCGGGGGTCACTATATATATATATATATATATATATATATATATATATATATATATATATATATATATATATATATATATATATATATATATATATATATATATATATATATATATATATATATATAGATATATATATATATATATATATAGATCTCTGAGCTATGATTGGTTACTATTGACAACAAAATGGTGATCTATACACAGAGTATGAAAAAGCTGCCATTTGTTTCATGATAAACTGACCTGAGTGACAGGACACTGTGAGACCTTTTAGACCTTTAAGTCATTCTCCATTATATATATATTTTTTTTTTTTTTGGGGTAGCAGCAGAGGATAGTCCAGAGACATATTTGTCCCTAAAGAAAATTCCCCAAGACCTGATACTGTTGACTTTATCCTTGACTGAAAATGGCATTTGTGCAGAACTGTCTGGGCAAGGGATATTTCTGGGAGCTAGTATAGAGCAGGCTTTATAATAGTGGAAGTCTTTTATTTAAAAAAAAAAATAAAAAATAATTTCTCTCTCCCTCATCTCCCACCCCCAAGACTTTTACGGTCTTATGAAATTTTGCTTGCTCTTTGGTATTTGAGCATTTCCTATTGGTGTGTTTAGGATTAGGGTGGGGTGCTAGTGACACTGCATAGTTCTGCTTATAAAGTAAGAGGTCTTTTGGTATTGTGTAGTGACCTGAAATATGGTAACCTTCACTCTTGCAGATGAGTATGATGCATACATCATTGTATCCTTCGTGAACGCCACCCTGGTACTTTCTATCGGTGAAACTGTAGAAGAAGTGACAGATTCTGGATTTCTGGGAACAACCCCAACCCTGTCCTGTTCTCTGTTGGGTGAAGATGCCTTAGTCCAGGTTGGTCCTCCTTGATGACTAACAGTAGGGGAATATGACATTGCAGGAAAGGGATATGAAATACAGCAGATCTGTTATCCATGTCTCTTCTTCCGCAGCTAATACGTTCTTGTCTTTCAGGTCTATCCTGATGGAATCCGGCACATTCGAGCAGACAAGAGAGTCAATGAGTGGAAAACGCCTGGGAAGAAGATGATTGTGAAGTGTGCAGTGAACCAGCGGCAAGTCGTGATCGCTCTCACCGGGGGAGAGCTGGTGTACTTTGAGATGGACCCTGTAAGTTCTTGCCCTCTGTAGATTAGTTTGTATTCTCTCAAATAAACACCTTACCAGTTCTTCATATTTCCCTCCAGTCAGGGCAGCTAAACGAGTACACAGAGAGGAAGGAAATGTCTGCGGATGTCGTGTGTATGAGCCTGGCCAATGTCCCTCCAGGAGAGCAGCGATCTCGATTCCTGGCAGTTGGGCTGGTGGACAACACTGTCAGAATAATCTCTCTGGACCCATCAGTAAGTTTTTGCTTGTCTTTTATTTTATTTTTTCTAGAATTGCTTTAATCGGGAGGCAAAAATGTTTTGGCTTGTGGGGCTGGGATTCATGGTAATAGTTATGCTTATTGTGTTGGATGTTCATTTAATCTGCTCCTTGCCTCTCCTGGTAGGATTGTCTTCAGCCTCTCAGTATGCAGGCTCTTCCCGCACAACCGGAGGCACTGTGTATCGTCGAGATGGGAGGTGCAGAAAGGCAGGATGAACTCGGTGAGCGAGGCTCCATTGGTTTTCTTTATCTTAACATTGGCCTTCAGGTGAGAAAAATGGTTTTATTATTGCCATTTTGTGCTGTGGTCCATCTTTTTCTTGCATCTCACTTAAAGTTTAACCTCTACAGAATGGAGTGCTGCTCAGAACAGTTTTGGATCCGGTAACAGGTGATCTGTCTGATACGAGAACTCGCTATTTAGGGTCCCGTCCAGTCAAGTTGTTCCGTGTAAGAATGCAAGGTCAAGAGGCTGTAAGTAGAAGGTTCTGTTTATGGGGGGGGGGGGGGGTACTATGATGAGCATATAGAAGTAGAAATTTGTGAATTAATTTTTTTCCCCCCTGTTTTCAGGTTCTGGCCATGTCCAGTCGTTCTTGGCTCAGCTATTCCTACCAGTCTCGTTTCCACCTTACTCCTCTGTCCTATGAGACTTTGGAGTATGCATCTGGCTTTGCTTCAGAACAGTGTCCAGAGGGCATTGTAGCTATTTCAACTAACACTCTGAGGTCAGTAAATGCTGGATCTTCATAGTATGGTTTTGAGCTGACATGTCTAGCAGGTGGAGGGCAAAGTAGACTGACTAGAAACCTCTTTCTCTCCATTTATCCCGACAGAATTTTGGCACTGGAGAAGTTGGGTGCAGTGTTTAACCAGGTGGCTTTCCCTCTCCAGTACACACCACGAAAGTTTGTGATTCATCCTGAAAGTAACAATTTGATTATCATTGAAACTGACCACAATGCTTACACAGAAGCTACCAAGGCTCAGCGTAAGCAGCAAATGGCAGAGGTAAGCGGCAGGCAGGAACATGCTGTAATTGTCTGGCATTCTTCTCCCCATCTGGTGTGCATCACTCCACAGTGGACTTTTGCCCAGCTGTAGGGTGTAACCATATTTCAGTAGAGTACTTGGTTGTTGTCATACACTAACTATCCTAAATCAGGGTGCGGTAAGCATGTGGTGACACTTTATTCCAATGATTTGTTGTAGGAAATGGTAGAAGCTGCAGGAGAAGATGAAAGGGAGCTTGCAGCCGAGATGGCAGCTGCATTCCTCAATGAAAACCTGCCAGAGTCCATCTTTGGGGCACCAAAAGCTGGAAATGGTCAGTGGGCATCAGTTATCAGGGTAATGAATCCTATCCAGGGAAACACTCTGGACCTTGTACAGTTGGAGCAGAATGAAGCTGCCTTCAGGTAAGCTGAAATTAACTTTCACGTTCTTGGCAGGGGCACTTATGTAGATGAATGAAATTAATGTGGTGTTCCTCCTTGGCAGCGTGGCAGTGTGCCGATTCAGTAACACTGGAGATGACTGGTATGTCTTGGTTGGTGTTGCTAAAGACCTTATACTGAACCCTCGCTCTGTGGCTGGAGGGCTGGTTTATACTTATAAGCTTGTGAACAATGGAGAGAAGCTGGAGTTTGTGCACAAGGTTTGTATGTGGTTGGTGTCTGCTCCAGGTGTGGTTGGTGTCTGCTCCAGGTGACCCTCTGTGACTGTTTTTCCTGTAGACCCCTGTAGAAGAGGTTCCAGCTGCGATTGCTCCTTTTCAAGGTCGGGTCTTGATAGGAGTTGGCAAACTTCTGAGAATATATGATCTGGGAAAGAAGAAGCTTTTGAGGAAGTGTGAAAACAAGGTGGGTCATGTTTGCAAGTCATTAGGCTAAAAAGCAGCTTGTCGGCTCCTAGATGGGTATTAAATACTTTTATCCATTTTACAGCACATTGCAAACTTCATTGTGGGCATACAGACCATTGGACAGCGCGTAATTGTGTCTGACGTACAGGAAAGCTTCATATGGGTGCGCTACAAACGAAATGAAAACCAGCTGATCATATTTGCTGATGATACGTATCCACGTTGGGTTACCAACGCATGTCTGCTGGATTATGATACTGTAGCTGGTGCTGACAAGTTTGGAAACATTTGTGTGGTAAGCTGTCTGCAGAGTTGAGACTTGTGATGGATAGTCAAAATGGACTGATCTCTAGTAAGAATATCATCTTAGGTCATCCTTGTAGAGTTACAGCATTAGTGGTAATTATATTATTGCAGGATACAGACATTATTGGGTTTGATTTTCTCACTAGATCAGTCTATTCAATGGTTCTATTGCAGTACATTGCTCTTTTGCAAGACTAATGTTCTTTCCTACATCTTGTTACAGGTCCGACTACCTCCTAATATAAATGATGATGTTGATGAAGATCCGACTGGTAACAAGGCTTTATGGGACAGGGGGCTGCTGAATGGAGCCTCTCAGAAGGTAACGTATGTCTAGAAATTGCTGCTTCATTTTTTCTGTGTTTGAATCCTGCTCTTACTGATCCCTCTTCTTGCAGGCAGAGGTGATTGTGAACTACCATGTAGGAGAGACTGTGCTGTCCGTACAGAAGACAACACTCATCCCTGGAGGCTCAGAGTCTCTAGTCTACACTACGTTATCTGGCGGCATTGGCATTCTTGTCCCATTTACTTCACATGAGGTACAGATGTGGTTGTAAGGCTCTAGATATCAGACTCTGTTAAAGGGCTGGTAGACCTGTCCCAGAGATTGAAATTGTGTATCTGCTATTCAGTGTAAACTAACAAAAATAATCTAAAGAACAAGATTTATGGGGTTGGAACTTTGAGATGGCCTGTCTGGCACCTTTAAACCAGGTGTTCAGTGTGATTTGGTTTGTGAATAAATATATATATATATATATATATATATATATGTATGTATGTATGTATGTATGTATGTATGTATGTATGTGTATATATATATATATATATATATATATGTATATACATATATGTATATATATGTGTATATATGTATATATCAACTTCCAACAAACTATCTTTATCCACAGGATCATGATTTTTTCCAGCATGTAGAGATGCATCTGCGCTCCGAGCACCCCCCTATCTGTGGACGAGACCATCTCAGCTTCCGCTCCTATTACTTTCCTGTGAAGGTTAGTTGTGCGCTTCTCGACTCATTGCTGCATCTGGGTATAAAAGTATGTCCAGGGAGGTGACTGACAGATCAGTCTACACTGGTAGATAAAGAAAATGATGGGTAACAACCAGGGGCACAGAAACGAAATGGATGAATAGATGGGGCAGCACTGGGTCCTTATTAAAGAGTAATCAGTTCCTGCAATCTCACCTCCTTAATATAATATTTCTGTTTATCGAGAAGAGTGGGGGGGGGGGGGGGGGGCACATTATGGCAGACCACACAAGGCTTGTGGTACACTACCACTCACAAATGATCCCCAGGGTGGGTCAGGAACCACAATTATTATAAATACAAAAGTCCAGGGCCTTTTTTAAACATAAATGTTATTGTACTTATGTTAAAATAAAAAATGGCTTGTGATTTTAAAATACAGTTCCAGATGTGAAAATATATTTGGGATAAACCCACTCATAAATGGTCCCTGGGGGTCTGCAGTCCCCCTAAGCTGGACTCTTGTATATGCTAAAAACCATGATTTGCCACCCTCTACTAGTTTCATAGAAAGTGTTAAAGATTCCTTACCCTAAATCATAAACTTCTAACCTTGGGCCTATATCTTTTTTTTTTTTTTCCTTCTTTAGAATGTGATTGATGGTGACTTATGTGAACAGTTTAATTCCATGGAGCCAACAAAGCAGAAAAGTGTGGCTGAGGAGCTAGATAGAACGCCACCTGAGGTCTCCAAGAAGCTGGAAGACATACGTACACGATATGCTTTCTAAGAGACCACCAGTGTCTCCTGCCTGTGACCACACCACAAGGTGTTACTTCCCAGTCAGTGTCTGCACAGTGATTTGTTGTGGTGATGGATCCTGCATGCAGCAGGGGCAGCTTGATCTCACCTGAACAGTGACATTCATTCTGTTTTAAACACAAAATTTCACTTTAACTCCTGCCCTTCGACTTTGTAAATATATTTGTAAAATGATTTTTTTTTTTTTTTTTTAAAGTCTTTTGGCTAAATGTTCGTCTAAGCCCAGAGGCTGGCATAATAAATGCTGTTTTCTATATGCTTTTGTAGAAGTTTTTTATTGCAGAAAGTGGCACACATTACAGCCTCAAGTTTGCTAGGGGGGGAGGGGGTTATTTGCTAGTTTTTCGTATTCTTTAAAAAAAAAATGTATTTATAACTTTAATGATTTAGCAGAACAATACAAAAAATAATACAAAAAGAAAACATACATCCAGAGAGACCCATCTCCACCACCCTCAAAAAAACAGGAGCAAATGAGTAGCATATCACCACCCTCAAAATAAGCAGGCAAGGATATCTACCCCGGGATGACACCAAAACACTTAACAAAGACACAGACAACGCACACACACTCATTCCCACACATTCCCGGAGTATCCCTCCCTTCCTTGCCCGAGATAGCGACAACTAACCTACCTAGGGGAACCAACTCGTTCCGGAGGGACAATCAACTCTGTATAAGGAGCCAGGGCATCCAAATTTTATCACATTTCTTGGCACTTGCAGCTAATGTACAGCATCCTGAACAACGGAACATATCTGTTAACAAAGTTGAACCATCGTGCAATCGGGGGAGGGGAAGTATCCTTCAGGCCATAATCAAAACTTTCCTAGCACAAAACAATAGGAACCAGATAAGTAAGCGCCTATGGTCATCAATAACACTGAGGGGAGACCGAGCAGGGACCGGATGAGCCCTCTCCACAGTAAAGTAAGGTGAGAAGGTATCAGACGGCAGCAATTCTTTGAGCCAGGATTCCAGAAAGGGCACAGGATCCAAACCTTCAGCTTTTTCGGGGAGGCCCACTAGGCGTATGCAGGCCCCCCATGTCCACCACTAACAAGACACACACAGTGGAGGTACAGTAGAAGTCCCTCAAATGCACAGAGGCCACACAGTAGATGGAATGCACAGCAGAAGCATAGTAGATTAACTAGAGACGCACGGAAGATGCACAGTAGATGGAACGCTCCGCCAATGCACAGTAGAGTAACTGTAGATGCACAGTAGATTAATCGTAGATGCACTGGAAATGCACAGTAGATTAACTGTAGATGCACAGTAGAGTAATTGTAGATGCACAGGAGACACACAGATTAACCGTAGATGTACAGTAAATGGAATGCACAGTATATTAACTGTAGATGCACAGGAAATGAAGCAGAGATGGGCATCACCGAAGAATCTCAGAGAAAGTCAATCCTCTGCAAAGGACAACGCACCCCCAGAGGCCTCAACTGCACCACAGCAAGGGGGGGGGGGTCTTCCTCCAGAGCCCAGGTCAACCAGCCTTAGGATAGTGGCCCAGATCTAGCAGAGGGTTGACGACTCCCACCTCCCTCCGCAACAGCAGCAGCCATCCACAGGCAAAGGCCACACTCACTTGCTCGCTCTCTTCATTGCCTGGGTGCGGGAGTCATCCAGGCAACCGCTGGCTCCGCCCACGAAGCTCCAGCAATGGCGGACTGGTCTGCACTAGCAGGGTCTTCCATGTTCAGAGCTCTCCTCTAGTAGACTTTGATGGTCATTTCTGAGGTTGAATAAAGACCAGAGTCTATCAAGTTCAACCTAAATCCCCATTGTGTCCCTTCTGTGTTTATCCAGAAAAAAAGGCAAAAAACCCTTGAGGCACATGCCAATTGCCCTATACTAGGGAAAAATTACTTTGACTCCCTATAAATCTAGTATGTATAACAGTGCCCATGTTATTACTCTCCAGAAATGCATCCAGGCCCATTTTGAACACTCTTACAGAGTTCACCATGACCACCTCCTCTGGCAGCATGTTCCATAGTCTCACTGCTCTTACAGTAAAGAACCACCATCTGTGCTGGTGTAGAAACCTTCTTTCCTCTAGCCATAGGGGAAGCCCCATTGTTATAGATACACTTCTGGGTATAAATTGGTCAAGGGAGAGATCTCTCTACTGCACCTTTTATATATGTTTACATAGTTATTAGGTCACCCCCTATGCAGTTTTTTTTTTTTTTTTTAAACTAACCCTAATTCTGATAATCTTTCTGGGTACTGTAGTCCTTCTATTCCCCGTATTACTCTGGTTGCCTGTCTTTGAACCCTCTCCAGCTCCACTATATCTTTCTTGTACACTGGTGCCCAGTACTGTACACAGTATTCTATGTGTGGTCTGACTAGTGACTTGTACAGTGGTAGAATTACTTCCTTGCTGTGGGCATCTACTCCCCTTTTCATGCACCCCATGATTTTTTTTATTTTTTTTTGCCACAGCAACAGCTGACCGACACTGGTTGTTAGTTAAATTTACTGTAGAATTAAACACCCAAGTCCTTTTGTATGTCAGTAGTCTCCCAGTATTTTCCCATTTAGTACATATTCTAAGCCTGGATTTTTTTTCTCCCCATGTGCATAACCTTACATTTATCAGTGAACCTAATTTGCTGTTTCTCAGCCCAAACCTCCAACCTATCCAGATCCATTTGTAACAGTGCACTATCCTCTATTGTGTTATCCATTATACAGAGATTAGTTTCATCTGCAAAGATTGATACCCTCAGGATTTCTTTATGGAAGAACAAGTTATAATCTATTTAATTGAAATTGAATTGTCTCTTCCATTATATTTGGTGGGTTAAAAAAAAAAAACACATACTAATTCCACATTATCATATCCCTCTCATATACCGAAGTGTGGCCTTCAGACTGGACTTTATATACATTGTTCAGATATTAGACTTTACATAAAGGGGTCATACTGGACTTTACATAATCTTTCAGGCTGTATTATTATATACACTTCTAAGATGTATGAAGGGCAGCAGCAGTGTGTGCTGAAATGCTGTAAGTGTTATATAAATATCCATCCTCATGTTATTTATGTGCAGGAACCTTAAGTCACCTTTTCTTTATGGTGAGATCATATGATCTCTAGACACAACTCCACAAGGAAGAGGTTCATCTTGAGACACAGTTAAATATATTCTTGTCACCAGCTGAACAGTGCAGTGTATAGGATGCACCATAGATGAACATAGTGTCCTGCAGTTGTACATTAATCTATTGGCAGAGCACATGAATTATAGCTCCTTTCTCAGTATTTTACTCTGCTAGAAGGTATTCAACAGTTGTATATGTTTTTGTTAAAGCTGAGTGACATAGTGTGACTGACATTAGCAGGTTTATACACAGCTTTTTGGGGCACTTTTTCATTCAGTTTCTTAAAGTCAGAACTAAAATTCCCTTATATTTTCAATTTCTTTTGAAATCCTTTTATGAGATATATAGCACAAAAAAAAAAGAAAAAATAGCCAGCACAACTACCTAATATACGGGTGCATGCTGCTGTGGAAAAGTAATACAAGAAGGTTGCAGCGGCACTCTTGGTCAAAAAATGGAGGCCCGAAAATACACCCTACCCGAAAATAAGCCCTAGCTGGATTATTGGGGTTGGCTGTCCGGGCATGCTGGGAGTTGTAGTTTTGCAACATCTGGAGGTCCGCAGGTTGAAGACCACTGATCTAGGCAATGCCCGGGCTGCAAATATTAAAAAACAGACTTTAACTTACCTTAGTCCTCGCTTCCCCCGTTGCTAAGGAATCGGCCTCACTGTTCTCCGCTGCTCTTGTTGCTTCCTGGTGTTGTGACGTCTCAGAGCCTTCAGCCTATGACCGGCAGCAGCGATGTCCCACCTCAGCTGATGATGGGCTGTGCGCATTGTCATGTAAGGAGTCGGCCGACTTCTTACATGACAGTTGGCTCAGCCTATCATCGACAGAGGCAGGACATCGCTGCGGCCGGTGATAGGCTGGAGGCTCTGTGACATTCCATCCCCAGGACCGCGGCAAGAACAGCGGAGGGACCATGAGGCCGGTTCCTTAGCAACGCGGGAACGGAGGACGAAGGTAAGTTAAAGTTTGTTTTTTAATATTTGCAGGCCGGGCACAGAAATACTTAACTGCTCTTTTGGCGCAAAGGTATTGGCCAGTGTTTAGAAGTATAGAGGTGTGTGCTACATAAAAAAAACATTCAGGTATATATGTTGGCCCTTCATGCTCAAGCTACTTTACAAGTACAGTGCAGCGGCTGATAATTATTTGGCAGGGGGGAGAGAAGCTGCGCTTGCGGGTGACATATGGTACAATTAGCCCCCCGATGTGGGGTGCAGCTCTGGGCTGATAAACCGGCGGGGGGCCATGTGCCCATCACATGTAAATAAATCAGCCCTACCCTGTAAATAAGCCCTAGTGTGTTTTAGGTGACTAAAATTAATATAAGACCCGGTCTTAGTTTCGGAGAAACACTGGTATCACTTTTTGATCAGAATGTTTCCCCCAACCACCACGTGGAGGTGGCCTCCATTTTGGATGGGATCCGAACATGCTTATTCTACTCACCTGTTGGGCACATGGCCTCTGACTGGGTGACATACAGGATCCACTATCAATTTAAAAAAAAACTCCCGTGAACAGGGAACATCAGACAACATGATAACGGTTTCCGTCATCAACAGACAGGGAGGCACAAAATCTCAGCTGCTCCTCGAGGAGGCAGGTTTTTATTCTGACCTGTGCAGAGAGCAACTTAACACACCTATCAGCAGTCCACATCAGAGGGGAACTCAACATAGTTGCAGATCATTTGAGCCAAGGCCTTCCAGTCCCGGGTGAGTGGTTGCTGAACAGGGACACCTTCACAAAGATAACTTAACAGTGGGGTGTGCCAGAGATTGATCTCATGGTGACTCTGTTAAATACCAAAGTGGACAAATTTAGCTCCCTATACAAGGAAGACAATCCTGTGGGACAGATACTCTGTTGATTCCATGGAGGTTCAGGCTGGCCTACATATTCCCTCCAGTTTCTATGATACCAAGGGTATTGGTGAAATCAGGCAAGACCTGACCTCAGTGATCACCATCATACCATTCTGGCAGAAGAGGTTGTGGTTCACCCAGCTTATGCAAATGAGTCAAAGTGGTTATTCTGGACACTTCCCCTAATGCAGGACCTAGTGTATCAGGACACAGGTTCCTGTCTAAATCTGAGGAGACTCAATCTGACAGCCTGGAGATTGACAGGTTCCTACTAGAAGCTAGAGGACTTTCTGCGAAGATCTTGAGAACCATTGCACAATCCAAGGCAGGGTCAAAAACAGGGCTTCCCTTACGTCCTAACCAGCAGCACAAGTGGGGTGTTCTGCCCCCTGTGAAGCTGGCAGGACGGTGGAATTTTTAATTCCGCCCAAGTAATTAAAGACTTAATTAGACCCCCATATAAGGCCTCCTCCCTTAGGCCACATTGCTTTTTTTCTGTCCTGTGCAGGACAGCAGGACGGTGCAGGCTCTGGTTTTTTAGCAGAGCCTGCATGGAGTTTTCCCTTCCCCCTCTTTTATGTGGAAAAGGGTTTGCTTTTTTCTAGCAGGGTTGCAGCTTGCTGCCCCTTCTTTTCTGTCAGCCTGGGCGGCTTTGTTTGGTGCTGCCCCAGCTGAGTTTTTTTCAGACTCTGTATCTATGACCCGGGACTTCGGTACGGGTTCGTAGATACAGTTTATTTTCTTTGTTCAGGCGGCGCTGAGCGCCGCCCTCTATGGTTCAGGGATCCTCCGATCCCTCTGCTACTCGGGCATTCTGCCCTTACCTTTCCGGCAGCGCCGCTGTCTCGCTCTGGTCCTCTGCTGTGTGCGGAGCCGCGGACCGGAAGTGCGTCATCTGACGACTTCCGGTCCGGCATCGGAGCCTTCTGGCGCAATGAGCGCTAATTTTAACTATTATTTTTACTTAATATATTAGTTACTTGCCCCTTCCAAGGTAAGGAAGGGGCTCAGAGCAAAAATGTTTTATTTCAGATCGTTTTTTAGATTTCGATCTGGTTGGTGCTCTGACTTCCTGGAGGGGCGGGGCTTATTTTAAAATTGCCGCCCTCTCCCCTATTTAAGGCAGTACTGGCCTTCATTTGGCCTCTTGCTGCCTTGCTATCTTGACTACACTTGTGTGGTTCCTGCTATTCTTGGGTTTTGTAAAAGAGATTGCTAAGATCCATCCGATCAAGGGATCAGGATGTTGATCAAGGGGAAGCCTCTACATCCACCTCTAGAGGACCTCTGGTTTTCAAAGTGGATGATATACTTAGGAAACTGATGAAAGCCGAGTGGAAGCACCCAGATAAGCCTGCTGTTGTTACCCGGAGGTTCAAGCTGATGTTTCCTCTATCAGAAGCTGAGTCGGAATTCTGGATGCCACCGCCAAAAGTGGATATGGCTGTTAACAAGCTGTCCAAGAGGGTTCTAGTTCCTGCAGATGATGGCAGTAACCTCCAGGACCCCCTTGACAGGAAGGTGGACTCCCTTCTAAGACGCAACTATTCGGCGGCCTCAGCATCTGCCTCGGTGGCTGTCGCTTCAAGTGAGGTTGCGGACTTTGTCAAAGAACGCGTACAACACATTCAGTCTGAGATTGAAAGTAATGTTGCTAGGGAGGATATTCTGGACAGCTTCAAAACGCTACTCCTTGGGGTAGACTTCTTATGCGAATCATCCCAACAGCACCTCAAACTTGCTGCCAAGTCCATGGCGCTCTCATCCGCAAGCAGGCGCCCCCTGTGGTTGCGTCCCTGGGTAGCTGATAATACCTCAAAGTTCAACCTCTGTGGGATGCCCTTTGAGCCTAATTGGCTCTTTGGGTCTGAGTTAGACCGAATCATGGAGGGTTTTGCGGATAAAAAAGGTAAATGCCTACCTGTACAGTCCTTTCGGGGCAAGGGTAGATCCAAGGGGGGGAAGTTCCAGGGCCCTTCCAGATCCCAGAGACGCCAGTCTACTCAAAAGCGTGGTGGAGGACGCGGCCGCGGTAAAGACCGTAAGGCCGAGCTATGACTCTCCTCTAAGGTCCACCAACGTTTCCCCTCTCCCTTCCCCTTGGGAAGTTCAGGTAGAGAAGCTATCTACCAATCCCTCTCCGGTCGGAGGACGTTTAAGTTTGTTTCTGTCAACCTGGATGCAAGAAATCCAGGATCCTTGGGTTCTGGATGTCATTCAGTCGGGGTACAAAATAGATTTCATTTCCCCTCCTCCAAGGAAATTTGTTTTAACAAAGCTACTTCCTCAGCCAAAACAGGCTATTCTAGAGGACTCTGTCCTACAGTACGTGGGGAAACATGAACTAGAAGAAGTTCCCCCCGACCAAAGAGGGTCAGGGGTGTATTCCCCAATATTTCTGGGGCCGAAACCATCGGGCGACTGGCGTATGATCATAGATCTTCGCTTTTTGAACCGTTTCATAAGGAAAAGGCGGTTCAGGATGGAAACCATTCGCTCAGTAGTCAGTATCCTGGACCCTCAAGATCTCATGGTTACCATCGACTTGAAGGATGCTTACCTGCATGTTCCTATTTTTCCTGCTCACAGGAAATATTTGAGGGTTGCTGTCACCATAAACGGTATGGTAAAGCATTTCCAGTTCGCTGTTCTGCCTTTCGGCATCACTTCAGCCCCCCACACCTTTACAAAGGTGGTGGCTCCAGTGGTCTCTGCTCTAAGACTAAAAGGTCTAGAGATCATTCCTTATCTAGACGACTGGCTTCTAAAAGCCGCTACTCTAGACGTTCTACAGTCTCATCTTCATCTGGCTCTAGATTTTCTCCAGCGCTTGGGCTGGCTTATAAATTGGGAGAAATCAGAAATCAACCCGTCCACCTCAAGGAAGTTTCTGGGGTTTGTCCTGAACTCCTCTCAGATGACTCTATCCCTCACTCCAGAAAGGAAAGATCGAGTCATAAGAGCCGCCGAGTTTTTGATGGTCCCTCGCAAGGTTCCCATCAGAACTCTAATGAAGATGTTGGGTCATATGTCAGCATCTGCAGAGGCAGTCCCCTGGGCCCTATGGCACCTCCGGCCTCTCCAAGATCAAGTCTTGAAGGTCTGGAATCGCAACCCCAGAGGGTTGGACAAAAAGTGCAACCTGTCGACCGAGGTCCGTGCATCTCTCAGATGGTGGACGAATCTGACAGATGGGAAGTCCTTGATTCAACCTCAGTGGATCACTTTAACCACGAACGCCTCCCTTCTGGGCTGGGGAGCCCATCTGGACGAGAATCCAGTACAGGGTACTTGGAACCCTCAGGAGAGACTTCTCTCCTCCAACATGAGAGAACTGAGAGCAGTTCGTCTAGCTCTTCTCCATTTCGCACCCCTTATTCTAGGGAAAGCGATAAGAGTTCGGTCAGACAACACCACTGTGGTGGTTTACATCAACAGACAGGGTGGCACAAAGTCCCAAGTGCTCCTCAAGGAGACCGGACTAATTCTTTCTTGGGCAGAGCTCAATCTAACCCACCTTTCTGCAGTCCACATCAAGGGGGATCTCAACATAGTGGCAGATCGTCTAAGTCGCGGGCTTCCGGTCCAAGGGGAATGGTCCCTGAACGAAGACATCTTCAAGAAGATAACCCTAAGGTGGGGTATGCCAGAGATAGATCTCATGGCAACTCGTCTGAACGCCAAGGGGAACAAGTTTTGCTCTCTTTACAAAGAGGACAATCCAGTGGCGATAGACGCTCTGTCCATTCCATGGAGGTTCAGGCTGGCCTACATATTCCCTCCACTTTCCATGATACCAAGGGTATTGATGAAAGTCAGGCAAGACCAGACCTCAGTGATTGCCATCATACCATTCTGGCCCAAGAGGTCCTGGTTCACCCAACTCATGAGGATGAGTCAGGGGTGTTATTGGAGGCTTCCCCACGTGCAGAACCTTGTGTCTCACAACACAGGCTCCTGCCTAGATCTGAGGAGACTCAATATGACAGCCTGGAGATTAACAGGACCCTACTAAGTAGTGGGCTTCCTGCGGAGGTCTTGAGAACTATTGCACACTCTAGAGCAGAGTCTACAAACAAGGTCTATTTTAGGATAAAGAAGATTTTCCTTCGATGGTGTGCTACGAAAGAGGTAGTAACCTCAGATCCTCCTCTTTCTGCAATTTTACGTTTCCTTCAGGATGGCCTTGACAAGGGTCTTAGCCCATCCACTTTGAGGGTTCAAGTTTCAGCGCTCTCTGCCTTTTTAGGCAGATCTTTATCACAAGAATCCCTAATCAGAAGATTCCTTAAGGGAGCTGAAAGACTTAAACCCACAGTTCTCAGACCCATTCCCAAATGGGATTTGACTATTGTTCTTAAGGGGTTATGCTCACACCCCTTTGAACCTCTGGAAGAAGTCGACTTTAGGTATTTGTCCCTTAAAGTCACCTTCTTATTGGCCATAACCTCAGCCAAAAGGATTGGCGAGCTTCAGGCCCTTTTGGCTTTCGAGCCTTATACGCTTTTTCTCCAGGATAGAGTCCTGTTGAGATTTTTGCCCACCTTTGTTCCTAAGGTCCCGACGTTCTCCAACATCAATCAAGCTATATCCCTTCCAGTTCTGTGTCCTAATCCATCCTCTCCCGAGGAAGCTGCTGACCATACTCTGGACATTTCAAGAATCCTCAGAATTTACATCTCAAGAACTGGAGAATTTAGAAGATCGGAGCACCTTTGTCACGATTCGGCTTACAGGTTGTGGATCCACTATGTCAGCGAGGGATTGGCGTGGACCGTGCTGGTGGACCGGTTCTAAGAGGCTACTGGTGTTCACCAGAGCCCGCCGCAAAGCGGGATGGTCTTGCTGCGGCAGTAGCAACCAGGTCGTATCCACAAGCAACGGCTCAACCTCGCTGACTGCTGAGAAGGCGTGGGACAGAAGGACTAGGCAGAGGCAAGGTCAGACGTAGCAGAAGGTTGGGGTAGGCGGCAAGGTTCGTAGTCAATATGGATAGCAGGAGATCAGGTAACACAGGCTTGGACAACACTAAACGCTTTCACTGGCACAAGGCAACAAGATCCGGCCAGGGAGTGCAGGGGAAGTGATGTGATAAAGCCAGGGAACAGGTGGAAGCTAATCAGGCTAATTGGGCCAGGCACCAATCATTGGTGCACTGGCCCTTTAAGTCTCAGAGAGCTGGCGCGCGCGCGCCCTAGAGAGCGGAGCCGCGCGCGCCAGCACATGACAGCCGGGGACCGGGACGGGTAAGTGACTTGGGATGCGATTCGCGAGCGGGCGCGTCCCGCTATGCGAATCGCATCCCCGCCGGCAATGTCAGTGCAGCGCTCCCGGTCAGCGGGTCTGACCGGGGCGCTGCAGGGAGAGAGACGCCGTGAGCGCTCCGGGGAGGAGCAGGGACCCGGAGCGCTCGGCGTAACAGTACCCCCCCCTTAGGTCTCCCCCTTTTTTTGTCCGACAGCTGCTTTACCTGGGACGAGGACACCGGGAGTGAATGTAGGGTTTCCTCAAAGGCAGGCAGTACAGCAGGAGTGGGAATGGGGAGGGAGGGCAGAGGGTGAAGCTTGGCATGGGGCAGGGTGTCACCAGGACGGGGGCCATGAGGGGGCAAGGCACAGTCCAGATAAGCCTTGAGGGGACCAGGTGTAGGAGGAGGCACTGAGGCTTGCCTGACGGGACTGGGAGGGGGGGGAGAGGCATTTTTTGTGGCAAGCAGAGTCCCAGTTCTTGATCTCCCCGGTGGTCAAGTCAAGGGTGGGAGAATGAAGCTGGAGCCATGGCAGACCGAGGAGGACCTCAGAGGTGCAATTGGGAAGGACGAAAAATTCAATCATTTCGTGATGGGGTCCAATGCACATTAAGAGGGGTTTTGTGCGGTAACGCACGGTGCAATCCAATCTAACTCCGTTGACCGCGGAAATGTAGAGCGGCTTGACGAGACAGGTCACCGGGATGCAGAATTTATTCACCAACGAATCCAGAATAAAATTCCCAGAGGCACCAGAGTCCAAGCAGGCCACGGCTGAGAGGGAGGAGTTGGCAGAAGGAGAAATCCGCACGGGCACCGTGAGACGTGGAGAAGCAGACTTCGAACCAAGAGACGCCACACCCACGTGAGCTGGGTGCGTGCGTGAGTTTCCTAGACATGGAGGACGAATAGGGCAATCCACCAAGAAATGTTCGGTACTGGCACAGTACAGACAAAGATTTTCTTCCCTACAGCGATTCCTCTCTTCCTGGGTCAGGCGAGACCGATCCACTTGCATGGCCTCCTCGGCGGGAGGCCCAGGCGTAGATTGCAAAGGATACTGTGGGAGAGGTGCCCAGAGATCTAAGTCTTTTTCCTGGCGGAGCTCCTGATGTCTCTCAGAAAAACGAATGTCAATGCGGGTGGCCAAATGGATAAGTTCTTGCAGGTTGGCAGGAATCTCTCGTGCGGCCAGCACATCCTTGATGCTACTGGATAGGCCTTTTTTAAAGGTCGCGCAGAGAGCCTCGTTATTCCAAGATAATTCGGAAGCAAGAGTACGAAATCGGATGGCGTACTCGCCTACTGAAGAATTACCCTGGACCAGGTTCAGCAGGGCAGTCTCGGCAGAAGAAGCTCGGGCTGGTTCCTCGAAGACACTACGGACTTCAGCGAAGAAGGACTGGACTGTGGCTGTGGCAGGATCATTGCGGTCCCAGAGCGGTGTGGCCCAAGACAAGGCCTTTCCTGAAAGAAGCCTCACTACGAACGCCACCTTAGACCGTTCTGTAGGAAACAAGTCCGACAACATCTCCATATGCAGGGAACATTGAGACAAAAATCCACGGCAGAGTCTAGAGTCCCCATCAAATTTGTCCGTCAGGGACAAGCGGAGGCTAGGAGCGGCCACTCGCTGCGGAGGAGGTGCAGGAGCTGGCGGAGGAGATGGTTGCTGCTGTAGCAGAGGCAGAAGTTGCTGTAACATGGCGGTCAACTGCGACAGCTGCTGTCCTTGTTGGGCAATCTGCTGCGATTGCTGAGCGACCACCGTGGGAAGGTCAGCGAGACTTGGCAGCGGTACCTCAGCGGGATCCATGGCCGGATCTACTGTCACGATTCGGCTTACAGGTTGTGGATCCACTGTGTCAGCGAGGGATTGGCGTGGACCGTGCTGGTGGACCGGTTCTAAGAGGCTACTGGTGTTCACCAGAGCCCGCCGCAAAGCGGGATGGTCTTGCTGCGGCAGTAGCAACCAGGTCGTATCCACTAGCAACGGCTCAACCTCGCTGACTGCTGAGAAGGCGTGGGACAGAAGGACTAGGCAGAGGCAAGGTCAGACGTAGCAGAAGGTTGGGGCAGGCGGCAAGGTTCGTAGTCAATATGGATAGCAGGAGATCAGGTAACACAGGCTTGGACAACACTAAACGCTTTCACTGGCACAAGGCAACAAGATCCGGCCAGGGAGTGCAGGGGAAGTGATGTGATAAAGCCAGGGAACAGGTGGAAGCTAATCAGGCTAATTGGGCCAGGCACCAATCATTGGTGCACTGGCCCTTTAAGTCTTAGAGAGCTGGCGCGCGCGCGCCCTAGAGAGCGGAGCCGCGCGCGCCAGCACATGACAGCCGGGGACCGGGACGGGTAAGTGACTTGGGATGCGATTCGCGAGCGGGCGCGTCCCGCTATGCGAATCGCATCCCCGCCGGCAATGTCAGTGCAGCGCTCCCGGTCAGCGGGTCTGACCGGGGCGCTGCAGGGAGAGAAACGCCGTGAGCGCTCCGGGGAGGAGCAGGGACCCGGAGCGCTCGGCGTAACAACCTTCTTGTTTCCTTTTCTGGGAAGAACAAAGGTCTTAAAGCCTCTAAACCCTCTCTGAGTAGATGGATTAAAGAGGCAATCCGGGAGGCTTTTGTAGCCCAGGAGTTAGCTCCTCCTGCCTTTGTCACTGCCCATTCCACTAGGGCAGTCTCTACTTCCTTTGCAGAAAGAAAAGCTGTTCCTCTAGAACAAGTCAGCGCTGCTGCCTCCTGGAGCACGCATAATACATTTATTAGTCATTACAGGGTTAATGCCAAACGATCGGAAGAGTTGGCCTTCGGGCAATCAATCCTAAGTGCCACTCTGCCGTAGTCCCTCCATATTTGTGTTGTTACTTGCTAAGTCCCCACTTGTGCTGCTGGTTAGGACGTAAGGGAAGCGTTAATTTTTAACGTAAATTTGTTTTCCCTTAGTCCTAACAGCGGCACACAAATTTTCCCGCCCAAATTGTTTTGTTTTACTTGTTATTAAGCAATGTGGCCTAAGGGAGGAGGCCTTATATGGGGGTCTAATTAAGTCTTTAATTACTTGGGCGGAATTAAAAATTCCACCGTCCTGCCAGCTTCACAGGGGCAGAACACCCCACTTGTGCTGCTGTTAGGACTAAGGGAAAACAAATTTACGTTAAAAATTAACGCTTATGCCATAATAAACCAAATCTTCCTCCAGTGGTGTGCTGTAAAAGAGGTAGTAGCCTCAGCTCCTCCTCTTTCAGCAATATTAGGCTACTTTCACACTGCTGCTGGGCTCCGCCACAAATGGCCATTTAGGCTCTTTTTGCCTTTAACGGCTGTTAGTGTGACGGAGCCCAACGGGAGGCATAACGGGCACAGAGGATCCCATTCACTTGGGAATGGGATTCTCTGACGTCCGTTATTGCGGCTCACCTCTGAGTAGGTGGGCAATCCATGAAGCTTTTTAAGCTCAAGATTCTATTCCTTCCTTTTGTTACTGCCCATTCCACCAGTGCAGTTTCTACTTCCTTTACTGAGAAAAGACTAATTCCATTAGAGCAAATTTGTGCTGCTGCCTCCTGTAGTACACAGTTGACATTTATTAACCACTTGATGCCAGGCGATCTGAGGAGGTGGCCATTGAGAATTCCATCTTAAGTGCTGCCTTCTCTTTGTACCCTCCCATTTGTAGTACTTTATTGTTCCTTGCGAAGCCCCCCTTTGTGCTGCTGGTTAGGACAAAATGGAAGAGTAAATTTTTACCATAAATTTGTTTTCCCTTAGTCCTAACAGCAGCACACACGTTTTCCACTCTTATACTACTTGTTAAAAAGCACCAGGCTAGGGGCGGGAGCTCCTTTATAGGGGGGGACCTTAATTATTTAATTAATTTATACTTGGGCAAAATTCGATAAATATTCCCCCTGTCCTGCCGGCTTCACAGGGGAGAAACACCCAACTTGTACTGCTGTTAGGACTAAGGGAAAACAAATTTACGTAAAAAATTTGCACTTTTTTTTTTTTGCACCGCCAATTGCACTTTGTAATGACATTTGGTGTTACCACAAAATTTACAGTGAAACAATAAATATTTGTGGACGAAATTAAAAAAAACAAACATCATTTTTTAACTTTTGGTGGCTTCAGTTTCTATTCAGTGCATTTTTTGGTAAAAATTACACTTTTTATCGTCATTCTGTAAGTCAATAAAATTACGACAATATCCAATTTATATAGGTTTTATGACCGATATAACTTTTATTTATTTTTATTTTTTTATTTTTTTCCATATACGGAGATGTATGAGGGTGCTATGGTTAGACTTCTTGATTTATTTAAAAAAAATTTATGATATATGAAGTGACCAAAAATACCCAATTCTGGACTATGTTTTTTTTAATGTATATGCTATTGATCTAGTCGTTTAATTAATGTTATATCTTAATAGTGTGGTAGCCCTGGGGGGTGTAGGGTAGTTGGGATGTTGTGGTAGGTAAGGAGTTAATGTTAACCCTAGAGTTCGTGACGCCAGGCTGAGGGCTGGTATGCTGAGGTAAATTCTCCGGCCTATCGCCGCCCTTCCCAGAAACGATAGGTGCATGCAATAAAATTACTGAAGGTCCACAAGGTACTTGAACAAACTTTACTTAAGTGCTTGCAGTACATCCAATGAACAATGACAGTCTCAGGCAAACAGTCTCTATAGATCTCAATGACTGACAATTGTTGCGGACCTTGAGTAAAATTAAAGTCTCTGAATTCAGGGTAATTATTGCAGATCCGTCCGGATTTAGGGGATCCTGCAGAGTGCATGGAGATTGATACACTCGCGATCCTAGATATATCAGCCGTTGCCGCAAGGCTCAGGCCTAACTCACTGCGATAGACAGCTGCGCAGATCCTGCTCGTTTGAAAGCCCGGAAACAAGAGAGAGAACAATGGCTGCCGCTCCCTTATATGGGCAGGGGGCGGGGCAAATTTGATTGGTCCGAACATCTGTCATTCACTGTTACACAGTGTGCTGGGATTGACTACGTCACAAGGAACTCCAAAGGTCCTCAAGCAGAAATACCATAGAGTTCACCTAATCACGTGACCCGCAGGTCCTGTTACGCTACAGACAGGTAATTAACTATTTATAGGCATTGATATAATATTTACATGCTTCCTAAGTAAGTTATTGGAGCAATAACTATCTGGATGAGAGGGGACTAGGGGTGAACTAGACAATGGGGACCCCGACGTCCTAGGGACTCTGGCTATGGGGACCCACCCACGCAGGTACCGGATAGGATACAGTATCGGGACACCACAATAGTTTTACATTTACATAAACGGCGATACCACACTTTTTGGTTTTTTGTTTACATAATTTTATTTAAAAAAAAAATGTGAGAAGGAGTTGATTCACATTTTATTAGGAAAGGGCTACATTTATCTTAACTTTTTTTTTAACCATTCTTTCACTTAGAAGGACATTTATCTTTGTTGCTTTGGTAAGCGAATTCTGTAGGCATTTTTTTTTACTTGTTTTGGTTTTACTTATGTGTGACAAAGTTATCATACAGCGGGTTGATAAATTTGGCTCACGTAAGCAAAAAAAACAATAAATCACATTAGAATACCTTTTTTTTTTAGCACACATAAGCAAAAATCAATAATTGACTTTAGAACACAGTTGTGGAAAAAGAAATGTGCTGTGTGTGTGTGTGTGTGTGTGTATATATATATTTGGGGGTTAACACTAGCTGTTTATAGGGCTAACGCTATAACGTCGGCTTCCACTACTAAGCCTGTAACGTAAATAAAAAAAAAAACACAACACGTTTATAAAACTTTTATATAAAAAAAATACTCCCTCACAAGCCCTCGGTAACCATTTTATTAATATTAAACTAAAAATAAAAGCTGGTCAGCGTAGTTCACCAAATCTGAATTAGTCCACAGGATACACGGATCTGAAAGGAGGGAAAAAAAAAAAAAAAAAGTTAGTTCATTTAGGGAGAAAAAGGGGTAAAAAAAACAACAATTTAATAAACACACACACACATTATATATATATATATATATATATATATATATATATATATATATATATATTTATTACCCCGGTACCCACCGCCACAGGGGTGCCGTGAAGAGCCGCTACCAACAGGGCTGCAGCGTCAAAAAATGGCGCTTCTGGGCCTAGGCAGTAACAGGCTGGCGTTATTTAGGCTGGGGAGGGCCAGTAACAATGGTCCTCGCCCACCCTGGTAACATCAGGCTGTTGCTGCTTGGTTGTATCTGGCTGAGAATGAAAATAGGGGAAACCCCACACATTTTGGTATAAATAATAATAAGAAAAAAAACGCATAGGGTTCCCCCTATTTTTATTCTCAGCCAGATACCAACCAAGCAGCAACAGCCTGACGTTACCAGGGTGGGCGAGGACCATTGTTACTGGCCCTCCCCAGCCTAAATAATGCCAGCCTGCTACCGCCTAGGCCCAGGAGCTTCATTTTTGACACTCCAGGCCTGTTGGTCCCGGCTTTTCCCGGCACCCCTGTGGTGGTGGGTACCGGGGTAACAATTGGGGGTTAGCGCAAGCTGTGATTGGGGCTAACGCTACGCCCGGCTTAGTAATGTACTTGGTCTATAAGACAGCTTCCACTACTACGCCTGTAAAGTAAATTGAAAAAAAAAAAAAAACAGCACGTTTAAAAGAAAAAAAAAATCTTTTAAAAACACTCCCCCTCAAGCCCTCGTTAACCATTTTATTAATATTTTTTTTTAAATACGCTGGTCATCATAGTAGTCAATCGAATCTGAAGTAGTCCACAGGATACACGGATCTGAAATGAGAAGAAAAAAAAACACAGAAAAGTAAATTTTCTGTGTTACGTTTATTGTCATCCTCTTGCACATCTCCTGCCGCCCCCGCGCCGCACGACTACAACGCCTACCATGCCCTTGCAGTAAGGACTTGCTGAAAGTTGTAGTCATGGGGCTCGGGCATGAGATGTGCGGGCGGGTGACAAGCTTGTCACCTGCCCTGCCACACAACTATAACGCTTAGCATGTACTTATTGTAAGGGCATTCTGGGAGTTGTAGTCCTGCGGCGCGGGCAGGTGACAAACTTGTCGCCCGCACCGCATCACTACAACTCCCAGCATGTCCTTACAATGTCCTGATTTGCGAGCAGGTGACAAACTTGTCACCCGCCCGCACAACTTTCCACCCGCAGGACTACAACTCCCAGAATGCCCTTACAATAAGCACATGCTAAGAGTTGTAGTTGTGCGGCGGGGCAGGTGACAAGCTTATCATAAGAACATGCTGAGAGTTGTAGTCCTGCGGCGTGGGCTGGTGGCAAGGGAGCCAGGGAAGCGGGCGGCTTGTGCTCCTCTCCCTGGCTTCCCAGCGGGGAAAACTGTAACGTCATATTTTCATCTGGCAGCTGTGATTGGCCAGGAGGTCCGGACCAATCACAGGTCTGCCCGGGAAATATGAAATTACAGTGCTGTAATTTCATATTCCTGTCGGCCAGCTCTGCTCCCGGCCACCCGACCACACCTATCACCTGGCCACTAGCTGTTGTAACTATAACTCCCAGCATCTCCTCACTGTAAGGGCATGCTGAGAGTTGTAAGGGCCATTTTGTAACTTTTGAGGACTTCCGTTTCTACACAGTACATTTTTCGGTAAAAATTACACCTTATCTTTATTCTGTAGGTCCATACGATTAAAATGATACCCTACTTATATAGGTTTGATTTTGTCGTACTTCTGGAAAAAAATCATAACTACATGCACCAAAATTAATACGTTTAAAATTTTCATCTTCTGCCCCTATAACTTTTTTATTTTTCCACATACGGGGTGGTATGAGGGCTCATTTTTTGCTCTGTGATCTGAAGTATTGGTATCATTTTAGTTTTGATCGGACTTTTGAATTCTTTTTATTCATTTTTTATATGGTATAAAAAGTGTCCAAAAATATGCTATTTTGGACTTTGGAACTTTTTTGTGCATATGCCATTGACCGTGCGGTTTAATTAATGATATATTTTATAGTTCGGACATTCACGCACGTGGCAATACCACATATGTTTATTTTTATTTACACAGTTTTTTTTTTAAATGGGAAAAGGGGGGGGAATCTTTATTAACTTTTTTTTACACTTTTTTTTCTCACTTTTTCTTTCACAATGTTATAGCTCTCATAGGGGACTGTAACATGCAGTACATTGATTCAATACACTGATCACTGCCATTGCATTGCATTGATCAGTGTTGTCGGCAGTCAATTTTCCAAGCCTGGATTTCAGGCTTGGAGCAATCAATCACTGATTGGACGCGCAGGAGGCAGGTAAGGCACTCTCCTGAATGGTCCTAGCTGATCAGGACATCGCGTTTTTACCGCAATGGTCCTGATCAGCCCGACTGAGCTGCTGAGAAGCTTTCACTTTCGACACGGCGATCAACTTTGATCGCCGCTTCTAAAGAGTTAATGTCGGACATCTGCCTGAACGGCGATGTCCGGCATTAGCCACGGGTCCTGGCTTCTAATAGCCGCCGGGACCGTGCGGGTATGATGCGAACTCGGCTCCTGAGCTTGCTTCATAATCCTGTTGTGCCTCAGCGCCGTTTATAAATGGCGTTTTGCGGCAAGTGGTTAAAAGGTAAATGTACACTGTCATTTGCAAAAACTTTTTATATAATGTAGATAGCTTATATGCATATTTGTAATATACATTGGTTACAAAAATCTGTATATTTTTGGTGTCAAAATGCTGCCTTGTCCCTGCAGCTATTGACTGTGTGTGTCTGTGCAGAAACAAAATACAGGAAGTGTGGGCAGGAGCACTGTGGCTCTGTGATATGCCCCCGTCTCACACAGCAGGCTGATTGACAAGTCAGCAGCTTGAACAGAGCTCTGCTTGTCCCGCCCACACTTACTGTATTTTGTCTCTTCACAGAAACACACAGGTAATAGTTACAGGGACAAGACAGCATTTATTTTTTTACCCAAAAATATACACATTTTAACCAAAGTATATTATAGATAAACATATAAGGTTGTTAGCTACATTATATAAAAAATGTTGGCAAATGACAGGTACACTTCAAATCATTTTCTTATAAAGTTATGGTAAATGGGGTGATCCCTGAAAGTGGATGCTGTTTTTATGCTTTTTAGCATCCCATTGTACCCAGTGATAGCTCAAATTAGGCAACCTGTGGATCATAGAATTGATATCGCACTTTGCATAATTTATATCTCTGCTTAAGCACAAGCTAAGACTATATTTTTTATTTTACTGTTGCTAAAGAATCACAGATCTTGTTCCTCCAGATGGAGGAAAACTTTGACTAAGAGGTAGCAGAGATGATGATGATCTCAGAAATGTCTAACAAATTGCTCTGACCTGTGATGTCTGTTCAACAAGCAAGATTTGCAGCTATAGCTATGACTTTCTCTACTGCAGGCCTCGAACCATGGGGAACAGATGTTCACCTTAAAATTGTCACTCTCTGTAAGATACAAGGCAAATTGACTTTATCTGATAAGAAAGCAAATTCTCCCCTTTAAATAAAATTGATTTCTAGCAATCCGAAGAGAAAAGAAGGCTTATTCTCCCAGTGATCAGTGCCAAGAGGATGTAGTAGAGGTGTCTCCTCTACTAACCATAAGTTGGGCTCCGGACACCAACAGAAAGCTAGTATGGGTTTATTAAAAATGGAAAGGTTTCACACAAAAAAAAGGAAAAAAATAATAACGCCTTCAACGCCTGGAAGAAGGATAATTTCGACTATTGA
This sequence comes from Hyla sarda, assembly GCF_029499605.1. Lineage (NCBI taxonomy): Eukaryota > Metazoa > Chordata > Amphibia > Anura > Hylidae > Hyla > Hyla sarda. The sequence continues at coordinate 144,062,245 of NC_079194.1, read as the reverse complement.
CCTAAAAGACACATAGCTGTGCATCCCTCTCTGCAGAAACTACACTGCATATCCCTGCATATGAATCTGTAGAGAAGGCAACCTGCTTCAACGCCAGTCCTCTTCCATTTGAGATTTCTTTTACATTGTGTACATTTACCAAAGTGGTTGCTGCATTGGGTGGATAGTCAACCAAGAGAAATCCCATCTTTGTCCAGCTCTGTTGCACTAGTTAATAGGGTTTCTGTTAGGTTCCAGGATTATGTCCACACCTCTTCCACGAGAAAAACTAAAGATCTTGTATGCAATACAGAGATCTGAGAACCCAAGCTAGTGTGTGTCAAACAGTGGTGTTCGGTCTTATATCAGCCAGCAATAGTGCTGAAAGGGCAAGATTGCACATATGTGTCCTTTACAGCCGAAGAGCCCAGAATTAGACTTCGATTGGCATACTCAACAGGATGGAGCACCCACATGAGGATGCGGCAGAGGGTGAAGGGGAAGTGGTCTCCTCTTAACATCACAAAGGTGAGAGCTATTCAGAAAATTCTCATTCATTTCTACCCAGCCACCCAGGATAGAGCAGTAAAGGTTAAGTCCAATCTTACACCAGGGACATACAAGATCCACCAGCCTTATTAAAGAAGTGTGACCGATCTTTACTTGGTGAGAGACCTTCCTTCAACAGCTGCTAGCTGTACTCCTCAGGAAGATGCACCTCCTTGGCATACAGTATCTTACACCAAGAAGGTACAAGATCCATTACCTTTCTTCTAAGGTGGAACCGATCTTTACTTGGGCTGAGACTTTTCTTCAGCAGCTAGCTGTCTCATTAAAGGAAGTCCCAACAGATCTGGCCCTCTAGGGGAATAGGATCTCAATCAGATAATCCTCCAAAAGATTGAAGACCTCTGGGGAGACGTGGACCTAATGGCGAAAAAATGCCAAGGTAGCATGTGTCTGCTCCCTGCTCAGGAGAGAGAGGCAATGGGCTCTAGATGTAATCTCTATCCCATGATATTTACAATGTGCAAATGTTTTTTTTTGCCTATCCCAATGATCTAAAAGTTCTTACAAGTAGATTACATAGAAATAGGCCTCAGTCATTGCCATCTGCCCATGTTAGCCCAACAGGACCTGAATCACACTGCTAAAGTTGATGTCCAGAGGCTTCCACAGATAACAAATCTAGTGACTCAAGGTGGCTTATGTTTTCCTCACCTAGTTGGCCTAAGGCTAGGTTCAGACTACGGAATTTCCATCTGCAATTCCGCTTTGAAATTGCAGGCAGAAATTTTGCTTGTTAAAATGCATAGTGTAGTGAATGGGTTTCCGTTCACAAATTCACACTTTGGAATTTGTGAAGCGGAATTTGTGAACGGAAAATCCACTTGGAAATTTCTGCCTGAAGAATGGCGTTGCTCTTTCTTCAGGCGGAAATCCGCTCGGAACACATTGCAGTCTATTGGAGACTGCAGTGTCCGCACGGTCCTAGCGCCGACTGATTCAGTCAGCACTGGCCGCACTCGAAATCTCCGGGCGGAAATTTTCTGCCCTGAGATTCCGTAGTCTGAACCTAGCCTAAAAGTTGATCGGCCTCTTCTAACAAGCTCTGGACTGTTATATGCATTCTGGTGTAATCTAGACGATTAGGAGAGTCTTCTCCAGCTGCTGTTGCCAGCACCAGGTTCCTTTTTAATTTTTGCTATCCAGAATGCCCTGGATTTCCTACATGAGGAAATTTCACACTAATAAAGTGCAAACATTGACATTTTCTTAAGCTCTGGGGAAAAGGCTTTGGCAGAAGCTACTTTTCCTGGCGGACTGCCGGGAATGACTTCTAGCCCAAAGTCCTTCCCGACAGTCCGCTCCCCCATGCAGTGTTCCTGCATAAAGAACAAAGATTCACCTGCTTCAAGAATTGCCAGTCAGTGCTCCGTCTCATTCTCTTATCAGTTTATGCTCCACAAGAAATCTGTTCGTTTTGTGCCCATAGATAAAGTTATGTTTGTATATAAACAATTCATTGATGTAGTACCTTCCAAGGGTAGGCACCTTGGTGATGAATGTTGGCAAGAATCTTACCAGACCTTGTCTGGAAGGAACCTGGTATATGGCTCAAAGGCTGATAAAGCCTATAGCTGTCCCACTATTTTAGCCAATGTTGTTGCCAGCAAGAATTTCTCGTTCCAGGTAAGGAATTTCAACTTCAACCAAAAGGGCCCACCTGTGGGACAGACTTTAGGACACAAGGCATTAGTCTGGTGGCTCCCCTAAGGAACCTATTTATCAGGGTGTTTTGAGAAAAAAGGTCTAAGGTCGCAGAGAGAGTGCAGGAGTAAGACTTTTGTCCTGCCCATTGAGAGGACCCACTACAATAGTGCCACCTGTCTGACAAGACAGAAAAAAAAACTGTGGTTAAGGGTGTGCCCTCAGGTTTCTTGATTGATTGATTAATTAATTAATTAATTTATTATTTTTAATATTATTTATTTATTTTTATAATATACTGTCTGTCCTACCAGTTCACAGGAAGATATACCCTACTTGTGCGGCTGGCCAGGACATAAGGAAAGTTCTTGGTAGTTTTCCTGTCCCAAGCTTGCAAATGCAGGCTGTAAATGGGATCTAGAGAAGCTTTGTGGAAGTATTTGTGAAAGCTAAACATTGTCCTGGGACAAGAGGCTGCGTGCAAGTTAAGCACATCTGCTTGTGTTTTACATACCTTTGCAATAAACAGTACTCAGTTATCCTGTGCTCACTGCAGATGGTAACTAACAACCCATCAGCCCAATACATGTAACATGACTAGGTTAGTCCTCATGTCACCCCGGCCTCGCTGTTCTGAAGTTGTCTGTGCTACATGTTTGTGTCTCATCAGAAAATATTGGGATTTCGTCAGGGCCGGTTTTAGACTAAGTGTGGCCCTGGGCAAAATTAAATATGGGGCCCCCGAATTGCATGACCAAAGATTTTCCTGGTTTCCTCTGTTTTGTGATACAGAATACACAGCACTAGGTTTTTGATCACGCACCATGTGAATACGGCCTGAGATCCCAATGAGGAGAAAAGCATCTAAGGCCATAACACAAAGGTATCAGGGTCCAAATCGAAGATGTATAGTAAACATTTTCTGTGTTTAAGAGGACGTTCACACGTTAGTAACTAGCAGTAGGTTTCCACTATGCTACCATGCACTTGTTTGGGCACATGGACAGTCAGTAATAGTGGCAGGTTTGCAGACCCGTTAAAATGAATGGTATCGTAACCCACACAGGTCTTTTTGCAGTGGGAAACCGGCTGCTAGTTCCGAGCATGTGAATGTACCCTGAAGGAGAACTTCAGTAAAAAAAAAATTTATCCACTATGTCCAGGCTGCCAGAATAAAAATAATAAACTTTAACTAACCTATCACCGCTCCCTTGGTGCCGCCAATATTGCAGTCCCGTCCTCCGCTCCTGGTCTTCTTCTGGCTTTTGGTGCCCAATTAAAATAATATATAATGTTAATGATCCTGTACAGTGAATGGTGTATACGTAAAGAAACAAGCAACCTCAAATTGCTGCTTTTTGGTCATATCATTTATTTCAGTAAATAAAATAAAAAGTGAACAAAAAGGTCACATATACGCAAAAGTGAAACCAATAAAAACTACAGATAACAGGGGTCAGAATAGGGCAATTTTACATACTGATTTTTTTTTTTTTTTTTTTTTTAAACCAGTACAATAATAGTAAAGCATATAACCATGGGTATCATTTTAATCATATTGACCTACAGAATAAAGAAAATATGGACTTTTTAATGTAAAGTGTACTGCTTAAAAATTATACCCCCCAAAAGCTGCAAAATTGTGGTACTCTTTTTTTAATTTCCCCACAAAATAATAATTTTTTGGAATTTGCTGTACATTTTATGGTAAAATGAGTGATGTCATTATAAAGTACGATTGGTCACACAAAAAAACAAGCCTCATATGGGCTTACATTTCCGTCTGTGGATGGAAATATAAGAGTTATTAGTCACAGAAGATGAGGAGGAAAAAAACAAAGATGCTAAAATAAAACCCGGCTGTGTCCTGAGGGGTTAAAATATTAAATCCCACCCCCACTTCCCAATTCTAAGGTGTAACTATACACTGCTCCCTATGGCAAACCCCCCCCCCCCCCCCATCCTTTCCCCTTACCTTCTACTCTCCTCTCCTATGTTTATTAAACCCATAGACAGCATGCACAGACTTACTATGTATCTTCCAAGACCTGGAATGACTCCTATTGGCTTTGAGTCCTGATGACGTCACCAAAGGTCCTAGAAGATCCAAATTAAGTGTGTGCGCTGTCTATGGGTTCTGTGCAGCCTAGACAGCTTTCTGGCTATATTCTTACTACTGTATTCAGGGACAGACTGGGAATAAAAACCAGCCCTGGAAATAATTGCAAACCAGCCCTACAGCCACTGGCATCGGGGCACAGACGTATTCTTTTTTTCTTTAAATCCTGTATACTTTAGACCAATATAATCACCACTAATACTAATATACTTAGCAAGAGGATTGCAGCCAGGGACCGGATTGGGATATCGGAGGCACCGCGGGAGCGCTGGGTGTATGTAAAGGTTTATTTTTTCATATATAACATAGAATGGGCATGCTTCTAGAAAAACAAAACCCTCCATCTGAATAATCCCTTTAAGGCCCCTGTGCTCCATATACATCATACCAAGACTATATGACTGTCACAGCCAGCGCTCCGGTCCCCGCCTCCGGACCGGAGCGCTCGCTTCCCCGCTCCCCCTTCCCGGGATCCCAGTGCCTCCCGCACAGTCACACTGACCGGGAGCACGGGATCCCTTGTGTCGGGGACGCGGCTGCCGTGGCGGCTGGTCACCACTCACGCGTCGCGTCCCTGTCTGACTTACCTGGCTCCTCGTTCCCGGCACAGACTGGCTCTGCCTTCCGGCGCGCGCTCGCCACCTTCTGTAAGTTTAAAGGGCCAGCGCACCATTGATTGGTGTTCTGGCTAATTATCCCTGCCTCCTTCCCTAATAAAAGTCTCCTGCCCGTTCCTGCCCTTGCCGGATCTTTGTGCCCTAGTGCCTTTGAGAAAGCGTTTCATACTGTGTATACTGCCCTGCCTGTTGCCGTACCCTTGCTACCGTCTACTCGCCTTTGAACTCCTGCCGCCTGCCCTGACCTCTGCTATGTCCGACTATGCTCCTGCCTGCTCCCTGTGTACCACGCCATATCAGCTACCAGTGAGGTCGAGTTGCTACTGGAGGATACGACCTGGTGGTTACCGCCGCAGCAAGTCCATCCTGCTTTGCGGCTCTGGTGAAAACCTGTAATCACTTAGAACCGGTCCTCTAGTACAACCCGCATCATCGCCTCTCTGGTCCAGAGGATCCACTACCAGTCCTGCCTGTACGTAATAGTAAGATTCGGCCATGGATCCCACTGAAGTTCCTTTGCCAAGCCTAGCGGACCTCACCACCATTGTCGCCCAGCAAGGTCAGCAGCTGGCCCAGTTAACCACCATGTTGCAGCTGCTCCTGCCGTCTCAGCAACAGCCAGCTCCTCCGCCTGCATCTGCTGCATCTCCTCTGCCTGCAGTTGTCTCCGGTTCCAGAATCCGTCTGTCCCTGCCTGACAAGTATGACGGAGATCCTAAGCAGTGCCGAGGGTTCCTGTCGCAGTGCTCTATCCACCTCGAGCTACTGTCTGACCAATTTCCTTCTGAGCTAGCCAAGGTAGCCTTTATTCTCAGTCTACTCTCCAGGAAGGCCCTGGCCTGGGCTACACCGCTGTGGGACCGCTCTGATCCTGCCACCTCCTCCGTCCAAAACTTCTGCCAAGAATTCCGGAATGTTTTCGAGGAACCTGCCCGGGTTACCTCCGCAGAGACTGCCTTACTGAACTCAAACCAAGGCGCCTCTACCGTGGGTGACTATGCCGTTCAGTTTCACACCCTAGCCTCTGAGCTGAACTGGAATAATGAAGCCTTCTGTGCCACATTCAAGAAGGGACTAAACAGTGAAGTAAAGGACGTTCTGGCTGCACGAGAACTTCCTTCCTCCCTTAGTGACCTCATCTTGCTGGCCACCAGAATCGACAAGCGTTTCTCCGAGAGACAAGAGGAACTCCTTCTAGAAAAGGGAAAGGCTCCATCTAGACACTACCCTTGTCTGGCTCCCGTTTCTCAATGTCCACCTCAACCCCTTTCTGGGCCTCCCGCCGTGGAAGCCATGCAGGTGGACCGGTCACCCCTGACTCAGCAAGAACGATGCCGTCACAGAGACGAGAACCTGTGTCTGTACTGCGCCAGTACTGAGCTCTTCCTACGTGATTGTCCTCCACCGTGTTCGGGAAACGCTCGCACCTAGTAAACGCGGGAGAGGCGTTGCTAGGTGTGGATTCCTCCTCTCCACATCTCATCATATCCGTGCAGTTGTTCCTCCCTTCCAAGTCCTTCTTCACCGCTGCAGCCTTATTGGATTCCGGTTCAGCTGGCAACTTCATTCACGCCTCCTTGGTCGACAAGTACCGCATTCCGGTTGTCCATCTAACCAAGCCCCTCATCATTTCTACGGTTAACGGTGAGAGACTCTCTGCCACTGTGCAGTTCCGTACCCTGCCACTGCAGATGGACAATTTTTCATACAGAGACTTTAGAGTTCCTCGTCCTTCCCTTCTGCTCCTCCGAACTCCTCCTGGGCCTGCCGTGGCTGCAACGTCATAGTCCTGTCCTGAACTGGTCCTCCGGTGAGATCCTGCGTTGGGGTACCTCCTGTTCAGACCGGTGTCTCAAGCCTGCTCCAGTCAAGCAACTTCCGCAAATTTCTCCGCCTCCTGGTCTGACAAAACCATACCACAGTTTTGCGGATGTCTTTTGCAAAAAAACAAGCCAAGGTCCTTCCTCCTCACAGATCCTATGATTGTCCTATTGACCTAATGCCTGGTTCCACTCCACCTCGGAGAAGAATTTATCCTCTCTCACCTGCAGAGATGCTTGCCATGTCCGAATATATTCGTGAAAACCTCCAGAGAGGATTCATAAGGAAGTCTTCTTCTCCTGCTGGGGCTTGCTTCTTCTTCGTGACCAAGAAGGACGGTTCCCTTCGCCCCTGTATTGACTACAGAGGACTCAATAAAATCACCATCAAGAACGGTTACCCTCTGCCCCTAATCTCTGAGTTATTTGATCGTCTCCGAGGGGCAAAGATCTTCACCAAATTGGATCTTTGAAGGGCCTATAATTTGATCCGTATCCGTGAAGGCGACGAATGGAAGACCGCCTTTAACACCAGAGACGGTCACTTTGAAACTTAGTGATGCCTTTTGGACTTTGTAATGCACCTGCAGTCTTCCAAGAATTCGTTAATGACATCTTCCGGGACCTTCTTTAGACTTGTGTAGTAGTATACCTTGATGATATTCTTATTTTTTCCTCTAATTTGGATCAACATCGAGTTCATGTCCGACAAGTTCTCACTCGGCTCAGAAAGAACCGCCTCTATGCCAAGATTGAGAAATGCCTGTTCGAGCGTTCCTCTTTGCCCTTCCTGGGGTATATCATCTCAGCCCAAGGAATCAAATGGATCCTGCCAAGCTCTCTGCGGTCCTGGACTGGCCTAGTACCTCTGGTCTCCGAGCCATACAGAGGTTCCTGAGTTTTGCCAACTATTACAGACAATTTATTCCTCATTACTTCACCCTGGTGGCCCCCCTTGTGGCTTTGACTAAGAAGGGTGCTAATCCCAAAACCTGGCCTCTTCAAGCTGAAGAAGCCTTCCAGTCCCTGAAAGCCTCCTTTGCTTCCGCATCTGTTCTTTCCCGGCCTGATCCTTCTAAGCCATTCTATCTTGAGGTGGATGCATCCTTGGTGGGAGCAGGAGCTGTGCTTACTCAGAAGTCTTCCAGAGGCAAGACCATAACTTGTGGCTTCTTTTCTAAAACCTTTTCTCCCGCCGAGAAGAATTAGACTATTGGGGACAGAGAACTGTTGGCAATTAAATTGGCTTTGGAGGAGTGGAGACATCTTCCCGAGGGTGCTCCTCACCCTGTGACCATTTTCTCGGACCATAAGAACCTAGCCTACCTCCAGTCAGCTCAGAGACTCAATCCCCGCCAAGCCCGTTGGTCCATCTTCTTCGCCCGCTTCAATTTCCAAATTCATTTCCTTCCTGCTGTCAAGAACGTCAGAGCAGATGCCCTTTCTTGCCCTTCAGATGTGGTGGATGACGTACCTACACCTCAACACATTATTCCACCTGAATGTCTCATCTCAGTTGCAGCTCTGGATTTGCGACTTCTTCCCCCGGGTAAAACCTATGTTCCTCCTCGTCAGCGGTTACAGGTTCTCAAGTGGGGTCACGCTTCCCTCTTTGCTGGTCATCCTGGGATTAAGAAGTCTCTTCAGTTAATCTCCCAAAGATATTGGTGGTCCTCGCTGGAGAAAGACGTCACTGAGTTCGTCCAGTCCTGTGCGATCTGCGCCCGTCACAAGACTCCTCGTCTAAAACCAGCGGGTCTTCTTTTGCCCCTTCCAGTTCCGGAGACCCCTTGGTCGCACATCGCCATGGACTTCATAACTGATCTCCCTTCCTCTCATGGTATGACGGTTTTTGGGTCGTGGTGGACCGATTCTCTAAGATGGCTCACTTTGTTGCTCTGCCTGGTCTCCCGTCCGCGCCTCAGTTGGTCAAACTGTTTTTCCTACACATCTTCCGCCTCCACGGTCTTCCCAGACACATCGTCTCTGACCGTGGGGTGCAGTTCGTTTCCAGATTTTGGAGGGCTCTTTGTGGACAGCTCGGGGTCAAGCTGGACTTTTCTTCCTCGTATCACCCTCAGTCTAATGGCCAAGTAGAACGGGTGAACCAGATTCTGGGAGATTATCTACGCCATTTTGTGTCCTCCCGCCAAGATGATTGGTCAGACTTACTCCCTTGGGCAGAGTTCTCTTATCATTTCAAACAATCTTCCGCCACCAATAAGTCTCCATTTTTTGTGGTTTATGGTCATCACCCTCTGCCACCACTACCTCGTCGGACCTCCTCTCCCTCTTCTGTACCAGCTGTAGAGGACCTTCTTCAAGACTTCTCTTCCATTTGGCGAGAGACCCGCTCAGCCCTCCTCAAGGCCTCGACCCGTATGAAATTCCAGGCCGATAAAAGTCGTAGAGCTCCTCCGGAATTCAATCCTGGTGACAAGGTATGGCTTTCCTCAAAATACATCAGATTTAAGATACCAAGTTACAAACTGGGCCCTTCAGAGTTAAGAGCCGCATTAATCCGGTGTCCTACCAGCTCCATCTTCCTCCCTCCCTCAGAATTCATAACTCTTTCCATGTCTCCCTTCTCAAACCTGCCATCTTTAATCGCTTTTCTCCTAAACTTCTTTCTCCCACCCCTGTCATTGGTACTTCAGATATTTTTTCGGTTAAAGAAACCTAGCTACCAAGGTCTCGCGGGGGAAAATATTTTTTTTCTGTTTGACTAGGAGGGTTGCCGTCCTGAGGATAGATCCTGGGAGCCTGAAGAGAATATCCTGGACCGCAACCTCATCCGTAGTTTTCTGGGTACCAAAAAGAGGGGGACAACAAAGGGGGGGATACTGTCACAGCCAGCGCTCCGCTGCCCGCCTCCGGACCGGAGCGCTCGCTTCCCAGCTCCGGCTTCCCGGGATCCCGGTGCCTCCCGCACAGTTACACTGACCGGGAGCACGGGATCCCTTGTGTCGGGGACGCGGCTGCCGTGGTGGCTGGTCCCCGCTCACGCGCCGCATCCCTGTCTGACTTACCTGGCTCCTCGTTCCCGGCGCAGACTGGCTCTGCCTTCCGGCGCGGGCGGCCCCGCTCACATGGGTGCGCGCGCGCCACCTTCTGTAAATTTAAAGGGCCAGCGCACCATTGATTGGTGTGCTGGCTAATTATCCCTGCCTCCTTCCCTAATAAAAGTCTCCTGCCCCTTCCTGCCCTTGCCGGATCTTTGTGCCCTAGTTCCTTTGAGAAAGTGTTTCATACTGTGTATACTGCCCTGCCTATTGCCGTACCCTTGCTACCGTCTACTCACCTTTTAACCCTTGCCGCCTGCCCTGACCTCTGCTACGTCCGACTACGCTCCTGCCTGCTCCCTGTGTACCACGCCATATCAGCTACCAGTGAGGTCGAGTTGCTACTAGAGGATACGACCTGGTGGTTACCGCCGCAGCAAGTCCATCCCGCTTAGCGGCGGGCTCTGGTGAAAACCCGTAACCACTTAGAACCGGTCCTCTAGTACAATCCGCATCATCGCCTCTCTGGTCCAGAGGATCCACTACCAGTCCTGCCGGTACGTAACAATGACACCACCATCCCATGAGTAAATAACGCCACCATTCAGTGATTCAGGTAAAAACAACTATAGGAATACCAATATTGCCACCATACTGAGACTTGATACATATACAAAATATCAATATCAGATAGCACTTGTTGGCCTGTAGAGTCACCACAATCAGTGCTGGATAAATGAATATACTTCTGATCAGACAAATTCATAGGCAGAATAATCTTCTCTATTAGGGTCTATTCACATGTACAATATCCTGTGCATATTTGATGCACAGGATTTGAAAGCTGTGTTCAATTAGTTTACATTGAAATTTGCAGCATAAAATCTGCAGCTTCAAATTCTGTGGATCAAATATGCGCAGGATACTGTTAGTGTTAATACCCCCTCAGGAGTTATTTTCTTTTCCCATCTTCTCACTCCATTCCAAACCGCCATGATGACTACAAAACCTCTGAGTTTACAAAAAGTAAAAAACGAAATAATACATTTCCACACTGCAATACAGCCAGGGAACCTCTATTCCAGAGAGCACCCATAAAAGTCAGCCAGGGAACCTCTATACCAGAGAGCACCCATAAAAGTCAGCCAGGGAACCTCTATACCAGAGAGCACCCATAAAAGTCAGCCAGGGAACCTCTATACCAGAGAGCACCCATAAAAGTCAGCCAGGGAACCTCTATACCAGAGAGCACCCATAAAAGTCAGCCAGCTGGCACTAACTTGGTAGTGCACATAATTCTCACAGAAGCCAAGTGGGTAATGCTGAGTCTTTTAACCTCTTAAGGACAGCGGGCGGTTGGGGACCGGACCGGGATGCCTGCTGAAATGCCTGCCTCCTGAGACCCCCCCCCCATGTCGGCGATTGCAGGAAATTGCATGTCAATTCAGACATGCGATTTTCTGCTATTCCGGGCTGATTAGGTCTCTGGTGACCCGATCGCCCGGAAAATAGGGATGATCGGAGCTGTCAGTGACAGCCCCGATCATCCTAAGGGAAAGGAGCGAGGTTGCAGTGCTGCAACCTCCTCCTATGCCCTGCCATTAGTCAGCACAGAGTACTGACCAATGGCAGTAGAAGATGGGGGGGGGGGGTTGCCATGGAAATCCCCGCTCTGCCTACCCCTGGATGTCGGGCAGAACGGGGGAAGAAGATGGCGGCTGGTACCTAAGGAGAAGATGCCGTGGGGACCACCGATCATCGGTGGCATCAGCGGAGATCAGCGGCGCAGGTAGGGAGGCGACGGTGGGGGGGGGGGAGGAAGGTGGCAGTAAAGTGATATTTACTGCTGCCCTTCTAGTGGCTGTCTGGTCATGCTGGGAGTTGTAGTTTTGCAACATCTGGAGGGTCACAGTTTGGAGATCACTATTTCAGTGGTGCCAAAACAGTAGCCCTCCAGATGTTGCAAAACTACAACTCTCAGCATGCCTAGACTGCCCAGGCATGCTGGGAGTTGTAGTTGAAAGGTTGTATCAGGGCATGCTGTGAGTTGTAGTTAGTGAAAAGCTGCACTAGAGTTCTCCTTTATTATTGTTTTATTCTCTTTCTTTCTTATCTCCTTCTTCTCGTTCTCAGTCTCCTCAAGGTCGTGTTCCTAATAAGTTACATTTCCTGTAACTAAAGTTGCTTGCTAAAAAATTTCACTATCTGCTAATTGGCTAACTATGTACCCTGGGAAGAAATGTGTAAAATCAAAACAATGATATCACCTTTTAGATGTGTCCACATTTTTATTGGTCAATGTAAATACGCTTTTTGCTCATGGCCACATTTTAATTGGTCAATGTAAAAACTCCCTTTTGCCCTTTTTATACTGATGCTTAATGCAATAAAGTCAGAGTGTGTTCGCCATACTTGTCTGTTATCTTTTCCTATGAGGGATACACTCTCCTGGTACCAGAGAAGGTGACACAAACCAAGGTAGAACTAGACATTATATGCCAGGGGTATATAGTGAGGAGTTGCAGATCCTTTCAGCTGGGGGCTCGATCCATGGTCGAGAAGGTTAACCCCTAAAGGTCCGGTAAGATCGACTCTATTGTCTGTTTTCCCGGGATCAAGGGCTCTGTCCAAAATCTCGATTCTGTAAAGTTATTGTGCATCAGGGATGCAAAATTACCTGTGTGTCAGGGACCACAGCGTGTTGTGTGTCAGGGACACATGCTAATGTTAACTATTTAGTGTGCCCGGGGTACATCTAAGGTTAACTATTTGTGTATCAGGGATACACGATGTGTCAGGGACACGCGCTAAGGTTAACTGTTTGGTGTATCAGGGATACACCTAAGGTTAACTGTTTTGTGTATCAGGGATACACGCAAGGGTTAATTGAACCTAGGATAGTATATAATATACTTAACAGGTTCTAGGAGACCCAATTTTATTCAGGACCTTGGTTTGTTGTACCCTTCAATCTCTTTTTAGAAGTATTAAGATTATTTGTTTGTCTGAGAATCACTCTCGGGTGGTAAGTGTACGAGAGGGGCTCAGTGATATTTCATAAGTTGGTGTTTTTGGTCTGGTGTGTGGTAAGTGGTAGGAGTAGATTGTTGTAAATTGCTTGTGAGGATTAGAAAGATTCTTGTCAGAAATAGAGACTCAATGTTTTGGTGAAAAAGCATGTGAAGCAGCGTGAGGAATGTAGGATGAGCGGAGCTGGAACTGCTCGAATGCAGTGATGTAGTAAATCGCTAGGAAAGCCCTGTGTATGTAGTCATATGATGGCGTTTATAGGATGGTCCTTACGATATAAAGTATGTTGTATATGTGTGAGTTGTGTTAATGAGTCAGGAGTGTATAGACAATGACCAGTGAATGTTTTCCCTGTGAAGCTGTTTGTGTTGTAATGGATTCTTCTTTAGATTGGTATAAAAAAATTATATATAATAATAAATATTCACGTGGTATTAAATTGAACTTTTTGATGATATTTCATTAATTTCTTGTCTTCACAGTAACACTGGGTTGATGGCAAAAATGAAATGTATCAGGAAATTATGGTCTGATTATATTACAGGAATAATAAGAGAAGACATTTGGCCAAGAAGAATAAAATAAGATATAAAATAAATAAAAAAAAAAGTGATCACTATTTAATTGATAAATATTACTTTAGGCATTTAAAATCAAGCTAATGGTTTACTGGGTTTATAAACAATGCGCATTGGAGATTATTATTTTTCTAATTTTTGAGAGAGCTGTGTACACTTTTATATCTTTGGTGAGAATGTGGGCCTTGTGTGTTGTACGTTAAGTATTTGTAAATGTCGGTATTGTTACATGTTACATGTTTCTTGTATGTCTCTTGATGTAAAGTAACACAGTTTGATACTAGACGTTCAAGGGTGACTGACCAGAATTGGGGAAAGACAAGGAGCCAGACTCAAAGGGGCGGTGACTGGTGACATAGAGGTTTGGGAGGAGTAAGGTGGAGTTTACAGGGAGCATGACAGCCTCTTCTTATTGAAAAACAAAATCACATTAGATTTGAAGGAAATATATATGTGTATGTGTATATATGTCTACTGTTTGAAATTGAGTATGTTCATAGTACTTGTATATACAATGCCCCGAGGGTGACCATTTAGCCTTCCATTCCTTTCGTATCATACCTGAATGCTCTGTAAACCTCCTGAGAAGAGACCTCATATGTAAACTCAAATTACATATCACTGCATCCCCATCCAGGTTACATGTCACGCCTAACCTCACACTCATAGTCACACGTGCAGGGTGCTGTCCTGCTGGACATTATCCTGTTATGTCCCCGGCCCAGGTCCCACCTGAGGTAGACCCCATTGTCTGATCAAATGGAGATCATGATGTGGGACACATTGACTGTACACCATACAAGGCAAGACTCAAACCAGACATCCTCCCGGTCTACCAAAAACAGTACCCCTTGTCATCTAAAAAAATAAAATAAAATAAAAATCGAAGGTATCCGCCCTATGATCAAACATTTCCTACACACTTGAGTTTTAGAACATACTGTCTCTCCCTACTGCACTCCAATTAATCCGGTCCCTAAACCCGATGGTACTGTCTGTTTTGTACAAGACCTGAGAATCATCAACAGACTAATTGTGCCTATTGCCCCTATAGTTCCTGATGTCACCCAACTGTTGTCATCAATCCCAGCACAGGCAACTCATTTTTCTGTCCTCGATCTGAAGAATGCTTTCTTCTCGATCCCAGTGGACAAAGAGACCAGACTCCTTTTTGCTTTTTCCTTTGAGGGACTACAGTTAACCTGGTGTAGAATGCCCCAGGGGTATGCTGATTCACCTGTTGTGTTCAGCATTGTCCTCCAAATCACTTTAAAATCATGGCATGCCCCCCCGGGGTTCTGTTCTCCTCCAAGATGTTGATGATTTGTTACTGTGTAGTTTCTCTGAGGAGGCCTGCCTTGAGGAGGGTGTTGTGAACAGGTTGAAAATCTGGGATTTGTTCTGCCAAAAGGGAAAAGGGAGTTGAGTACGTCTAGAGTCCAGTCTGTAGCGGACCTGGTCACCCCGCGCACCCGAAAGGAAATGCAATCTTTTCTGGGTATGATAAACTACTGCAGACAGTGGATTCCTGACTGCTCATGCTACCCTGTCAGACAAACTAGATCTAATCAAATGGTCCTCCGACATGTACAAAGCTTTTGATTACTTGAAATGTACATTAATGACAATTCCAGGGCTAGGCCTCCCAGATTATAATTTTACTTTCCATATGTATGCACGAGACAATTGTAAAACCATGGCGGGTGTGTTGACACAATTTCACGGAGGCAAACTGCATCCTTTTGGTTTTTTCTCAAAGGTGATGCCCGTCTCCGTACAGGGGATGCAGGCATGTCTGCGAGCTCTTGCTGCCTGTGCTATGATTGTTGAACAAGCTACCATCCTCACTTTAGGACATTACACTACCTTGTACACTTCTCATGATGTTATCTCTCTCCTTAACGGCCTACATACACAACGGCTCTCTGGATATGAGGTAATTTTACTCAGTAATCCATCCTTGAAAATTGTGTATGCCTCCACTACATCTGGCCATGCTCCAATACTCAACGCACTAATTGGCCTGAAAAATCATGATGATGTAATGCCGGACATACATGACTGCTTGCAAGTCATCCACACTGACACCTCACCCTGGCCCGACCTCTCCTCAGTGCCCATACCTGATGCTCTAGAAGTCTTTGTAGATGGGTCATGCACCCGCCCCAATGACAATGTTTACCTTGCCAGTTATGCTATTGTCCAATTTCCTGACATTGTCCTCAAGGCCCAGTCCATCCCCTATAAGTCCACACAAGCTGCAGAACTCATCGCCCTCACAAGAGCCTGTACACTTTTTGCTAATAAACCTGTCACCATTTACATGCACTTACCCTACCATCACAATTAGTCATCATTCACTGCAGGACACACACACGTGGGACTGATCACATTTCAAAGGACAATGCTCTAGCAGACCACACTGCCAAACTGGCTGCTACACAACAACCTGTCTCACTGATGTTACCAGTTCTTACACCTCCTTCACTCGAAGACACAAAACTTCTCTCTCTCCAGTCCTCTGTTCCCGAACAAGAGGAATATGATCGGTGTTATCCGGTATTGCAGAGAAATCCTGAAACAGGATTGATCTACAAAGAGGGGAGACCATGCATACCCCGACACAGTTCCCCAGTCTTTATTGCTCATTTCCATGAAGTAGGCCACAACAGCATCTCTACCACACACACCCTCCTCTCCCAACACTTTTACATCTAAACAACTGGTAGACGACTACATCAAACGTTGCCTCGTATGTCTCAGGAACAACCCCAGTACACACCACTATGTACAACACCAACACCTGCAGTACCCTACAACACCTTTCACTGACCAACCAATTGACTACACCCACATACCAAAGGGAAAGGGTAAGCAAGAGTATGCCCTGGTTATCGTGGACATGTTCTCCAGATGGCCTGAAGTATTCCCTACCAAGAGAGAAGATTCAAGAACCACTGCACACATAAAACCACTGCACACATACTCACACAACACATCATCCCCCCCCAATGGGGATTTCCACTTGTAATCAAGTCTGATCATGGTCCAGCTTTCACCTCTAAACTCAAAAAATCCTTCTGGTAGAGTGGAAATTCCATATCCCCTACCACCCTTCAGAGTTCTAGGAAGCAACAGGGGGAACATTATAAAATAAATAAAATACTTCCCATCATATTAGCTGAAATTAGAATGACCCCACATAAGACCCTTGGCCTGTCTCCTTTTGAAATCCTCATGGGTAGACCCTTCCCCACACCTTGGGCAAAGAAACCTTTGGTGACTCCAGAAGGTGACCGAGACCAAATCAGGAACCAATATGTCACACAACTTATTCAAAATCTGTCAGACATTGAGAACAAAATCTCTTTGAAGTCTCCTCTTTCTTCACAGGAACCAACTCATTCCTTCGAAGTAGGATACCTAGTACTGGTCAAAGAACTGCGAAGAAAGAAGTCCCAGGCTGACTTTTCCTATGGTCCCCCGACCTCTGTGGTAGCAGTAACCCGCACAGCTGTACTCACCGACGATTCCCCTACCTGGATCCACGCCACTAGGATCAAGCTGTACCAGAAGAAAGCAGTGAAAGGGGTAATAACGGGGGCAGACAGCCCTGACCTGAAGACCCAACCAGAGGTACTAACGGGGGCAGACAGCCCTGACCTGAAGACCCAACCAGAGGTACTAACGGGGGCAGACAGCCCTGACCTGAAGACCCAACCAGAGGTACTAACGGGGGCAGACAGCCCTGACCTCCATCTCCTAGCGAAGTTTGAAGAGTTCCGGAACCATGTAGAAACAACACTGCCTGGCGCTCCCATCATGGTCAATAACCATATTGACTTTATTGACCATTAGCTGCACTCAGGGGCAAGTAGGCAACACTTGGGAGGGGGGGATGCCTGTTCTATGGTATAACTCCACATCCTCGAGTGTTGTTTCCTGGCTTATCCACCCCCCCCCCCCCTGCCTAATGTACACATGTCCTACTATAGTAAGTGTTTACAGTGATAGGTATAGTACTGTTGATTGTTGCTTTCATTGCCATGTGTGTCCTCCCCTGTTTCTGAAAAATCCTTTCTAAGAGTGTAAGCGATCTTTCTATGTATCAATCCCTTCCCACAGGACGCTCTCCATAAGCTTACAAATCATATGTGAAGCATTATAAGAACAATCGGAAATAGAACCATGTTATTTGAAAAAATTATGGTTCTAAGAGGGGATTGAAAGGTTGTATCAGGGCATGCTGTGAGTTGTAGTTAGTGAAAGGTTGTATCAGGGCATGCTGTGAGTTGTAGTTAGTGAAAGGTTGTATCAGGGCATGCTGTGAGTTGTAGTTAGTGAAAGGTTGTATCAGGGCATGCTGTGAGTTGTAGTTAGTGAAAGGTTGTATCAGGGCATGCTGTGAGTTGTAGTTAGTGAAAGGTTGTATCAGGGCATGCTGTGAGTTGTAGTTAGTGAAAGGTTGTATCAGGGCATGCTGTGAGTTGTAGTTAGTGAAAGGTTGTATCAGGGCATGCTGTGAGTTGTAGTTAGTGAAAGGTTGTATCAGGGCATGCTGTGAGTTGTAGTTAGTGAAAGGTTGTATCAGGGCATGCTGTGAGTTGTAGTTAGTGAAAGGTTGTATCAGGGCATGCTGTGAGTTGTAGTTAGTGAAAGGTTGTATCAGGGCATGCTGTGAGTTGTAGTTAGTGAAAGGTTGTATTAGGGCATGCTGTGAGTTGTAATTAGTGAAAGGTTGTATCAGGGCATGCTGTGAGTTGTAGTTAGTGAAAGGCTGCACTAGAGTTCTCCTTTATTATTGTTTTATTCTCTTTCTTTCTTATCTCCTTCTTCTCGTTCTCAGTCTCCTCAAGGTCGTGTTCCTAATAAGTTACATTTCCTGTAACTAAAGTTGCTTGCTAAATAATTTCACTATCTGCTAATTGGCGCTATGTACCCTGGGAAGAAGTGTGTAAAATCAAAACAATGATATCACCTTTTAGATGTGTCCACATTTTTATTGGTCAATGTAAATACGCTTTTTGCTCATTGCCACATTTTAATTGGTCAATGTAAATACGCCCTTTTGCCCTTTTTATACTGATGCTTAATGCAATAAAGTTAGAGTGTAATGCAATAAAGTTAGAACTAAGGCGCTATATGCCAGGGGTATATAGTGAGGAGTTGCAGATCCTTTCAGTAGTGCCGTAACATCTGTCCCTTCAGATTTTGTAATTTTCATGAAAATTTTGAAAATTGCTGTTATACTTTGAAGCCCTCTAATTTTTTCAAAAAGTAAAAATATGTCCATTTTATGATGCCAACATAGAGTGGACATATTGTATTTGTGAACCAATATAAAATTATTTGGAATGTCCATTTTCCTTACAAGCAGAAAGTTTCAAAGTTAGAAAAATGCAACATTTTCAAAATTTACATGAAATTTTGGGATTTTTCACCAAGAAAGGATGCAAGTAGCGACGAAAATTTACCACTAAAATAAAGTAGAATATGTCACGAAAAGACGATCTCAGAATCAGAATAATCGGTAAAAGCATCTTAGAGTTATTAATACTTAAAGTTACAGTGGTCAGAATTGCGAAAAAGGGCTGCGTCCTTAAGGGGTTAATCCCACAGAAGTTAAAGGGGTACTCCAGTGAATAACTTTTTTTTTTTTAAATCAACTGGTGCCAGAAAGTTAAACAGATTTGTAAATTACTTTTATTAAAAAATCTTAATCCTTCCTGTACTTATTAGCTGCTGAATACTACAGTGGAAATTCTTTTCCGTTTGAAACACAGAGCTGTCTGCTGAATCACGAGCACAATGCTCTCTGCTGACATCTCTGTCCATTTTTAGGAACTGTCCAGGGTAAAAGGAAATCCCCATAGCAAACATATGCTGTTCTGGACAGTTCCTAAAATGGACAGAGATGTCAGCAGAGAGCACTGTGCTCATGATGTCAGCAGACAGTTCTGTGTTTCAAAAAGAAAAGAATTTCCACTGTAGTACAGCAGCTAATAAGTACAGGAATGATTAAGATTTTTTAATAGAAGTAATTTACAAATCTGTTTAACTTTCTGGCACCAGTTGATTTAAAAAAAAAAAAGTTTTTCACTGGAGTACCCCTTTAAGTGTACTTACCAACAAGGACAAGGCCCTACCAGTTCATCCAGTTATAAAGGATTGAGTGCAGCAGGACTGGAACAATCCAGAGGAGCGGTTTGACCAAGGTGCCAAATTAAAACCAGCTACAGAGTGGACCCTCAGTTCTCTGCAAACTGGAATAATTCACATAAAGTGGTCCTTTCCAAGAGGTCTGTGTTTCCTGCAAAAACTATTCCTTATTTCCGTACCCAATAGAACAGGGGTCTCAAACTGGAGGCCCTCCAGATGCTGCAAAACTTCAACTCCCAACATGCCTGACAGCCGGCATGTCCAGGTATGCTGGGAGTTGAAGTTTTGCAACATCTGGAGGGCCACCAGTTTGAGACCCCTGCAATAGAACATAAGACTGATACCATGATAAAGTATTTATAGCATCATCTTCTGCTGCAATAGTAGGTACCACTTCAGTGTCTGTTCCCCGAGCACTGCAAATCTGCCTAAGTGAAGTCATCCAGGACCTGGACTTTTGGAGGAAGAATCTTTTCAGTCAAGCAGGGATGTATCATCAGAAGCTGTCCAGACTTCAACCCACAGCATGGAGGTTAAACGCCCATCTCTTCTAGGGAGAGGGTTCTCAGAAGAAGTGGTGATGGTGAATACCATCTTAGTATCAGGAAGACTAAAAACAACCAAGGTCTATGCTTGAGTTAAGAAAAATCTATACTTCGTGGTAGTCGGCCAGGGCTGCTCCAGTATAGGAAGTGTCTACTCTACTTTACAGCTGCAGCTTTCAATGCACATTCAGATGGGCTCTTCTTGGGAATATCAGTTGTATCCAGGTTCTTCAGAGCAGTCATAAAGCGGAGATCATGTTTCCATGAACATGTTCCATCCTGGCACCTGTGATAGTATTTAAGCATTTTTGTTTTGAGCGGGTTGAATATCTGTAGTCTCACTGTCTCTGCTCCTTTCCCTGAACGCGGAGAAGGAGTTCAACCACATTCATTGGGGATTCGCAAGAGAGACTCTCCGCAGATTTAATCTCCCAGACTTGTTTATCCATTCTGTATGGGCTTTGTATGGTGACCCGTCCGCTTCGGTATTTGTGAATGGTGTCATGTCTACACCATTTAAGATCACGAACGGCACTACGCCACTCATCTTCATAACTACGCCACTTTGACTTCCAAAATTAGAGAGGACCCTGATATAGAGGGCATCCCTGTCTGTAATTCCCAACACAAAATGAGTCTATATGCAGACAATGTACTCCTTTTATTGGTTAACCCCTCACATTCCCTTGCAGTGGTTATATCACATATTACCAACTTTGGTAATTTAACTTATTATAAAATTAATGAGGCCAAATATAACATTCTTAGCATATTAACCTCCCACATCACGTTGAATCCCAGATCGGATCAAACTTTCCGAATAAATGGTCGGAGTCTCACATAACAACATATTTAGGTATTATCATAACCAATTCACATTTCAAACTAGCAGAAGCTAATTTCCCAGTTTTTGCTAATAAATTACAAGCCAATCATAACTCTCTCTCTCTAAAGGTAGTTGGAGCTGGCTTGGTAAAAGAGTCCTACTTAAAGGGGTATTCCAGGCAAAACCTTTTTTTTTATATATCAACTGGCTCCGGAAAGATAAACAGATTTGTAAATTACTTCTATTAAAAAAATCTTAATCCTTCCAATAGTTATTAGCTTCTGAAGTTTTCTGTCTAACTGCTCAATGATGATGTCACGTCACGGGAGCTGTGCATGATGGGAAAATATCCCCATAGGAGCTGGACAGCTCCCGGGACGTGAGTCATCAGAAAGCAGCTGGACAGAAAACAGCAACTCAACTTCAGAAGCTAATAACTATTGAAAGGATTAAGATTTTTTAATAGAAGTAATTTACAAATCTGTTTAACTTTCCGGAGCCAGTTGATATATATATATAAAAAGTTTTTGCCTGGAATACCCCTTTAAGTTGCCAAGGATTCTTTATCTGTTAAGGACTATTCTGGTGGCAGTACCTACTAAATTTACAGTTACAATCGATCGCTTTCAAATTCATTTGGAGTGGTAAACAACCGAGAGTGGCTGGCAATGGAGGCTCTGGTATTCCTAACTTGAAGGCATATAGGCAGGCCATAGTGTTTAATCAGTCTTTGGGCTGGATCAAAGAAGGTGTAGAAAAAACGGCCTGGGCCTCCGTTGAATCTTGAATTTCTAATTGGGAACACATTTGGTTAAATCCAGGAAGACTTAAACTCCTAATGAGGTCAATCCTTCCACTAAACATTCCCTAGATGTCTGGCAGAGGGCCCTGGCTTCACATGATGTAGGTCAAATATATACTCATCATATAATTCCCTTCCAATCACTAAGTTAATACATTAAAAATACTCTGACTCACACTACGCTTTAAGCAATACGGAACCGTATACGGCTGGGGGGAGCGAAAACCGGGCGCTCCCGTATACCAGCTGCATCCGGCCCATATGTAATGCATTTGAATGAGCCGACCGGAGTGAAACACTGACTGTGGTCGGTTCATTTTTGCCACCTATACAGTTCTCTAACCGGACCTAAAACAGTGGTAGACCACGGTTTTAGGTCTGGTAGGAAAACCGTATACGGGGCAAAAATGAGCCTACCAGAGTCAGCGTTTCACTCCAGTCGGCTAATTCAAATGCATTACATACGGGCCGGATGCGGCTGGGGGCTGGGATACAGTAGCGCCCGTTTCCCCCCCCCCCCCCCCCCCAGCCGTATACGGGCTCATATTGCTAAAAATGTGATGTGAACCAGCCCTTACTCTACTATTAAACCTTTTCATCTCCTGCAGCATACTTTTGCCCTCCCAGATGCTGAACTACCTACATATGGAACAATCAGTTCACACCTTAGATCACTTAAAGATTATACCTGCAGGATCCCCCAGTGTTTTTCGGACTTGATATTTTCCAAAACCTTTCCACAAGTCTGGCCTTGGTCAGGTTTACCGTTTCTTTAATAATAACATGATGGCAAAAAAAACTAAATACATGACTAAATGGGAGGAAGAGCTGGGTAAACAATTCCCTATTTCAGTGTGGCAAACAGCTATTCTTGCTGGGAAAAAATATTCCCATTGTTCAAGCCATGGCGAACAGTTAGATAAATGATTTTACAGATGGTATTATACCCCTAAACAACTTGCATCTATATATGATAACCAAGAACCGCACTGCTGGAGAAACTGTGGTATGACTGGTTTGCTCTCCCATATCTTCTGGAAATGCCCAAAACTACACAAGTTTCAGTCTGATCTGTCACAATTGATGAGGTCACTTTCACCAGACATTTCCAAAATCACAATTGAATTAGCTTTATTGCTGATTGGGATTAATTATAATCCCAACCAACATACATATTCCTACTTGCCATATCATACACAACTTTAGACTTCTTATTACCAGGAGATGGAAAACAAATGAGGTACCAACAATAGCTGAATTAATACATTTGATTAACCTTAATCACATTTTTGAACAAGTTATTGCTTGACAGGAACACAACTTATTTCATAAACAATGGGCAACTTGGGCAAACCACTTTCATTCTTCTTAAGCTTTTTCTTGGTGCTTCCTTGGGTACTATCCATCAGCCATGGATGTGATTTCTTTCTCCTGTTGTCTCTCTGACCACTGGCCACGTTTCATATCAAGTGAAGGAGTGAGGTTCCGTGAGTCCATCAACTAGGAAGGTGGAGGTATGCCTTGTTTGTTCATAGACATTTGATGACTTTTACACATCCACCTTTGAAATAACCACACATAGTTTATTTCACTTTATTTCCCAGATACACCAGTTTCCATATTGGCATGGTTACTTTTGTTAGATGTCCATATTTCTTAGATTTATATTTTTCCTAGAAGTGTGCCAATAATGACTGCTTCATATCAACAGTTAGATGCAGATTCTCTCTATGGCCGTTATTGGCACCATTGTGGAATAGCTCTTCTTACAGATGTCGATCTAGAGATTTGGTTGTTTATAACATGATTCATGAATATTCCTTTTCCCAAACCAGTTTCATTACACCAGTCCGCTTCTGGATCTGTTCCTATTTCTATGTTCTTTATTTCCTTTTGTTCAATTTCTTGCATTGATTGACTTGTTCAATTGTTGTTGAAATTTCAATAAAAATCCATGGAAAAGAATCTCTGTAGTCTCAGATATTAAATGGCTATCACTCAAAACTCTCTTCTTGGTTGCCATCACATATGCATGAAGGATCAGTAAGCTGTAGGCCCTTTCCTGCATGGGGCCTTACTTGAAGATACTTCCTTATGCAATTGTTCCAAGTTCCATGCCACAGTTCCTGTCTAAAGTCACTGCTACAACCAACCCATACAGAGAACTGGTGCTACCTGTACTGGAAGGTTTAGAAGAAGAAAATCTTCAGTTATCACATGTCAAAAGAGCAATTTTGACATTCCTAGACACAATACAGGCGGTAATTTGGGGATATGAACTCTGATGAACATCTTCAATCTCCTCTGTCTCTTCAAGCCCATTCTACGAGATCTGATGTCAAGTTCCTCTAGAAGATTTCTGTAAGGCGGCAACTTGGTCTTCTGCATCTTCATATGGCATCAGGCATTATAGTCTTGACACAATGTCACCTGAAGGTTCAGCCTTTGGCATGAGTGGTCGCTGAATATTCCACCCTTTTGTCTATTGCTGTTAAGGTCCCATTAGTTTGCTGCCAGAGGACAAAAGGAAGTGGAAAATGTAATCACCTCATTTTATTTTATTTTTTTTAACTCGAGTCTGTAAGCAGCACCTATCCAGGGCATGTAGAGTTGTTAACCCATTAGTGTGCTGCCTATGGGCTCAAAGAAATTTCAAAGAAAAATTTTCACATAGGAGTATACTACCATAGTGATCTCATATCTCTATACATGAGTATACTATCACACCTATCATACCCTTTTTACATGAGCATACTACCATGCCAATAATAAAGTACCATACTTCTACTCTATATATACATGAGTATACTATCATACCCATCTTCTCTCTATACACAAGTATACCACCATACATAAGGAACTATCATACGCTATATATATCAGTATACTACCATATCCATCATACCCTCTATACTCACATATACTACTATATCAATAGTACCCCTAAGATGCCATCATATATGAATATATATATACCCTACTCCTTTAATATGAAAATACATAGTTCCAGTAGGCAGACATGTCTGATGCCTTTCACCTCAACACTCCTTAGTTATAGGCCAATGACTAATTGAGACTAAACGCGTCAGCCATGACTGCCTACTGGAACTATGTATTTTAATATGGAGAAAAAAAGGATTAGCTTTTAATGCACAATTATGTTGGATTCTACTTCTAAAATGAGATTACGATTTTGCTCAGTGTGTCCATGCATGGGATAACACCATTTCTGGGTGAGCTGGCTTCCTACACTAAGTGACTAAGTGTGTGAGTTTGGTATACTATCATATTTATCTTCACCCCATACACTATGATACCGTTATACTCGAAAATACTGTACATATATATATATTTTTTTTTATATATATATAATATATATTGCAGTTACATGATTATTGGTGATTGATCCTCTAAGCCTCATTGTTCTTATTTTGGGGGCAAGTAGTTTGGATCGTTGAGTTGTGTGGGTGGTCATGGATTCATTGTACATGTGTCACTACTGGTATGCTGTGATGGATCAGCGCCAGCCATTGACTGCTGGACTTCTGTGAGTAGTCTGATTCCTGGGAGTTCAGGGCATCAGTCACCAAGAATTCTGAGACATTGTGAGGGTTTCCTGCAGTGCGAATACTTCAGAACCATGATGACATCTCTATCCAGGAAGCCTGACCCTCCTGGGAGGGCGCAGATGGTGTAGGCTTTGTTGTCTGCAGATGACATGTGTGTTGCTCATATCTCAGTCATTACAAGGATCGATGGGCACACTGACCACTAGAGACACTAAGTGTGGTAGAGGTGAATACAGTCTATTGCTCATGTTAACAGCCATTAACAATATTCTCTTTCTATCTTTGGTGATCTTAGAGGAGAAATGATAATGATAATGGAGGATGATTGACATTTCTGATCACTGATTGACTGTTTTTACAGAAGGCTATTGCCCAGTCCCCTATTACCGAGCCCCTCCATGTCCTGTGTATGAATGATGGCTCTGTAGGACACCACAAGAATGTGGAATATGACTAAACATGACTATAACTTTGTCTCCATATGAAATAGTATAAAGCAACCCATGGGCAATTATCCAATGTGTAATGGTGTAAATATGTGTAATAGTGTAAAGCACCTCATCTCCTGCAATGCACTGCAGCAGAGACTAAATGTGTAGTCTGAGAACTAGAAGGAAACTATAACTGGATATGACTGGAGTATAACTATAATTTAAAAGCGAATCTGTCAGCTAAGATGTGCCCCCAAAACAACTGACAGTAATAAATAGAATGTATGGCACTAATACGCAGTATATTGTTGTTGTTGCTGTACATTCTTTGGATAATATTAATAAAGCTGATTTTAGAGATGTACAAAGAATCAGGCAGTATGAAGGATGTAAATTGCCATGAGTTAGTACAACTCTTGACTCCACCTCCCACATAACTGACACTCAATCCTCGGCTTTCCCATTAGGCTGCATTCACACTACGTTTCATCCATACAGGGACCGGATCCAGCTGCGGGGATGGGAAAATCGGGCGCTCCTGTATCCCAGCCGGACTCTGCCCCCATCTTATTCATTTGAATGAGCCGATCGGAGTCAAATAGTGACTCCGATCGGCTCATTTTTGCACCATATCAGGTTTTCTGGCTGGACTGGAAACCGCAGCATATCATGGTTCTCAGTCTGGCCAGAAAACCGGATACAGGGCAAAAATGAGCCGATCGGAGTCGCTATCTGACTCCGGTCGGCTCATTCAAATGACGGGTCCTGCTAGACTACGGGAATGTCGGGTTTTCCCATCCCCCAGCCAGATCCAGTCCCCCGTATGAATGAAATGTAGTGTGAATGCAGCCTTACTGAGCCGATACATTTGCATTGTAGGAACCAGTCAGGGCTCGGCCCTAGGAACCAAGCCCTGAGTCTCAACCATGTGAGGATTTATCAAGGTATTTAGAGCCTTTTTTTTTTTTGGCTTTCTCCTGGTGCACAAAAAGTAGCACAAGCACTTTTTTGTGTGACTTTTGTGGGTAAGCAAAAAGTAACAAACAGCCCTATCTAAGCAAATTTCAGTTTTCACTTTGCAGTGGTCATGTATTTATGATGTGAGAAAGTTGCACATAAGCAAAAAAAAAAAGGTGCAAACCCCTTACAAAAAGTCGCAAGTCTGCTCCAGTACAAAACTCCCGTATGTGAGCAAGTCGCAAAAAAGTCTCAGCTGTGATTTTTTTTTGTTTTGCTTATGTGCTCCAAATGTATCAGCCCCCTGGGATAGTATTATAAATATGTAGCACATAATGAAAACTAAAGCAAAAAATAAATGCCTTCAGAACTTGCTTACCAAGGCAAACAATGATAAATGTCACCCAATATAAATGAATGAAGTTTGTTTTCAGAATTTTCACCATACAGAAACATTAGTGGTTTTTTTTCTTCTTTCTGCTATTTTGAAGGCTGAGCTTAGCTAACTTTAAAGCAATATTCTAGTATCAAAAATGTTATTTAAATAAAACTATCGCCCCAAGATATATAACTTACTAATAAAGCATTATTACAAATTGTACAGCAGCATTATTAGCAGCACTATGTAGTCCCTCATAATACTGTCAGAGTGCCCAAATAATACCACCATACCATGTTAAATATTACAACTCATATAATATCACCCCATACAGTTCTAAAGTAAACATGAATCCTTTTTAGGGCTTAAAGGGGTAATATCATTTCAAAACACCTTCCTGGCCCCTTCTGCCCTTTTTGCAAACACTGGAGGTGGCTGTAAAATAAGAAAGCAGCTGAAGCGGGGAAGTCGAATGGAGTAACTCGCTGCGCTGTTTACATAATGCCCAAATTGCGTAACTTCCCCACTTCGGCTGCTTTTAGCTTTCCCAACCATCTCCAGTGGCAGCAAACAGTGGATTCGGAAAGTTTTCAAAACCATTTTTTTTTTACATTTTGTTATGTTGTGGACCAACTTTTCCCAACATTCTGCACTCAATCACATAGTAATAAAACTTGGCATCATGGGTTAAAAGGGTGAAGAAAAAAGAATCCTGGAATACCCCTTTAAATCATGGAATAACCTTCTCCTCCTAGTGATAGGCAAAAGTTGTTTAATGAAGATGGTCAGCTTTTCCAGGCTATTTTATGTTTCAATGGGTGGGGTGGCTGATGTGTGGGAGGGAGGAAAATGGAATTGTGGGATTTGTAGGCAAAAAAGAAAACTCAAAGAGGAAATACCAGATCACAAAAAGCTACCCACAGTGTTATGGTAATCCCACAACATAGCCATTTAGCCCCAAGACAAGCGCAGATCCTTCCTAAGCATGTCCATTACTGTCTGCCAGGTACGTACTAAAATCCCCTTATGGTGGACAATCCCTTTAATTCTGTTAAAACTATGGCCTAGATCTAGCAATCTGTCAAGGAAGAACTGTCTAGTTTTCCTACAGCAACCAATCACTGCTAATATTTAATATCTTTAAAATTTCTGGTAAAATTAAAGCTGACCCCTGAAGAAGCCACCACAAACACCCTCACAGGTTGGGGACAATAATTATTATTTCCCCTAAACTCTTAGGCCGCAGCCTGGAGTAACAAAACCCCTATTTAATTTGCTCCCTAAAATTTTGACACAAAAGCTAAAAATAAAATTGTAAAGGGGTTATAGGGGAATAGTTAGTTGTCCTGGCCCAAGCAGATCAGCCCTCATTATTCTGTGTGATGGTTATACCATGGAGTTTGTTACGGGAGCAACAATTTGCATGATGGTCATCTTTCTAAATTACATTAATTTTAAATTTTCTGCCTAAATGTCTCACACTGGAGAAGAGTGCACTGGAGACAGATCAAAATGTCTCATGTACTCCAAAATTATACCAATAAAAACCTACCTCTTGTCCCACAAAACAAAAAACAAAAAAAAAAAAAAAGGAAAAAAAATCCCTCACACAACAAAAAAAGTTATGGCTGTCAGAATATGGAAACACAAAAAGGATTTTTGGAAGGGTAATACCAAGATTACCAAAATGAGAGCCCTTTTGTGAAAGGAGCTGAAGTATTTTAATTTATTTATTTATTTATTATGGCTTAAAACTCCTGCTGTGTTACAGAAAAAAATTGAATCAAATAGAAAATTGGTAAAAGAAATTAATAATTTTTTTTATTTCACCTCCACTTTGCTTTAATTTGCTCTAAAAAGTAGAACGATTCCCAAATTATGCCAATCAAAAGTAATAAAATAAATGTGAATTAGCTAATTTATGTGCCATGACTATATTTCTTAAAAACCAGGGAATTACAAATTCCAAAAAATGCACATTTTTTCCACATTTTCGCTAACTGCTGGAGTTTTCCACAAATCTGTAGCTGAAGGTATCAACCACAAACTACCGCTAACATAACATACAATGTGTTCTGAAAACAAATCTCATAAACTAAATCATAGCAAAGTTATTACCACAAAGTAAGACAGGTCAGATCGGAAAAATGGGCCTTTGTCATAAGGGCCAAAATTGTATGTGGTTAAAGGGGTTATCCACCTTAAGTTGATTTTAGTATGTACCCACGAGACAGTAATGGACATGCATAGGAAGGATCTGTGTTTATCTTGGGGTTAAATAGTTATATTGTGAGAGTGTCATAAAGCTGAGGCTTTGTGAACTGGCTATTTCCTGTTGGAGTTTGCTCCCTAAACTACAAATACCATAATTCCTTGTTTGTAAGTGTGAGGTCATTTTTCTCCCTTCCACACATGAGCCACCCCACCCATTGAAACACACCTGTGATCCCTTCAATTCAATAGACCAGTGTTTTCTGACCTGGGTGCCTCCAGCTGTTGCAAAATTACAATTCTTTCAGAATGATCTTCCTCCCACCCAGCTGTCGCTCCACTCATTGAAGCAAAGACAGGCTCCCTCTGATCACCTGACTAGTGATGTAATGTCTCGGGCTGCATTGCAAACTATATTGTATGCTTTTAAAAATAAGCCTTGGGGCAAAAATCACAGAAGAATTGCGAGACCACCATGACCATGACCACCAACTTTACAAGTTACCCAGTGCTATCATCCTGTCAGCTAACTCAGGCACCGCTGAGGAGGAAGGAAGTGTGAGGACTGCCCCCTCCCCCACACCGACAGGCACCGCTGAGGAGGAAGGAAGTGTGAGGACTGCCCCCTCCCACCCACACCAACAAGACAGACTGCAGGCAGTGACAGTGATGGATGTAAGTACTTGTCACTGTCTGCCTGTGATTAAATGTAAGTAAATTGTCCTTATGGGGAGGGGAGGACACACTGACCGCCCTTCTAGTACTACTACTCCCAGCATCCTGCTGCATCAGGCTGAGTCTATTAGTCCAACATGAGCTACAGTACAGCAGAGCCTTATGTAAATGTTCCTTGCCAGACTGTAAATGTACAATATAAACTACAACTCCCAGTGTGGTCTTTTTGTGTGGCCTATGTAATTACTCACTATATCTCTTTAAGGCTGGGGGAGGAGGCACAGACAGGGAGACTACACTGGGAGCTGTAGTCCTATTTTGTATAATAAATTGTACTTCTAGAGTTCTTTTTAACATATGACTATGATGCAGCACTGTGCATGATATTCATTTGTTTAATATGATTTCTTTTAAAATCAGCGCCTAAAAAAACAAACTGTAAGCTTTAATCCTAGATGTTTTCAGCAGTATATCGCTTTGCCGTGTAAGAAGAAGTTACCTCTGCGTCTCCATAGGAGCCATCTCCAGTGATGAGACCCAGTGCTGTAGAATTACATTATGCTGGTTCTCATCACTGGAGATGGGTCCTATAGAGACACAGTGGTAACTATTTGGCTTTTTAGGCACTGATTTTAAAATAAATCATATTTAGACAAATGAGTATCATGCACAGTGCTGCATCATAGTCATATGTGAAAAATACTCTAGAGATACATTTTAACACTCTGAAATGCAATGAAAAACTTGTGGCTCTACTGCGCTTTAAAGGGGTACTCTGGTGAAAAACTTTTTTTTTTTTTTTTTTAAATCAACTGGTGCCAGAAAGTTAAACAGATTTGTAAATTACTTCTATTAAAAAATCTTAATCCTTCATGTACTTATTAGCTGCTGAATACTACAGTGGAAATGCTTTTCCGTTTGAAACACAGAGCTCTCTGCTGAATCACGAGCACAGTGCTCTCTGCTGACATCTTTGTCCATTTTAGGAACTGTCCAGACTAAAAGGAAATCCCCATAGCAAACATATACTGTTCTGGACAGTTCCTAAAATGGACAGAGATGTCAGCAGAGAGCACTGTGCTCATGATGTCAGCAGACAGTTCTGTGTTTCAAAAAGAAAATAATTTCCACTGTAGTATTCAGCAGCTAATAAGTACAGGAAGGATTAAGATTTTTTAATAGTAGTCATTTACAAATCTGTTTGACTTTCTGGCACCAGTTGATTTAAAAAAAAAAAAAAAAGTTTTTCACCGGAGTACCCCGTTAACCCCTTAACCCCTTAAGGACCGGGGTTTTTTCCGTTTTTGCATTTTCGTTTTTTGCTCCTTGCCTTTAAAAAATCATATCATAAATTTTGCACCTAAAAATCCATATGATGGCTTATTTTTTGCGCCACCAATTCTACTTTGTAATGACGTCAGTCATTTTGCCCAAAAATCTACGGTGAAACGGAAAAAAAAATCATTGTGCGACAAAATTGAAAAAAAAAACGCCGTTTTGTAACTTTTGGGGGCTTCCATTTCTACGTAGTACATTTTTCGGTAAAAATGACAACTTATCTTTATTCTGTAGGTCCATACGATTAAAATGATACCCTACTTATATAGGTTTGATTTTGTCGGACTTCTGGAAAAAATCATAACTACATGCAGGAAAATTAATACGTTTAAAATTGGCATCTTCTGACCCCTATAACTTTTTTATTTTTCCGTGTATGGGGCGGTATGAGGGCTCATTTTTTGCGCCGTGATATGAAGTTTTTAACGGTACCATTTTTGCATTGATAGGACTTATTAAAAAAGTGACCAAAAATGCACTATTTTGGAATTTGGAATTTTTTCGCGCGCACGCCATTGACCGAGCGGTTTAATTAATGATATATTTTTATAATTCGGACATTTCCGCACGCGGTGATACCATACATGTTTATTTTTATTTTTATTTACACTGTGTTTTTTTTTTATTGGAAAAGGGGGGTGATTCAAACTTTTAATAGGGGAGGAGTTAAATGATCTTTATTCACTTTTTTTTTTCACTTTTTTTTTGCAGTGTTATAGGTCCCATAGGGACCTATAACACTGCACACACTGATCTTCATCATTGATCACTGGTTTCTCATAAGAAACCAGTGATCAACGATTCTGCCGCATGACTGCTCATGCCTGGATCTCAGGCACTGAGCAGTCATTCGGCGATCGGACAGCGAGGAGGCAGGTAGGGGCCCTCCCGCTGTCCTGTCAGCTGTTTGGGATGCCGCGATTGGCCGCGGCTATCCCGAACAGCCCGACTGAGCTAGCCGGCCACTTTCGGTTTTGCTTTTAGCCGCGCGGCTCAGCTCTGAGCGCGCGGCTAAAGGGTTAATAGCGCGCGGCGCCGCGATTGGCGCTGTGCGCTATTAGAGGCGGGTCCCGGCTTCACTATGACGGCGGGCTCGCCGTGATATTACTGTGTAACCCCGCGTTATATCAGGAGAGCAGGACCAAGGTCGTACCTGTATGCCCTTGGTCCTTAAGGGGTTAAGGACCGAGCCATTTTACACCTTAGGACCCGGCCATTTTTTGCACATCTGAGCACTGTCACTTAAACATTAATAACTCTGGAATGCTTTTAGTTATCTTTCTGATTACGAGATTGTTTTTTCGTGACATATTCTACTTTAACATAGTGGTAAAATTTTGTTGTAACTTGCATCCTTTCTTGGCGAAAAATCCCAAAATTTGATGAAAAATTTGAAAATTTTGCATTTTTCTAACTTTGAAGCTCTCTGCTTGAAAGAAAAATGGATATTCCAAATAATTTTTTTTATTCACATATACAATATGTCTACTTTATGTTTGCATCATAAAATGTATGAGTTTTTACTTTTGGAAGACACCAGAGGGCTTCAAA
Source organism: Hyla sarda (assembly GCF_029499605.1). NCBI lineage: Eukaryota > Metazoa > Chordata > Amphibia > Anura > Hylidae > Hyla > Hyla sarda. Next base: position 144,029,446 of record NC_079194.1, on the reverse strand, counting down.
GTTCAGCAGCAATTTTCCAATTTTTCACAAAATTTCCAAACTCACAATTTTTCAGGGACCAGTTCAGGTTTGAAGTGGATTTGAAGGGTCTTCTTATTAGAAAAACCCCACAAATGACCCCATTATAAAAACTGCACCCCCCAAAGTATTCAAAATGACATTCAGTCAGCATTTTAACCCTTTAGGTGTTTCACAGGAATAGCAGCAATGTGAAGGAGAAAATTCACAATCTTCATTTTTTACACTCGCATATTCTCGTAGACCCAATTTTTGAATTTTTACAAGGGGTAAAAGGAGAAAATGTATACTTATATTTGTAACCCAATTTCTCTTGAGTAAGCACATACCTCATATGTCTATGTAAAGTGTTCGGCGGGCTCAGAAGGGAAGGAGCGACAAGGGGATTTTGGAGAGTACGTTTTTCTGAAATGGTTTTTGGAGGGCATGTTGCATTTAGGAAGCCCCTAAACAGCAGAACAGCAAAAAAATAACACATGGCATACCATTTTGGAAACTAGACCCCTTGAGGAACGTAACAAGGAATAAAGTGAGCCTTAATACCCCACAGGTGTTTCACGACTTTTGCATTTTTAAAAAATTTCACTAAAATGTGTGTTTCCGCCCAAATTTCACATTTTTGCAAGGGTTAATAACAGAAAATACCCCCCAAAATTTGTAACCCCATCTCTTCTGAGTATGGAGGTACCCCATAAGTTGACCTGAAGTGCACTACGGGCGAACTACAATGCTCAGAAGAGAAGGAGTCATATTTGGCTTTTTGAGAGCAAATTTTGCTCGGGGGGCATGTCGCATTTAGGAAGCCCCTATGGTGCCAGAACAGCCAAAAAAAAACACATGGCATACCATTTTGGAAACTAGACCCCTTGAGGAACGTAAAAAGGAATTAAGTGAGCCTTAATACCCCACAGGTGTTTCACTACTTTTGTATATGTAAAAAAAATTTTAAAAAATTTTCACTAAAATGTGTGTTTCCCCCCAAATTTCACATTTTTGCACGGGTTAATAGCAGCAAATACCCCCCAAAATTTGTAACCCCATCTCTTCTGAGTATGGAGGTACCCCATAAGTTGACCTGAAGTGCACTACGGGCGAACTACAATGCTCTGAAGAGAAGGAGTCATATTTGGCTTTTTGAGAGCAAATTTTGCTCAGGGGGCATGTCGCATTTAGGAAGCCCCTATGGTGCCAGAGCAGAAAAAAAAAACACATGGCATACCATTTTGGAAACTAGACCCCTTGAGGAACGTAACAAGGGGTACAGTGAGCATTTACCCCCCACTGGTGTCTGTCAGATCTTTGGAACAGTGGGCTGTACAAAATTTTTAATTTGCACAGCCCACTGGTCCAAAGATCCGTCAGACACCAGTGGGGGGTAAATTCTCACTGCACCCCTTATTACATTCCGTGAGGGGTGTAGTTTCCGAAATGGGGTCACATGTGGGGTTTTGTTTTTTTTGCATTTGTCAAAACCGCTGTAACAATCAATTAGCCACCCCTGTGCAAATCACCTCAAATGTACATGGTGCATTCTCCCTTCTGGGCCTTGTTGTGCGCCCGCAGAGCACTTTGCGCCCACATATGGGGTATCTCCGTAGTCGGGAGAAATTGCATTACAAATTTTGGGGGGCTTTTTTCCCTTTTACCTCTTGTCAAAATGAAAAGTATAGGGCAACACCAGCATGTTAGTGTAAAAACATTTTTTTTTTACACTAACATGCTGGTGTAGACCCCAACTTCACCTTTTCATAAGGGGTGAAAGGAGAAAAAGCCCCCAAAAATTTGTTAGGCAATTTCTCCCGAGTACGGCGATACCCCACATGTGGCCCTAAACTGTTGCCTTGAAATACGACAGGGCTCCAAAGTGAGAGCGCCATGTGCATTTGAGGCCTGAATTAGGGATTTGCATGGGTGTGGACATAGGGGTATTCTACGCCAGTGATTCCCAAACAGGGTGCCTCCAGCTGTTGCAAAACTCCCAGCATGCTTGGACAGTCAACGGCTGTCTGGCAATACTGGGAGTTGTTGTTTTGCAACAGCTGGAGGCTCCATTTTGGAAACAGTGGCGTACCAGATGTTTTTCATTTTTATTGGGGAGGGGGGCTGTGTAGGGGTATGTGTATATGTAGTGTTTTTTACTTTTTATTTTATTTTGTGTTAGTGTAGTGTAGTGTTTTTAGGGTACAGTCACACGGGCGGGGGATTACAGCGAGTTTCCCGCTGCGAGTTTGAGCTGCCGCGCAAAATTTGCTGCATCGCAAACTTGCAGCCTGATACTCACTGTAAGCCCCCTGCCCATGTGAATGTACCCTGTACATTCACAGGGAGGGGGGGCTGGAACCTCCAGCTGTTGCAAAACTACAACTCCCAGCATGCACAGTCTATCAGTGCATGCTGGTAGTTATAGTTTTGCAACAGCTGGAGCACACGGGTTGGGAAACACTGAGTTAGGAAACAGACAATGTTTCCCAACCAGTGTGCCTCCGGTTGTTGCAAATCCACTACTTCCAAACATTCTCAGGCATGCTGGAAGTAGTAGTTCGGCAACATCTTTAGAGCCAGATGTTGCCGAACTACAACTCCCAGCATGCTTGAAGTTGTAGTTTTGCAACATCTGGAGGACTACAGTTTGCAGACCACTAATACAGTGGTTCCCAATCTGTGCCCTTCCAGATGTTGCAAAACTACAACTCCCAGTATGCCAAAACTGTCCAGGCATGCTGGGAGTTGTAGTTCTGCAACATCTGAAGGGCCAGATGTTACAGAACTACAACTCCCAGCATGACTGGACAGTAAGGGCATGCTGAGGTTGTGTTAGTTTTGCAACATCTGGAAGGGCACAGTGGTCCCAAAACTGCGGACCTACAGATGTTGAAAAACTGCAACTCCCAGCATGCCCGGACGCCAAGGGCTGTCTGGGCATGCTGGGAGTTGTAGTGTAAGGGGACCAGATGGAACAGTCCAGATCGCTTTACGGCGGTCTGGACTGCTGCAAAGGTCCCGCGATGCCGCCGAAGATCCATTCACCTGTAGCCGCTGCCGCCGTCTCCGCCGCCGTCTCCGCCGCCGGAATCCGGGTCTTCAGGGACGAGGTAAGTACCGGGGCCGGTCCGCAGCACTCCCCCGTCGCGTCCTCCGGTCTTCCTCCTGTTCTCTCCGGACTTCCAGGCCCCCCCCCCCCCCCTGCGATTGGTCGGTTAACTAACCGAGGAATCGCAGGGGATAGGAGGAGGTGGCAGGCTTGCCACCTAGCTCCTATACTTCAGCATGGTCCTGGCTGTCTGTGACAACCGGGATCATGCAAAATTACCGGGCGGTCGGGTCCCAGAGACCCGATCAGCCCGGTATCGCCGCAGCTTGCAGGGGCGATTTCCCTCGCGATTTGCGACGATCGGCGACATGGGGGGCCTACATGGCCCCCCTCGGCATTTGCCCTGGATGAAGCATTTCAGCAGGCATCCGCTTCCGATATCTGCCCGGCGCGCGGCAGGGACTGGAAAACGCCATGACATACTCATACGTCATGGGTCCTTAAAGCCCAAGGTGCGGAGACGTATGCATACGTCATGGGTCCTTAAGGGGTTAAGGACACATCTCATTTTGGGCTTAAATGAGAACTTCAGCCAAAACGAATGTATCCCCTATCCACATATATGTGTAGATAGGATATGATGAGTACGGTAGTAGATAGGATATGATGGTGACAGTGGTATACATGTGTATATAGGATATGATGGGGACGGTTGTATATAGGATATGATGGGGACGGTGGTATACATGTGTATATAGAATATGATGGGGATGGTAGTATATGTGTATATAGAATATGATGGGGGTGGTAGTATACGTGTATATAGAATATGATGGGGATGGTAGTATACGTGTATATAGAATATGAGAGGGATGGTAGTAGACGTGTATATAGAATATGATGGGGATGGTAGTAGACGTGTATATAGAATATAATGGGGATGGTAGTAGACGTGTATATAGAATATGAAGGGGATGGTAGTATATAGGATATGATGGGGATGGTAGTAGACGTGTATATAGAATATGATGGGGATGGTAGTAGACGTGTATATAGAATATGATGGGGATGGTAGTAGACGTGTATATAGAATATGATGGGGACGGTAGTAGACGTGTATATAGAATATGATGGGGATGGTAGTATATCTGTATATAGAATATGATGGGGATGGTAGTAGACGTGTATATAGAATATGATGGGGATGGTAGTATATAGAATATGATGGGGATGGTAGTAGAAATGTGTATAGGATATGATGGGGATGGTAGTAGACGTGTGTATATAGAATATGATGGGGATGGTAGTATGTAGAATATGATGGGGATGGTAGTATATAGAATATGATGGGGATGGTAGTATATGTGTATATAGAATATGATGGGGATGGTAGTAGACGTGTATATAGAATATGATGGGGATGGTAGTATATAGAATATGATGGGGATGGTAGTATATGTGTATATAGAATATGATGGGGATGGTAGTAGACGTGTATATAGAATATGATGGGGATGGTAGTAGACGTGTATATAGAATATGATGGGGATGGTAGTATATAGAATATGATGGGGATGGTAGTATATGTGTATATAGAATATGATGGGGATGGTAGTATATGTGTATATAGAATATGATGGGGATGGTAGTAGACGTGTATATAGAATATGATGGGGATGGTAGTATATAGAATATGATGGGGATGGTAGTATATGTGTATATAGAATATGATGGGGATGGTAGTATATGTGTATATAGAATATAATGGGGATGGTAGTAGGCATGTATATAGAATATAATGGGGATGGTAGTAGACGTGTATATAGAATATGATGGGGATGGTAGTAGACGTGTATATAGAATATGATGGGGATGGTAGTAGACGTGTATATAGAATATGATGGGGATGGTAGTAGACGTGTATATAGAATATGATGGGGATGGTAGTATATAGGATATGATGGTAGTATATAGGATATGATGGGGATGTAGTATATAGGATATGATGGTAGGATATAGGATATGATGGGGATGGTAGTATATAGGATATGATGGTAGCATATAGGATATGATGGGGATGGTAGTATATAGGATATGATGGGGATGGTAGTATATAGAATATGATGGGGATGGTAGTAGACGTGTATATAGAATATGATGGTGATGGTAGTAGACGTGTATATAGAATATGATGGGGATGGTAGTATATAGGATATGATGGTAGTATATAGGATATGATGGGGATGGTAGTATATAGGATATGATGGTAGGATATAGCATATGATGGGGATGGTAGTATATAGGATATGATGGTAGTATATAGGATATGATGGGGATGGTAGTATATAGGATATGATGGGGATGGTAGTATATAGAATATGATGGTAGTATATAGGATATGATGGTAGTATATAGGATATGATGGGGATGGTAGTATATAGGATATGATGGGGATGGTAGTATATAGAATATGATGGTAGTATATAGGATATGATGGTAGTATATAGGATATGATGGGGATGGTAGTATATAGGATATGATGGGGATGGTAGTATATAGGATATGATGGTAGTATATAGGATATGATGGGGATGGTAGTATATAGGATATGATGGTAGGATATAGGATATGATGGGGATGGTAGTATATAGGATATGATGGTAGTATATAGGATATGATGGGGATGGTAGTATATAGGATATGATGGGGATGGTAGTATATAGAATATGATGGGGATGGTAGTAGACGTGTATATAGAATATGATGGGGATGGTAGTAGACGTGTATATAGAATATGATGGGGATGGTAGTATATAGGATATGATGGGGATGGTAGTATATAGGATATGATGGTAGTATATAGGATATGATGGGGATAGTAGTATATAGAATATGATGGGGATAGTAGTATATAGGATATGATGGGGATGGTAGTATATAGGATATGATGGTAGTATATAGAATATGATGGGGATGGTAGTATATATAATATGATGGGGATGGTAGTATATAGAATATGATGGGGATGGTAGTATATAGAATATGATGGGGATGGTAGTATATAGGATATGATGGGGATGGTAGTATATAGGATATGATGGTAGTATATAGGATATGATGGGGATGGTAGTATATGGAATATGATGGGGATGGTAGTATATAGGATATGATGGGGATGGTAGTATATAGGATATGATGGTAGTATATAGAATATGATGGGGATAGTAGTATATAGAATATGATGGGGATGGTAGTATATAGGATATGATGGTAGTATATAGAATATGATGGGGATGGTAGTATATAGGATATGATGGGGATGGTAGTATATAGGATATGATGGTAGTATATAGGATATGATGGGGATGGTAGTATATAGAATATGATGGGGATGGTAGTATATAGGATATGATGGGGATGGTAGTATATAGGATATGATGGGGATGATAGTATATAGAATATGATGGGGATAGTAGTATATAGGATATGATGGTAGTATATAGAATATGATGGGGATGGTAGTATATAGAATATGATGGGGATAGTAATATATAGGATATGATGGGGATAGTAGTATATAGAATATGATGGTAGTATATAGAATATGATGGGGATGGTAGTATATAGAATATGATGGGGATGGAAGTATATAGAATATGATGGGGATGGTAGTATATAGAATATGATGGGGATGGTAGTATATAGAATATGATGGGGATGGTAGTATATAGAATATGATGGGGATGGTAGTATATAGAATATGATGGGGATGGTAGTATATAGGATATGATGGGGATGGTAGTATATAGGATATGATGGTAGTATATAGGATATGATGGGGATGGTAGTATATGGAATATGATGGGGATGGTAGTATATAGGATATGATGGGGGATGGTAGTATATAGGATATGATGGTAGTATATAGAATATGATGGGGATGGTAGTATATAGAATATGATGGGGATAGTAGTATATAGAATATGATGGGGATGGTAGTATATAGGATATGATGGTAGTATATAGAATATGATGGGGATGGTAGTATATAGAATATGATGGGGATGGTAGTATATAGAATATGATGGGGATGGTAGTATATAGGATATGATGGTAGTATATAGGATATGATGGGGATGGTAGTATATAAGATATGATGGTAGTATATAGGATATGATGGGGATGGTAGTATATAGAATATGATGGGGATGGTAGTATATAGGATATGATGGGGATGGTAGTATATAGGATATGATGGGGATGGTAGTATATAGAATATGATGGGGATGGTAGTATATAGAATATGATGGGGATAGTAGTATATAGGATATGATGGGGATGGTAGTATATAGGATATGATGGGGATGGTAGTATATAGGATATGATGGGGATGGTAGTATATAGGATATGATGGTAGTATATAGGATATGATGGGGATAGTAGTATATAGAATATGATGGGGATAGTAGTATATAGGATATGATGGGGATGGTAGTATATAGGATATGATGGTAGTATATAGAATATGATGGGGATGGTAGTATATAGAATATGATGGGGATGGTAGTATATAGAATATGATGGGGATGGTAGTATATAGAATATGATGGGGATGGTAGTATATAGAATATGATGGGGATGGTAGTATATATGATATGATGGGGATGGTAGTATATAGGATATGATGGTAGTATATAGGATATGATGGGGATGGTAGTATATAGGATATGATGGTAGTATATAGGATATGATGGGGATGGTAGTATATAGGATATGATGGTAGGATATAGGATATGATGGGGATGGTAGTATATAGGATATGATGGTAGTATATAGGATATGATGGGGATGGTAGTATATAGGATATGATGGGGATGGTAGTATATAGAATATGATGGGGATGGTAGTAGACGTGTATATAGAATATGATGGGGATGGTAGTATATAGGATATGATGGGGATGGTAGTATATAGGATATGATGGTAGTATATAGGATATGATGGGGATAGTAGTATATAGAATATGATGGAGATAGTAGTATATAGGATATGATGGGGATGGTAGTATATAGGATATGATGGTAGTATATAGAATATGATGGGGATGGTAGTATATAGAATATGATGGGGATGGTAGTATATAGGATATGATGGGGATGGTAGTATATAGAATATAATGGGGATGGTAGTATATAGGATATGATGGGGATGGTAGTATATAGGATATGATGGGGATGGTAGTATATAGGATATGATGGTAGTATATAGGATATGATGGGGATGGTAGTATATAGGATATGATGGGGATGATAGTATATAGGATATGATGGTAGTATATAGGATATGATGGGGATGGTAGTATATAGGATATGATGGTAGGATATAGGATATGATGGGGATGGTAGTATATAGGATATGATGGTAGTATATAGGATATGATGGGGATGGTAGTATATAGGATATGATGGGGATGGTAGTATATAGGATATGATGGGGATGGTAGTATATAGGATATGATGGGGATGGTAGTACATAGGATATGATGGTAGTATATAGGATATGATGGGGATAGTAGTATATAGAATATGATGGGGATAGTAGTATATAGGATATGATGGGGATGGTAGTATATAGGATATGATGGTAGTATATAGAATATGATGGGGATGGTAGTATATAGAATATGATGGGGATGGTAGTATATAGAATATGATGGGGATGGTAGTATATAGAATATGATGGGGATGGTAGTATATAGAATATGATGGGGATGGTAGTATATAGGATATGATGGGGATGGTAGTATAAAGGATATGATGGTAGTATATAGGATATGATGGGGATGGTAGTATATAGGATATGATGGGGATGGTAGTATATAGGATATGATGGTAGTATATAGGATATGATGGGGATGGTAGTATATAGGATATGATGGTAGGATATAGGACATGATGGGGGTGGTAGTATATAGGATATGATGGTAGTATATAGGATATGATGGGGATGGTAGTATATAGGATATGATGGGGATGGTAGTATATAGAATATGATGGGGATGGTAGTAGACGTGTATATAGAATATGATGGGGATGGTAGTATATAGGATATGATGGGGATGGTAGTATATAGGATATGATGGTAGTATATAGGATATGATGGGGATAGTAGTATATAGAATATGATGGGGATCGTAGTATATAGGATATGATGGGGATGGTAGTATATAGGATATGATGGTAGTATATAGAATATGATGGGGATGGTAGTATATAGAATATGATGGGGATGGTAGTATATAGAATATGATGGGGATGGTAGTATATAGAATATAATGGGGATGGTAGTATATAGGATATGATGGGGATGGTAGTATATAGAATATGATGGGGATGGTAGTATATAGGATATGATGGTAGTATATAGGATATGATGGGGATGGTAGTATATGGAATATGATGGGGATGGTAGTATATAGGATATGATGGGGATGGTAGTATATAGGATATGATGGTAGTATATAGAATATGATGGGGATGGTAGTATATAGAATATGATGGGGATAGTAGTATATAGAATATGATGGGGATGGTAGTATATAGGATATGATGGTAGTATATAGAATATGATGGGGATGGTAGTATATAGGATATGATGGGGATGGTAGTATATAGGATATGATGGTAGTATATAGGATATGATGGGGATGGTAGTATATAGAATATGATGGGGATGGTAGTATATAGGATATGATGGTAGTATATAGAATATGATGGGGATAGTAGTAAATAGAATATGATGGGGATAGTAGTATATAGGATATGATGGGGATAGTAGTATATAGAATATGATGGGGATGGTAGTATATAGAATATGATGGGGATGGTAGTATATAGAATATGATGGGGATGGTAGTATATAGAATATGATGGGGATGGTAGTATATAGGATATGATGGGGATGGTAGTATATAGGATATGAAGGTAGTATATAGGATATGATGGGGATGGTAGTATATGAATATGATGGGATGGATGGTAGTATATAGAATATGATGGGGATGGTAGTATATAGATATGATGGTAGTATATAGATATGATGGGGATGGTAGTATATAGGATATGATGGTAGTATATAGAATATGATGGGGATGGTAGTATATAGAATATGATGGGGATGGTAGTATATAGGATATGATGGGGATGGTAGTATATAGGATATGATGGTAGTATATAGGATATGATGGGGATGGTAGTATATAGGATATGATGGGTAGTATATAGGATATGATGGGGATGGTAGTTAGATAGATATGATGGGGATGGTAGTTAGTAGATATGATGGGGATGGTAGTATAGGATTTGATGATGGTATATGATGGTGGGATAGTAGATATGATGGATGGGGATGTAGTATATAGGATATGTGGGGATGGTAGTATATAGGATATGATGGGGATGGTAGTATATAGAGATGTGGGATGGTAGTATATAGGATATGATGGGGGATGGTAGTAGTATAGAATATGATGGGGGATGGTAGTATATAGGATATGATGGGGATGGTAGGTATAGAGATATGATGGGGATGGTTGTATATAGGATATGATGGGGATGGTAGTATAGGATGGTGGGATGGGAGTTGGGATGGTGTAGTAGATATGGATGGGGATGGTAGTATAGGATATGATGGGGATGGTAGTATAGGATATGATGGTAGTATAGGTATGTGGGGATGGTAGTATATAGGATAATGGTAGGATAGGATATGATGGGGATGTAGTATATAGGATATGATGGGTAGTATGTAGGATATGATGGGGAGGTAGTAGATAGGTAGATGGATAGGGGATGGGATGGTAGTATATAGGATATGATGGGGGATGGAGTGTATAGATGTGGTGGG